>NC_049197.1:1770126-2370126 GCF_009769625.2 Cygnus olor
GGAGAGCTGACGGATGGCACAAGAGGATTTGTCCCCTCTAATTTGGTGGAAGAAGTTTCGGACGACGACCTGGTGACAACTGTGCCTCCAGAGCTACGTGATCTCCTGCAGGATAGCGATGATGAAGTGACGTTTTGCAGCAGGAGAAGAAAGAAGAAACGGAGGAATAAATAAAGGTCTTGACCAAGGAATCTGTGTCCCTTGTGTCTTCCCCCTTCTCCCTCCCCTTCCACAGCTTCTATTGTTGAGTGTGACGTCGCCGTATGGACTATCCCTTTGGTCTTTTTGGGTCAGCTGCCCTGGCAATGCCCCCTCCCCACCTCTTGCTCACAGCCAGCCGACTGGATTTGGGGCTGGGGGGTGGCAGAGGGAGGGCGCTGTGGGAGGCCTGATGCTGTGCCAGCACGGCTCAGCGGTAGACAAAACACATTGGTGCAATATCAAGTCAGTTCTAGCTACAAGTACAGAGCATAGTGCTGTATGGGCTGCTGTGGGGCCCATCCCAGGCAGTCCAGTCCATCCCAGGCAGACCCAGGACACCATACCCACCATGGTGGGGATGGTATGACCAGGCAGGGTCTAGGGGGGTGGCTGGATCCCAACTGAAAAAGTCGCCAGGGGGCTGGGAATGATGGGGAAGGGTCTGGGTGGTGTGGTGGGAGCTCCTACGCTCACCCACCGAGGAGCTCAGAGGGACGGCAGCGTCAGGGGGAGCCCAGACAAGTCCCTGCCGGGCTCCTGCCAGGCCCATCGCAGGGGCCATCCGCCCAGCAAAGGCCCACCCACACAAGTCCAGTGGGGCACAGGAAGGCACCATGGCAGCGGGAACCCAAACCAAGGACTCCAGCAGAATGGGCACCTTGTCCCGGTCCCTCCTGGGGCTGTCCCAGCAGAGCCACCAGCCCCACTGCCCAGGCATGGAACCCATCGCCGTGGGCCCTCGGGTCACCCTTCTGACTGTGGGGGGAGCTGGCTGCCCAGTGGTGGGACGCCTCGTGGGACGCAATGGAAAAGCCGTGTGGGATCCTAAAGGGCTGACACAATGTTTAGGGGAGGAGCAGCTGTGGGGAAATTAAGGGGCAGCCGGCACCTTGAGCAGATGGGGGGTTGCCTGCATGTGTGCGAGTGGTAATGAAGAGCAAGTCAAGTGAGCAAGCAGCATGAGTGTTCTCCAAGGGATGTCAGCTCTGCGCGTGCATGCGCCGGTGAATCTCTAGGGGTGAGAGCACAGCGTGGCCAGCTCCACAGCTCGGTTTGGAGCATCCTTTTTCCTTCATTCTTGGTCACAATGGTGACCATGACTCTGCTTTACCTGGCTTGTGGAAAGGCTGCTCAGCCTGTAACTTGTGAAGCTTCTGCTCCCTGCTACGAGCTGCTTGGAAAGCCCTGGCTCTTTCAGAACCCAGTTTCCCCTTTGGACCAACGGCCCAGGTGGGCTCGGGGCAGCGGTCTGTGCCAGCTGTGACGGATTTCACATCATCGCTGCTTCTGGAAGCCTGCTGCAGGCCCACCATGCCTGCTGCCACCATCGTTCACCCAGCTCTGCCACAAGCACCTTGTTTCTCCTCAGGTGTGGCCTCGGGTGAGCTGTCCCCTCCTGGCTGCCTGCAGGAGAGCTTCAGGGGCCTCAAAGAGAAGGCTCTGCTGGGCTCCGCTGTCACTTTGCCCTTTGGAACAAAAGCGCAAACCTGTGCTACAACACCGCCGTCGTGCAGCCATCTGGGAGCACAACCAACAGGCTCCCTGAGAAGAGAATCCCCCGTGCCCCCCAGCGTGCCCCCCATTTTCACTCGCATGTGCCCCCACTCCCATATGTCCCCCTTTCCCCTCACACCAGTAGTTTTCCAAATTGAATGATATTCTGTGTTTTTGGTTAATTCCTACAACATATTTCAGTCCGTTTTCAGCAAGTCAATGGAGGATGGCATCTGGTTTAGTAACAGTTCTAGTTTTCCCTTTCCTTGTTTTTCTCACCTTTCAGCTGAGGCCAATAGCATTTGAAGTTACCTATTTTCTGTCTCTAGTTTCTCTTGGTTTTCCTTTTCAAATTCCAGTGACTTTTTTAGCACCTCCTTTTCTGATCTTAATGCAGCATATTCTACATCTGCAATTCTCCCAGGGGAGAAATTGCACAAGAAATTCTAAGGCATTTAGGTTTTGAAGTTTCAAAGGGTCAGAGATAGTTAAGTACTGAAAGGAAGTGACTTGTAGAAAATGGACTCCACAATCAGTAAGACTGTAAAGTAGGTATGTTTATTCAGCACTGGGCAGCACGGGGGGGGGGGGGGGGGGGGGGTAGTCCCACCAAAATCATGTGCACCTGACGCGGCAATTCGCCATGGTTATATGCAGTAAAGACTTACATACGCATGACGTTTCACAATGCGCCTATACATAGTCATAACCCGTCCCCGCTTCATATTAAAATTAGTTCCAAGGAGTCATTTCCATAAACTCCTCCCATCTGTGCTTGCACAGTGTATTCTGGTGGTGGTCGCTGGGGGTCGTGGGGATGAAGGTTGGTGACTCTTCCTCGTCACCGCTAGTTGACCTCTTGTCTTTGCACAGACTCAGTTGCTCCTTGGCTCTTGTCCATCTGCAGGACCAGTTTCTACCAGTTTCTTAAGACAGGCTCACACTCTTATTAGGAGACTGACCTTGGTAAGGGGCCCAAGGCTTCTTGCTTTAGTTAATTTGCACAACGCACCATAGTTAGCAAAGACACTAAGTAGCATCCTAGTTTAATGCTGTCAGCGCTCTATCTCTACTTGATAAGATTCTCCTAACTCCCCCTCTCAGTCCCCCCTTTTCTAAAAAGTTAGTAAATTCTTTTACTATTTCTACTTTCAATATAGTGTTTCTCTATCTAACACTCTTTCAAAATATCTGTTAGACTCCAGTTTCCGTCTGAGTTGGTTCTTTTTCCACTCACTGTAGGAGTTTCCTGTACTCTTAAAACACCATAAGGTACATCGGATCACTACGCAAAGAACCATGGACAAAACCACAACCATGATTATTGTGATAAACAACTGTTTCGGCCAGGTTAGGTTTGGCAACCAGGAAGTTAATTTTTCTACCAAGTCTGTAAATCCCCAGGATGTATCATCCTGAGCTACTGCATGCAAAATTTTATTCTTTTCCCAAATCTTCTCCAGGTCAGTCTCAATCTGTTTTTGTTAACATATACACAGCAAGTTTGGTTTATGACTGTACACAATCCTCCCTCCTTGGCTAAAAGTATATCTAATCCCACCCTATTCTGAAGCACTGCTTTGTGTAGCGAGGAAATTTCTTCCCGTAATTCCGAAAGAGCATCAGCTGTGGCATTTTCAATAATTTCTAATGTGGCTGAGATATTTACGACAGCTTTTTCTAATTCACTTATTCCCAGGGATGGAATCGACCACCTTACAAAACTATGGAATCCCGTGGGTCTCATCATGAAGGGGTTATTTGAAACAGTACGTATTTGTCTCCATAAGGTCTGGACTATTCCCAGAGTCGGTTCAGTGAATATACCCCCTCGAGGGCTAAGATAGCCCCCAATACAATGACCCTTCCAGCTTAAGGGTAAGCTTTTTCTAGCATGCCCATCTCCACATAGCCAATAAGATCCTTTTTGTAGCTTGCAGATTTGCGTGAGAGAATTGAGACCGTGAGATCCTGAGTTCGTTGACACCTACACCATAATCTCTAATTTTAGTAAGATTAAAAGTTCCTACATATTCTGCCATACTACAGTTGTCAGGTTCCTGGGCTAAATAACTAAGTGGACCTGTACCTACACATGGGGTTTTATCGTTTAAGCATCTGCTGTATATGTTAACATTTTCGCGTGGGAGTAGTTCAGATCTCTCCCCTAGATGTTCACGATCATCCTTGCCAAATGGACATGTTCCATTTCTTGGGTGCGCAAAGGTCAATGTCCAATTCGTACTGCGTATGCCCCATACGGGGAATTCTAGGTTGCCTCTAGGCAGCACTGTGCACATGCAACAGTCAGAAAGGTTGAAACTATCACTCACTGCCCGGGTGAGTTTCACATAGGTATTGTGCACCCACTGTTCAGTTTCCTTGACCAATGATGCCATTAAGACTGTGAGAAATGTAACCTTCCAGGTTGCACCTGAGTAACCTTCCATAGGATCTTGGGTGCCTTTTTCACTCTGTTGTGATAGATCCAGGCATTCTGCTCCTTGATTCTGATCGCTGTGACCTGGAACGGTCCTTCCCACTGTGGTTTCAAGGTCTTCTCTGCAAGAGACTTTACATACACATAATCTCCAGGTTGTATATTGTGCACTGGTCCATCTAACCCTCTACCCCGAGTCCCACTCACATGCTTTCCAATTTCATCAAGCTGTTTACCTAAGGCCACCATACAGGAGGTCATAATTTCATCCCCAGCTTGCATGGATATCCCTCTTCGTATTCCATAGGGTCGTCCATATAAGATTTCAAAGGGGCTTAGCCCTTCCTTTGCCCTTGGTCTAGTTCGTATACGCAAAAGGGCTAAAGGAAGAGACTGAGGCCAGGCCAAATTTGTTTCCTGTCCCAATTTTACAATTTGCTGTTTGATTAAGTGGTTCATTTTTTCTACTTGGCCACTCGACTGAGGGCAATATTGGAGTATGAAGTTGTCAGCCTATACCCAAATGGCGGCTAGTTTGTTGTACCACTCTTGAGATAAAGTGTGGTCCCCGGTCAGAGGATATAGTTGCTGGAACTCCAAAACGTGGTATTATTTCTTGTAGTAATATCTTAGTTACCTCCCGAGCCTTGGCTGTTCCGGTTGGAAGTGCTTCTGGCCGTCCTGAAAAGGTGTCAGTTAATACCAATAAATACCGGCACCCCCCTTTTCTTGGGAGTTCAGTGAAATCAATCTGCTATTGTTGTCCAGGCCCATTACCTTTTCCAATTTGGCCCATTTTTGGTTTGGGAGTGTTCTTGGGATTAGTCTGCACACAAAGATCACATTGCTGAGTTACCTGTCTTACTGTGCTATACAAATCAGGCCCTATCCATTTTCCATTAAAAAACTCTTATGCTACTTCAGCTCCCCAGCATGCTTTATTATGTTCTCCAGATACCATTCAGTTTAATATGGTATCACAATTCTCCCATCATTTATTTACGTTAAACCTGTAGGTTACATTTTCCGTTTACACCTTAGAATATTCTACTTCATTTTCTAAAGCTTTTGTTAATGCCTGATTTTCTGTTCCTAGTACTAGTGCCAAAATCTGACTCTCAGATGCCCGTTCTGCCACCCCTTTGGCTCCTGCATCAGCCAGGCTATTTCCCCTTCCAGTATCAGTATCTTCCGCTTGATGTATGCAGGTATACCGCTTGGAGTAATTTCAGTATCTCTTCTGCATGTTTAATTGAGGAAGATAAAAGTCCTCTCTCCTTCCAAATTGCCCCACGTGTATGCACCACACCAAAGGCATATTTCAAGTCTGTCCAAATGTTTGCCAGCTCAAAAGCTCTTATCAAGGCGATGATTTCCACCTTTTGGGCTGATGTTTGTTACCACATATCCTGTGAGGCGAAGTCCCTGGCAGACAAAGCTGCTGCCGTCTATATACCAATCCTCCACATCTCCTAGGGCTGTATCCTTTAAGTCTGGTCAGCTGGAGTATACCGCGTCCCTGGTCTTGATGCGATCATGAATGGGTAATCTGGAAACTCTGTTACTAAGGAAAGAGGCTGGGTTCACAGTATTAGTGCCGAAAAAAAAATAATAAACTGATAGTCCATTATACACATTCCTTTTCTTCTTCAGTAGCTATCATTTGCATGTTGCAACAATGTCCCCTTTTCCCAAAGAGGTCTTTCAAGCTTCAAGATCACAGTTCCCGAATATGGTGGGGGTATTCTTGAACCCCTGTGGTAACACTGTCCACGTAAGCTGAGTTTTCCATCCTCTGTTAGGACTTTCCCATTCAAAGGCAAAGAGTTTCTGACTTGCAGCTACCACGGGAAGGCAGAAAAAGGCATCCTTTAAATCTAGTACCATGAACCAAACTTGACTGTTTTTCTCAGTTTGTAATTCTAATCATTTTTCCCAATTTAAATTTCAAGCATTGCAAAAAAAAAAAAAAACAAAAAACCCACGCCTTTTCCTGTTGGCCAGTTGCTCCTATTACATTTACTGACTAATTAACACAGAGAAAGAAGCTCCCGTAACCAACAAAAATTCAAGCCTCTCTCTTCGTTTCCTAGCTTTATTTCAACTAGTGGACCTGCTAGGGTAGATGCCCCAGGTCCCCGTCATTCCTGACTGTTGTAAGTTTATCTTGCAGCCTAAGACAATTTCTTTCCCTAGAAAGAGGCTAGCCAATTGCCTCTGTTTGTTTTCTGAAGCCAGGTCCAAATTTTTTGTCTTTTTTTCTTTTTTCTTTCTTTCTTTTTTTCTCTTCATTGCATTTCAAAGTTGGTCCAAAAATTCAAAAATTCCATAGGGGTTTCTTTCGGACCTTGTTGGAACAGATTCTCAATTCCCAATTTAACCAGATTTTGGTATTTACATAATTTCCGGGGTGATTAGGGTCTCAGTGGGGTGGTCGGTCAGGGGAATGCAATCGTTGACAGTTCCCTGAGCGGTCCCATTGGCAATCTGAGCTCACACATGAACTCAGGTTGCTTTAAGAGTTAGCTGCTTTTCTGTTTCCACGACAACTCTCTCGGACCCATCACGGTCCCCCTGCCCCAGAGGGCTCACACCCGCGATTTAGAGATCTCAGCCTCGGGTTGAGGCGGAACTATTAACATTCCTACATCCTCTTTCCCTGCTCATTCAACTTCAAACAGCTCTGTTAAATACTACACGCCACACAACCTTTAACACCTTCAACAACCCTTTTAACACTTCCTTTATCTTTCTCCAGCCTGTACTTTTCTAATGCCAACACCAAAGGCTCAGTCAGGGGCCAACTTCATTCCGTACCTTTTCCCTCCACGATGCTGAAACAAAGTATCAGTATACAACATTTCATCCTATTTTCCTTCTCTCCTCAAAAACAACATTAATTGCAAGACACTGTTATAGTCGATTGATCTATAAAGTGGCCATTTAGTTTCTATAGTGGCCACCATTGACTGCAATACTTAGTGAAAGTCCTCTTGCTTTCTGTGCCCCCATTTCTAACAATATCCTTCCGATGTGCCAATATGCACCCAAGGAGGCTTTCTTTAAAACGTCTTTGCTTTGGATATTACCCATTTCCTTGATTTCCCATTCCCTTTTATTTATTTATATTAGTTACTGTCCCTTGTTTCAATTTCCACGCAAACCTTTTTATTGCAGGTTTTTACTATCTTCTTCCCAAATGTGCCAATTCTCTGGGATTAAACTCTTTTTTCCACATACAAACTTCACTATTTCAGATTATTAATGAGCCCCGTTCCAATCATAAATCCACAGGACTTCGGAAAAACACCTGCAGCACTCAGCCTTCCGTCTTCTAGACAAACAATACCACCTTTTTCACAAAATTTACATTTCAACAAGACCGAATTTCAAGCCGAATGCTAATTTTTCTCATGCACTTTGTTACTAAGCCTACACAAAACAAGGAATCACTTCTGCGTATCCATCAATATGGGGATTTAAAAAGGTATCGTGGCCTAAATAAATTCGCCCTCCCCCTTCTTACCAAATTCCCAGGGCTCAGGTCCGAACCACCAAAGAAGTGACTCTCGGTTCTACCGCTTTGATAATCAGTCAGCCCCCCTCCCCCGATACTTGGGAAACTGACCAAACACCACCTCAAATATACCGAAACTTCTAAACTGTTACTTAGATAATGCTCCCACTTTCCTCCTTGACACACTCAAAATATTTAAGAACAAAATAGGATTACAAGATGCACCACCGGGGGTGGATTGTTAGGATATAGAGGTGGTAGGTTGTCCAATGACTCCCATTCATCATCTTTTTCCTTTTTTTAATTTTTTTTCTTTTTTCTTCTTCTTCAAACGTCTCGTCTGCTTTTAGTGTAAATATTGAGGCTGGAAAAGGACGTGAAGGCCTGATCCATAATCCTGCATAATCACTTTCCTCCTGGCTAAAAAGGTTCCTTTGAATTAACATGTATATTTAAGGCCTGGCAAACCTTCGGCCTTTCTATCATACAATACTGGACCATTTTTAATTGACTTTTTTCCTTTTCTGGGGCCCCTATTGTTCCAATTTCTAATCATTACCCCTAATGGACTTCCTGGTGGTATATCTGGTAATTTGCTCCCTTTTCTCTGGTCCCCGGTCACGATTTTGTCTGACCCATCCAGGAATTTTACTGTGGCAATTCCTACAGCCCTTGGTTGCCTTAGTGAGAGTGTCTTGCAGGGGGTTTAGGACCTATCACCCAACCACGAATCCTATAGGAATCGCTTTGGTCCTTCACTGGCCAAGTCCCTCACGGGAGATTGGAACCGCGGTTAGAAGACCTCCACAATCGCTTCGGAACTACGTTCCGTCTCAGTCACACTCTCACACACACGTAGGCAACCGAATCCCACCCAACCGAACGGTATACGACTTAAATACTTACGACTTCGTCATCTTCGTTTAAAAAAGTTTACAATTTATTGAACGAATAGAGGCAAGCAAACAGCGCTGGGTGCGCCGGGAGCCTCTGCTCCACCAAGACGCACACCCGTTACATAAGACGGCTGATTTTTTATACTCCTAGGCTAATACATATTTATTACTACTTCTAAAAGAGGCAGGGTTATTATAATTGGTTTCCCGAATCCAAAGTCCTCCCAGGGGCGCCTCCTTATCAGACTCTGGAAGTCTCTCGGGGGCCGCTCGGACGGGAGGCTCATATTCTTCCTCCTTATCTGGTGGTCTCCTGGCCGGATGTCAGAAGTTACTGCACGTCCCTGCAGAGCCAGCAGTTTTCCTCTAAAGAAATCCCTTTGTTCTCTTATCACCTAAACCCAGGCCCCAATGTTAACCCTTCAAATCCCTTAGTGGCACGAATTGCTGGACCATTCCTTACACATTCAATCCAGGGCCTTTGCTGGAGAGCTGCAACTGCAGGGGCAACATCTCCTCTTGGCCACCCATGGGGCAGGCTGTAGGGTGTGAGTGTGGGGGGGATGAGGACAACCTGAATGCACGGGGACACCCCAGGCTGGCAGAGCTGATTTCTGCTTGTGCTATTTATTATTACTGGGACGGAACAGAAGAGATGTTTCTGGAAACAGAATCCTAGAATGCTTTGGGTTGGAGGGAACCTTGATGACCACAGACCTTAATGACACCCCCCCAGTGCCCCCCCTCAGCATGCCCCACAGCATGGAACTTTCCAGAGCGGCCCCTCCCACCCAGCCCGGCCCTGCCTCAGCTCTGCCTCGCGCCTGAGGGTGATGAAGGCTCTGCACCCCCACAAAGGGAGGAGAGGAGAGGGGGTTCTCTGTGGCAGGAGCTCTGTCTGCCTGCTGGTCCCCTCCTATTACCTGCTCGCAAGGCGCTAGGGGGTGATGTGCTTCTCATGGAGCCTCTGCTGGCTGCCTAAGCCTCAGGGCTGCTAGGGACCGGCTCCACCAATCTATCTCCCTCTCACTCTCCCTAATGCTCCTCAACCCAGTACGCTGCTTTAGGTACCACCCTCAAGGTTGGCTGAAACACATGAAACTGAGCTGCCACATCTTTATAATGTTATTATTCTTGTTCAAGAAACTTTTTTTTAAGAAATCCTTGTGGATTTTCTGTCTGCCCATGAACCTGCACTCGATAGATGCACGTGTATTCTGGGTTTCCCCAGTTGCTTCGCACCTCCAATTTGATATGGCGGAACATTCTGGGAGGCTCCTTCTGCAAAGAAAACAGGGGGAAGCATCGTTACTCAGGTGGGAAGAGCCGCAGCACAACCATGTAGCTCTCTTTGCCAGCACTCCCCTTGCCGCAGACCAAATGGCAGCCCTGACAGAGGAGGAAGCAAGGGAAACCAGAAGGCCCTTTCTCGCCAGGGCCATAGGGGCGCCCTCTGTGCCTAGAAAGCAAAGCCCTGGCCTCAGAGGCTTGCTGAGGGGAGTTGTGGAAACCCAAGCTGCTCTGCTCCCTAGGCTGCCTTGGGACACTGGGACGGTCTTGCTGATGGAGACACATGTCTGCAATCTTCCCTCCCACCAGCAATTCTTCCTCCTCGCCCTAAACGGGACTAATTCCCTTCCAGAGCCCCTTCCCACTGCTGCTTTTTCTGCTTTACCAGAAAGAAAGGGAAAGCACTTCCAAAGGTGGGCTAACCACCTCGTCTTCCCAGCAGGAGCTAGCCACATGGGAGAGCAGAGGGTGGCTTGGGTGATCATCTGAACCCTCTCTTCCAGAGACTTGCAGACAACCTGTCCTTCCTCCCTGCCATCCTGCCCACACGCACTTGCCATACCTGCACATAGAAGGTCTGAGCAATCACTCTGTCCACGTCGTAGATGAATAGCCCAAGCAGCGTTTCCGCTTTGTCCTCATCCACTCCCTCAAAGACAAGAGATGATGAGAGCAGGTCAGTCTCAAGCAGGCCATCAGAAAAAGAATATGCTGAGGCCAAAGCTGGGAACCCTTTCCCACCTTCCTTGGCTCTAGCAGTATTCTAGTACAAGTGAGAGTGAACCCAAGTCAGGGCACTCGGAGCAATTGCTCCCAGATCCTTGTCTGTGAACCACAGAAGAAGGTTCCAGACGTGTCTAACAGTGCTCAAGTGTCTCCAGTGCCCCTCGATAGGATGCGGTGCTCTGCAGCAACCAATCCTCAAATCTCTGAGGGAACACGCCACGCCACGCTTTCTGGCACTGCTTTTCCTTGGGGCCAGGGCCTCCCAAAAAGAAGTGCCAGGCAGAGACTTACAGAGACAGCAAACTCTTTTGGGGCGCTGCTGACTTCCCCGGAAGGAGAGACTCGCTTGGAGATATGCCAGATGGTGAAAGCTGTTGGCCAGATTTTCACCGGCAACCGAATGACGACGTGTCCCTGAGATCCTCGGAAGGCCCAGCAGTCGCCTGGGGAGATACTGGGCTGAAACGAGAAAGCCAGCGACCGTCAGTGGCAGGGCAGTCAGAGAGCCAACAGATCCGGCTGTTCAGCAAGGAGCCACAGACCTTGCCTTCTCTATAGGTCGCAATTCATCTCACAAGTAAACGCTAGTCTATGAACAGAAGGTGAAGATGCACAAGTTTTGAGAGTGTCTAGGCTCAATCGCCTTTCGCAATCCACTTCTGCTTTCTCAAAGGCTACAGAGTCAGGGTGGTGTTCCTAACGTATGTCACTCCATCACCCTTCAAAAACTGAGCTGGACCTGTGAGGACCATTTCAGGCATTCTTCAGGCTGATTTGATTGACCAGATCAGCGCTGGGGGGCCCAGAGAACATCTCTTGCAGCTTCCATGGCCCGGCACACCCACTGAACTCCCACCCGTGCTAGAAACGCATGGTCTCCCAGCCAGAAAGCAAGAAAGTAAACCAGCTGTCACAATTTCTCTTGTCATACCTGCAATATAGTCTCTGGATGTTTTGCAAAAGAAAAGAGTGGAAAAATCCACCCCTTCTTCATGCCTTCCCCACCATAACTCTTGGATGTCCTCTCCATATCAATTGCGGCACCTGAAATGAATATGGAAAGAAGTTCACTAGGACGGGCAGGAGATTAGCAGAAGCAGTGAATTATGATGTGTTTCTCGGGCTGAATGCAGAGCTTGTTGCTTTGGGGAGTGTCAGACACAAGCTGAGTGCAGTGAACTGTCTGTCTGCATACCTATGGATTTCAGGGCCCAGTCAGGCATCCAGGTGTCGATTTTAAGCGCCTTTTCAAATGCATCCGTTGTCAAGTGCAGAATGTTCTGGAAAAAAAAAAAAGGGGGGGGGAATGGAGACACAGCAGCTCTGCATGAGCACTGACTCCTAGCAGAGAGCTAAGGAAGGGCTCTGTGTCAGAAAATTCAAGGCAAGACCTGTCAGAAAAGGTGCCAGACTGTGAGCATTCCCAGATGAACCAAGTGAAGCCTCAAAAAGGCCACCAGTGTCCAGAGCCAGAGCACAGACTGCCTTCAGGTTCAGCCTGAGCCCCATGTTCCCAACCCTGTGTACTCTCCAGACCAGCCCGGAGATGGAGTCATGCCCTGAGCCAGCTGGTGCATGCAGAGGCCCCCTTCCAGCTGGCCTGGAGGGTGCGCCGGCCAGCTAAGAAGCCTGACCTGCAAGTTTCTAGGAAGGGCCTCCAAAGCCAAGCCAAGCCAAGCCAAGCCAAGCCCAGCAGGTGCCTGGCTGGACACCCAGCCCAGGGAGGAGTTCACAGTGCTGCTCAGAGCGGCTCCAAGCCACAAGCAAAGCTGAACCCTGGCGGTCAGGTGTTGTGGTGGTTTTACTCGGGTGGGCTGCCGAGCTCCACCACAACCGCTCTCTCACGCCCCCTCCTCAAAGAGGAACGGGGAGAAAATACGATGAAAAGAGCTCAAGGGTTGAGATAAGGACGAGGAGATCGCACAGTAATTATTGTGACGGGCAAAACAGACTCAGCATAGGGCGATAGTAAGATTTATTGCCTATTACTAACAAGCTAGAGAAGCGAGAAGCAAAGGAAAGAAACCAAAAGCACCTTCCCCCCCCCATCCACCCTCTTCCACCTCCTCCCCCTGAGCGGCGCAGGGGAACGGGGGAACGGGGGTTATGGTCACTCTATAGTGCTTCTTCTCTGCCGCTCCTTCTCGGTCACTCTCGTCCCCTGTGCTGTGGGGTCCCTCCCATGGGATGCAGTCCTTGCTGAACTGATCCGACGTGGGCTGCCCACAGGCAGCAGCTCTTCAAGAACTGCTCCAGATATGGGTCCGTACCACGGGGTCCATCCCTCAGGAGCAAACTGCTCCAACCTGGATCCCCCACGGGCAGCAGCTCCTGCCAGGTCACCTGCTCCTGCGTGGGCTCCTCTCCACGGGCTACAGGTCTGGCCCGGAATCTGCTCCGGCAGGGGTCCTCCACAGGCCGCAGCCTCTGTCAGTGCAGGTCCACCTGCTCCACCGTGGTCTCCTCCACGGGCTGCAGCGTGGAACCCTGCTCCACCATGGTACTCCATGGGCTGCAAGGGGACAACCTGCTTCACCGTGGTCCTCACTACAGGCCGCAGGGGACTTCTGCTCCGGCGCCTGGAGCACCTCTCCCCCTCCTTCTGCACTGACCAAGGGTGTTCCTCACTCCTCTCACTCTCCCGGCTGCTGTGTGGCGCAGCTTTTTTTTTTTTTTCTTTTCCCTGTCTTAAATATGCTCTCACAGAGGCGCAAAACAACATCACTTATTGGCTCAGCTAATAAGTGATTAATAAACTAATAAACCCACTACAGGTGTGGGGCAGGCAGCACAATGACAGAGCTACCACTGAAAAGGGCCAAGAGGAACCAGCAGGAGGAAGCCCTCAGAGGGCACCGAGCTCTCTGACTCGCCCCGAGCACCTTTACCTCTCTCTTCTCCCATTGGATGTGATTATCTTCCAGAACCTTGCTCACGGCCTGCACAAATTGTTCCACTGCAGCAGACGCATGGGCTTCCTTCTCCTTTAGCTCCTGCCTTTTCTGGTCAATTGAAACCAGTGAGGTCCTGGAGGCAAAGGGAAAGCAGATCTTTCCAGCAGCAGCCCATCAGAGGAAAGGGCTCCCATGGGCCAGCTACCTCCCCCCTCCCTGAACCCCCTCAGCCCCTTTTCCCTTACTCTGGTTTACAAAAGGCTCCTTTCCACTACCCCAGGTAAAGGTCGGGAGCCCTGGAAACAAGGCAAGGGAGTGCAAAAATAGCACACAGCTGGCTGAGACAAATCCCCAGAAAAACTTCCATGTCAAGAAAGCGCTCTTACCCGGTAGACTTGTGCTCTGCTTCGGGCACCGCTAACACTGCCTGGAAGATAAAGACACTCCACTGGAGAAAGCACGATGAGCACCGCCGGGGCTTCCCAAAGGAGAATGCCCCAGTAACAGCTGGCAAAATTTTCCCCTGCTTCGAGGCAGTTTGGAGAGATCCCAACCCAATAGCTGAGCTCTTTAACTAGCTATGGGCAGCGGAGCATCTTCTGCATTTCCATTTGCTTTCCTATCCCACCCAGCCTCTCCCAGCGGTACAGAGGGAGCAAAGGCCTCTTCTGCCAAAGTGCTCCTCTCTTCATCCTGTCACTGCACAGGTCACTTGGGAAGATCTGTCTCCACATTGAAGCCCATCCAGGTACCAAGATGGACTGACCAACACAATTGCCCACCACCCACTCTCTGTCTCAGCAGTGATGAGCCTTTGACCAAACTCCTCATTTTCCACATGGACACGGGTGGGCAGAGCCATGGCCTTCGCAGGCATTGGCTTTCCCACACCAAGACACTTACTTGCAACACTTCTTTTCCCCATAGTGTCCAGCCCCAGAAGTAGTCACCAGCTGTGGGTCACATCATCAAGAGAGAGTTATTTTGCTTAGGCTGCTAATGATCCCTGTAGCCCCATTTTCTTCTTTCACACCCACGGAGGGGTATGTTGGCTGGGACAGGTGCAACTGCTGTAGAGAGAGGCTTCCACCCCAGCCTCCTGGGCCTACACCAGGCCCAGGCGTTTAGAAAATGGAGGAGCCCTGCTCTGACAGACTTGCTGACGAGACCAGTGATGTGGTCTAGTGCCTGGAGAACATGTGCAGAGGCCATGGCTGATTCTACTCACAGGGTCATAAAGCAAAGCTATAAAGCTATACAGAGGGCCCCACAGCCAAGGAAATTTTACTGGCTGCAAGCCTGTCACTGCCAGCACCCATACAAGTCCTCAGGCAGGCAGGAGCAGGCCTGTAAAGGCCGTCTGTGGCATTCACTGCATCCCAGAAATGGGCTCGTCAAAGGTGTACAAGGACAGTCTCTCTCCCTAGCTCGGCAAAGATGATTTTTGGTCAGGAATACTCACCAAAAAGGATTGGAAGCAGCATTACAATGAGCTTCAGAATCCTCCTGCCTTTCTGGTGGGTGACGCTTTTTCTAAAGGAGAGGGAAGACCGTGGTTATGAGAGCCCACTTTTGAGACACACATTTTCCAGGGATCTGTTGAGGAGCTAGCTTGCCACCAGATTCCTCTGCTCAATACAGCTGAACTCCCGAGGACCCGCGGGCCTTTGGGAAGATCTGGCTAGTGGCACACCACCCACGGTATGCAAAGGTGGCTTAAGAACTCTGGCATGACAGCGGGAAAGCAGCCTGGCCCCATTCATCTCTCCCCAGAGAAGGAGCAGGGCTGTGCCCACGGAAGAGGGTTGCTGGGTTTCCTGGCTGGAGGAAGCCAGGCAGCATGCAGGGCTTCTCACCTTCCCCCTCCCAGCTTTCTGGGCCCTCTTGCACCTACCTGCCGAGCCTGGTTGGCATCTCCGCAGCTCCAGCACACTGCCCAGGCACAGGGAAAAGTCTGCTCCCCTCCCAAGAGCCAAGCAGCTCCTTCCTGGGCTCCAGCTGGCTCTGGAAGCCTGTCTGGCCGGCACTGCTGCACACCTCTTCAGTGCGGGGTTTTATGTAGGACAGCCAGTTATGACATCACAAGAAGCAAAAGGTGTAATCGTAATGTGACATCCGTGATGACCTCAGAGGGGCTGCCCAGGAAGGAGAGATCCTGTGGGTTAGTCCCCAGCTCTGCCTTCTCAAAGCTTACAGAGTCAGGGCGGTCTCCCTAGTGTATATCGCTCCATCGCCCTTCAAAAACTGAGCTGGAGCTGTGAGGACCAGTTCAGTCCTGACTCGTTCCTACCGTCTTCTTTAAACCCTTCCATAGACTCTATGCCATGCTGGGAACAGCAGCCCCCGCTCAGGATTGGGATGAGGGGCCTGAACATCTCTCTTGGCTCTGTCGTGCCTCTCCCCGGGGGGTCCCACAATCCACACCCCATCTGCACCCCCAGCCCAGGAAACAAGGAAATACTGAACCATTTCATGCCAGAGAAGTCAAAAGTTCTTACTGCCCAGTGCAGACCCTTCCCTCACAAGGGCCCACAGCAGGGGTGTCTCTCTGATCAGCCGCACAACCATGATCTCCTGCAGTGAAGACATGGACAACCCGGCCGTCTGCGCTTCTTGCCCGTGCTGCGGACTTCACGGGGCTCGGGGTGCTGCCCAGCCTCTGCTGGAGCTGTGATGCGGCACCTCTTCATCCCAGCACTGCACAGACCCTGCCTCCTCCGTGCCCTTGGGAGGGGGGCAGGGCCTGGGGTCTCTGACAAGAGGCTGGGAGCTGCTCACTGTCGTGCAGCATTGCTTCGAGGAGTCAAGAGTTGCTCAGAGATGCCTTGAGCTGCTTAAGAGAAGGCAAAGGGCTCTCCGGAGCAGCTGTGAGGAGCAAAAAGGAGCCCCCAAACTGTCCCCCAGTGGCAGAGGGCTGCCCAAAGCTGATCAGTGCTCCAGGAAGGCTTTTAGAAGGAAGGCTTTTTTAAACTATCAAGTTCCCATCTTATCACAGAGCCTAGATGCGGTGTCCTTGCACCCTCTCTCCAGGTATTTATACACAGAGATGAGATCCTCCCAGAGCCTTCTCTTCTCTCTGCTGAACAGCCCCAGCTCTCAGGCTTGCCTCATGGGAGAGATGCTCCAGTCCCTTGATCATCCTTGTAGGCTTTAGTTTTACCCTCTCCGGTACGTCCATGTCTCTCTCTCCCTGGGGAGCCCAGCACTGGACAGAGTACTCCGGGTGTGGCCTCACCAGGTCTGAGGAGAAGGGAAGGATTGCTTCCCTCGACCTGCAGGTAACAAAGCTCCTAATGCAGCCCAGGACACCATGCGCTTGCTTAGCAGCAAGGGCACACACGGCTGGCTCATGATCAACTTGGTGTCCACCAGGACTCCCAGGTCCTTTCCTGCAGAGCTGCCTTCCAGCTGGGTGCCTCCAGCATGGCCGGGTGCCTGGGTTGTTCCTCCCCAGGGGCAGGACTCTGCGCTTCTCCTTGTTGGACTCCATGAGGTTCTTGTCAGCCCACCTCTGCAGCCTGTCGAGGGCTGTCTGGATGGCCGTGCAACCCTCTGGTTACTCCTCCCACTTATGCGTTATCTTCAGACTTGCTGAGGGTGCATCCTCCCCGATCATCCAGATCCTTAATGAAGCTGTTAAAAGGGACTGCACCCAGTATTGACCCTTGGGGCTCCTGGCCTCCACCTAGACTTTGCACCACTGATCATCATCTGAAGGGATGCAAGACACGGACTCCTGATGGCTCTTGAACAGGAGACGTTTATTGCCCTTTTTCACTACTACATATACTTTCCCTGTAGCCCCACGCGCCGTCCACGTGCCCGAATCTGTCATACAATTGGTTAGAGACCCTCAGACACGCGCCTCGAGCCAGCCAGCAATTGGCCACTGCCCAAAGCTCATCTTTAACACTGGAGCCAATTTACTTTATCTCGACCTTGCTCAAGTTTTTGTTTCTACCGCTTCTTTCCTCATTATCTCTAATTCAGGGACGTGTGAAACAGCGCAAAGCCACCTGCGAATTCCTTTCCCACAATCATCCTCTGGGCTTGGCCAGGCGGACAGTTTTCGACCCACCTCACGGTCTGCCCATCCAGCCCATACATCAGCCACGTCTCTAGGAGGATCTTGAGGGGGACAGTAGCAAAGGCCTTCCTGAAGTTCAGGAAGACAATATCTACCTCTCGGGATATCAGGCTGGTCATTTTCAGGCAGGCAGGAGCTTATCAAGTTGATCGAGTGTTACTTCCCCTTGGTGAATCCCTGCAGGCTCCTGATGATTTTCTTGCCCTTCATGTGCCTGGAAGTGTTTCCCACGATTGGCTGCTCCATCACCTCTGACTGTTACCTGACTCTCAAGTGTGTACTCAAGGTTGTGACAGTGGGTTCACTGGATTCCATAATACACCAGGAAATGGAGATTTTTGTTTCTTATGTTTATTACAAGTTACTACAAATTACCACTAGTGAAGCAAATGGAGACTTAAAATAATGACTCAAATGTGCACCTACGTAATATTGCTTGAACTGCTACTGGTGCAGCACTCACCAAACTACTCCCAGGAGTGGGACCAATCGATGGCGGACAAAGTCTCACTTTGGGGCTAATTTGTGTCACAGAGTCTGGAGTCAGCCAATCATTCTCACCGAGGGTCCCGTCTGTTGAGATCCGGCAGAGAGAAGCCCTAGCACAGGGGCTCTTGGAGAGAATCTCCATTTTGTAGAGAAAGTGGGTTATTTTTTACCTTTAGAGCTATTGGGGCTGTAGTACACCACCACCTGGAGCAGCCAATAGCTGTTGCTGATTGCTGCCCTCCCAGACTCTTTTCCACTTTCCCAGGCCCTTTCTACCTTTCCAGGGTGCTAAGTTTGTTGTCACAGTTTCTTGTTTTGTGCTTCTTGAGGGTACCTCAGGACATCTCAGGATCTCAGCTGTTCTTCTCAAGGATGCCCTTCAAGGATGCCCAGGGTTCCTAGGCTAGCAGCTCCCAGGCTAGCAGACATCTTTTCTCTGTCAGTATTTTTCCCTTAATAACCTGGTCGCCTTCATGGTGGCTCCCTTCAGGAGTGAGGTGAAGCTGACCAGCCTGTAGTCCCTGGGTCCTCCTTCTTGACCTTCATGAAGACACGAGCAACATTTGCTTGCCTCCAGTCCACTGGCGTTTCTCCCACTCGCCACGTTCAATCCCAGATTATCAAGAGTGGCCTCACAGTGACATCTGAGAACTCCTTCAGCACTAGCGTCTGCATCCCGTTGGGGCCCTTGGACTTAGAAATGTCCGGTTTGCTTTAGTATTCCTTGACCTGATCCTTTTCCACTGACGGTAAATCTTCCTTGCTCCAGCCCTTCCCCTTGTCTCTGGGCTGTGGGATTCCTGAAGGCTGGTCTTGCTGGCAAATATTAAGTCAAAGAAGGTGTTCAGCACCTCTGCCTTCTTCTCCCTGCGCTGTGTCACTGGGTCCCCTGTCTCCTTCAGTAGCGGAGGAGGCTGCGGCAGGCAGTGCTGGAGCTACACAGGGGGTGCTTGGAGGGCTTGTAGGCACAGTAAAAGATGCATTTCAAACAGCCCAGCTGGGTCCTGTTCGTGTCCTGCAGCCCGAAGGAGATGCCAGCACGGACACGCTTTGAACCAGGGCATTTATTGGGGTAAATCCAGGTTGGGGGGGGCAATGACCCACCCCTGGGTGCTAATGGAGGGCTGGGAAGGGCCCCTCCAAAGCCTTGTTCTGCGCAGGGGAGCACGGCCAGGTATACACAAACAGGGACTGCTACTTGCAGGGAGAGGGAGTGATTCCCAGAGGATCACGAGGCCGGGGAGTGGGGACAGAGATGCTCAGGGAGGTGCTCCAGGGTGCTCTCACTTTTGCAGCCGCTTGATGCGGGCTGGAGACCAGCTTCGGGCCCTCCAGCTGCCTGGCCAAGGCCATGGGCGACAGTTTCCTCTCCCAGCTGTCCATGGTTGGATCCTGTGCCAGCTTCTGGCACCAGCCCCAGAGCAGTGACAGCCATGTCCCAGTGGGCAGCAGTGGCCATGTCACCATGATGTCACCATGGTGTGTCATTGTGACACGGCTGCCTCGAAGGGTATAAAGAGGGCTGC
The DNA here is from genome assembly GCF_009769625.2 of Cygnus olor. Taxonomy (NCBI): domain Eukaryota; kingdom Metazoa; phylum Chordata; class Aves; order Anseriformes; family Anatidae; genus Cygnus; species Cygnus olor. The sequence goes on from NC_049197.1 coordinate 1,789,687, forward strand.
TCCCTGTGGTGGGGAGCTTATCTGCAGGAGAGCCTCGGTCCTGCTACATCTGGTTTTTGGGAGTGCTGACGAGCCATACAATGTCTGCGGTGCAGGGGAAGGCCGCCAAATTGGGAGAAGAGGGTGAGGGCAGAGTAACCTCCCCAGAGACCGCACAGCCCGCAGGCGGGCGAGGGGGTGAACAGGGCTCTGTGTGAGGCTGCAAGCGGTGAGGGGCAGGCAGGAGCCCCCCCAGCTGCCTGGGCGCAGTGCCTGGCCTCTACTTGTCTTGGGGCCGCGAGAGAGGGCCGTGTGGGGCAGCCATGTGTGCTGCTGAGGCTGGCAGGGGGGCCAAAGGAAAGGGGTCCCAGGGGCTGTGGGCACTGGTAACATCACAGGGTGGGATGCTGACATTGGAGGTGGCCTCACAGAGGCCCAGGGGTCGAGCAGCCCTGTGCACGCTGTGCAGGTGCAGGTGCAGGCACGAGGGGGGGTAATGAAGGGGTCTTGAAGCACATGTAGGCCCACAACCCGGAGCTGACGGAGATGCAGGACTCAAAGGATAGGGAGCTGCTGGCGCTGCAGGCTGAGAGCGCCCAGCTGGCAGAGGAGCTGGCCAGCCGGTGCTATCCCGATGGCATCGGGCAGTGGCAGAGGGAGGCGGCAGAGGTCCATGGTGTCACGTGGGAGGCGGGTGTCTGTCTGCACGGGGAATCTGATGGACTCTCATTCCTGCAGGTGGCAGAGATTCTCATGGCTATCCAGGGAGCCAAGAAATGCCCTGTGAGGTCCAGGAGCACCTGATGGAGCTCACCAGAGAGGTCGGTGTCCCCTCCTCTGTCTGTGTCGCTCAGCTGTGGCAGCTAGGGCAGTGTCAGGGGCTAAGTGCCTCTCTCCCACTCCTCTTTGCAGAAATGTTGCATGGCCCAGCTTCAGGAGTTGGTGGCATCTGTGAAGGTGAGTTCACAGACCCTCAGACTCACAGAATGACAGAAGGCTTGAGGTAGGAAGAGATGGCTGGTGGTGATGATCTTATCAATGACAAATTCAAGGAGAATGGCAAGGATATCCTGCCAGGTGGAGAGCTCACAGGAGTGCCTCAGTGCCCTGATGGCTACTCCTCTTCCCCATCTCTCTCACAGAAGCACACGCTGGAGCAGGGGAAAAAGACAGTCGCAAAGACCAAGATATAAGGGAGAATGTGGCTCATCCTAACAGAGAAGGGGGAGAGAGGGAAGAGGGGCAGTGCTGGGTCCATGCACCCCCAGTGGCCTAGGGCAGCAGCGTGACTGGGCAGGACGTTTACTCCAGGATACAGGGTTGAGGAAGGAGGGAGTGGGCCTCTTGAGTTACCCACAGGCCGTCTGTGGTGGCTTTGCTGCACGGGGAACCCTGGCGTGGGTCTGCAGGCACAGCAATATAGTTGTGGGACAACCGGGTGGGATGAGTGACGTGGCAATAAGGAGGTGCTTGGTGACAGCCAACGTGGCTTCACTAAGGGCAGATCATGCCTGACAAATCTGGTGGCCTTCTGTGATGAGGTTACAACACCGGTGGACAGGGGAAGAGCAACTGACATCATCTACCTGGACCACAGCAACAAAAGTGACACAGTCCCCCATGACATCCGTGTCTCTAAATTGGAGAGACACGGATTTGACGGATGGAGCACTAGGTGGATAAGGAACTGGCGGGATGGTCGCACTCAAAGAGTTGTGGTCAACCACTCGATGTCCAGGTGGAGATGAGTAACGAGTGGTGTTCCTCAGGGGTCAGTATTGAGACCGGCACTATTTAACATCTCTGTCGGTGATGTGGACGGTGAGATTGAGTGCACCCTCAGCAAGTCTGCCAATGGCATCAAGCTGTGTGGTGCAGTCGGCACGCTGGTGGGAAGGGATGCCATCCAGAAGGACACGGACAGGCTCATGAGGTTCAACAAGACCAAAATGGGTCAACAAGACCTTGCCGAGGCGATCGGCTCCGGGGCAGACGCGTTCTGCAGCGGAGCGGGGGATCAGGACAGGCAGGGCTTTTTTTCCGACATCGAGGCCGCTCGAGGGAGCCGCCAGGACCCGGCAGCCCTCGCGAGGGAGGCTGACGAGGCGTAGGCGGAGCCAGCAGCGCCCCTCCCCGGCCGTTCAAAAGGAGCCCCTAGGGAGCGCGAGCGACCAGGAGCGCGGCGACCAGGACGGGTAAACAGGGCGTGGCGCGTCAGAAGGGCGGGGCGCAGCAGGGCAGTTTGCACGGCAGTTCACGCAGGCAGGGCGAGCAGGGAGGGCGGAGAGGGCAGAGTTTCCCCCCGCCCATAAGAACAACGCCTTTAACGGCTGTCGACTGCTAACTAGGCTGCAATGGTCTACACCAGGCAGACTGCTCTCTCTAGAAAGTCTGTATCCACCCAGACTGACCGCCTGCTCAACAATGAGGCAGTTCAGGTCTCTGGGTGCAGGGAGTGTCTGAGCCTGTTGCTGCCATCTGAGGGAGGCAGAGGCTCCGTGTGTGTGCGGTGCGAGCAGGTGGATGACCTGGTCCGCCAGGTGGCAGAACTCAAAGAGGAGGTGGAGAGGTCGAGGGCTATCAGGGAGTGTGAGCGGGAGATAGACTGGCGGAGCGACTCCCTGCAGGGCTTGAAGGAGAGGTACCGGGGCGAGACACCCCAAATGGGGGTGGACCCCCTGCCCTGTCGCTGTCGGGCAGAGGGAGGCGACCTAGGAGTTGAAGAGGAATGGAGACAGGTCCCTGCTCGACCTCGCAGGCAACGCACCCCCCCCACCGGCCCCTCCTTCCCAGGTGCCCATACATAACAGATTTGAGGCCCTGGAGCTTGAGAGGCCGGTGGGTGAGGACGAGGTAGAAAGTCTACCCAGGAGGATGCCTAGGGCGAGGAAGCTGACTCCACGCCTCAAGACAGCCTCCACCAAGAATGACAGAAGGGTGATCGTTGTAGGTGACTCCCTTCTCAGGGGAACAGAGGGCCCTATTTGTCGACCTGACCCTACCCGTAGGGAAGTCTGCTGCCTCCCTGGGGCCAGGGTCAGGGATGTTGCCAGGAAGCTTCCCAACCTGGTTCGCCCCTCTGACTACTACCCTCTGTTGATAGTCCAGGCTGGCAGTGATGATATTGAAGAGAGAAGCCTGAAGGCTATCAAACGGGACTTTAGGGGACTGGGACGGTTAGTGGATGGAGCGGGAGTACAGGTGGTGTTTTCATCCATCCCTGCAGTGGCAGGGAGGGGTACCGAGAGGACACGGAAAGCCCACCTGATTAACACATGGCTCAGAGGCTGGTGCCAAAACAGAAATTTTGGGTTTTTTGACCATGGGGCACTTTACTCGGCACCCGGCCTGGTGACCGCAGACGGGTCCCTATCTCCAAGGGGAAAACGGATCCTAGCCCAGGAGCTGGCAGGGCTCGTTGAGAGGGCTTTAAATTAGGAAAGAAGGGGGACGGGGCTGTAATAAGGCTTGCTGGAGCTGTACCAGGGGGAACAATGGCAAGGCCGGGGGAGAAGGCAATGGCCCGACTGAAGTGCATCTACACTAATGCACGCAGCATGGGTAACAAACAAGAGGAGCTGGAAGTCATCGTGCAGCAGGAAGGCTATGACCTGGTTGCCATCACAGAAACGTGGTGGGACCACTCTCATGACTGGAGTGCTGCAATGCCTGGCTATAGGCTCTTCAGAAGGGACAGGCAGCACAGAAGGGGTGGTGGTGTGGCTCTTATATGTGTTTTGATGTTGAGGAACTTGAGGCTGGGAATGATAAGGTTGAGGCTCTATGGGTTAGGATCAGAGGGAAGGCCAATAAGGCAAGCATCCTGGTGGGGGTCTGTTATAGACCACCGAACCAGGATGAGGAGATAGATGAGGAGTTCTACAGGCAGCTGGCAGAAGCCGCAAAATCATCAGCGCTTGTTCTTGTGGGGGACTTCAACTTCCCAGACATATCCTGGAAGCACAACACAGCCCAGAGAAAGCAGTCTAAGAGGTTTCTGGAGAGCGTGGAAGATAGCTTCCTGATGCAGCTGGTTAGAGAGCCTACCAGGGGAGGTGCCCCGCTAGACCTTCTGTTCACAAACAGTGACGGACTGGTGGGAGATGTGGTGGTCGAGAGCTGTCTTGGGCAGAGTGACCATGAAATGGTTCAGTTCTCTATTCTTGGCGAAGTCAGGAAGGGGACCAGTAAAACCGCTGTCTTGGACTTCCGGAGGGCTGACTTTGAGCTGTTCAGGACACTGGTTGGCAGAGTCCCTTGGGAGGAGGTTCTGAAGGGCAGAGGAGTCCAGGAAGGCTGGGCACTCTTCAAGAAGGAAATCTTAATGGCTCAGGAGCGGTCACGTGCCCAAAGACGAGCGGGCGCGGAACTAGACCGGCCTGGCTGAACAGAGAGTTGTGGCTCGAGCGTAGGAGAAAAAGGAGGGTTTATAATCTTTGGAAAAGAGGGGGCGGGCTACTCAAGAGGACTATAAGGATGTTGCAAGGCTGTGCAGGGATAAAATTAGAAAGGCCAAAGCTCATCTGGAGCTCAATCTGGCTACTGCCATTAAAGATAACAAAAAAAGTTTTCACAAATACATCAACACAAAAAGGAGGACTAAGGAGAATCGCCATCCTTTACTGGATGCGGGGGGGAAACTTAGTTACAAAAGATGAGGAAAAGGCTGAGGTACTCAATGCCTTCTTTGCCTCAGTCTTTAGCGGCAAGACCAGTTCTCTGGATAGCCGGTACCCTGAGCTGGTGGAAGGGGATGGGGAGCAGGATGTGGCCCTCACTATCCACGAGGAAATGGTTGGCGACCTGCTACAGCACTTGGATGTACGCAAGTCGATGGGGCCGGATGGGATCCAGCCGAGGGTACTGAGCAAACTGGCGGAGGAGCTGGCCAAGCCGCTTTCCATCATTTATCGGCAGTCCTGGCTATCAGGAGAGGTCCCAGTCGACTGGCGGCTAGCAAATGTGCCGCCCATCTACAAGAAGGGCCGGAGGGTAGACCCGGGGAACTATAGGCCTGTTAGTTTGACCTCAGTGCCAGGGAAGCTCATGGAGCATATTATCTTGAATGTCGTCACGCAGCACTTGAAGGGCAACCAGGCGATCAGGCCCAGTCAGCATGGGTTTATGAAAGGTAGGTCCTGCTTGACGAACCTGATCTCCTTCTATGACTAAGTGACGCGCCTGGTGGATGAGGGGAAGGCTGTGGATGTGATCTACCTTAACTTAAGTAAGGCTTTTGACACCGTTTCCCACAACATTCTCCTCGAGAAACTGGCTGCTCGTGGCTTGGACTGGCGTACGCTTCGTTGGGTTAAAAACTGGCTGGATGGCCGGGCCCAAAGAGTTGTGGTGAATGGAGTCAAATCCAGTTGGAGGCCGGTTACTAGTGGAGTCCCCCAGGGCTCAGTGCTGGGGCCGGTCCTCTTTAATATCTTTATCGATGACCTGGACGAGGGGATCGAGTGCACCCTCAGTAAGTTTGCGACACCAAGTTAGGTACGTGTGTCGATCTGCTTGAGGGAAGGAAGGTTCTGCAGGAGGATCTGGATAGGCTGGACCGATGGGCTGAGGTCAACTGTATGAAGTTCAACAAGGCCGAGTGCCGGGTCCTGCACCTGGGGTGCAACAACCCCAAGCAGCGCTACAGGCTGGGAGATGAGTGGTTGGAAAGCTGCCTGGCCGAGAAGGACCTGGGAATACTGGTTGATAGGCAGCTGAATATGAGCCAGCAGTGTGCTCAGGTGGCCAAGAAGGCCAACAGCATCCTGGCTTGTATAAGAAGCAGCGTGGCCAGCAGGTCTAGGGAGGTGATTGTCCCCCCGTACTCGGCTCTGGTGAGGCCGCACCTCGAGTACTGTGTTCAGTTTTGGGCCCCTGCTACAAGAAGGACATGGAGGTGCTCGAGAGAGTCCAGAGAAGGGCAATGAAGCTGGTGAGGGGTCTGGAGAACAAGTCTTACGAGGAGCGGCTGAGTGGAGCTGGGGTTGTTTAGCCTGGAGAAGAGGAGGCTCAGGGGAGACCTCATCGCTCTCTATAGGTACCGTAAAGGAGGCTGTAGCGAGGTGGGGGTTGGTCTATTCTCCCACGTGTCTGGTGACAGGACGAGGGGGAATGGGCTAAAGTTGCGCCAGGGGAGGTTTAGGTTGGATATTAGGAAGAACTTCTTTACTGAAAGGGTTGTTAGGCATTGGAATGGACTGCCCAGGGAAGTGGTTGAGTCGCCATCCCTGGAGGTCTTTAAAAGACGTTTAGATGTAGTCCTTAGTGATATGGTTTAGTGGAGGTCTTGTTAGTGTTAGGACAGAGGTTGGACTAGATGATCTTGGAGGTCTCTTCCAACCTAGACGATTCTGTGATTCTGTGATTCTGTGAAAATGCAATGTCCTGCACCTGGGCTGGGGCAATCCCAAACACAAATACAGGCTGGGCAGCAAATGGATTGAAAGCAGCCCTGAGGAGATGGACCTGGGGGTTTAGGTGGATGAGAAGCTCAACATGAGCCGGCAATGTGCGCTTGCCGCCCAGAAAGCCAACGGTATCCTGGGCTGTATCAAAAGAAGCGTGGCCAGCAGGTCGAGAGAGGCGATTGTCCCCCTCTACTCTGCTCTCCTGAGACCCCATGTGGAGCACTGTGTTCAGCTTTGGGGCCCCCAGAAGCAGAAGGACATGGAAGTATCAGAATGAGTCCAGCGGAGCACCACAAAGATGATCAAGGGGGCTGGAGCACCTCTGCTACAAAGACAGGCTGAGAGAATTGGGGCTGTTCAGCCTGGAGAAGAGAAAGTTCCACGGAGACCTTTGTAACAACCTTGCAATACCTAAAGCTGGAGAAAGCTGGGGAGCGCAGTGATACATGACAAGGAGTAATGGCTTTAAACTAAAAGAGGGTAGATTTAGATGAGATACAAGGAAGAAATTCTTCACTCAGAGGGTGGTGAGGCACTGGAACAGGCTGCTCAGAGAAGCTGTGGATGCCCCATCCCTGGAAGTGTTTAAGGCCAGGCTGGATGGGCCTTGGAGCAACCTGGTCTAGTGGAAGGTGTCCCTGCCCATGGCAGGGGGGCTGGAATTTGATGATCTTTAAGGGCCTTTCCAACCCAACCCCTTCTATGGTTCTGTGATCCTATGAGTGTCCTTCCCATGGGTCTGGAGCTCCAGCAGCTGGAGGGATGGTTGCCCAGATGGAGGAGTTGGGTCCAGGGGTCCCTCTTCCTGCCCCTCAGTGCCTGCAGGGCTGGGTAGGAGAGGGGACACGGTGTCCGAGGACAGCCAGGAGGGGACACTGGCAAGGATCTCCAGCCAGGCAGAGATCTCACAGCAGTGCCCCAGTGCCCTGATGGCTGCTCTTCTTCCCTTCCTCTCCCACAGGAACTTGAGCAGAAAATGAATAAAGAGACATCTGACGGACTGAAGGTGGGGTGCAAGGCAGAGGGCAGAAGTTGGCCCATCCTTAGAGGGTCAGAGAGGGGGGTGCCAGCACTGCTTCTGTGCAGCCCAGTGGCCTCAGGCAGCGGTGTAGCTAGGCCAGACATTTGTGCCAGAATGCGGTGGAGAGGGAAGGGGTGGGGGGTGGGGAGGGGGCATCATTTCCCTGTGCCTGTCTCTGTGAGTCGCCAGGTCTCCTTGTGCCTTGGGGCAGTGGGGGAGCTAGACGGCATGGCCCCAGAGCTGGAGAGCAGTGAGGGTCGCTGGGTCCCAGCACAGCTGTCCAGAATGCTGTGCTTGTTGTTTTGCAGCACATTGCCAAACTGGAAGAGCAGCCGCAGGAGGAGGAGGAGCAGACAAAGGTAGCGTGCAGGGGTCAAGGGGAACCATGGGGGGGCCCGCTGGCACAGGGTGGGTGATGTGGAGGAGGGCTGGAGCAGGCACAGGGAGTCAACAATTCTGTCTCCCAGGTGCTGCGTCAGGAATTAATCCAACTACGAGAGGATATAGAGGAGAAGGAAATAGAAAGTGCCTGGTGAGTGAGGACTGCCCCCCTCCCCTCCCTTGCCCCACACTTGTACCCAAGGGGTTCTCCACAGCACCCAGTGGAGCAATGGGACCGCCAGGGCTGGAGCTGGGCAACCAGGGATGGAGTGTGGGAGCGAGTTCTGATCAGCACCTGGCGTGACAGAGGAGCCCAATCCCAGTCCGGGGATGTGCACGTTCTGCTGGGGAGCCCCCGTGGTGATGGAGTTCTACACTCACCCAACCAAAAACCCTGTTACCTGCAGGCAGCAGCATCAGATGGAACTGGAGGCCATGACACAGGGATGTGTGATGCCGGAGGTGCTGGAAGCACAACTGGTAAGGGGGAGAGCCCATGTCAACCCCTGCCCCTGCCCCTGCCAGCATGGGGCTCCCTAGGGACAGGAGCGACATGGAGCGCCTGGTCCAGGCCCGGGCTGTGCTCCTGCAGGTAACTCCTGCTCTTGGGCATCAGCCCGGACTGTGCGGTGGGGCCTGACAAGTGTCCCTACCTTGTGTTGACCTACAGAAGAGGGAGGAACTGGCGAGGAGAAGAGGTGCCATTTCCTGGCTGTGGTGAGTGTCCCCTCAGGTGCCCTGTGCCCACCCAGGTTCCCCTACAGCGACTGGGATGGCCAGGACGCCTGCTGCGGCGTGTTTGCCCAATGCCAAGGTGTCTTCCTGGGCTTGTGGAGGCTCACGTCCAAGCCTATCCAAATGAGCAATGAGATTTCCATCTCTTTTTCTGCCCCACAGGACATTCTGCCTTATCTTTGTGTGCTTAGAGCTGGCCGTCCCTTTCATGCTGGGGGTTGCGGTGCTCTACGCCTCCTATTACGACCAGGAGTTCTTCTACCACCTGCTGCTTCGTGTGCTGCCAGAAGACACCCACACCGACCTGGCATACTTCCTAGGAGACACCCTGTCTCTGGTCAGTGAGGGCGTGCTGCCCTACTGACATCTCCTCTAAATAAAACCAAGGCTGCTCTACCCAGTTCCCCTGTGCCTGTGCAAGAAAAGAAATTGACCAGAAAAAAAACAAGTAATGAGATACAATATAAAACAGATATAAAACAGATATAAAACAGATAGGTAGGAGAAACTTCACGTTTGCAGGGCCCGGTCCTCCCAGGGGACTTCAACCACCATCTGTCTGCTGGAGGGATAACACCGCAAGACATCAGCAATCCAGGAGGGTCCTGGGGTGCACTGATGACAGCTTCCCCTCACTCAAGGGTTAAGAAAATGGGCTGGGACATCTTTCACTGTGGGTGTGGATGAGGCACTCACGCTTTAGTTTGACCAGAAGGTCCTTACTCAGCCATGCTTTTTCTCCTCCATTCCCTGCCTGATTGCTATCACATGGGAATGGAAAACCCTTGCTCCCTAAGAAAAATGTCCTTAAGGAGCTGCCGTCTCCACATGTACAGGTCAGAGGCAGCCTTGGCTGCAGTGACCGTGAAATGGCGGAGTTCAGGGTCCTGGGGGTGAAAAGCAAGATCACAACCCTGGACTTCAGGAGACAGGATGCAGACACTAGAAGCATGCAGAGGCATCATGTGAGCATCCAGGGATGACGCCAGGAAAGCTAAAGCCCAAATGGAATTGAATCTGGCCGGGGATGTCAAAGACAACAAGAAGGGCTTCTCTAAGTACATCAGCAACAGAAGGAAGACAAGCGAAAATGTGAGCCCGCTACTGAAGGAGACAGGGGACCCGGTGACACAGTGCAGGGAGAAGAAGGCAGAGGTGCTGAACACCTTCTTTGCCTTAATATTTGCCAGCAAGACCAGCCTTCAGGAATCCCACAGCCCAGAGACAAGGGGAAGGGCTGGAGCAAGGAAGATTTACCGTCAGTGGAAGAGGATCAGGTCAAGGAATACTAAAGCAAACCGGACATTTCTAAGTCCAAGGGCCCCAACGGGATGCAGACGCTAGTGCTGAAGGAGTTCTCAGATGTCACTGTGAGGCCACTCTTGATAATCTGGGATTGAACGTGGCGAGTGGGAGAAACGCCAGTGGACTGGAGGCAAGCAAATGTTGCTCGTGTCTTCATGAAGGTCAAGAAGGAGGACCCAGGGACTACAGGCTGGTCAGCCTCACCTCACTCCTGAAGGGAGCCACCATGAAGGCGACCAGGTTATTAAGGGAAAAATACTGACAGAGAAAAGATGTCTGCTAGCCTGGGAGCTGCTAGCCTGGGAACCCTGGGCATCCTTGAAGGTCATCCTTGAGAAGAACAGCTGAGATCCTGAGATGTCCTGAGGTACCCTCAAGAAGCACAAAACAAGAAACTGTGACAACAAACTTAGCACCCTGGAAAGGTAGAAAGGGCCTGGGAAAGTGGAAAAGAGTCTGGGAGGGCAGCAATCAGCAACAGCTATGGCTGCTCCAGGTGGTGGTGTACTACAGCCCCAATGCTCTAAAGGTAAAAAATAACCCACTTTCTCTACAAAATGGAGATTCTCTCCAAGAGCCCCTGTGCTAGGGCTTCTCTCTGCGGATCTCAACAGACGGGACCCTCGGTGAGAATGATTGGCTGACTCCAGACTCCGTGACACAAATTAGCCCCAAAGTGAGACTTTGTCCGCCATCGATTGGTCCCACTCCTGGGAGTAGTTTGGTGAGTGCTGCACCAGTAGCAGTTCAAGCAATATTACGTAGGTGCACATTTGAGTCATTATTTTAAGTCTCCATTTGCTTCACTAGTGGTAATTTGTAGTAACTTGTAATAAACATAAGAAACAAAAATCTCCATTTCCTGGTGTATTATGGAATCCAGTGAACCCACTGTCACAACCTTGAGTACACACTTGAGAGTCAGGTGACAGTCAGAGGTGATGGAGCAGCCAATCGTGGGAAACACTTCCAGGCACATGAAGGGCAAGAAAATCATCAGGAGCCTGCAGGGATTCACCAAGGAGAAGTAACACTCGATCAACTTGATAAGCTCCTGCCTGCCTGAAAATGACCAGCCTGATATCCCGAGAGGTAGATATTGTCTTCCTGGACTTCAGGAAGGCCTTTGCTACTGTCCCCCTCAAGATCCTCCTAGAGACGTGGCTGATGTATGGGCTGGATGGGCAGACCATGAGGTGGGTCGAAACTGTCCGCCTGGCCAAGCCCAGAGGATGATTGTGGGAAAGGAATTCGCAGGTGGCTTTGCGCTGTTTCACATGTCCCTGAATTAGAGATAATGAGGAAAGAAGCGGTAGAAACAAAAACTTGAGCAAGGTCGAGATAAAGTAAATTGGCTCCAGTGTTAAAGATGAGCTTTGGGCAGTGGCCAATTGCTGGCTGGCTCGAGGCGCGTGTCTGAGGGTCTCTAACCAATTGTATGACAGATTCGGGCACGTGGACGGCGCGTGGGGCTACAGGGAAAGTATATGTAGTAGTGAAAAAGGGCAATAAACGTCTCCTGTTCAAGAGCCATCAGGAGTCCGTGTCTTGCATCCCTTCAGATGATGATCAGTGGTGCAAAGTCTAGGTGGAGGCCAGGAGCCCCAAGGGTCAATACTGGGTGCAGTCCCTTTTAACAGCTTCATTAAGGATCTGGATGATCGGGGAGGATGCACCCTCAGCAAGTCTGAAGATAACGCATAAGTGGGAGGAGTAACCAGAGGGTTGCACGGCCATCCAGACAGCCCTCGACAGGCTGGAGAGGTGGGCTGACAAGAACCTCATGGAGTCCAACAAGGAGAAGCGCAGAGTCCTGCCCCTGGGGAGGAACAACCCAGGCACCCGGCCATGCTGGAGGCACCCAGCTGGAAGGCAGCTCTGCAGGAAAGGACCTGGGAGTCCTGGTGGACACCAAGTTGATCATGAGCCAGCCGTGTGTGCCCTTGCTGCTAAGCAAGCGCATGGTGTCCTGGGCTGCATTAGGAGCTTTGTTACCTGCAGGTCGAGGGAAGCAATCCTTCCCTTCTCCTCAGCCCTGGTGAGGCCACACCCGGAGTACTCTGTCCAGTGCTGGGCTCCCCAGGGAGAGAGAGACATGGATGTACCGGAGAGGGTAAAACTAAAGCCTACAAGGATGATCAAGGGACTGGAGCACCTCTCCCATGAGGTAAGCCTGAGAGCTGGGGCTGCTCAGCAGAGAGAAGAGAAGGCTCTGGGAGGATCTCATCTCTGTGTATAAATACCTGGAGGGAGGGTGCAAGGCCACCGCATCTAGGCTCTGTGATAAGATGGGAACTTGATAGTTAAAAAAGCCTTCCTTCTAAAAGCCTTCCTGGAGCACTGATCAGCTTTGGGCAGCCCTCTGCCACTGGGAGACAGTTTGGGGGCTCCTTTTTGCTCCTCACGGCTGCTCCGGAGAGCCCTTTGCCTTCTCTTAAGCAGCTCAAGGCATCTCTGAGCAACTCTTGACTCCTCGAAGCAATGCTGCACGACAGTGAGCAGCTCCCAGCCTCTTGTCAGAGACCCCAGGCCCTGCCCCCCCCCCCAAGGGCACGGAGGAGGCAGGGTCTGTGCAGTGCTGGGATGAAGAGGTGCCCCATCACAGCTCCAGCAGAGGCTGGGCAGCACCCCGAGCCCCGTGAAGTCCGCAGCACGGGCAAGAAGCACAGACGGCCAGGTTGTCCATGTCTTCACTGCAGGAGATCATGGTTGTGCGGCTGATCAGAGAGACACCCCTGCTGTGGGCCCTTGTGAGGGAAGGGTCTGCACTGGGCAGTAAGAACTTTTGACTTCTCTGGCATGAAATGGTTCAGTATTTCCTTGTTTCGTGGGCTGGGGGTGCAGATGGGGTGTGGATTGTGGGACCCCCCGGGGAGAGGCACGACAGAGCCAAGAGAGATGTTCAGGCCCCTCACCCCAATCCTGAGCGGGGGCTGCTGTTCCCAGCATGGCATAGAGTCTATGGAAGGGTTTAAAGAAGACGGTAGGAACGAGTCAGGACTGAAATGGTCCTCACAGCTCCAGCTCAGTTTTTGAAGGGCGATGGAGCGATATACACTAGGGAGACCGCCCTGACTCTGTAGGCTTTGAGAAGGCAGAGCTGGGGACTAACCCACAGGATCTCTCCTTCCTGGGCAGCCCCTCTGAGGTCATCACGGATGTCACATTACGATTACAGCTGTTGCTTCTTGTGATGTCATAACTGGCTGTCCTACATAAAACCCCGCACTGAAGAGGTGTGCAGCAGTGCCAGAGCCAGCTGGAGCCCAGGAAGGAGCTGCTTGGCTCTTGGGAGGGGAGCAGACTTTTCCCTGTGCCTGGGCAGTGTGCTGGAGCTGCGGAGATGCCAACCAGGCTCGGCAGGTAGGTGCAAGAGGGCCCAGAAAGCTGGGAGGGGGAAGGTGAGAAGCCCTGCATGCTGCCTGGCTTCCTCCAGCCAGGAAACCCAGCAACCCTCTTCCGTGGGCACAGCCCTGCTCCTTCTCTGGGGAGAGATGAATGGGGCCAGGCTGCTTTCCCGCTGTCATGCCAGAGTTCTTAAGCCACCTTTGCATACCGTGGGTGGTGTGCCACTAGCCAGATCTTCCCAAAGGCCCGCGGGTCCTCGGGAGTTCAGCTGTATTGAGCAGAGGAATCTGGTGGCAAGCTAGCTCCTCAACAGATCCCTGGAAAATGTGTGTCTCAAAAGTGGGCTCTCATAACCACGGTCTTCCCTCTCCTTTAGAAAAAGCGTCACCCACCAGAAAGGCAGGAGGATTCTGAAGCTCATTGTAATGCTGCTTCCAATCCTTTTTGGTGAGTATTCCTGACCAAAAATCATCTTTGCCGAGCTAGGGAGAGAGACTGTCCTTGTACACCTTTGACGAGCCCATTTCTGGGATGCAGTGAATGCCACAGATGGCCTTTACAGGCCTGCTCCCGCCTGCCTGAGGACTTGTATGGGTGCTGGCAGTGACAGGCTTGCAGCCAGTAAAATTTCCTTGGCTGTGGGGCCCTCTGTATAGCTTTATAGCTTTGCTTTATGACCCTGTGAGTAGAATCAACCATGGCCTCTGCGCATGTTCTCCAGGCACTAGACCACATCACTGGTCTCGTCAGCAAGTCTGTCAGAGCAGGGCTCCTCCATTTTCTAAACGCCTGGGCCTGGTGTAGGCCCAGGAGGCTGGGGTGGAAGCCTCTCTCTACAGCAGTTGCACCTGTCCCAGCCAACATACCCCTCCGTGGGTGTGAAAGAAGAAAATGGGGCTACAGGGATCATTAGCAGCCTAAGCAAAATAACTCTCTCTTGATGATGTGACCCACAGCTGGTGACTACTTCTGGGGCTGGACACTATGGGGAAAAGAAGTGTTGCAAGTAAGTGTCTTGGTGTGGGAAAGCCAATGCCTGCGAAGGCCATGGCTCTGCCCACCCGTGTCCATGTGGAAAATGAGGAGTTTGGTCAAAGGCTCATCACTGCTGAGACAGAGAGTGGGTGGTGGGCAATTGTGTTGGTCAGTCCATCTTGGTACCTGGATGGGCTTCAATGTGGAGACAGATCTTCCCAAGTGACCTGTGCAGTGACAGGATGAAGAGAGGAGCACTTTGGCAGAAGAGGCCTTTGCTCCCTCTGTACTGCTGGGTACCCCCGGCGGGCCCCTGGGCGCCCCGGAGGAACCAAACCGGTTACCCCTGGCGGGCCACCAGGCGGCCCAGAACACCCACCCCGGTGACCCCAGGCGGGCCCCCGGTCGCCCCGGAGGACCCACCCCGGTGACCCCCGGCGGACCCCGGGGCGCCCCAGAGGACCCACCCCGGTGACCCCCGGCGGGCCCCCGGGCGCCCCGGAGGACCCGCACCGGGGACCCCCAGCGGACCCCCGGGCACCCCGGACGACCAACCCCGGTGACCTCCAGCAGGGCCTCGGGCGCCCCGGAGGACCAACCCCAGTGACCCCGGCGGGCCCCCGGGTGCCCCGGAGGACCCACCCTGGTGACTCCCGACATACCCCCGGGGCCCGAGGGCTCACCCCGGGGACCCCCGGCGGACCCCTGGGCGCCCCAGAGGACTCACCCCGGTGACCCCCGGCGGGCCCCCGGGCGCCCCGGAGGACCCACCCCGGTGACCCGCGGCGGGCCCCCGGGCGCCCCGGAGGACCCACCCCCGGTGGCCCCCGGGCGCCCCGGAGGAACCACCCCGGTGACGCCCGGCGGACCCCCGGGCGCCCCGGAGGAACCACCCCGGTGAACCCCGGCAGACCCCAGGGCGCCCCGGAGGACCCACCCCGGTGACCCCTGGCGGACCCCTGGGCGCCCCGGAGGACCCACCGTGGTGACCCCCGGCGGACCCCCGGGCGCCCCGGAGGACCCACCCCGGTCACCCCCGGCGGGCCCCCGGGCGCCCCAGAGGACCCACCCCGAAGACCCCCGGCGGGCCCCTGGTTGCCCCGGAGGACCCACCACGGTGACCCCAGGCAGGCGCACGGGCGCCCCCGGAGGACCCAAACCGGTGACCCCCCGGCGGGCCCCCGGTCACCCCGGAGGACCGACCCCGGTGACCCCCGGCAGGCCCACGGGCTCCCCGGAGGACCCACCCCGGTGACCCCCAGCGGACCCCCGGACCCCCCCGGAGGACCCACCCCGGTGACCCCTGGCAGACCCCCGGTCGCCCCTGAGGACCCACCCCGGTGACCCCCAGCGGGACCCTGTCGCCCCGGAGGACCCACCCCGGTGAATCCCGACGGCTTCCCGGTCGCCCCGGAGGACCCACCCCGGTGACCCCCGACGGGCCCCGGGCACCCTGGAGGACCCACCCCAGTGACCCCCCGAGGGCTCCTGGGCGCCCCGGAGGACCCACCTGGGTGACCCCCAGAGGGCTCCCAGGCGCCCCGGAGGACCCCCTCAGGTGACCCCCGGAGGGCTCCCGGGCGCCCCAGAGGACCCACCCCGGTGACCCCAGGCTGGAGAGCTGCAACTGCAGGGGCGACATCTCCTCTTGGCCACCCATGGGGCAGGCTGTAGGGTGTGAGTGTGGGGGGGATGAGGACAACCTGAATGCACGGGGACACCCAGGCTGGCAGAGCTGATTTCTGCTTGTGCTATTTATTATTACTGGGATGGAACAGAAGAGATGTTTTTAGAAACAGTATCATAGAATGCTTTGGGTTGGAGGGGGCCTTAATGACCACTGACCTTAAGGACACCCCCCCCCCACCAGTGCCCCCTCCCAGCATGCCCCACAGCACAGACCCTTCCAGAGCCGCCCCACCCACCCAGCCCAGCCCTGCCTCAGCTCTGCCTCGCGCCTGAGGGTGATGAAGGCTCTGCACCCCCACAAAGGGAGGAGAGGAGAGGCCAGGAGAGGAGAGGGGGTTCTCTGTGGCAGGAGCTCTGTCTGCCTGCTGGTCCCCTCCTATTACCTGCTCGCAAGGCGCTAGGGGGTGATGTGCTTCTCATGGAGCCGCTGCTGGCTGCCTAAGCCTCATGGCTGCTAGGGACTGGCTCCACCAATCTATCTCCCTCTCACTCTCCCTAATGCTCCTTGACCCAGTACATAGCTTTAGGTACCACCCTCAAGGTTGGCTGAAACACATGAAACTGAGCTGCCACATATTATGTGGCATATTATCTTTATAATGTTATTATTCTTGTTAAAATATTATCTTTATAACATATTATCTTTATAATGTTATTATTCTTGTTCAAGAATTTTTTTTTAAGAAATTCTTGTGGATTTTCTGTCTGCCCATGAACCTGCACTCAATAGATGCAGGTGTATTCTGGGTTTCCCCAGTTGCTTCGCACCTCCAATTTGATATGGCGGAACGTTCTGGGAGGCTCCTTCTGCAAAGAAAACAATGGGAAGCATCATTACTCAGGTGGGAAGAGCCGCAGCACAACCATGTAGCTCTCTTTGCCAGCATTCCCCTTGCTGCAGGGCGCCCAGGAGGACCCACCCCGGGGGCCCCCGGCGGGCCCCTGGGCGCACCAGTGGACCCACCCCGGTGACCCCCCGAGGGCCCCCAGGTGCCCCAGAGGACCCACACCGGTGACCCCCGCTGGGCCCCCGGGAGCCCCGAAGCTCCTGTTTTTCAGTTATCCCCCTATTTGCATACTGACACATTTTTTTCTTTCTCCTGCTACTGCACTTAACCTGAGCACCAAATCTTTCCAGTACAACCAGGGACTTTCAGCATAAAAGCACGTTTTGAACAGAAGAAGGCAGCACCAGCAGGCTAACATGGGTGAATTGTCTTAATTACTGCTTAACCTTCCAGTTTAGGAGTAATGAAATCAAAACAAAAGCATTAATTATTACCTTTCTCTGTAGACAGTGTCACAGTTCTCACCACTGTCCGGACATTTTCCTTTTCCGGAGCAGGAAAAATCACACACTTCGCTTTGTAGCATTAAGTGGTGAAAGGCACCCAGCCAGAGTTACAACATGAGAATTGTCATCTTCTGCCTGTATTTCAGGAGACAACCTAAGTAACTCTAACCTTCAACACTTACTTTTAGCTTCCTGTTCCTGAAATTGAGCTGCCTCTTTCCCAGCAGTAGATGGGACGGCAGCTGCCTCCTTCCGAAGCTTCTCTTGTTGTTCTCTCAGTTGCCACTTCTCCCACAGTCTCTCGTCGATGCTCTTCACTTGAAATTTAGTACGAGTTGCACTCTGCTGAGTGGGCTAGAAGGAAAGAAAAGTAGTGCATGAATAGGACAAAAAAAATCTGTGGAGATTTCATTACGAAAATCTGATCAGCAATCCCTCCAAAATGGTCTCGATGTGGAACAGCATATTAATATCGTTCAGGTTACTGTCATTTTTTTCCATAAAATTTTGCCTGTAACAAGAGCCATGCTTTACTATGGAAACAGTTTCACGTATCTGCAATTTCCAATATGGTAAGCTGCTTTAAACAGCTAGGGTGTTTTGCTGTACATCTATTCCATGCTTTTTAAGCAGCAGAAAGTCATACAAGTTCCCCTATACAGTAGCCACTGACAGATTGATTTCCTTGAACACAAAACTCTGGCCTTCTCTATTAAATCACTTCCCTCAGGATTTTTACAATATCCTTCATGTCTGACAGATTAAGTCGGTAAGAACAAAAAATTCCCTCCACATTAACTGTGTAGATTTCGACTGGTGCTAATGGGGTTTCTTATTCGTCGTGGCATAAACAGACTGATTCAAAGTTTGAGGATTACAATGTTGTCTAGAAATGCTATTGGCGATAGGATTTAGACTGCACTGCAGCTCCTACCAGACGCTGAAAGGTAAGAACACACTCAAGAGGGTGGCACATGGTGAGTAACAAAACTTGTCAGAATTTATCAGAAATTATATGAATGTATGCGTGTCTTCACAAAGGACTCACCTGTACATCAGGTACAGAGTAAAGTTTTGGAAAAGGCCGGTTCAATTCCACTGTCTTCTTTTCTTCTTTTTCAGGTGCTTTAAAACAAGCCCCAAAAAAAGTTTTGTCAACGGCAGAAATAAAGAAAGCTGGGTACTTGTTTTCTTTGTGCGTTTATTTCCTCGTGTCCCATGAGACAGAGAGAAAGGCTACAATGTGCAATCCATGCAGCCTTTAAGCCCTCCTTATCTCCCTCACACAATCTCATTTTACAAAGTTGATATAATCTTAACAACGACGCCTTTGATCCTCTGTCATTTTTGACAGAAACTGGCCCCCCACATTAAGACGTTGATGCATGCTTTACAAACACATACACGTGTCAAGTTAAGCAACACATGCCAAAGAGGAAGGTGAACTTGAACTCAACACAGGGATGACTCCACACCATAAACAGATGGCAGAAAAAAAACAGAATACCAAAATTAGACTAAAAAGCCCCTCAATGAGTTAATTTTCTAGCGGGAAATACAGAATACCATCACGTAATTAATGAAAACAGACATGGTTGCATATTCTGGCCCTTCCTTGCCTTTGAACTTTGTAGCCTTAAACTCTTTTATCCTCTGCTTTGAAGGAAAAAGCAAAGCAGATCCTGAGCAAACTGAACTTGCTCAATATGGGAAGCACCTCACCAGGGCAGGTATTAAAGCATCTTATTACCTGTTAGCTTTGTGTTCCATAACCATTTCTGCCCTGCTGGGGCAGGTCCAGGTTGTGCTGGGGGAGCTGGCACATTTCCTCCACTCTGCTGCATCCGCAGAGCTTTCTCGCGCTTTATTTCTTCCAAGGTTTTAACACGCACTTCTCCTTCTGGCTTGACTTTACCTGCCGGCTCCTTCGACTGCACTTTGCTGGGCCCGGACAGAGTGAGCACACTCTGCTTCTTGGGCTCACCCTGAATTTTTATCTTGGGATGGAACTCTCCTGCTTTTTTCTTCTCTTCTACCAAGCGACTATTCTTTTTTTCAGCCAAGGCTTCAGAGAAAGTTTTGATGTGACCTGCAGGAGCGGGTCTTGCCCCTGCGCTGGGATCTTCGGTTTTACCATGCCATTCAGCCTGGGCTTTGGCTTGAGTTTCTCGTCTCTGAAGAGCGCTCTCACGACGGATTTCCTCCAGTGTTTTCACATGGATCTCTCCCTTTGGCTTAGCAGCCTTCCCTGTCATCATCAAGAAATGAGAAGCACCAACATTTCAAGAGAGTCCAACAATATTTTAAGTCTCCAGAATTTGTCACAGTACTAAGGAAAACTAATCCTGAGCGTTCCCAATAACGCATCTTAGGACAATATCCTAACATTCTCCTCTTCCTCTGAGCCACTTGTTGTAGTTTGAAGACCAGCCCTATCCAGAGAGAGTTGCTACACAGAAATGCTAGTTTACTTTATTACTTTTTCAGACTGCATTTCAAATTCCTGCTCCTGGCAGTGGTTCTATTCTAATTGTATATGATGGTTCACAGAAGCAGCTTAAAACCTTGACAAGGCACAAGTGGAAAATAAACACGCACCTAGAGCCAGATTTCTGATAGTGGCTGTCAGAAGAGTTTCAGCACTCAAGCAAGAGGAATCAGTTCTTTGTTTTCATTTCAATTAATTTTTAGGGCTGTATGAAAACGGTCTAAGTTCACGGAAAGGAAGAAGGAGAAAGTATATTTAATAGCCAGTTGTTACCTTTCGCAGTACTAGTCTGTTGAAAAGGTAATCCTAGTCTCTCCTTCACAGACTTGGGAACTTGAACTGCAAAACAGAAAAAGAACAAATTAGGGAGGCTGCATAAACGTCAACTTTGTGTTCACATTTGAAAACAAGACAGGAAAGGTAACTTTGAATCCCAGTGATTAACACCTCAGCCAACATGCAAAAAGAAACATCACAGGAAAAGGACAAACAGAAAGCCTAAATACAAAACCCGTGAATCAAATCCAGATGCCCGTTTAGTAGCTGTACCTCTCTTCGGTGCTTTGTCAGCATTTCCCGGAACCTCCACCTTCTTCCCCAGCCTTTCAGCAAGGCTGCGCTTCACTGGAAGGGCGCTTACATCAGCTTCAGACAGAGAAAACAAGGAATATTTTAAGAACATTTCTTTGCAGGAAGATTTGAGAACAGTCAACCACAAGCTTCTATTTTTCAAGCATATTTTCATAAAATTGCCTTTCAGCTGCTAAATGTTTTTTTTGCCATTTCTGCAGTCAACACAGATCTCCACTGCAATGCATTTTCCTCTCATACGTCAAAAATACTCTTTAATGCAGTCATATATAGAAGGTGGCACCTAAATAACGGCTCATAAAAAGTTCTTACCCACGGAGGCTTTCCGTTTTCCTTGTTTCTCAGCAAGATCTAGTTGAATCACAGGTTCCTCCCCTAAAACAAAAGTAAAATTTTTCTATTTCATCGAAACCAGTAGCCAATAGAAATGTTATACTGTTAGCCCATGTCCAAAAAAAACCAGTAAGACACTGTTTTGACAGCTAAACCACACAAACTCATATTTCAACTATAATTAACTTAGAAAAAGTATTAATAGTCTCAGTGTTTGCTTCAAATTCCAGCTGAGATAGTAGAGAATGAATCTGAGTCTGCTTGACAGCTATACTTCGTGCAGAACAAAGCTGCATAAGCAAGCAGAATATTATTAGGTACAAATGCTGAGAAATATTCCTTTCTAAGGTGAATGTCTATGAGTAAAAGTACTTCTTCACTTTTTTCCCTTTAAAAGGAATTTGCACAACTCTAAACAATATAATTTATACACAGACTCCTATCACACTACTGTCCACGCCTGCCACTGTCAGCCTCTTTAATGCTTCAGAAATTGCTTCTTACATAGCACTGTCTTCTATAGCTTTCTTCTCGTTACTCTCCTGTTTTTCCGTTATCCCCCTATTTGCATACTGACACATTTTTTTCTTTCTCCTGCTACTGCACTTAACCTGAGCACCAAATCTTTCCAGTACAACCAGGGACTTTCAGCATAAAAGCACGTTTTGAACAGAAGAAGGCAGCACCAGCAGGCTAACATGGGTGAATTGTCTTAATTACTGCTTAACCCTCCAGTTTAGGAGTAATGAAATCAAAACAAAAGCATTAATTATTACCTTTCTCTGTAGACAGTGTCACAGTTCTCACCACTGTCCGGACATTTTCCTTTACCGGAGCAGGAAAAATCATAGAATTGACGGGAGGAAGAGAAGATCTTGAAGGACCTTCTGTTCAGAGCAAGCAAAACATAAGGAAGTTTACCAAACATAAAAAACTATCACAAAGAACAAAAAACTTTAATTATTCATTACTGTCAAACATACAGTGACCAGAGCATGTAAATAAGAGAGGTGACTAATTTGCCTCTGGTTGCCCTTAGAATTCCCATCTAGAATACCAGCTGGCTGAGAATCAGGTTGCTCGATGCCCCCAGCTAAAAATGGAAGTCTATCCCTCAAGCAGCTCCCAGCCACCATCACCTGCCATTCTGAAGCCAATAAAATTTCACTTCTTTGGCAAATAGTTGTATTCACCAAAGCATAGCCAGCTACCCGGTATTACTGGAAGAATTTTTTTTTTTAAAAAGAACATCAAACAGGATGAAGGTGAACAGGGTAAGAAAGGAGGGAATATTAACTCACCACCGTGTCTCTTAGTTTTTTCCTTCATTTTCTGCCATTTGATTTCTTCAAGTGTTTTTATTCCAAAATTCGGACCGTCCTCTGAAAACAGAAAACAGTTAATGAGACTAAGGCTTAGAGGCGCTCACTGAGGACCAAAGATCCTCAGGCTTCTTAGTGCTCAGGAACTTTCAGAAGTATTTAGAATAAACCCTGTCAACACTCCTCACAAGTGAAAGAACCATAGAATCAGTGGCATTTTGCCCCTCCTTTCACCCTTCAGGGTAAAAATTGTAGTTTTAATTTTCATCCATTTACACGATATTAGATCCCTCTATCGTTAGATATGGCTTTCAACAGTGGTTGCAAGGCTGCACGTGCAGCCATTTAAACTCCATGCTGTGGCCCTGTTTTGTTCTCCAAAAGTAAAGAAAAGGAGTTCACCTTTCTGACCCAATGGGCACATGATGGTATTAGGTAGAAATGAGATCATGGAAATAACCCGAGTCCATTCAGCACCCCTACATTCTGTTGTGTTTTTACACCACATTGCTTTCGAGTTAATTGTCAGGTTCTCCTTCCGATTTATCCTACTACAGGTGCTGGAATACCTTGTTTAGCAGTAGTAGCACTGGCTTTCCGAGTGGAAATCATCCGTAATCCATTTTGGCCTTCCTCAGCTGGTTGCTGGATGGGAGTTTTAGTTTCTTCTCCTTCCTCAGAAAGCTGGTCTGAAGGGGAAAAATCTATTCAGTTATGCATAGACCAGATTGTTCATGATTATGTAGCTCATGCAACGACACTTCAGTCCATGGTCCATATAAAAAAGCTTTTTTTTTTTTTTTTTTTTTTTTTTAATACAGCTACACTGACCTGATGAACTCGTAAGTAGACTACACTAGGACAAAACATCTAGGACTCCAGATTCTCTCTGCAGCTTTAACTACTACACAACATATTACTGTTCAGACAGAAGAAAAAGGAATTTCCTTCCTAGTTTCACATAGAGCTTTACACAACAGACCAGCTAAAGCCAAGAGTGGTTCTAAGCTTTCCTCCAACATTTCAGGTTCTGTCCACTGACTGCCAGACAAAGCCACCAGTGACCTGACCAGACTGCCTACCCTATCGCTAGTCAGACCTCAGGTCATCTGTGATTTATACATTCATTTACAGCACGAATTCCTTCCAAGAACCAAAGATTTACACAATCATTTACAGCACAAATTCCTTCCAAGAACCAAAACATGCTCACCATCATCATCTTCATCATCATCTGCAGCACTGATTACAACTGGAGGGTGTGTAGGGCTTGGGACGTTTTCAGAGTTTTCCACTTTCATCACCCCCCCTTAGCTATGGAGAGGGATTGGACTGGACAGAAAGTTTGTTTTGCTGCAGTGACATCTGAGCCACTTTCAAATCATCGTCCGCGGACTCAGGCGGACTTGGCAGTGTAGCTAGAGGAAGAGGAGGATCATCAGTAATATGGCAGTTTAAAACTTTGACCACAATGCACGAAGATGGTAGGTAAGGCAGATAACCTGCACAGACAATGAATTCAGCGTCTCCTTTTGCCCATCCCGTCACTGTTTACACCGTGAACAATGACTTCCCTTCAAACAACAACACATCTCCCTACCACCCAGCAGAAGATGAAACAACAGAAAGCAAACTGCAAGGCAAATATCACACAAAGCAGAGAGAAGCTGAGCATGAAAGCAGAAAACAAATACCAGCGGTACACCAGCAGTACACTCGGTTTAGCTGACCACCTATGACTGCAGACCTTTTCCTGCACTCACAAATGAACGGTTACCTGATGTCTCCTACAGTATTGGCACCCACTAAGTAATATTCAAAATTAATTCTTCAATACTTAAAGAAAAAGGACCTAAACTCACTCTTGCTTGGTGGTAAGAAGACTCCATCGATGTAACGTCCCTTTGTGTGATGAAAAGCACAGTTGGCTTTCTGACAGCCTACTGGCTGGTTCTCCCAGTAGCAGGGAATCTCACTGCGCTTTTTCTGAAGACAGAAAGAAAGACAAGCTCGTGATAACATGCACCTAAGGTTTGCAAAGAGATGCACGGTTCCAGATCATGACAGCGATAGGGCTGTCACAATACAGTGCTGAAACATCATTCCAAAGGTCAGTTTATCACTTAAGTATAGTATTTCCGGGCATATTCACAAAGTTTGCATAAGCTGTAACCACTATGCACGTTTAGCTTTGTCATCATTCAGTTTGAGAAGACAGGCACTCTCAGACATCAGTTTAGGGTGGGTTAAACTAATACACCTAGGATTATACTAGGATTCTTCAGAGGGAAAAAAGAACATCTTAAATTGCCTAGGTTAACTCTATCTAGAACTACTTCTTGGAGACTTCGTTCTTCTGCACCTTTAACTTTCCCCACTGCTTCCTACCCCAGGCAGCTAGAACAGCATTATCTGAAGGACTCCGGGACAGCAGAGACCTGATAGATCATTATCAAGCCTGCCCTCAGGAGGCTAGTACAGCCTGTTTATTATCTCCCTGCTCCAGCAGGTTTTAGCAGTCTATTTAGCAGTTATTCTGCATCTGTTGAGAAAATACTGTCGGCATCTAATAAAAGAAAATCTTACTAAGACATACCTAAGGCATTGATTTTATTTCCCTCTCCTTCCTCCCACCCCCTCTCCTGGTAACAGAAACCAGTGTAATTTCAAAGCAAATGAATCTATCCTGCAAAAGCACAATCAGCACACCTACAGCACTGAAAAATGCTTTTGTTGATTTATTTTGAGAACGCATCTTTAGGCACTCACATCAATTTCCATGTGTCTGAATCGGCAGACATTCCTGAAACAACGACCCTCCTGCCACAGCGTGCAGACCGTCTCGTTCCCCAGAGCAGCTTCGCAGTGGCGGAAGGAACAGTTGTCTCCCTGTAACCAAAAGGAAACCAACAAGGAAAATATAGTACAGCCTCAAAAATGTCCATGCTACTGCCTCAGGTTGCTACAATTGAATTCAGAATCTATCTGGTTATCAAGTTAACCAAAGACCAGTGGGCCTCCTCCTCCTACTCTACCCCTTCCTGAAAAAGATGGAAAAAAAAAAAAAAGAAAAGAAAAGCAAAAGAAACCCAGCCATACCTTGGTACAGGTAGAATAGAAATAGAAGTAGCAATCGTCTCCTTGTTTAGACATGCCGACAAGTTCTGATAACAAGCTCGGGTTCTCTCCACAGGGACTTCCTCTGCTCTTGGAGAGAGCTGTCTTCACCCTTGCTTGGGCTGAAAGTCTTCTACTGACTTGTGATCAGTGAAATCTTCTTTTTAAAAGTAACCCTAAAGAAAGTACCAACAAGTGAAAAATAATGAGTAACAAGCATTTTTCCAGCTTTCTTCTGTTCATCAAATTAGTCTCTTGAGGAGAGCAATGCCTTGAAATCAGCTGTTACATGAACTAACACAATATTAAATTAAAGTTCTGTAAAGCTGCCAGGAGCTTTGTCAGCAAGTGTTCTCTTCCACGTCCTCAATAATATGACTTGGAGCACACCTGGAAGCCTGAAAATGGAGTCACTTCTTAAAAAACCACCTGCTCATACATGCAAGGCAATGATCAACTATGGCTACAAATAACTTCTACAGAACGCAGTATGACGCATTAAATAGCATGTTCCAGTCACTGTGGGTCTTCGAGTTCACCCACCTGGACAACCTCAGCAAAGTTATCGATCTTCAAAGACTTCCAGTTAACTTCCCAGGTAAGTTTTCTGTTTCCCAGGTTTCCCAGAGTTTCCCCGGTAAGATTTCTGTTTTCTCCTACCAAGCACCAGCTCAGTATGCAATGCTGTGTTAATAACACCCAAGCATGTAGATGTTAAACTGTAACTGCTTTGAAACCTAGTTGTTGCTAAGAAAAGAGCTCAATACACCACCTTCACAGGGCAAAAAGTCACATGGAAGAGCAGAAAAACCCAGAAGTGCTTCCTGAACTTCACGTTCCCAACAGCACCATCGCATTTAGATCCTGGCCTGGCATCCAGGATGCACGCTCTGCAAGCACTGCTGCGATGTGGAAGTGCCAAGGCAGGTTTTTGGCCTGCCCTCACTAAAACACTGTTGTGGTTTAGCCCGGCTGGCAGCCAAACACCACACAGCCGTTCGCTCACCCTCCCCCCTCCCTCTCCGGGATGGGGGAGAGAAACGGGAAAGTGAAGTCTGTGAGTTGAGATAAAGACAGTTTATTAAGACAGGAAAAATAATAACAATAATAATAATAATAATAGTATTAATAATAATAATAATGTGTACGAAATAAGTGATGCACAATGCAATTGCTCACCACCCGTTGACCGATGCCCAGCCTATCCCCGAGCAGGCCCCCCCCCCCCCCCCCGGCTAGCCACCCCTATATATTGTTCAGCATGACGTCAGATGGTATGGAATACCCCTTTGGCCAGTTTGGGTCAGCTGTCCTGGGTCTGTCCCCTCCCAGCTTCTGCTGCATCCCTAGCCTGCTCGCTAGCAGGACAGAGAGAAGCTGAAAAGTCCTTGGCTTTGTGTAAGCACTGCTCTACAACAATTAAAACATCAGCATGTTATCAGCGCTCTTCTCATCCTAATCCAAAACATAGCACCCTGCCAGC
This sequence comes from Cygnus olor, assembly GCF_009769625.2. Classification (NCBI taxonomy): domain Eukaryota; kingdom Metazoa; phylum Chordata; class Aves; order Anseriformes; family Anatidae; genus Cygnus; species Cygnus olor. Next base: position 1,816,155 of record NC_049197.1, read on the forward strand.
TACTAGGAGGAAAATTAACTCTGTCCTAACTGAAACCAGGACAAACACTTTTTTTTTTTTTTTTTTTTTTACAAACAATACAAAGAGTGTGCCAGGTACGCTGTAATGCCAATGTGCCAGGTCAATAGAGGATATCCAAACAACAGAGGCGTTTGTCCTAATTTCTGGCATGAAAACACTTTTACAGCATTCTTTTCACGAAGAAACCCCTCTCTATCTTCTCCATTGCTCCAGGACCTGCTGCAGCTGCAGCGGCTGCGCTGGTACAACCCGCATCTTTGACAAATCTTTTCAACAGTTCTGCTTTACCTCGGCACAGTTGAGGTCACTCCTCTTCCTCTTCCAGCTGAGCAAGCAGCCTGCGGGCTCTGCCACACGGTCAGTGCAGAAGTGAAAGCTGGGAATGCAGCCATCAAACTCTCACTGCTAACGAGTGGCTCTCCTCCATCGTTCTCTCTGTCTTTTTCCTCCCCAGTGTCTGAGCAGGCACTGGGAATCGTTTCCAGAGGAAGGGTACTGCTGAAGCCACAACATTTACTGTCAGGGAAAAGAGAGTATGTGAAAGAATACATACTTCCTTTCTTTTTCCTTTTTTTTTTTTTTTTAAATCTCTGAAATCAACGCTGCGGCCTGGCAGCAAATAACTATGGGAGTAATGATGATTCCTCATCCTCACTGTAACGTTGTAGTTAATCTCATAAAGAACCAATTTCCCCAGGCAGTGGCCATTTGAGATGGGAAGGGGCAGTAAGAGGAAGTTTTCCTTAGACTAGCTCTTCCCCCAGAACACCTCGCCATCCAGCAACAAATTCAATTCACCTGCTCCGCCTGATCAGTCAATCGCGCGTCCGACTCCAGCACACGCCACAGCGGTGGTTCTGACGTGGTTTGAGCATCACCTATCCGCAGAATATCTTGGGTTTGTACACTCAAATAACGCAGTATTTTCGAAATAAGGCCCAGAGCTCACACTCCGAGTGCAGCCTAACAGCACCAGAGGGCCGGTAGGCTAAACATTCCCATCCTGGCAACAGTACTGACCCGGGCAACAGTAAGCATCCCTTCTGCACTTTCATCGTGAACATCAGCATAAGGAAACAGAGACCTCCTCGATCCAAGTTTTAAGAAACAAACACCAAGGTCACCCAAGCGGGTTGTTTTCAGCAAACTAAAGGAGAAATTAAGGTGACAACGGGGTGCATCCAGAGTTAGTCAGATCCTGAAGGCAGTTCCTTTGGGAAACGGAGGAGCAGCGCGCCAGATGACAGCTACCTTACAGCGCACCCCTTAGAGGCACTGCTACGAAAGGAAGGCAGAAGGTTGGAACTCAAAATAACTCACAAGGCGCCCGTTAACGGGGAAGCTTTAATTTCCTCAGCAGAACCTCCCCCCTGAAGGCAGCCCAGGGACTCTTTGCTTCCCTAGGGAGACGGCAGGGACGGGATGGGGCAGGGCAGTGGGACGGAGGGACAGAGGGCCAGATGGACTGCCAGACGGCCGGATGGATGGACAGACGGCCAGACGGCCCAAAAGGCCTGAGGAAGGGCTGAGGAGCGGGAGGGAAGGGAAGGGTGAGGGGAAGGGCGGCCCTGGGCCTGACAGGGGACCTTGGGCCTAACCCTGGGCAGCAGCTCCCCGTCTCACAGGGCCCAGGGGGGGCTGCCTGTAACAGGAGATGCGGGCAGGTGAATTTTACAAGCACTGCATCACAAATACCCTGCAACAGCTGAACTACTGACTGGGACAGCCTCCTTCCTCACCTCCTGAAAGCTCCAGCTGGCAAACCAAGGACAAAATGAAAGGCAGATGTGGAGGACCTCGTAAGATACTATTTTGTTCCCTATGTGCCCACTGCTGGTGACACGTAATGCCTCCTGTTCCCAAACGACATCGGCACGTTACATCTTTACTACATGCTGAAAGGAACTCAGCAACCTGAACACAACTTAGAATTACCGATCCCGGCAGCAGGCTGTACAGCTGAAGCTGCTTTAGCCAATCAAGTGTGTCATGCTGCCCCTCAAAGCTTCCTTCCTGGGAACGGCTGCTGGGACACTCCTGACGTATTACTTCTCGGAATGGCAGAACCGCACTGGGTGGGCCCCACAGCAAGACTCGTATTTCTGTCCTTCCCTTTCAGGAAAGGATCTCCCACCTTGAATTGATTAATTTTCATGATGATGATACACAAATTGAAGTTTTGAAAAACTGAATGCTGATTAACAGATTTCTAGCACAGCCTGTGCATCAAAACTCATTTCTCTCTATTCAGGTAATCTTAGTTTCTGAGTTACAGTTACAGTCAAAATTTTTCTTCTTTGTTTTTTTTTTTTGTGATCAGAAAAACGAGGGGACTGGTTGTCCCAAGTCAGCCAGGGAACTTATCTTTGGTCGATGCACCAAGCAACTCAGCTCTCTTGGGGAAACTTAAATAGAACAGACAGATCTCCAAACGGATAAAAAAAAGAAATCAAATGATAAAAACCCAACCGATACATCTGATACCCCAGCTTATTGAACAGCACAAGGGTTTAATCTACAGGCTCTGTCCAAAGCAGCAAGAAGTGACAGATTTAATCCAAACCAGTTGCCCGCTCTCACTCTCTGATCTGGAGATGGTACTTGACAAGCATGCGTATCAGTAACACTTGTAAACGCTGGGTTACTGCACCACAGCCCCAAATCCCTCACGGGCCCACTAAGATACTTTTACTGATTGATCCACAATAAACACTCCCAAAAAGATTCTCAAGAAGTTAAACCCTGTTTAGAAAGAATCTGAGGAACCTGTCACTGCAGCAACAAAGGGCTGCAATTGTATGCAAAATCTCCAACACCCTCCTTAGCACCCTGCTAGCTCAAGGACTGTGTGGGGCTTCCGTGCCCTGAACGAGTCCACCCTGGCCACATAATGCAGATGTAATGTTCAAGAAAGCACATATCGTTATCGAAATTCATCAGATCCACAGCAAAAAAGAAAAGCCCACGCTTCTATATTTCTCCTCCTTCTCCATTCACAGAAGGAAGAGACTGAAAACAAGCAGATTTGTGTTTTACATTTACAGTTAATGTGAAAAATCATGAATTATTGTGAATAATGTGAAATACATCACGTATTGTTTCAAGCTACAAAAATCTTGCTCCCACAAAGGAAGGACTTTTTACCGCAGCATGCAACCCCAGTTACAAATAACTTCCTACCTACCAGCAGGCCGCGTTCCCCTGGCACTCAGTCACTCCGCAGCACGGCAGCCACCTTTGTTCTAAGGATGGCAAATTCTAGTTAGAAACGCTCTGTAGAAGAGTGATGTTGTCCCCTTTTAACATGATCCGACCTGCAGCACAGAGAAGGGAAAGGGGGGATTAGAGAGAGCCCAGAATCTGAGAATAATCTCGTGTTTTCAGAAGGTATTTCGTGTGGTTGAGCAGGGTTTTGCCCATCACGCAGAGTCCTGTTCCTGCCAGCTGCCCCACACTCACAAGTCCCACTCCAGCCACCATCCCCGTTCCAGCAGCACGCTGTCCCTGCTGAAAACCCCAGCACTGGGCACACATCGTTGCTTCTGTCCACCAGCAGATGGTAGATAAACACTGCCGCTACCGTGGCTCCCTGCTTTGACTCAGAGATCACAGCAAGTGTGAGAATCGCCCAGGGCCACCGGCTTTAGGTGCAGCTGAAAGGAGCTGTGACCAGACTCCTCCAGCCAGTGCAGGCCGCCTGGTATTACACGTTTCAAAGACCAGAACTGGTCTCAGGCAGGGACAGATTCTCCTTCATTCAGCAAAATCACCAGCTCAAAAATCATCAGGGACAGAGATGTAGCCAGTAATTGCTCACTGAACTTCAACATCAAGGCTCGTCACACGTTTGGTACCTCTCAGTGCTGCTATCTAGGAGGCTCACCCGGGCAGGTTTCAGACCGCGCGTCACTCGGGTTGCACAGACGCACAACATACCCAGCTGTATCCTTGATTTTGTCTTAGAGTGAATCTCCTCTGCGTCGTCCAGCACCAAATTCATGTACTCGTCAAAGCCCTAGAAATCAGCAACAGTGGCAATTAGTTCAGCAACAACACAAACCATCATCAGCTTTGCTGACCCAGGCTGGACAATGAAGACTAATTGTTAGAGAAGTACAATTTTTTTTTTTTCCCTTGTGCTAGTCTTTCTTGACAAGAAAAAATAGGATTGTGAATGAGGGAAAACAAACTAACGACGTAACACGGGGTCGTGCTGATACTCACGATGATGCAGCCTTCTACCCGCATGTTCACTTGCTCGTAAAGCCACACCTGGATCCTCGACCTCTGCAGAATGAAGGAGGAGAGTAAACTGGAACACAAACACCACGAGCAGTTTTGTTCTCTCTCGTGTGTTCAGAAATACCCGGTAACCATAGCTGCTATAGCTCTCAAACACTCCAAGGAGCAACTCTCAGGGGCAGTTTCAATTAACAGTCTGACATTTTAGAGTGTTATATGATTGGGTGAATACTACACGTTTGCTGAAGAACACGTTTCCAGTCACAGGGGAACACTCCTGCACGCCCGGCTGCACGATCCCACTCCCGTTAACACGAGGGGGAAACGCCGGGCTGCGCAGCAGCTCCTTGTACCCACCAGCACGCCGCACAGCTCTCCATTCCCCACAAACCTGCCCCGAGCAACGGGTGGGAGCCGAAAACTCAGCGAGGGGGATCCCCGGACCCTCCCCGCTCCCCCCACCCCCCCCAAATCCCCATCCCCATCCCCTCCCCGTCCTCTCCCCGCGCTATTCACTTTCTGCAGGTAGCGGAAGATGAGGTTCTGGGGCGCTGCGTTAAGGGCTCAGCACGGGGACAAGAGCTCCAGGCCCGGGACAAGGCCTCAGGACAAAGCCTCAAACCCTGGAACGAGGCCCCAGTGCCCTGGGACAAGGCCTCAAGGCCCGGGCCGAGACCCCTGAGGCCCGGGCCGCCCCCTGCCCGCTCCCCGGTCGCCCCCCGGCCACAGGAAGGCTACGATGGGCTGCACCATCACCTTCTGCACCTTCTGGCCCTGCCCGCGGTACGCCATGGCTGCCGCTGCCTCGCTGCTCCCGCCGCCCCTGCTCTGCCGCCGCCAGAAGCCGCTGAGGCCGGGCGAGAGCGCGCAAGAGACGCTGGGATGCTGGAGGACCGTGGGGGGCTGCTCTAGCAGGTCGGGAGGACCACGTCTCTATGGTCGCAGGCAGGTGTCCCTGCACCAGCTTTACTGGTGAGCAGCGAGGCTGGGGGGGGCAAGACAGCCTTAAATAAAATACAAATATAAAAAGTCTTATAAATGACTGAGTCCCAAATAGGATTACAATCAAAGTTTACAATTGATTAAACGAATAGAGGCAAGCAAACAGCGCTGGGTGCGCCGGGAGTCTCTGCTCCACCAGCACGCACACCTGTTACGTAAGGCAGCTGGTTTTTATGCTCCCAGGCTAATACATATTCATTACTACTTCTAGAAGAGGCAGGGTTATTATAATTGGTTTCCGGAATCCAAAACCCTCCCAGGGGCGCCTGCGTATCAGTCTCTGGTGGTCTCTTGGGGGTTGCTCGGGCTGAAGGCTGGTGGTCTTCCTCCCAGGCTTTTGTCCTTCAATTGTCCTTCAGCTCCCCCTTCCTCCCCAGTTGGTAGCCTCTGGGCCGGATTTCAGAAACTCTCGCAACATCCCATGCAGTAGTCAGCAGTTTTCCCTAAAAACCTCTTTGTTCTCTTATCACCTAGACCCGGACCTCAATGTTAACCCTTCAAATCCCTTAGTGACACGAATTGCTGGACCATGCCTTACAAAAGGAAGGATAAAATATGTACAGGAGCAATGGCACACGTGAAAGCCCAGCGCCGCGGGCAGAGGCAGCAAAGGTTGACGGCAGAACAGTGCTCAGTTTGAACATGGAGAAGGAAAGTGAGGGGAAGGTGGCCGAAGCCGGCCGCAGTCTCTGAGCTCTCCTCCTCCTGAATTGTTTTCTCTCAAAGCCATTTCTGTCTGTGTGCGGGCACCCGGAGCCGGCAGAAGTCCCCGTGAAGTCCTTCGGCAGGACGGAGGGCTGCGTGGGCTCCAGTGAGAGAGGGAGTTAGGAGAATCTTATCAAGTAGAGAGAGAGCGCTGACGGCATTAAACTAGGATGCTACTTAGTGTCTTTGCTAACTATGGTGCATTGTGCAAATTAACTAAAGCAAGAAGCCTTGGGCCCCTTACCAAGGTCAGTCTCCTAATAAGAGAGTGAGCCTGTCTTAAGAAACTGGTAGAAACTGGTCCTGCAGATGGACAAGAGCCAAGGAGCAACTGAGTCTGTGCAAAGACAAGAGGTCAACTAGCGGTGACGAGGAAGAGTCACCAACCTTCATCCCCACGACCCCCAGCGACCACCACCAGAATACACTGCGCAAGCGCAGATGGGAGGAGTTTATGGAAATGACTCCTTGGAACTAATTTTAATACGAAGCGGGGACAGGTATATACCCCCCTTTTCTTGGGAGTTCAAAAAATAATAATTTGCCACTGTTTGGAGCTTGATTACTTTTATACCTGTCTAACAATGGTATACAAATTAGGCCCTATCCATTTTCTATTTAAAAACTCTTATACTACTTCAGCTCCCCAGCATGCTTTATTACGTTCTACAATTACCATTCAATTTAATATGGTATCACAATTCTCCCATCATTTATTTACATTAAACCTGCAGGTAACATTTTCCATTTACATCTTAGAATATTCTACTTCATTTTCTAAAGCTTTTGTTAATGCCTGATTTTCTGCTCTTGGTACTAGTGCCAAAATCTGACTCTCAGGTGCCCGTTCTGCCACCCCTTCGGCTCCTGCATCAGCCAATCTATTTCCCTCTTCAATATCAGTATCCCCTAGTTGATGTCCTTTAATGTCAACTTTAGTAGGCAGGTATACTGTGTCCGCCGGGGGTCCCCGGGGTGAGTCCTCCGGGCCCCTGGGGGACCGCCGTGGGTCACCGGGGTGGGTCCTCCGGGGTGCCCGTGGGCCCACCGGGGGTGTTGTGGTTTAGCCCGGCTGGCAGCCAAACAGGAAGGTGCTTGGGTTTTTCAGGGAGGTGTTTGGGTAGCCTAAGGGGATACATTTTGGCTCCAAGACACTGCTTGTTTGACACAACTACACATTTTTTGATGCGCAAGGAGCCTTGGGGCTTTAGGAAGCTGTAGGGATGCCTTGGATTGATGCCTTCGTGGAGCTCGTGGAGGCTACTGTTCTCTATCTGCAGCTCCTTGATTTTGGGGGAAGAAAACCGCCTTTGCTAAGGTTTTCCCCATCTCTCTGCTCCATTTTGCTGGATTTGGGGGGGGCAGGGGGTGGGGGGTGGGGGCTGGGCCTGCACAGCGCCCTCATAGTGCTGCAGAGCCTCTGTCAGCTCCTGGGTGCGGCACGCCATCTGCGGATCCAGGGGGAACGGGGACATATTCGCGGTACTGGGGGTGGCTCCCATCCCTTTTGGGGTCCCGGGGAGGGGCATTTCTTTGGGGGGGGGTCACGTTGCTCGCCTTGGCGAGGGCAGATCGCAGCAGGAGAGGGAGTCTTCGCAGCAGCGCACCAGGGTTGGAGGCCAAGGCTGCGTTGGCCTCTGCAGGTGGGAGTAATGGGTGAGGGGGTCCAGGGGGGGTTGCCTGCAGCCTGGACAATTCGGCACACACACTATGTGGAGCCATCCCCTGCACGTCCGGCGCCGCAATTAAAGAATGCCTGCCTTCGGAAACTCCGATTTGCGTCTCAGAGAGTTTCTTTGACTGACTTTTACAGTAACAGGTGGGCCTGCGCCCAGGTGCGGCACTGGCTGCACTGGGAGCGGGGATAATGGGGTTCTGGGAGCACTGGGATCAGGACATAGGCACTAGAAGGGACACAATGGGGATCACGCGATGGAGAACAATGGGGATCACGCGATGGAGACAAGGTAGAACTGGGAGCACTGGGAATGGGGATAATGTGTGCACTGGGATGAAACCGGTGAGGACAGTGGGAGCACTGACATGATGACAATGGGGCACTGGGATGGGGCTGAGAGCACCCATAGGTGGCCCTGGAGCACACTGGGACATACTGGGACACAGCGGGCCCTGCTGCACCCCCAATGCTTCATGCCCCCCTCCCCAAACACTTTGTGCACCCCTACCCCACTCAAAGCCCCGCCCAAATGACCCTCCCATAGGGGCCCCCCATTCACGCTGTGTGACGCGGGGCAGTGCTAGGCACAGCTTTATTCCTCCTTTTTGGGGGGCGGAACATACAGAGCCTCCCCCAGAAGTGGGGTACCGTGGGGGAGGGGGACTTCACCGGGGGCATTTGTGTGCACCCCCTTTCCCCATGGCGCAGCGGTCAGTAGCTTCCGTGGGCGCGGTCCCGTGCTACGCAGGGGGAGCTAAGACCTGGAAAAAGCAGGGGGGTGTTACTTGGGGGGCTGGGACTGCAGGATGGGGGGGCTGGGCTGGGGAAACGACCTGGTGCCATGACTCCCAGCCTGGCCACTGCAGGGCAACTATAGGGCAGGGGGGGCATTTACTGTGCCCCAAGCACCGTGCTCTGTCCCACAGCCCGCCCACGCTTTGCCCTACAGCCCCCCACTCCACTCCATAATTCCCCCCTCCACCCCCTTTCCCCCTTCCCCCCTAACCCCGCTCCACACTCACTCTACCCCACAGCCCCACGCGCTGCCGTACCCGCTATGGGGCTTGGGCTCCCACGTGCCCCACAGCAGGGTCCGGTCGCTTTACCTGGGGCTTCTCACAGTGGGGGGGATCTCAGGTAGCTCAGCTCCAGCCATGGGGCGATGTGGTGCAGGAGGCCGAGCAGTGCCAGCAGCAGCACCAGCAGCAGGTGTGGGAGGAGCCTGCAGGGGCACTCAGTGATCTGGGGGGAGATCTGGGGGGTGCAGCACCCCTCCGAACCTCCAGGGCTTTTCCTGGCCCACAGTGTGGGGTGCTGCGACCCACGGCAGCGGGAGCCCCGCTTACCACCATGTGCGCCAGCAGTTCTGGTCTGCACGCTGGGAGGGCTGTGGGGAACATGGTGATTTGAGGGGGCGGTGACATGGCTGTGCCTCCTCTGCCCCCCACTGGACATTTTCTGGGGGAGAAGATGTGATTCTGGCGATTCCTACCTCCCTCCATGGCTCCGTGCTGAGCGGCTGTGCCTCAGGCTCTGGGGCTCGCCTGTGGGAGGAAGAGGCTGGGGGGGCTGGAAACTGGGGCAGCGATTGGCATTGGGGGGGGTGGGGGTGATGGGCACTGCGGGATGCAGGGAGGGCTGGGAAGCGGGGGGGGGAAATGGGCAGTACGGGCAAGGGGTAGATGGGAAGTCTGAGGGACCCAAAGCGCCACGTGCCCTCACTCCTAGCCAACGCAGGTTTGCAGGGGCCACACTTGTGTCCACGCTCTTTGCATGCCCACATTTACCCCATTTTTCTTTTTTATTACCATTTTACCCATTTTTTTCCCTCCCACCTTCCTACTCCTTAAGATTCTGACAGCCCCGATTTCCAGCATCCTGCCCCAAAAAGCAGCTGGAGGCCGTCTGCCCTGACCTCCGCCTCACAGATATGTGCGGCGGTTGAGGCCGAGCTAGAAGGAAGGATGAAAACGCAGATTTGGGAGTTCTATAGGGGCATTTTCAGCCAGTGAGAGCCCTGTGGCCCCCCAAGCACCCACAGCACCTACGTGGCCACAGCCTCCAGTGTCTGCCTCAGCAGTTTGTGGAGGCTGCTGATCTCCATCCGTAGCTCCTTGATTTTAGGGGAAGAAAAAGACTTTGTTAGGGTTTCTCCCATCTCTCCTCTCCATTTTGCTGGATTTGGGGGCTTTGTGGGAGCCGTGTCCACACAGCGCCCTCGTAATGCTGCAAAGCCACCAATCGGTGTCAGGGCGCGGAGCCAGAATTCCAGTATTTGGCTCCTGAAATGCCACTGTTGCGGCACGGAAATGTAATTCCATTATCTAGCTCCAGAAACGCCCGGTGTTGGGCTGCAGAGCCCGAATTCCCACGTTGAGACAGGTGTTGCAGGCGCAGAGCTGAAATGCCCACATTTAGCTTGAAACGCCCAGTGTCAAGGCACGGAGCCATAATTCCGTTGTATGCTCCAGGCACACCCAGTGTCCGGGCACGGAGCTGTAATGCCGCCATCTGAAGCACTGCCCCCGCATGCCTCTTTTTCCCCAGGCGCTCACCCGTCCCACTGACAGTGGGCGATCCACTCACGCATGACGGCGCGGAAGGTGGGCAGATCCAGGGCCCCCCCCCCGCTGCCGTCAGCTCCAGCATCTGCCTGAGCTCCTGCAGCTGCTGCTCCTCGCCGCTACGCCCCGTCACCGCCCGCAGGTACTCCACGATGCGCCAGGCTGGCACCGCGCCTGCCATCAGAGGCAAAGCTCACCACACGCCCCGCGTCTCTCGGGCAGCGCGCGCGTCCATCGGGCTGCCTGTGCATCCACCCCTTGGGCTCCAGCCCCCGCGCGTCTTCCCGCGGCGTCCCCCAGCTTCCGCGCGCCATTCGGAAGGTGGAAACAGGCAGCACGGAGCGAGAAGGAGGCCACGGGGTGGAATCGGGGGCCCGGCACCGCTACCTGTCTGCTCCGTGTCACAGGCAGCGAAGGCGCAGTCCAGCAGGGACTCCTCCAACCAGCCACCCTCAGCCCCGCCTGCGGGAGGGCAACGGGAGAGGTTACGGGGCCCGACGGGGTGCTGCCTGGTACGCATGGACCTGGACGCCATGCGCCCTTTGGGGCCATGCTGGGGCCCCCCAGCTCATTCTCTGGGGGGCCGCCTAACGCCCTCTGGGCAACAGGCAGTACGTACTTGCTGCGCTTTCTCTGCTCTCCATGCTCCCACGGCACTGAGGGGACACAGGGGGACCTGCTTCTCCTCACAGCTCCTCACAGGGAATGGGTGCGAGCCCCGCCCACTTCCCGCCCTCTCGGGGAAGGGGGCGGGGCCACGCTCAGCCCCCTCCAGGCGCAGCCCCGCCAGGGCTTGGAGCAAGGCACCAGCGCTGTGCCGAGCTTGCGAGGCCTCGGGCCTGCAGCCTGCTTGGGCTGAGCTTCTCCGCAGCAGTGGGAGGCCTGGTTTCTCCTTTCTTTAGTTGGAACAGCAGTCCCTCTACTGAGGAGGTGGCGCTCTCCAGCTTTGGCTTCCCTTTGTTTGCTACAAGGCCACCTGGAGGCCGCCTGCCGCGATCTCCGCCTCGCAAACGTGTGCAGTGGCTGGAGGCCGAGCCAAGAGGGAGGACGAAAGCGCAGGCTTGGGGGCATTTTCAGCCAGTGGGGCCCCCGTGTCCCCCCCTGTCCCCACAGCACGTACATGGCCACAGCCTCCGCTGTCCTCCAGTTCGTGGAGGCTGCCGTTCTCTGTCTGCAGCTCCTTGATTTTGGGGGAAGAAAAACGCCTTTGCTAAGGTTTTCCCCATCTCTCCGCTCCATTTTGCTGGATTTGGGGGGGGCAGGGGGTGGGGGGTGGGGGCTGGGCCTGCACAGCGCCCTCATAGTGCTGCAGAGCCCCTGTCAGCTCCTGGGTGCGGCACGCCATCTGCGGATCCAGGGGGAACGGGGACATATTCGCGGTACTGGGGGTGGCTCCCATCCCTTTTGGGGTCCCGGGGAGGGGCATTTCTTTGGGGGGGGGTCACGTTGCTCGCCTTGGCGAGGGCAGATCGCAGCAGGAGAGGGAGGCTTCGCAGCAACGCACCAGGGTTGGAGGCCAAGGCTGCGTTGGCCTCTGCAGGTGGGAGTAATGGGTGAGGGGGTCCGGGGGGGTTGCCTGCAGCCTGGACAATTCGGCACACACACTATGTGGAGCCATCCCCCGCACGTCCGGCGCCGCAATTAAAGAATGCCTGCCTTCGGAAACTCCGATTTGCGTCTCAGAGAGTTTCTTTGACTGACTTTTACAGTAACAGGTGGGCCTGCGCCCAGGTGCGGCACTGGCTGCACTGGGAGCGGGGATAATGGGGTTCTGGGAGCGCTGGGATCAGGACATAGGCACTAGAAGGGACACAATGGGGATCACGCGATGGAGAACAATGGGGATCACGCGATGGAGACAAGGTAGAACTGGGAGCACTGGGAATGGGGATAATGTGTGCACTGGGATGAAACCGGTGAGGACAGTGGGAGCACTGACATGATGACAATGGGGCACTGGGATGGGGCTGAGAGCACCCATAGGTGGCCCTGGAGCACACTGGGACATACTGGGACACAGCGGGCCCTGCTGCACCCCCAATGCTTCATGCCCCCCTCCCCAAACACTTTGTGCACCCCTACCCCACTCAAAGCCCCGCCCAAATGACCCTCCCATAGGGGCCCCCCATTCACGCTGTGTGACGCGGGGCAGTGCTAGGCACAGCTTTATTCCTCCTTTTGGGGGGCGGAACATACAGAGCCTCCCCCAGAAGTGGGGTACCGTGGGGGAGGGGGACTTCACCGGGGGCATTTGTGTGCACCCCCTTTCCCCATGGCGCAGCGGTCAGTAGCTTCCGTGGGCGCGGTCCCGTGCTACGCAGGGGGAGCTAAGACCTGGAAAAAGCAGGGGGGTGTTACCTGGGGGGCTGGGACTGCAGGATGGGGGGGCTGGGCTGGGGAAACGACCTGGTGCTGTGACTCCCAGCCTGGCCACTGCAGGGCAACTATAGGGCGGGGGGGCATTTAGTGTGCCCCAAGCACCGTGCTCTGTCCCACAGCCCGCCCACGCTTTGCCCTACAGCCCCCCACTCCACTCCATAATTCCCCCCTCCACCCCCTTTCCCCTTTCCCCCCTAACCCCGCTCCACACTCACTCTACCCCACAGCCCCACGCGCTGCCGTACCCGCTATGGGGCTTGGGCTCCCACGTGCCCCACAGCAGGGTCCGGTCGCTTTACCTGGGGCTTCTCACAGTGGGGGGGGATCTCAGGTAGCTCAGCTCCAGCCATGGGGCGATGTGGTGCAGGAGGCAGAGCAGTGCCAGCAGCAGCACCAGCAGCAGGTGTGGGAGGAGCCTGCAGGGGCACTCAGTGATCTGGGGGGAGATCTGGGGGGTGCAGCACCCCTCCGAACCTCCAGGGCTTTTCCTGGCCCACAGTGTGGGGTGCTGCGACCCACGGCAGCGGGAGCCCCGCTTACCACCATGTGCGCCAGCAGTTCTGGTCTGCACGCTGGGAGGGCTGTGGGGAACATGGTGATTTGAGGGGGCGGTGACATGGCTGTGCCTCCTCTGCCCCCACTGGACATTTTCTGGGGGAGAAGATGTGATTCTGGCGATTCCTACCTCCCTCCATGGCTCCGTGCTGAGCGGCTGTGCCTCAGGCTCTGGGGCTCGCCTGTGGGAGGAAGAGGCTGGGGGGGCTGGAAACTGGGGCAGCGATTGGCATTGGGGGGGTGGGGGTGATGGGCACTGCGGGATGCGGGGAGGGCTGGGAAGCGGGGGGGGAAATGGGCAGTACGGGCAAGGGGTAGATGGGAAGTCTGAGGGACCCAAAGCGCCACGTGCCCTCACTCCTAGCCAACGCAGGTGTGCAGGGGCCACACTTGTGTCCACGCTCTTTGCATGCCCACATTTACCCCATTTTTCTTTTTTATTACCATTTTACCCAATTTTTTCCCTCCCACCTTCCTACTCCTTAAGATTCTGACAGCCCCAATTTCCAGCATCCTGCCCCAAAAAGCAGCTGGAGGCCGTCTGCCCTGACCTCCGCCTCACAGATATGTGCGGCGGTTGAGGCCGAGCTAGAAGGAAGGATGAAAACGCAGATTTGGGAGTTCTATAGGGGCATTTTCAGCCAGTGAGAGCCCTGTGGCCCCCCAAGCACCCACAGCACCTACATGGCCACAGCCTCCAGTGTCTGCCTCAGCAGTTTGTGGAGGCTGCTGATCTCCATCCGTAGCTCCTTGATTTTAGGGGAAGAAAAAGACTTTGTTAGGGTTTCTCCCATCTCTCCTCTCCATTTTGCTGGATTTGGGGGCTCTGTGGGAGCCGTGCCCACACAGCGCCCTCGTAATGCTGCAAAGCCTCCATCGGGTCCTGCATGCCGCACATCATCTGCAGAACTGGGGGGAACAGGGATGAATTTGGGGTGCCGGTGGTGGCTCCCGTCCCTTTGGAGTCCTGCGGGAGTATTTACTTGAGGAGAGGGATCACGTTGCTCACCTTGGCGAAGGCAGATCGTGGCAGGAGACCACAGCAACGCAACAGGGCTGGAGGCCATGGCCACACTGGCCTCCACAGATGGGCATAATGGGGGAGGGGCCGCCAGCCCCACATGTTGTTGTCCCCCCCCCAGCTGAGGGAGCTGGTTCGTTAGCATTTGACGAGGCTCGGCTGCCTCTTACCTGCAGGATAGCATCCTTCTTTGCCTCCAGTGCCTGAAGATTCTCCTTCCTTCCCTTGGCCTCAGCAAGCAGCGTTGAGTTCTGCTCCGGAGGAAAGTGGGTTGATACCCAGCGAAATTGGACTAAAAGCTGCTGGTGGTGCATTGGGGTGGGGGCACAGTGCTGCGGGGCACCCCTGGCTCTTCGTGCGCGTCCTCACCGTCTCCTGAAGGCCGGTGACTTCCTCCACAAGGCCATGCTTCTCCCTTTCCTGGAGGGGAAAGAGTGTGCCGTTAAGTTGCTGGGGGCAGCCCCATAAGTTGCTGGGGGCAGCCCACTAGTTGGGGGGCATGCGACCGGAGGCTGCACACCACCAGGTCTGGCCCTGCTGAGGCCAACGCAGCCTCACTGCCGAAGGCAGGGCAAAGGCCAGCGGCCAGCAGCCAGGAGTCACCGCATCACCTTGGCATTGTTTTAAGAGGAAAAAAAGGGAAAATGAGCAACAGAGTTGCCGAGCAGCTGGGGCGGGGCACTCACCAGACGCTGATTTTGTTCTGTCAGGCCTCTCTTCTCCTCCTGAAGCCTCCTCACCTCATCCTCCAGGTCCTCCAGCTTTTGGCTGGTTGCCCCGCCATGCTCCAATGCCTGCTGGGCACTGCGAGAGACAGATGGCCGCTGGTCGTCACCCGGCAGCACTGCTGCAGCGACGCAGCTGCAGCTGCCCGCATGTCCCTGTGCCCCGTTCCCAGCACCTATGGGTGCCCCCTGACCGGTGGAGCTGCGCCGTCAGCCCTGCCACCTCTTCAGCCAGCTGGGCATTCAGCTCCTCGGCTGACTCCAGGGCACAGCGCAGCGTGGCGTTCTGGCTGGCCAAGTGCTGGTTGGAGCGCTCCAGCTCCTCCTCGATGCTCCTGCTGTCCCTGCAGTGAGAGGAGGCTCATTAGCACCGCTGAGGTGTGTTTTGGGAGCCCGATGATGCCGGTACCTACAAGGTCACGCTCTCTCTTTCGCCGCCATAGCCCTCAAGATCCAATGCGGCTGTGAGCACGCGAGGTCCTGGGAGAGTAGAGAGAGATGGGTCTCCGCATCCATGGAGCCCCAGCAACAAAACCACAGTGCCACTGATGCCGTGAGCGTCTGTGAGTCTGCCCCACCGCTCTGAATTGCTGCCCCACACCTCCAATTGCTGCCCCACGTCTCTCAGTTTCTGCCCCGCTACTCTCCTTTCCACCCCACATTGCGGCGTTATGGCTGGGCACGGGGTGGCTCAGTGGTTTGTGTGCAATTGCGTTTTCCACCAGAGCCTGCACCCCGTGCGCAGGAAAGAAGGAGGTGTCGCTCAGCTGGGACTTCGAATTAGCAGCGCTGCCAGCAGGCGCAGCATGGCTGGAGTGGGCACTGATCTGTTTTCCGGTGCGCACACCTACCGCCTGTTACATCCAGCTCCTCAGCAGACTGCGATGCCCTGGGGAAAGAAAAGCATTGAGGCGTTGGTGGGAATCAGTGAGATGCGCACGTGGCACGGCAACTCTCTGCCACACTTCCCACCGGGGCTCCTGAACCAATCGGTGTCAGGGCGCGGAGCCAGAATTCCAGTATTTGGCTCCTGAAATGCCACTGTTGCGGCACGGAAATGTAATTCCATTATCTAGCTCCAGAAACGCCCGGTGTTGGGCTGCAGAGCCCGAATTCCCACGTTGAGACAGGTGTTGCAGGCGCAGAGCTGAAATGCCCACATTTAGCTTGAAACGCCCAGTGTCAAGGCACGGAGCCATAATTCCGTTGTATGCTCCAGGCACACCCAGTGTCCGGGCACGGAGCTGTAATGCCGCCATCTGAAGCACTGCCCCCGCATGCCTCTTTTTCCCCAGGCGCTCACCCGTCCCACTGACAGTGGGCGATCCACTCACGCATGACGGCGCGGAAGGTGGGCAGATCCAGGGCCCCCCCCGCTGCCGTCAGCTCCAGCATCTGCCTGAGCTCCTGCAGCTGCTGCTCCTCGCCGCTACGCCCCGTCACCGCCCGCAGGTACTCCACGATGCGCCAGGCTGGCACCGCGCCTGCCATCAGAGGCAAAGCTCACCACACGCCCCGCGTCTCTCGGGCAGCGCGCGCGTCCATCGGGCTGCCTGTGCATCCACCCCTTGGGCTCCAGCCCCCGCGCGTCTTCCCGCGGCGTCCCCCAGCTTCCGCGCGCCATTCGGAAGGTGGAAACAGGCAGCACGGAGCGAGAAGGAGGCCACGGGGTGGAATCGGGGGCCCGGCACCGCTACCTGTCTGCTCCGTGTCACAGGCAGCGAAGGCGCAGTCCAGCAGGGACTCCTCCAACCAGCCACCCTCAGCCCCGCCTGCGGGAGGGCAACGGGAGAGGTTACGGGGCCCGACGGGGTGCTGCCTGGTACGCATGGACCTGGACGCCATGCGCCCTTTGGGGCCATGCTGGGGCCCCCCAGCTCATTCTCTGGGGGGCCGCCTAACGCCCTCTGGGCAACAGGCAGTACGTACTTGCTGCGCTTTCTCTGCTCTCCATGCTCCCACGGCACTGAGGGGACACGGGGGGACCTGCTTCTCCTCACGGCTCCTCACAGCTCCTCACAGGGAATGGGTGCGAGCCCCGCCCACTTCCCGCCCTCTCGGGGAAGGGGGCGGGGCCACGCTCAGCCCCCTCCAGGCGCAGCCCCGCCAGGGCTTGGAGCAAGGCACCAGCGCTGTGCCGAGCTTGCGAGGCCTCGGGCCTGCAGCCTGCTTGGGCTGAGCTTCTCCGCAGCAGTGGGAGGCCTGGTTTCTCCTTTCTTTAGTTGGAACAGCAGTCCCTCTACTGAGGAGGTGGCGCTCTCCAGCTTTGGCTTCCCTTTGTTTGCTACAAGGCCACCTGGAGGCCGCCTGCCGCGATCTCCGCCTCGCAAACGTGTGCAGTGGCTGGAGGCCGAGCCAAGAGGGAGGACGAAAGCGCAGGCTTGGGGGCATTTTCAGCCAGTGGGGCCCCCGTGTCCCCCCCTGTCCCCACAGCACGTACATGGCCACAGCCTCCGCTGTCCTCCAGTTCGTGGAGGCTGCCGTTCTCTATCTGCAGCTCCTTGATTTGGGGGGAAGAAAACCGCCTTTGCTAAGGTTTTCCCCATCTCTCCGCTCCATTTTGCTGGATTTGGGGGGGGCAGGGGGTGGGGGGTGGGGGCTGGGCCTGCACAGCGCCCTCATAGTGCTGCAGAGCCTCTGTCAGCTCCTGGGTGCGGCACGCCATCTGCGGATCCAGGGGGAACGGGGACATATTCGCGGTACTGGGGGTGGCTCCCATCCCTTTTGGGGTCCCGGGGAGGGGCATTTCTTTGGGGGGGGGTCACGTTGCTCGCCTTGGCGAGGGCAGATCGCAGCAGGAGAGGGAGGCTTCGCAGCAACGCACCAGGGTTGGAGGCCAAGGCTGCGTTGGCCTCTGCAGGGGGGAGTAATGGGTGAGGGGGTCCGGGGGGGTTGCCTGCAGCCTGGACAATTCGGCACACACACTATGTGGAGCCATCCCCTGCACGTCCGGCGCCGCAATTAAAGAATGCCTGCCTTCGGAAACTCCGATTTGCGTCTCAGAGAGTTTCTTTGACTGACTTTTACAGTAACAGGTGGGCCTGCGCCCAGGTGCGGCACTGGCTGCACTGGGAGCGGGGATAATGGGGTTCTGGGAGCACTGGGATCAGGACATAGGCACTAGAAGGGACACAATGGGGATCACGCGATGGAGAACAATGGGGATCACGCGATGGAGACAAGGTAGAACTGGGAGCACTGGGAATGGGGATAATGTGTGCACTGGGATGAAACCGGTGAGGACAGTGGGAGCACTGACATGATGACAATGGGGCACTGGGATGGGGCTGAGAGCACCCATAGGTGGCCCTGGAGCACACTGGGACATACTGGGACACAGCGGGCCCTGCTGCACCCCCAATGCTTCATGCCCCCCTCCCCAAACACTTTGTGCACCCCTACCCCACTCAAAGCCCCGCCCAAATGACCCTCCCATAGGGGCCCCCCATTCACGCTGTGTGACGCGGGGCAGTGCTAGGCACAGCTTTATTCCTCCTTTTTGGGGGGCGGAACATACAGAGCCTCCCCCAGAAGTGGGGTACCGTGGGGGAGGGGGACTTCACCGGGGGCATTTGTGTGCACCCCCTTTCCCCATGGCGCAGCGGTCAGTAGCTTCCGTGGGCGCGGTCCCGTGCTACGCAGGGGGAGCTAAGACCTGGAAAAAGCAGGGGGGTGTTACCTGGGGGGCTGGGACTGCAGGATGGGGGGGCTGGGCTGGGGAAACGACCTGGTGCTGTGACTCCCAGCCTGGCCACTGCAGGGCAACTATAGGGCGGGGGGGCATGTAGTGTGCCCCAAGCACCGTGCTCTGTCCCACAGCCCGCCCACGCTTTGCCCTACAGCCCCCCACTCCACTCCATAATTCCCCCCTCCACCCCCTTTCCCCTTTCCCCCCTAACCCCGCTCCACACTCACTCTACCCCACAGCCCCACGCGCTGCCGTACCCGCTATGGGGCTTGGGCTCCCACGTGCCCCACAGCAGGGTCCGGTCGCTTTACCTGGGGCTTCTCACAGTGGGGGGGATCTCAGGTAGCTCAGCTCCAGCCATGGGGCGATGTGGTGCAGGAGGCAGAGCAGTGCCAGCAGCAGCACCAGCAGCAGGTGTGGGAGGAGCCTGCAGGGGCACTCAGTGATCTGGGGGGAGATCTGGGGCGTGCAGCACCCCTCCGAACCTCCAGGGCTTTTCCTGGCCCACAGTGTGGGGTGCTGCGACCCACGGCAGCGGGAGCCCCGCTTACCACCATGTGCGCCAGCAGTTCTGGTCTGCACGCTGGGAGGGCTGTGGGGAACATGGTGATTTGAGGGGGCGGTGACATGGCTGTGCCTCCTCTGCCCCCCACTGGACATTTTCTGGGGGAGAAGATGTGATTCTGGCGATTCCTACCTCCCTCCATGGCTCCGTGCTGAGCGGCTGTGCCTCAGGCTCTGGGGCTCGCCTGTGGGAGGAAGAGGCTGGGGGGGCTGGAAACTGGGGCAGCGATTGGCATTGGGGGGGTGGGGGTGATGGGCACTGCGGGATGCGGGGAGGGCTGGGAAGCGGGGGGGGAAATGGGCAGTACGGGCAAGGGGTAGATGGGAAGTCTGAGGGACCCAAAGCGCCACGTGCCCTCACTCCTAGCCAACGCAGGTTTGCAGGGGCCACACTTGTGTCCACGCTCTTTGCATGCCCACATTTACCCCATTTTTCTTTTTTATTACCATTTTACCCATTTTTTTCCCTCCCACCTTCCTACTCCTTAAGATTCTGACAGCCCCGATTTCCAGCATCCTGCCCCAAAAAGCAGCTGGAGGCCGTCTGCCCTGACCTCCGCCTCACAGATATGTGCGGCGGTTGAGGCCGAGCTAGAAGGAAGGATGAAAACGCAGATTTGGGAGTTCTATAGGGGCATTTTCAGCCAGTGAGAGCCCTGTGGCCCCCCAAGCACCCACAGCACCTACATGGCCACAGCCTCCAGTGTCTGCCTCAGCAGTTTGTGGAGGCTGCTGATCTCCATCCGTAGCTCCTTGATTTTAGGGGAAGAAAAAGACTTTGTTAGGGTTTCTCCCATCTCTCCTCTCCATTTTGCTGGATTTGGGGGCTTTGTGGGAGCCGTGCCCACACAGCGCCCTCGTAATGCTGCAAAGCCTCCATCGGGTCCTGCATGCCGCACATCATCTGCAGAACTGGGGGGAACAGGGATGAATTTGGGGTGCCGGTGGTGGCTCCCGTCCCTTTGGAGTCCTGCGGGAGTATTTACTTGAGGAGAGGGATCACGTTGCTCACCTTGGCGAAGGCAGATCGTGGCAGGAGACCACAGCAACGCAACAGGGCTGGAGGCCATGGCCACACTGGCCTCCACAGATGGGCATAACGGGGGAGGGGCCGCCAGCCCCACATGTTGTTGTCCCCCCCCCAGCTGAGGGAGCTGGTTCGTTAGCATTTGACGAGGCTCGGCTGCCTCTTACCTGCAGGATAGCATCCTTCTTTGCCTCCAGTGCCTGAAGATTCTCCTTCCTTCCCTTGGCCTCAGCAAGCAGCGTTGAGTTCTGTTCCGGAGGAAAGTGGGTTGATACCCAGCGAAATTGGACTAAAAGCTGCTGGTGGTGCATTGGGGTGGGGGCACAGTGCTGCGGGGCACCCCTGGCTCTTCGTGCGCGTCCTCACCGTCTCCTGAAGGCCGGTGACTTCCTCCACAAGGCCATGCTTCTCCCTTTCCTGGAGGGGAAAGAGTGTGCCGTTAAGTTGCTGGGGGCAGCCCCATAAGTTGCTGGGGGCAGCCCACTAGTTGGGGGGCATGCGACCGGAGGCTGCACACCACCAGGTCTGGCCCTGCTGAGGCCAACGCAGCCTCACTGCCGAAGGCAGGGCAAAGGCCAGCGGCCAGCAGCCAGGAGTCACCGCATCACCTTGGCATTGTTTTAAGAGGAAAAAAAGGGAAAATGAGCAACAGAGTTGCCGAGCAGCTGGGGCGGGGCACTCACCAGACGCTGATTTTGTTCTGTCAGGCCTCTCTTCTCCTCCTGAAGCCTCCTCACCTCATCCTCCAGGTCCTCCAGCTTTTGGCTGGTTGCCCCGCCATGCTCCAATGCCTGCTGGGCACTGCGAGAGACAGATGGCCGCTGGTCATCACCCGGCAGCACTGCTGCAGCGACGCAGCTGCAGCTGCCCGCATATCCCTGTCCCCCGTTCCCAGCACCTATGGGTGCCCCCTGACCGGTGGAGCTGCGCCGTCAGCCCTGCCACCTCCTCAGCCAGCTGGGCATTCAGCTCCTCGGCTGACTCCAGGGCACAGCGCAGCGTGGCGTTCTGGCTGGCCAAGTGCTGGTTGGAGCGCTCCAGCTCCTCCTCGATGCTCCTGCTGTCCCTGCAGTGAGAGGAGGCTCATTAGCACCGCTGAGGTGTGTTTTGGGAGCCCGATGATGCCGGTACCTACAAGGTCACGCTCTCTCTTTCGCCGCCATAGCCCTCAAGATCCAATGCGGCTGTGAGCACGCGAGGTCCTGAGAGAGTAGAGAGAGATGGGTCTCCGCATCCATGGAGCCCCAGCAACAAAACCACAGTGCCACTGATGCCGTGAGCGTCTGTGAGTCTGCCCCACCGCTCTGAATTGCTGCCCCACACCTCCAATTGCTGCCCCACGTCTCTCAGTTTCTGCCCCGCTACTCTCCTTTCCACCCCACATTGCGGCGTTATGGCTGGGCACGGGGTGGCTCAGTGGTTTGTGTGCAATTGCGTTTTCCACCAGAGCCTGCACCCCGTGCGCAGGAAAGAAGGAGGTGTCGCTCAGCTGGGACTTCGAATTAGCAGCGCTGCCAGCAGGCGCAGCATGGCTGGAGTGGGCACTGATCTGTTTTCCGGTGCGCACACCTACCGCCTGTTACATCCAGCTCCTCAGCAGACTGCGATGCCCTGGGGAAAGAAAAGCATTGAGGCGTTGGTGGGAATCAGTGAGATGCGCACGTGGCACGGCAACTCTCTGCCACACTTCCCACCGGGGCTCCTGAACCAATCGGTGTCAGGGCGCGGAGCCAGAATTCCAGTATTTGGCTCCTGAAATGCCACTGTTGCGGCACGGAAATGTAATTCCATTATCTAGCTCCAGAAACGCCCGGTGTTGGGCTGCAGAGCCCGAATTCCCACGTTGAGACAGGTGTTGCAGGCGCAGAGCTGAAATGCCCACATTTAGCTTGAAACGCCCAGTGTCAAGGCACGGAGCCATAATTCCGTTGTATGCTCCAGGCACACCCAGTGTCCGGGCACGGAGCTGTAATGCCGCCATCTGAAGCACTGCCCCCGCATGCCTCTTTTTCCCCAGGCGCTCACCCGTCCCACTGACAGTGGGCGATCCACTCACGCATGACGGCGCGGAAGGTGGGCAGATCCAGGGCCCCCCCCGCTGCCGTCAGCTCCAGCATCTGCCTGAGCTCCTGCAGCTGCTGCTCCTCGCCGCTACGCCCCGTCACCGCCCGCAGGTACTCCACGATGCGCCAGGCTGGCACCGCGCCTGCCATCAGAGGCAAAGCTCACCACACGCCCCGCGTCTCTCGGGCAGCGCGCGCGTCCATCGGGCTGCCTGTGCATCCACCCCTTGGGCTCCAGCCCCCGCGCGTCTTCCCGCGGCGTCCCCCAGCTTCCGCGCGCCATTCGGAAGGTGGAAACAGGCAGCACGGAGCGAGAAGGAGGCCGCGGGGTGGAATCGGGGGCCCGGCACCGCTACCTGTCTGCTCCGTGTCACAAGCAGCGAAGGCGCAGTCCAGCAGGGACTCCTCCAACCAGCCACCCTCAGCCCCGCCTGCGGGAGGGCAACGGGAGAGGTTACGGGGCCCGACGGGGTGCTGCCTGGTACGCATGGACCTGGACGCCATGCGCCCTTTGGGGCCATGCTGGGGCCCCCCAGCTCATTCTCTGGGGGGCCGCCTAACGCCCTCTGGGCAACAGGCAGTACGTACTTGCTGCGCTTTCTCTGCTCTCCATGCTCCCACGGCACTGAGGGGACACGGGGGGACCTGCTTCTCCTCACAGCTCCTCACAGCTCCTCACAGGGAATGGGTGCGAGCCCCGCCCACTTCCCGCCCTCTCGGGGAAGGGGGCGGGGCCACGCTCAGCCCCCTCCAGGCGCAGCCCCGCCAGGGCTTGGAGCAAGGCACCAGCGCTGTGCCGAGCTTGCGAGGCCTCGGGCCTGCAGCCTGCTTGGGCTGAGCTTCTCCGCAGCAGTGGGAGGCCTGGTTTCTCCTTTCTTTAGTCGGAACAGCAGTCAGGCATCTGCCTGAGCTCCTGCAGCTGCTGATGATCAATAAAAGAGCAGCTATGTCTTGGCCAAGTAGCAAATGTCATTTGCTATGTAATGCTTTATGCCATCATTACAGCAGTTGTTATGTGTCACTGCAACTGTATTACAGTAAGAGTCACACACATTGATGAAGAATTAATTCTGATGGAGCTGAACAAAGTGCCGCGGTGATAGAACTGAAGAAGCACAGCAGTGATGGAACCAGAGCTGGCCTCAACAAGTACAATACAAAACCACTCACCACCTCCTCTGCCCTGAAGGGCTGTTAGGACAAATGGAGCCCAAAGTCATGGACTAAGTGAACTCAACAGACATTTTAGAGGGATGGCCCATAGACTAAAGGAATGATAGCTCTGTGTAGGTTATCAAAAGGCCAGAAAGGTGGTGATTAATTAGGATGTCACAGAAAACTTGGGACCTGAGCATGTTGTAAATGGTATCGAATAAGGGGTGGATATTATCTTGGATATTTCAGATAAACAGTGTTAATTTTCTTGAAAAAGTGCTCCCAACGGAAGCCTTTGGGTACACCTGAACTCCCTTGGGGAGCCTTTACGCAACCCCACACAAAACAGGGCTCTTCGCTTTCTCTCTTTCCAAACAACCCTAACCGTAACCCTAACCCTAAATATGGGGTTGGGGTTGGGCCTGGGCCCAATATAACCCAAATACGGGCCGGAGCCTTGTCCCTAACCCCAACCGCCCTGAAACCCCAACTGCCCTGAAACCCCAACCGCCCTAGCCACACCAAAACCCTTAACCCCCCCCCAAAAAAACAACCCTCAAAACCCTAAAACCCTAACCCTTAAAACCCTAAGCCTAAAAACTTTAAAACCCTAACCCTAAAACCCTAACCCTGAAAACCAGCCCTAGTGCCCTAACCCCAAAACCTTAAAACCCTAACACCTTGCTGCCCTTACCCTGAAATCCTTATTCCCCTAAACCCTAACAACTCTAACCACAACCCTAACCCTTAACGTCAACCCCCTAACGCTAATGACAGTCACCTTAATCCAAACCCCAAGTTGCCCCTAACCCCAGACAAGGAACAAAGAAACAAACACACAGATGCAAAGATGAAAACTACAAAACACAAAACCCTGGATACAGGTCCCAAATGCTACAGACAGGCCCCAAACCCCAAACACAGGCCCAAAACACTACAGAAAAGTCGCAACCCCAGACACAGGCCCAGAATGCTACAGTTAGGCCCCAAAAGCTCCAGACACATCCCAAAACCAAAATGCAGGCCCCAAATGCTACAGAAAAGCCAACAAACCCAAGATGCAGGCCCCAAATGCTACAGACAAGTCCCAAAATACCAGACAGTCCAAAATGCTATAGACAAGGCCCAAGTCCCAGATGCCAGTACCAAAGGCTTCAGAGAGGCCTCAAAAGCCTAGACAAAGCCCCCAAAGTCTCCAGACAATCCCCAAACACTACAGACTGGCCCAAAAACCCAGACACAGTCCCAAAAAACCTGAATGCAGGCTCAAAATGCTATTGACAGTCCCAAACACCAGACGCATGCCCCAAACACTACAGACAGGCCCCAAAAGCCAGAAGCAGGCCCCAAATGCTACAGCCAGGCCACAAACCCCAGACGCAGGCCACCAACACTACAGACAGGCCCAAAAGTGTGAATATAGGCCCCAAGCACTACAGACAGGCCCCAAACCCACGACACAGGCCGCAAACGCTACAGACAGGACAAAACCCCAGACGAAGTCCCCAAACACTGCAGAAACACTCCAGAGGCATGGACACAGGCCTAAACACTGCAGATAGGCCCCAAACTCCAGACGCAGACCCCAAACACTACAGAAAGGCCCCAAAACCCAGACACAGGCACAAAATGCTACAAACAAGCACCAAAAGCCTAGGCACAGGTGCCAAGCGCTACAGAAAGGCCACAAAAGCCCAGAGACAGGCCCCAAACTCTATAGACAGGCCCCAAACCCAAGACACAGACCACAAACGTCTACAGACAGGCCCCAAACACAAGACACAGGCCCCAAACCCCAGACACATGCCACGAACGCTACAGACAGGACACAAAAGCCCAGACACAGGCTCCAAATGTTACAGAAAGGCCCAAGAAGCCTAGACGCAGGCACAAATACTACAGACAGGCCCCAAACTCCAGACAGGCCCCAAATACTACAGACAGGCCCTGAACCAGAGACGCACACCCAAAATGCTACGGACAAGCACCAGAAGTCTAGACACAGGCTGCAAACACTACAGACAGGCCCCAAGCCTCAGACGCAGGTCCCAAACCCCTACAGACAGGCCCCAAACCCCTAGACGCAGGCCCCAAATGTCTACAGACAGGCCCCAAAGCCTGGGCATAAGCCCCAAAGGCTACAGACAGGTCTCAAACCCAAGACGCATGCCACAAACAGAATCCAAAAGCCCAGACACAAGACCCAAAAACTACAGAAAGGCCAAAAACCCATATGCACACTGCACACTCTACAGCCACACCGCAAATGCAAGATGCAGGCCCCAAATGTCTGCAGACAGGTCCCAACTCCCAGACACAGTGAGATGGGGAAGATGCTAAAACTTATCTGAATTAACATTTAGCTACGTATGTGGTAAAATATCCTAATTATCGGGGATGTAGATGAGAACTGTTATAAATGACTGAGTATCAAATAGGATTACAATCAAAGTTTACAATTTATTAAACGAATAGAGGCAAGCAAACAGCACTGTGTGCGCCAGGAGTCTCTGCTCCACCAGGACGCACACCTGTTACGTAAGGTGGCTAGTTTTTATGCTCCCAGGCTAATACATATTCATTACTACTTCTAGAAGAGGCAGGGTTATTATAATTGGTTTCCGGAATCCGAAACCCTCCCAGGGGCGCCTGTGTATCAGTCTCTGGTGGTCTCTCGGGGGTCGCTCGGGCTGAAGGCTGGTGGTCTTCCTCCCAGGCTTTTGTCCTTCAGTCGTCCTTCAGCTCCCCCTTCCTCCTTATTTGGTAGCCTCTGGGCCGGATTTCAGAAACTCTCGCAACATCCCATGCAGTAGTCAGCAGTTTTCCCTAAAAACCCCTTTGTTCTCTTATCACCTAGACTCGGGCCTCCATGTTAACCCTTCAAATCCCTTCATGACACGAATTGCTGGACCATTCCTTACAGAACCTTATGAGACGCAGATGTAAAAAGGAAGATATCGCTCAAGGCCAACGGATGAGGGAAGGACGAACAACTCGTTAGGGAAGGATGTACAACTTGTTGGCAGGAAACAAGGGAAAGATAAACAAAAAAACTCCTAAATACTGTCCAACAGAAGGTCAAAGTCCAGAAAGGTAAAATGTTTAACCTCCTCTTCCTCGTTGCCTTCATCCTGAAAGACCCCTGCCCACGACCACCAGGCTACATTGCGCAGGCACAACCAGGAGGACCTAAGGGCGGGGAGTATGGAAATGAGTACTTGGAAGAGGTCCGCCTTTTCGGGGAAAAGAATGAATATGTATTAGAGCTCATGTAATATGTAACAGTATTCATGTATAAAACTGTGAGAGTCGACCGGGAAGGTGCGCACTTTTTGAGGGAAGCTATTCCCAGTGCGCCCGGTGCACTGCAATAAAGTATACCTACTTTACAACTCTATGGTTGTAGAGTCATTTCTGCGTGTCAACAGGACTCAAAGGCTACAGATAAGCCTTAGAAGTCCAGACGCAGGCCAACAAGGATACAGACAGGCCCCAAATCCACAATGCAGGCTCAAAACACTACAGAAAGGGCTCAAAAGCCCAGACAAAGGCCCCAAATGCAATAGGCACCTAATCCCAGAGGCAGGCTCCAAATGATATGGATAGGCCCCAAAACACAGGACTCAGGCCCAAATGCTATGGACACGCCCCGAACCCCAGACACAGTCACAAAAAGCTACAGACAAGCACCAAAAGCCCGGACACAGTCCACAAATGCTACAGGCAGGCCCCAAAACCCTAGAGGCAGGCCATAAAAGCCACAGACAGGCCCCAAACCCCAGATGCAAGCCCAAAAGCCTACAGGGAAAGCCCACAGACGCAGGCCCCAAACACCCACAGACACGGGCCCCAAACACCCACAGACGTGGGCCCCAAATGCCCATAGACGTGGGCCCCAAACGCCCACAGACGCGGGCCCCAAACACCCACAGACATGGGCCACAAACTCCAGACACATGACGAACCAGGCCCAAACACTATGGGCAGGCCCAAACATTACAGATAGGTCCCAAACTCCAGATGCAGACCCCAAACACTACAGACAGGACCCTAACCCAAGACACAGGCCCAAAATGCTACAGACAAGCACCAAAAGCCTAGGCACAGGCTGCAAATGCTACAGACAGGCTCCAAAGCCTGGACATAGGCCTCAAACCCAAGATGCATGCCACGAACTCTAGACAGGCCCCAAACCCCAGACGCAGGCCCTAAACTCTACAGACAGGCCCCAAAAAGTATACCTACTTTACAACCCTATGGTTGTGGAGTCTTTTCCGCACGTCAGTTTGGCGAGCCAGGCAGGAGGACTCTGTTCAGCTGTGGAATCAACTGTGGAGCGGACCTCCTAGGCGCACCCCGAGCCTTTTTTTTCTTTCGGAGGAGCTCCTCTCCCAGCCACTCACTGCAGGGATAGAGGAAGATCCTGTGGTTGTGGACAAATGGTACACCTTAATAAAGGTAAGCCAATTGGCCGGGGAGGTCGATAAGCCGCATAGAGACGTCTAGCGCGCGACATGAACCCCGAGGGCATCCTGGGAGGTGGCCGATAGAGCGGCCAAAAAGGATTTGGAGGCCGATAGAGCAGACAAAAGGGGTTGGAGTAGAAGCCGCTATATACCCTGGTTCTAGGAACCACAAGGAACCTCCTAAAGATTGTGGAAGAGACAGGAGGAGGGTAAGCTAGCTTTAATGGTAACTGGCATGGTGTTCGCAGCTGCTGGGAGAATAATTCTAATTGGAATAATAATTGTATGTTGTATCTGTAAAGGCCCGGGCATTTGTTGTTAAAGTATTCTTTTAAACATATGTAAACATATGTAAATATAAGGTAATGTAATATAAGAACTGCTATTGGGGTGTATGCTGAAGGGAACTAGATTTGCCCAGGCATATTATCGGTCCGTCAGGCTTAAATGTCCTCAGTGTAATCGTCTACAGGCAGTTAACTTGGGGTGGCCTGATTTTATTTGTATATATTGTGGATTTTGGAGGGATTTGGATAGACTAGCAACCAGCTTCTGGGAAGACGGTGGAACATGAACTGCTGTAGATTAGAATGGGACAAAGCCAAAGCAAAGAAATCCTGTGGAAAAGCCCCTTAGGATGTATACTAACACATTGGAGGAACATAGAAAGAGGCATTGGGGGGCAGAAGCCTTATATAAACATTTGATCAGAGAAATTGTAGCAAGGAAACTATACACCACTGTGAGACAAGTGACTCAGCAGTGTGACCTTTGCCTCCAGACTAATCCCAAAAATACTCCAAAATTAGAGATAGACCAAATTGGAAAGGGTAATGGGCCTGGACAACAATGGCAGATTGATTTTTCAGAACTCCCAAGAAAAGGGGGGTACCGATATATGTTGGTATTAACTGACACCTTTTCAGGTTGGCTAGAGGCATTTCGTACCAGAACAGCCAAGGCTAGGAAGGTGGTAAGAATATTAATACAGGAAATAATACCACGCTTTGGGGTACCAGCTACTATATCCTCTGACAGGGGACCGCATTTTATCTCAAGAATAGTGCAACAGATCAGTCACCATCTAGGTATAGATTGGCAACTTCATATCCCATATCGCCCTCAGTCGAGTGGCCAGGTAGAAAAGATGAACCACTTGATCAAAAAACAGATTGTCAAGTTGGGACAGGAAGCTAATCTGGCCTGGCCTCAGTCTCTTCCTCTGGCTCTCTTACGCATAAGAACAAGACTGAGAGTGAAGGAGGGACTGAGCCCTTTTGAAATCCTGTATAGATGATCCTATGGAATACAGAAGGGAATGTCCACACAAGCCGGAGACAAAATTATGACCTCCTATATGGTGGCATTAGGGAGACAACTAGACAAAATTGGAAAACATGTAGCTGGAACCCCGGAGTAGGGGTTTGGACGGACCTATATACAATGTACAACCTGGAGATTATATACATGTAAAGTCTCTTGCAGAAAAGACTCTGGAACCCCAATGGAAAGGACCCTTTCAGGTGCTCCTTACATCATACACCACAGTTAAGATTAAACAACAACCTGCTTGGATTCACCACACAAGAATTAAGAAATCAATGTGAGGTCTGTGGACACTTGAGACGACGGGACCAAATAAGTTGAAATTGAAAAGGCAACATGTATAGATTTGGGGCATTGCTTGCAATTATTGTATCAGCTCAAGCATGGAAGGAAAACTCGTATGTAAACATAACTGAAAGAGTGGCCTAATCCTTAAATTTATATGACTGTTGGATATGTACTGCACTTCCGAGGGGCAATATGGAAATCCCGCTGTACGGGATACCCTCAGGAAACTGGACTAATGCATTATATAATAATCAGACGTGGTCCGCTAAACGCTGGGGAATGGAACAGGTAAATTATACCCTCCCTAAGGGACTGAAATTTGCTTTACAAGCATGGGGAAATGTTACTGTTAAAAGTCGATGTATGGGGGACAATGATAGCAGCGAACAAAAGATCTTGTGTGATTTGGGGCTTAGCTTTGGTCAGGAACCTGGTTGTTCAAAAATGGTAAATGCAGGTGGATATAATCTAGCCAAAAGCATAGACACAGGCTCTAAACTCTACAGACAGGCCCAAAAACCCAGACAAAGGCCCCAATGGCTCCAGACAGGCCCCATATCCCAGACACAGGCCCCAAACACTAATTAAAGGCCCAAAAAGTACTGATGCAGGCACCAAATGATACAGACATGCCCAAAAACCCAGGTGCAGGCCCCAGATACTCAAGGCTAAGATGCAACATGGCTTCATGGATTGATGGAAAGCAGCCTTCATCCTTAATGAGGTGTGTGCAGGCTCTATAGGATGGGGCTTCAGGCACCTCTTCACCTGCGGAATCACACTGCCATCAGGTACCACCATGCCAGACAAACTTTTTCTGCTAAAAAACCCTTCTTAGAAGCCATGCGGCATTCGAGTGACTTGCTCTGCTCCAGTTCTAAAGACTGATGTTACAGCCCACCTTGCCTATGGCACCTGATAAACAGAAGAGAAAGCAACCACAGCGCTTGGAAACCATCACTGCATGTGCCGCTCCTTGTTTGCTCTCTGGCCTCGTCTCAAATCCTCAGCCACTTCTGTGGAGAGCCTGCCATGGCACCTGCAAAGCAAGATGGAGACCCTTCATAGTCACTTCACACTACTTGGCCATTCCGCTCCAACCCAGCTCACGACCAGCCCACCTTCTTGTGCTGCTCTTCAGTGTGCAGTTTGCCCCTCTGAGACTGTATGAGACACCTATTAAAGAGGAAGAAAAGCATAGGCTGAGGCAGCATCCAAAGCCACAGCATGGCTAGGACAGTTACTCTCATCTGCTCCCTTACCTCTGCCCGCCCACCTGCCCCCGAGGCAGATGCTTCCATCTGCTCTCTTAAACCAGCTATTACGCCTCTAAAATGCAAAGAGGGGACATTTAGAATGACAGTGACAACAGCACCCCAAAAATAACTGCTTTATCTGTTCATCACTCACCTTGCAAGAGGCAGCTCTAGGTGTGACATCCCATGTTGTACGCTGCGTTTCAGCTTTAACAAATGGAAACATAATCAGAAGATACTCATTCAGCTGCCAGTATTAGCACCCATCCCACAACAATACAAGTGACCCCATTTTTATTTTTATCATTTCAGAACAGCAGACAACTTGCCTTAGCACCTCAAAAGTAGATCAAGCCAGTCACTGAGTTGCTGATCAAGAGCTTGACAGTTCCATAAGGCACTCTTTCCTTTGGCCAGTTCCTCCTAAGGTTTATCTACTGCTGGGAAAAAAAAAAAAAAAAAAGCCTACAAAACTCCACATCTGCAAGCTTTCAAGATTCAACAACGACTCTTTTCAATGTTCAACCTCCTCTATTCAAGCACTATGCAAACAGCTGCTTGCACACAGCTCAAGTCTCCCCCTCCACATCTGCCAAACACCACAGAGATGACTGTGCCAGCTGCCCTTGAGTACTTGCCCAGAGACAGACCGGATGTCATTGGACCACCATGTTACCTATCATCACTAACTGGCAGGCAGGACAGCTCCAGGCCAAACACACACACAAGCATGCTACAAACATCATAAACAAAACACAGGAGAACACCAGGTGCCAGAAGAATGACTCCCAGAAGGAAGCCCTATGGCGACAAGTCAGCACAGATGCTCTGCGGCAGATCAAGGAGAGACTCAAATGCCATGACCTGTGACTGAAAGCGACCACCAAAACTGGGATGATGGAGGCATAAAAAGCACAGATTTACAACAAGAGACCGGAAGAATGGAGTGCAAATCCCATAAGAAAATGCTTTAATAATGAATACTCAAGAAAGAGCTCCTGATGTGGCCCAGATGACTTCCGCAACAGTGAGGATGGAAATGGATACCATCTGAAACCGACTATCATGCCCAAGACCTGAAACAGATCCACGCTTTAAGCTCCGACTACAATACAAGAATCGCTCAATCAGCCTTGAGATGATGACACAAGCATTTAGGACCTTTGGCTTGGCTACCGAGTTGCCTGTCTAGTCAGTCCAATGCAAAAAGCAATGAGGATAACAAGACCCAAGGAGCGCGTAACATATGACGATCATATCAGGAAACATTAATGATACAAAAAAACTACACACACAGAAGAAATGAGCTCTTTAAGCTCCCACTGCAAGACAAGAACTGCTCAACTGGCATTATTCCCATGAGGTGATGTGTTCAACACCCTCAGGATGGCTTCTGCAGGGCCTGCTGAGCACCAGGAAATGAAGACTATAGTACAGCAACAGGATATGAAAAGCAACAGGAAATACAAGAATATAAGAAATATAAGAATATATAAGAAATATAAGAATATAAGAGCAACAGGAAATGAAGACTTTAGTACAGCACAGACAACACAGAACACAGACACCAAGCTGGAACTGCCCTGCCTGGCACATGCTCACACTGTACCTGACAGAGCCCCCACATACCCTCCCTCTGCCTGACCGTGACCAATCCTGAAAGGCCTCATCTGCTGCAATGACTTAAAAGCATATACCCTTGCTCTATGTGTCCATTCACAACCCCAACCCAAACATAGCATTTGCCTCCCCAGCTTAGCTTGGGAATGCTGGGAGGCAGATTCCATCCTCAACAAGGAACACAAAGGCTAGCCAGGACGTTGCTAAAGGCACAAGGATCCTCTTCACCTGCAGAAATAGATTGGCACACCAGCCAAACTTCTTC
The DNA here is from genome assembly GCF_009769625.2 of Cygnus olor. Classification (NCBI taxonomy): domain Eukaryota; kingdom Metazoa; phylum Chordata; class Aves; order Anseriformes; family Anatidae; genus Cygnus; species Cygnus olor. Next base: position 1,848,765 of record NC_049197.1, read on the forward strand.
CAATGCAAATCCTCCTCAGAAGCAAAACAGTAGTCAACTGACCTGCTCTGCTACTGAAGTCAGATAACACAGCTGGCACAGGCCACAGCACCAGAGTAATGGGAGGTGAAGTGACTGCAGTTCTCAGAAGCCAGCATGCCACTCTTCTCCTCCTGCCCAACCTTACATCAAATATGAGTCTCACACTGCTTTTCAGCATACGGCTTTATCCCTCTAAGACTGTGTGACATGACTTTTTTTTTAAAAAAAAAAAAAGGGGGCAAGGGGGAGAAGTACAGACTGAAAGCATCCACATGCCATAGCTCACCTGCATCAACTGCTCTTTCCATTACCACAGCTGCTCACCCCTCCCAAGGCCGAACCCTCCGTCTGCCCTTGTGAGCCAGCTCTGCCACCTGTAAAACCAAAGAAGGGATGCTTTTTGACTTCAGTGACAGGGTCACACCTCAAACACACCTGCTCCTTTGGCAAGCTGTTCATACCTCACCTGGCCCAATACACCTCTGGTGGAGATTGACGCTTTGCACCTTCTATACAAAAAAACGCTGTAAAAAAAAATCACCATTAAGAAGAGCTGATGACACAACCCAGATGAAAGGTGAATGCCCAAAGATATCTGCATTGCAAAACTGTTGGATATGTAATCATACAGGAAAAGGGGGTTTAACTAACAATGTACATAGGTAAAGGACTCGTGACCATGTGAGAATCAAAGAAGGGAGTTCTGGAAGACAAGAGAGATGTGGAGGATGAGAGTCACCAAGGAGCCTGAGGCATAGGTAAATAACAAGAGGAGATAAGAGCAAAGACCGCTACGAGGCCCAGGGGAAAAGAAAAGTAACAGAGCATGACCAGAATCAGGCACAGGATCAGGAGGTTGCAATAAGGTATGTACCAGCCCAACACATACGTCAAGACAAAGATCAGCAAATGACAAGACAAAGGGACCAAAGGACTGTAAAGGGCGGTTGCAGGGTTTTTGAAGGAAAACATCTGGAAGAAAAGTGTATAAAAAGAACGTAGCTGGGTTGCAATAAAAACTCTTGCTTGATCACACTAAGAGTCCGTGCAACCAGTCGCCACACAGAACAAGACAGGCAAGGCTGTGCTTCAGGCTTCTATGACAAGACAAGAATTGCTCAGCAGGCACAAAGGTGAGGAGCAGAAACATTCGAGACCCTTGGGACAGCTACCCTGGTGCTCACTGAGCTCAGCGAGCAAGAAGGATACCGAGGCCTGGGACGGGAACGGTTAAAGACACAGCACAGACTACACCAAAGAAGAGACACAGGCTGGGACTGCCCTGCCCGGAGGATGCTCACATTACACAGGAAGGAGGCCACACAGCCTTCTGCAGATTCAGGACCACCCTCTCTGATGCACTGACCACCCCTTGCCTTGCTGGGCAAATCCCCACCTCCCCCTAACCAACCAACTGGCGTAAACATAGCATTTGCCCCTTGACTTAACTCTTATAGGTCTGGATCCATCCTTGACAAAGGCTGGCGCTAACCTCACAAAGAAACACACTGTAGAGCCTCAGGATGCTTGCTGAGCTCAAACAACACGGAGGATACCAAGATCTGAAAAAGGGCAGTATGAGAGATGGAACACAGACTACACAAACCACATTGTAAAAGAAATAGGAGCTAGAACTTTCCTGCCCAACAATCAGTCCCATCACACAGGAAGGATGCCACACACTCCTCCAAACCAAACCTACCAATCCTGAACAGCCCTCTCTGCTGTAAGGACTCCAACCACACCGCGCCCTGCTGGACAACTCCCCACCTCCCCCTGCCAAACACCACGCAACACACATACTATTAGCCCCTTGACTTAATTCTCAGGGGTCAGAATCCATCCTCAGTGTGGACCACAGAAGGCCAGTCCTGCTGTATGTGGGGTTGTGTACTGCTGGCATACGTGTTTTTAGGGTCATAATTAGGGTAAGGGTTAGGGTTATGGTTAGGGTTACGATTAGGGTTGTTTGGAAAGAGAGAAAGTGCAGAGACCTGTCGTGTGTGGGGTTGCATAATGGCGCCCAAAAGGAGTTCAGGTCTACCCAAAGGCTTCCATTGGGAGCACTTTTTGATGGGAGAAACTGGCAATGTACGTTTTTTTGGGTCCTAATTAGGGTTAGATTTAGGGTTACAGTTAGGGTTACAGTTCAGGTTGTTTGGAAAGAGAAAGCGCAGTTCTGTTGTGTGGGGTTGCGTAAAGGCCCCCAAAGGGAGTTCAGGTCTGCCCAAAGGCCTCCGTTGGGAGCACTTTTTGATGGGGGAAATTGGCAACATACATGTTTTGTTAGGGCCCTAATTAGGGTTAGTTTACAGTTACAGTTAATCTTGTTTAGAGAGAGAGAAAGCACAGAGTCCTGTTGTGTGTGGTGTTGTGTAAAGGCCCCCAAAGGGAGTTCATGTTGACCCAAAGTCTTCCGCTGGGAGCACTTTTTGATGGGAGAAACTCACGACATATGTTTTTTAATGGTCATATTTAGGGTTAGGTTTAGTGTTATAATTAGGGTTACATTTAGGCTTGATTGGAAAGAGAGAAAGCACAGAGTCCTGTTGTGTGTGGAGTTGCATAAAGGCTCCCCAAGGGAGTTCAGGTGTACCCAAAGGCTCCCGTTGGGAGCACTTTTTGATGGGAGAAAGTGGCACCATACGTGTTTTCTAGGGTCCTAATTAGGGTTTGTCTCAGTGTTCCAGTTAGGGTTACGTTTAGAGTTGTTTGGAAAGAGAAGGCGCAGAATCCTGTTGTGTATGGTGTTGTGTAAAGGCTCCCCAAGGGAGTTCAGGTGTACCCAAAGGCTTCCGTTGGGAGCACTTTTTGGTGGGATAAAGTGGCACCATATGTGTTTTTTAGGGCTACAGTTAGGGTTAGGTTTAGGGTTGTTTGAAAAGAGAGAAAGCACAGTTCAGCAAGTTCTCCATCCACCCTGCCCAAGTCCCAGAAGGCAAAGCCAGGGACTGGAAGAATGAAGAACTGCCCAGTGTAGAAGATCAGGTTCAAGACCATCTAAGGAACCTGAAGGTGCATAAGTCCATGGGACCTGATGAGCTACATCCATGGGTCCTGAGGGAACTGGTGGACTTGCTAAGCCATTGTCCATCATATCTGAGAAGTCCGTTGAAGCACCCACTGAATGGAAGAGGGGAAACATAACCCCCATTTTAAAAAAGGGAAAAAGGAAGACCCAAGAACTACAGACCAGTCAGTCTTACCTCTGTGCCTGGTAAGATCATAGAGCAGATCCTCCTGGAAACTCTGCTAAGGCCCATAGAAAATAAGGAGGTGACTGATGACAACCAACATGGCTTCACTAAGGGCAGACTGTGCCTGACAAATCTGGTGGCTTTTTATGATGGGGTTACAACATTTGTAGACAGGGTAAGAGCAACTGACATCATCTACCTGGAGCACAGCAAAGCATGTGACACTGTCCTCCATGACATCCTTGTCTCTAAATTAGGGAGACAGGGATTTGAAGGATGGAGCACTAGGTAGATAAGGAACTGGTGGGATGGTCTCAGTCAAAGAGTTGTGGTCAATGTCCAGGTGGAGATCAGTTTCCTTTTGTGTGGGGGGTTGCGGAAAGGTTTCCAAAGGGAGTTCAGGTCTACTCAAAGTCTTCCGTGTGGAGCACTTTTCGATGGGAGAAATTGGTGACGTACATGTTCTGTTAGGGTCATCATTAGGGTTTTGTTTAGGGTTTTTAGTATTTGGAGAGTGTAGACCTGAACTCTCTTTGGGAACCTTTATGCAACCCCACACAGAACAGGACTCTGTGCTTTCTCTCTCTTAGCTCTCTTGGTGTTAGGTTTAGTGTTCAGGTTAGGTTTGGGGTTAGAGTTGGGTTAGGGTTAGGGTTAGGGTTGGGGTTAGGTTTTAGGCTTAGGTTTTAGGCTTAATTTTTAGGCTTAGGTTTGGGGTTCGGTTTTAGGCTTAGGGCTGGGGTTAGGTTTTAGGCTTAGAGTTGGGGTTAGGGCTAGGCTTAGAGTTAGCTTCGTCATTAGGGTTAGGGTTAGGGGTAGGGTTAAGAGTTAGGGTTAGTGCTAGGGTTATGAGTTAGGGTTAACGTTAGGGTTAGTGTTAGCTTTTCGGTTTAGGGTTAGGGTTAGTGTTAGGGTTAGGGGTAGGGTTAGGTTTAGGGTTAGGGTTAGGGTTAGGATTAGGATTATGGGTAGGGTTGGGGTTCTGTTTAGGGTTAGGGTTAGGTTTAGGCTTAGGCTTGGGGTTAGCTTCGTTATTAGGGTTAGGGTTAGGATTAGGGTTAGTGTTAGGATTAGGGTTAGGGTTAGTGCTGGGGTTAGGGTTAGGGGTTATAGTTAGGTTTAGGGTTACAGTTAAGGTTAGTGTTAGTATTAGGGTTAGGGGCCATTAGGGTTAGGGTTAGGTTTAGAGTTATGTTTAGGGTTAGGATTAGCATTCGGGTTAGGGATTAGGTTTAGGGTTAAGGTTAGGGTTAGGGTTTAGGGTTAGTGTTAGGGTTAGGGTTAGGTTTTAAGGGTTAGTTTTCAGGGTTAGGGTTAGGGTTAGGTTAGGGTTAGGGTTAAGTTTAGAATTAGGGTTAGGGTTAGGGTCAGGGTTAGAATTAGGGTTAGGGTTAGGGTCATATGAGGGTTAGGGTTAGGGTTGCTAGTGTTTTGAGAGATACAAAAATTAAAAAAGCGCTGTCCTGTTGTGTGTGGAGTTGTGTGTGGCGTTCTAAATGCCCATGAAAGCCTCTCAGTGACCTCCAGTGTCCTCTAGGATACCCTAGAGTTCTGCCAGGACACTCCAGTACACTCTAGTGTGCACTAGGAGCCTCCTATTGCACCCTAGAGGCCAAACAGTGACTCTTCCTCGAATCTTCTGGCCTCTAGAATACTCGCAGTGCACTCTAGTGGACTTCCGGGCGTACTGGAGGCCTCCCGTTGTCCTCCACGGCACTCGAGATGCTCCACAGGCCTACCAGAGCCACCCAGTGCCCTCTAGCTCCCCCTGAAAACTTCCCAGTGACGCTCAGTGTCCTCTAGGATGCCCTAGATGCCTCCAAGTCCATTCCAGTGCACTCCAGGTTGTCCTATTAGCCTCCTCTTGCACCCTAGAGTCCAAACAGGGATTCTTCCTGCAATCTGCTGGCCTCTAGAATACTCACAGGGCTCCCTAGTGCACTTCCAGGCACACTGGATGACTCCTTTTGTCTTCTGCTACACTCTAGATCTTCCACAAGTCTACCAGGGCCACCTAGTACCATCTGGTGCCCCTGAAAGCCTCCCAGAGACCCTCACTGTCCTCTAGGATCTGCTAGGGGCCTCAAAGTGTACTCCAGTGCACTCTAGGGTGCACGACGAGCCTTCTGTGGAACACCAGAGGCCAAACAGGGACTCTTCTTTGAATCTACTGGCCTCTAGAACACTTGAAGAAATCTCTAGTGAACTCTTGGGTATGCTGGAAGTGTCCAGTTTTCCTTGACTGCACTTTAGGTGCTCCACAGGTCTACCAGGGCCACTGAGTGCCCTCTAGCTGCCCCTGACAGCCTCCCAGTGACCCCCAGTGCCTTCTAGGATGCCCTAGATGCCTCCCTGGGCACTCCAGTGAAAGCTAAGGTGCCCTAGGAGCCTACTCTTGCAGCCTAGAGGCCAAAAAGGGACTCTTCCTGGAATGTACTGGCCTCTGGAGGCCTCACAGGGCTCTCTAGAGCACTCTAGGGCACACTGGAGGCCTCCCACGGTCATCTGCAGCACTCTAAATCTTCCACAGGTCTACCAGGGCCACTGAGTACCCTCTAGCCCCCCCTAAAAGCCTCCCAATTACACCCAGTGTCCTCCAGGATTTCCTAGCGGCCTCCCAGGGCATTCCAGTGCACTCTAGGGTGCCCTAGGACCATCCTCTTGCACCCTAGAGGCCAAACAGTGACTCTTCCTGGAATTTTCTGGCCTCTAGAATACTCGCAGTGCACTCTAGTGCACTTCTGGGCACACTGGAGACCTCCCATGGTCCTCTGCTGTACTCTAGATCTTCTACAGGTCTACCAGGGCCAGCGAGTGCCCTCTAGCCCCCCGTGAAAGCCTCCCAGTGACCCCAGTGTCCTCTAGGATGACCTGGAGGCCTTCCAAGGCACTCCAGTGCACTCTAGGGTTTCCTAGGAGCCTCCTCTCTCACCCTAGAGGCCAAACAGGGACTCTTCCTGGAATCTTCTGGACTCTATATGCCTCACAGGGCTCTTGAGTGCACTCTCAGGCACAATGGAGGCTTCCCTTGGTGCTCATCAATCTGCGCTCTCAACAGAAGCCTTTGGGTAGACCTGAACTCCCTTTGGGAGCCTTTACGCAACCCCACACACAACAGGAATCTGCGCTTACTGTCTCTCCAAACCCTAGCAATCCCTAGCCCGAACTCTAATTATGACCCTAACCCAACACCACAGGTTCAGTTACTATAATCTGCAGCCCCCTGGAGGTTTTGCTGGGCTGTCCAGAACTCTGGAGTTCTTCTGCCTCCCCCCCTCCGCCCCCTCCTCCGCCGTGTGCTGTATCATCTGCTAGAGGCCTCACAGGGATGTTTGCTCTCCCCTTGGATGCCCTAGAGAGCATCCTGTACTCCAGAGAGCACTAGAAGCCTCTCACGCTGCCCTATAGAATCTCCCGGGGTCTCCCAGTGCAGTTGTGCACCCACTGGAATGCTCCCAGATCCTGCTTAGTGTGCCCTAAGGCTCTCTGGAGACCTTGTAGATCTCTCCATTGTACTCTAAGACCCCTGGAGACCTGAAAAGTTGCTCAAGTGTGCTCTAGTATCCCCTAGTGTTTTCCCAGGGCACTCTACATGCCTCCCAGGGTTCCTGGTGCTCTCTAGTACCCCCTGCAGACTTTTGAAGGCTTCCCGCTGCACTGTAGAGAGCACTATAGGCCTCCCATTGCACCCTGAAGATTTCTAGGGCCTCCACTCCAGTGGAGTCTTAACACCCCCAGGAAATCTCTCAGGGCAATCCTGTGTGCTCCAGCGCCCCCTGGAGAACTCATGGGGCTCTACAGTGTGTTCCAGTGTCCCATAGAAGACTCATGGTGCACTCTAGAGTCCTCCCAGGGCCTCCAGTGCACTCCCAGTCGCTCTGTGGTCCCCCTAGTATACTGTAGAGGCCTCCCAGGGACCCTTACTGTAAACGAGTGTCTGCTGGTGGCCTTAAAGGGCTATTCAGTGCACTCTAGGGCACACTAGAAGAAGCTTTCCATGCCCCCCCAGAGTGCTCTAGAACCAGCTAGAGGCCTCGCAGGACTCTCCACTGTCATCTAGGGTGCCCTAAAGGCCTTCCAGTTCACACTAGAAGCTTCCAGTGGCCCTCCACTCCACTCTAGATCCTCCACAGGTCTACCAAGGCCACCTAGTGCACTCTAGATCCCCCCAAATGCCCCCAAGTGACCACCAAGGTCCTCTAGGATGCCCTAGAGGCCTCCCAGTGCAGTCTTCATGACTCCTGTGGCCCACCAGTGGTCTCTGGGACCTCCTGGAGGCCTCACAGGGCCTTGCAGTGTACTCTAGCACCCCATGAAGCCCTCACTGGACTCACCAGTGCCCTCTACAGTTCCCTACAGCCATCCCAGACCCCCCTGCTGTGCTCTAGTGCCCCATACAGGCCTTCAAACACTCCCAGTGCACTCTAGTGTCTAGTGCATGCACCCTGGTACTTCCCAGTACACTCTATCACTTCCCAAAGGCTTCCCAGGACCTCCCACAAGTAGCTCTAGGGTGCCCACGAGGGCTCCCAGGGCCCCACACTGCACTCTGGTGTGCACTACAGACTTCCCCATCTGCCCTAGAATCTCCAAGCACCTCCAGTGCACTCTAGAAGCTCCTGGAAGGCTGCCAAGTGTGCCTTGGTGTGTTCTAATGCACTTTGGAAATCTTGCAGTGCTCTCCAGTGATCTCTAGCATCTAGAAGCCTCCCAGAGCTCTCTATATGCCTCCCGTGACCCTCCAGGGCCCTAGAGTGCACTAAATAGCCCTCTGAGACCTCTGAGAGCACTAGAGTGCTGGGAGTGCTGTATTCCTCCCATATTCCCCAGTGCACTCTAGTATCCCCTGCAGGCATCCCAGCACCCACCCACTCACTCGCCACATTATCAGGCACTCTAGAGGTCTCCCAGAGCTTCCCCGTTGCATTCTACAGAGCACTAGAGGCTTCCCAGTGCACCCTAAGGGCCTCCCATTGCCTCCCAGTGTAGTCTAGTGCTCCCTGGAAGTCTTCCAGTCCCCCTCATTGTGCTCTAATTCCCCCCTAGAGACCTCATAGGGCTCTACAATGTGCTCTAATGCCCCCTAGAAGCCTCCTGGGGTCTCTAGATGCCTCCCAGGGCCACCAGTGCACTCTAGTATCCCCTGCAGACACACCACGACCCCCCACAGCACTCTCAGGCACCCTAGGTGCCTCGTGGTGCACCCTGGAGGCCTCCCAGGGATCCTCCTTGTATACTAGTGACTTCTGGAGACCTGGCAGTGCTCTCCAGTACACTGTAGGCACACTAGAGGCCTCACAGGGCCCCCTAGTGCACTCTACTAAACCTAGCAGACATCCCACATCACCACAGCGGACTCTAGAGTCACTAAAGTCCTCCTAGTTAGAACTGGAGTCCTCCCAGAGACACTTACTGTGCTATAGTCCCTCCTGGACATCCCACAGTTCTCTCCAGTGTATTCTAGGGTGCCCTAAAATCCTCCCAGCGCACACTAGAGGCCTCCTATGATCCCCAGTTGTCTCTAATGCAATAGGCTTCCCAAACTCCCAATGCACGCTAGAGAGAACTGGAAGCCTCCCAGTACACCCAGGAGGCCCCCCAGGCCCTTCCAGTTTAGTCTAGCACCCCTTGCGGACCTCACAGGGCTTTATAGTGTGTCCTAGCACCCTCTAGAAGCCTCCCAGGGCACTCTAGAGGCCTCCCATTTCCCCCAGTGCTCTCTTGGACACCTAGGGGACTCCTATGGCACCCTGGAGGCCTCCCAGGGTGACTTACTGCAACCTAGTGCCCTTTGGGTGCCTCATAGGGTTCTGCAGTGCTCTCTAGGGTATGCTGTAGGCCTCCCAGGGCTCTGTGATATCCCCTAGTACCAGCTAGAGGCCTTGCATGGCTCTCCAGTGTCCTCTGGGTGCCCCAAAGGCCTCCCAGTTAATACCAGATGCCTCCCTTGGATTCTCAGTGTGCTCTAGCTCCCCCTGAAGCCTTGCAGTTCTGGGAGGCCTCCCAGTACAGCCTTCAGGCCTCCTGTGGCCCCTCAGTGCATTCTAGTGCCGTCTTGAGGCCTCCCAGGGACTCCCAAAGTAGTCCAGTGCTCCCTGAAGGCCTTGCAGGACTCTCCAGTGCTCTTTGTGCTACTCTAGACTCATTCCAGTGCCCCATAACCCTAACCCTACCAATGCTAACACGTAACCCTTATCTCTAACCCTGAGCCTGTGCGGTGGCACTGCAATGTCCCCTCGCGGTCACCGGGAGGCAGCAGTGAGCCTCGCGTAGCTGCTCTGTTGGGCCTCCGCTGGTGTCGCAGGAACGCCTTTCGGTCACCAGGCGGCAGAGGCGAGCTCAGAGCCGCCACCCTCAAGGCTCCAACGAGGACCACCCAAAAATCAAACTGTGTATATGAGACCTTTGTTCAAAACCGTGCTTCAAGTCCAGCAGGCTTGGTGCTGTGACCACTTCCCCGGGGAGGCTGCTCTAGTGCTCGACCAGCCACCCTCTCAGTGAAGAACCTTCCCTTAATATGCAATCTGAATAGATTCAAAATTAATTACTTGTTACTTACTTGCATGACAGCCCCCCACACTTCCCTTAGTGAAGCCCCTTTTCAAAAAGGGTCCATCCCTATCATCAGCCGCTTTGGCCCCATGGTCATTGAACTCCTTCCAGTATACCCATGTCTTGCTTGTACCGTGGAGTCCGGATCTGGACATGGTATCGCAGGTGTAGCCTCACCAGTGCCCAGTAGATGACTCCAGAGGAAGCTCCCACATTCATAAGGATCTGGATCTCATAGCCCCTGAGGATCCACAATAGCTGTAAAGACCCCACAGCCTCTGGAAACTCACAGACAGCCCCCATAACTCTGACAGGATGCCTTCAAACTCTGAAAGAGCTCCTGTCAATCTAAGAACAGGCCCAGGAAATAAACTCTTGAGCATGGCTTGGAGGTGCTGAAGGCCTAGAAAATCTGTGGCAGACTTGGAATAACTAGGAAAGCCCCAGCACACCTCAAGCAGCTCCAGGAGTTCAAAGACATCCACTCAGAGACCTGGAGAACAGCCCGAGGGGGTGTGCTAACAACCTTGGAACAGCCCCAGAGACACTAGGATGGCCTAAACCACCCCATTTATAGGTTTGAAAAGCCCAGTGCTGCCCTGAAGACACTGTGTGTGCTCTTTGAGGCCTTAAGAAGAGCCCCCCAGGAGCCCAGACAGCTTGCAGAAAAAGCACAACACTCAGAAATAATGCTGGAAAACACATGTCAGCTTAGAGACATCTAAAGGCCACCCAGACGCTTTGCATTCAGACAGACTCAGAGACCCCGTAAAGAGTCCCACAGCTCACAGCAGCACTAGGGGTGTCAAGGTAGCCCCCCAGTGCCTATGGAAGAGCCTGGAGATGCCTTCCCCCCGCCTTCCTTCCCACCCCACCCCCCCCATACATGCGAGGATGGTATGAAGGAAAAGAGATCCAGGCATAGCCCCAGAAGCATTAAGCCATATTATCTTGTACCTCCATGTGTGTGTGGGTCTTGGTGTGCTTCTGCTGGTGCTTTTGCACGATGCCGACAGGTGTGCAACTTAGAGCAGCACTGCCCTTTCCTCCCAGCACCCCTGCAGTGAGAACTGCTGCGTGGGTGGCCTGGGCAGCACATGCTATGGCTGGAACCCCACTCCAAAAGGCTTCTACAGGGTTTGGTACAAGTTGGTTGTGGTCCCAGCAGAGGGAAAGGGGCGCCAGAGAGAGCTGTAAAGCACCTAGCACATGGGTCAAGCTTGGAGCCTGACTGCAGGGATAAAGAGGCACACATCTCACGCTCCCCTGAGAAAGGGTTTAATGGGGACAGGGGGAATTGCTGTTTTTCAAACAAAAGAAAAAATGGGGTAATACCCACAGGCGAGACAAAGACATACACATATGCACACTATGTACAGAGTGGCACAGGCAGCACCAGGCATCCTGAGCCCACCCCCCCACATACACACACACAGGCCCCATCCTTATGATGAATTGCCTGCCCCTTCTCCCATCCTTGAGCAAGACAGGAGAAAGGGGGGGACAAGGGGAGGGAGGGGAACTTGCCAAGCAAGAGGGGGTAGAGGGGGAGTCACAAAAAGATTGGGATATAAGGGGGCAATGGGAACATAGGGAGGGGGGCTGCCTGCAGGGATGGGGAGCATGGAACTCTTTGGTTTCAACATTATGACTGCACAGGACCACCTTGTCCACAGGGCCAGCAGATGCAGAGAAAGGTGGAACTGAAATAGAAGGACTCAGTAAAAACAGTTCCCCAACTCCAGAGGTGACTGACATGATCAGGGTTGCAGCTGTGTCTGGGACCCAGCAACATCCCTCCCCTGTGCCTTACACCCACAGACCGGACAAGGGAAAGACTGGAGGGGTGTTTCTCCCCACTTCCCCACCCTAACCCCCAGGCATAAACCTGAGGCACTGGGGGGATTCCATGCCTCTACCCAAATGAAGTTTGGGCCCCCCTCGGTTGCAGACATGCCCACCTGAAAATTGGTACCTCCTAGTTAGGACAGGGAGTTGAGGAAATGGCTCTCCCCTGCCAGAGTGCTCAACATAGAGCTCATGTCACCTACAGCCATGTTGGCACCACCAGATGACGGAAGCAGGAGGCCACCAGCAGGGCTTGGGGATCCAGGCAGCAGTGCAGGTGTCTCTGAATCTTCCACAATGGCAGCAAAGTCAAGGTGCGTGTTCTCCAGGTCCAGCGAGTCCAGGCTGTTGGACACCTGCTCCCCTGAATCTAGGTAGTAATATGAGCTACCCTTGAGGCTTTCTGAACTCCCACCATAATGCCCAGGACCCCCGCAGCTTGCTGTTGTTTGATCCAGCAGCTTATACCCACCTTTGCCCACCTGCAGGTGTGTGCCCTGGCCTGGGTAATATAGCAGGGTATTGTTGGGCCCTTCAGGTGTGGGGTGGACAGGGGGCAAGCGAAGCATTCGCCGGGAGCTGGCTTCCACTCCCTCATAGGAGTGATTTGGCTCAGCCAGATTGCCTACATAGTCGAGACTGTTTTGGTGACCTGGTGGTTTAGGGCCACCAGGTGGGTGTGGCACCATCTCAGGGTTGAAGCACTGGGGGTTTAGGAGGTGGTGGGTCTCTGCCAGACCCTGCAGGTGATCTGGTTTGGCTTGGTAACCAGAGTATTTGGGGCTGAGGTACAGTGGTGCTTGCATGGCATGGTACTGCCCAGGTTCACTGCCCACCCCCATGCCAGCCTCCCCGCCCTTGGAGGGTAACTGTTCACCCCACATCAGAGCCTGCTGGGCCTGCACATAGCTACGGACCATCACTTCTTTGGCCTGCAAGGTGGGGGTGTGGGCTCTTCTACCCCCCGGGCTCAACATGCCCATGTAGCTGACAGGTGCCCGTTCCTCAGACCGATAACCACTGGATACTGCATTCATGGCTTGGCCAAATGACACAGGAGGCTGTATGGGCCCAGTAGGCTTGACGTTCTGGCAGGGACCAAGTGGTGGGGCAGGTGATGAGTAACACTGCTCTGATTTGATCTGCAGTCGGTTAAGCCGGTGCCCCTCAGAAAATCCACTGTCCTGACACGAGCTCACAAGTTTGGGTTGCTGCACACAAGAACTGGGTAGTGGGTACTGAGTACTATGATGGTGACAGTGTGCCCCAGACATGGCAGTAGCAGAGGCACTGACACTTGGCTGCCCGGAACTCATCTCCAGATTGCCTTGGTGAGGTTCCTCCCAAGGAGCTGACATGGTCCCACTGCCAGCACACATGCTCGAAAAATGCTGGTTCATCTGGCACTGAGGGAGGGAGAACTCAGACTGAAGCAATTCCTCCTCCATGTCCCCGTGCCCACCTGGGTTCAGTTGCATACCCCCCATGGTCCGGTGAGCACTGCCATACAGTCCTTCACACTGGAGCTCCACACCTGTCCCCTGGCATGGGAAGCTTTCCTCCAGGTAGTTCGAATACTCATCCATTTCTAGCAAGCCAGACTCTGTGCCTGGGCCAGGGCCCTCAATGCTCACACTCTCCAGGAAGACATTTTCACTGATGCTGGGTGGGCGTGGAGAGAAGACATAGCGCCGAAGGTTAGCATCAGAACCACCCAAGGGCTGCAGGACAGCTCTGCCTGCCCCTGGCACATTCACATTACCCATGCTCTTAAAACGATGCACCTTGGGTACAGCATGAGGGTTGGCTGCTGTCCGGGCAGGGTCGCTGGCCCGCCGCACACCATTCCCAGGCACCAGGTGAGGGTGAATGCTGCCTGCATAGCCAGGGTAGTCATTGGAACCGTGCCTTCTCAGCAAACCATTCACGAGGAAGGGGGGCATTGTTGGCTTGAGGTAGTCCCCAGGTAAGCTGCTGTGGCCACCCATGCCCACCCGCTCCATGCTGGGCAGTGGGGTTGGTGGGGGGGCACCCGTGGCTGCGGCGTATTTGGCTTTGAGACGATAGCGCTGGGCTGGCGTGAGGCTGCCCACGCCTGGCAACCCTCCACAGTGACTGGCATCGCTGGAGCGTCGCGACTCATCCGGAGAGATGGGGTCATAGCCATTTGCCAAGCATGCCCCACCAGGCATTGTCCCTGCCTCACCACCCAGACATGGTCCAGCCAGGTATGGGGACGCCACAGAAGAGCGCCGGCTGACGGTGTAGGCTGAGCTTACAGTGCTGGTGGCACTGCTCCGGCGCTCGTTCAGCGGCATGCCCATCTCTGATGCTGACAGCTCTGTGATGCGGCGGTGCGAGGCAGCTGGCGGTGGCACAGAGATCCCAGGCACCTCCCCAGGCAGGCCTGAAAAGAGAAGAGGAGTTACACTGGAGCACCCAGAAGAGGAACAGGCAGCCATCTCCAGTACTAGGATATGGCCTCTTCCATGCTTAGTGCCTGCTAGGATGGGAAGTGGATTCAAATGGTAGCAGCAAAGCAGGGTAAAGGATGGGGCAGAGCCCCAGATGTGAGGGTCCACCACCTCTCTGGCTGCAAACCAGACCTCCCTCAACACAGTGCCCACAGGGCTGGCCCCATATCCAGGTGGGAGGGAACCACAGTCTCACCGGCTCCTGAGATGACTGGCAAATTCAGGCCCTTGGTAGCTGATGGTTTCCTCATCTGCTTCAGTTTGTCAATGCGAAGATTCTCTAGCTTGTGGAGGGCCGTGAGCCCTGAGGTGCCCATGGTCTCACCAGGCACCACATCCTCCAATGTGGACAGATCCTCGTAGCTCCCGCCTGCATTGCCCGTCATCTCCACCCCACTGTCATTGTTGGTGGTGCTGCCGAGAGGGGAGTGGTCACTGCTGCACGATGACTGCCCACCTGGGCTGGGCTGCGGCTTCTGGGGGGAACCCACAATATTAACCAAGGAAAAAGGGGAGTCATATATCTACTACAAACTTAATGCAGATTGGGAACCCCCACCCTGCCAGATCTGGAGATGTCTTCCCTACCATGCAAACCGATTCCTCCAACAGTCCTGTCCAGGCCTCCCTCCGTCACCACATCCCCAGCTCCTTACCGAGGCCAAGTCAGGCACCAAGAGCTTGCTGTCATCCTTCCGGGCCTCAGTGGGGCCATTTGTGTCTTTCTCCTGCTTCATGTCTGGGGGACCACTGGAAGCTGGCAGTACACGGCCTGGCACCACATCACCTCGGTGCTTCTTAGTGACATGGGCATCAGGGCCATGTACCGTCTTCACATGTTTGCGCAGGGAACTGGGGTCTGTGTAGCGCTTGGTGCAGCCCGGGATCTTGCACACATAGGGCTTCTGTCAGGGAAGAAAGGTAGGCATGGCAGAGGTTAACTCAGTTGGACTAGATCATCTCTGTAGGTCCCTTCCAACTGAACTATTCTATTCTATTCTATTCTATTCTATTCTATTCTATTCTATTCTATTCTATTCTATTCTACTCTATTCTAAAACCAGAGACTCCTCCCAGTCCCTCCAGTAGACCTGAGAGCTGAAGGAAGAGAGGGTGGGAATTTGTCAAAGAAGCTGAATCTCCTTGGAGGGAGGCATGTCAGGTGCTACAGGAGAACCTTGAAGGAGGTCATAAGGAGCTCTGAGGAAGAATGCAAGGACAGTGCTCCCCAGAAGTAGGGCAAGGGTAAAGGGACCCTGGTGGGAGTGCAAGTGAGGTAGGAAGGGAACAGGGGGTGCATACTTTATTAGAGCAGGCAAGGAGGGAGTTGGGGCACAGAGAAAAAGACCCAGGGATGCAAGGTACAGGACTAATAGGGTGGTAAAAGGGGAGCCCCAGGGGGTGCAAAGAGCCCCAGATGGCTTTGTACCTCGTTGGAGTGGGTGCGGTTTTGATGTTTGGCTCGGTCAGAAGCATTGGAGAAGGCCTTGTTACAACCCTCGTGTTCACACACGTAAGGTTTCTCACCCGTGTGTGAGCGCAGATGTGTCTTGAGGTTTTCCAGGCGTGAGTAGGCTTTGTTGCAGCCCTCGAACTGTGCAGGCAAGCAGAGTAAAACATGCCACATACCTTCAACAGACCCAGTACCACGTCACCCCCACACTCCATGCCCACAGCACACCTGCCACAGACACTTATCACACCTCCCACACATCACACACCTGCACTCCTGCAGGTGTATGTCCTGAGGCCACTGCACAGCCCTTTACCCTTCTGGCCTATGTCATGCCACCTCGCTATGCACTGGCCACTTACCCATGGTGTACCCCACCTGCTAAATACCCCTTTATCTCATGTGTATCTGTGCCATGCCATTGATCACAGGGGCTCTGGCCTGCCACACATGAAACATATTCTATCACATGCTACCATACTCCACCCTGTCCGTCCCACCTCATTTTCCCCACCACATATCCCCCTCAATGCCATATACCAGCTCGGGCCAGCCTGCACCCTGCCCTGAGCTTTGCCTGATGCAAGGCACCACAGCTTAGCCCAGGCTTCACAAAGGCCCATTCCATCTCACCGTGCATTTGTGAGGTTTCTCGCCTGTGTGACGTCGCATGTGTACCACCAACATGTACTGAGCCTTGAAGGGCCTCTGCTCCCGGGAACATGCTGCCCAGTGGCATACAAACTCTTTCTTCTCCCCATGGATATGCTCGTTGTTGATGTGCTGGGGAGAGAAGGGAATCACTAGGGGTGTTGGGGAGGGCACGAAGGGTCAGGGGGATACAGATATCTTAAGAGAGTATCGTAAGAGAAATGTGATATAGAGGGACTGGGGTGGCTGGTGGAGACTTAAGACACTACAGGAATACAGAATGGTCAGATGCTGTCTGGAGGAGGTAGGGGATACTGGAGATGGGGGCTATTTTGGGAGGACCAAGACAAGACACAGGGGTCAAGATGGTGAGGAGGGGTGGTCAAGGTGATATAGGAGATTTGGACTGTCTGGAGGGAGACACAGAGAGCAAAGGAGGAAGTCTGGATGCACTAGTAGTTCAGAAGAGCTAACCCAGGGGTGAGGAAGGCCAGACCAGTTGTTTTCCCTAGGGTATGGGAGGACCATGAAAAACTTGCCCACAAGGAAGAGGAGGATGCATCTCCCTCCCTCCCTAGAAGCAACTTTCATCACTCACCCATGTGGTGAGTTCTTGAGGGGGTAGGGGCTGCGGGGTGGGGGGGTTGTCCCAGCATAGGACAGTCTGAG
The DNA here is from genome assembly GCF_009769625.2 of Cygnus olor. Taxonomy (NCBI): domain Eukaryota; kingdom Metazoa; phylum Chordata; class Aves; order Anseriformes; family Anatidae; genus Cygnus; species Cygnus olor. The sequence continues at coordinate 1,865,630 of NC_049197.1, forward strand.
AAGGAGTGATGGGTTGACACACCAGGATGTCAGCCAGTAGCCTAGGCACAGGTTCTGGGACGGGGGATGCCCAGGCAGGACCTAACTCACATGCACCAGCTGCTCCTGAGTGTCAAATTCTTTGGCACAGCCATCCCAGTAGCAATTAGTTTCATAGACAGTCTCGGACTCAGGTTTCCCATCCTCTTTCTCCAGATCTTCCCGAACGTCAAGCATTCCCAACAAGGGCTCCTGGGGGTGCAGAGCCAGGTGAGCATTCCCAGACATGACTCTATGTGTTCCCTGTTACCGGGAGTGGCATGGAGGAAGAGTGTAGACCCCTTGGGACGCAGGGGGTTCCCAAGGCCTGGGGAGTACCTGGGTGCCTGTGGAGGCTGGGCTGGAGATGTCACCTTCGGATCTCTCCTCTGGGTGTTTGGCTGTCAGAGGGCTGCTCAGGCTCCTCTCCAACTTTAGCTGCTACCATGATGGGGGAAATTGGAAAGCAGTCAGCACTGGGATGCCCACTGGCTACCCCTTACACAGGATGCATGGCATCCCCTGGGGACTGCTTACCTGGCAGTGTTTGAGGGTCCCACGAGTTGGTGCATGGTGCAGGAGCCCTGGGCGGGTCGACAGGTGTTCATGGGAGGCACATGGTGGCAGGGGGGGGGGGTGGCTGAAGAGGTGCCCTTGGCCCTTTGGCTGCCCTGGTGGACTCTGGTACCCCAGTGATGGACTGCAAAAAGCAAGATGATGAGCAGATGACACCAGCAGAGGAGAGAAATTTAGTCCTTTTGAGATGAGGATCCGAGGCGTCTGAGTTCCCAGCCACTCCTGCCCTATCCCACCAGCCCCCCTTGCCATCCCACTCTGGGCTAACTGTTCCCACCTTCCTTGGCCCTGGTCCCATGCACTCCCCAAAATGGGCATCAGCATTCAGGCTCCCATACTGAGAGGCTGTGTGCATGCCAACAGGGTTGAACTCTGGTGCCCACCTGATGGTGCTGATGGAGAGGTGGCCATAGGAGCTGCTGGTGGAGGCGCAACGGGAGTTGATGAACGCAACAAGGGAGTTGGGTGAGGTGCGGATTACCGTCTGCAGGTCAACACTAGAGTCTGACAGGGGTGAGATGGACAGTGTCCGCTTCTTGCCCAGCTTGCCTGCACCGCGGGTTGTTGAGAACCACGAGCCTGGGACAGCAGCAGAGAGTGGGTGGCAATCCTCTTAGCATGGGTCCTAGAAGGCTGAAGCCACCCCCAAGGACACAAGCACAGTTCTTTGGAGACTGGAGGAGTCCCCTGAGTGTGCTGGTTGCTGGCTCTAGATTACGACAAAGCACAAAAGTATCCCCCCTCCCTACCTGGGACATCAATGTTCCTAGGGAGTACCTGAAACCCTTGACACGCACCTACTTCCTTCTACAACCGATACCACCCAAAGAAAAGCGCCTGATCCCCTTGGCCAACACCTGCCCCTGTGTGAGCCATCACAAATTTTCCTGTTCACACAGGTGCCACTCTTCCAGGAAAGGTACCTGAAGCCCCAGCAGCCTCCTCCTCTATAATCACTGTCCCCAACACTGTCTGACCCTTTCAGCACACACATCTGCACTCCTGGTAAACTCCTCATTAAACCTCTACCTGTCCCACACCCCCCCCAGACGAGAAACTTACCATCACCACCACCTGGGTGCTCGGTTCCTGGCACCAGCCCATAGCCATGGTGACCACTCATGAGGTTTGACTGGTGGCATAAGGGGAAATCAAGTCCTGGTGGAAAGGAGAAGACAGACAGGAAGACATATTAGGGTGGAGGGCACAAGGGGAAAAGGAAATCCCTGGAGTGCCCCTGAACCCAAAGATTGAAACTGAAGGCAGGTGCCCCTTGTGCTCATGCCAGGCACTGCCCAGGCCCAGCCACTAGCCAGGATGAGGGAGCTGCAACCAACCTTGCGGCCCTGGGGCACCCGTGGCCAGTCCGTGGAGTGGGCGCAGGCAGCAGCGCTCAGCATAGCCATTGGTTGGGGAGTTGACAGGGTTGAACATGTCGCAATGGGGCCTGGCCAGGCTCAAGAGCACATCTGGTCCTCAACGAGGGGCCGGTGCCGGTCGGGGCCTGAGGATGACAACGGTGGGCAGATGGCCCCCTGACCACGAGCCCTGCACCTCCAAGTGCCCCGCACCCTGCACCCTAGTGGGCTCTGTGTGGCAGCCAGAGCAGACTTGTGCCAGGCAGGGGATGCTGCAGTGCCGCGCAGCCGTGGCAGTAGGACCACCAGCCACATCCTGCCATGGCCGTAGCCCCCCAGGGCCCATGCCCCTGTCTCCCCACAGCCCACAGCCACCTGCACCCTGCCCACGGGCTGAAGTCTCCCTGCCATGGCCCCGCACCCACCTGCCTGGGGCGCACAGCACTCGGTGCTAGCCACTGCTATCCCACCACTTCACCAGGTCCTGACACAGACCTCTGTACCCAGCCCACGGCCAAGGGATGTCCTGGGGCCTGGGGGTGCTGCTCTTTTAATTTAAAGCCATTACCTCATCTTATCACTACATTCCACAATAAAGGGGTCCCTCCCCAGCTTTTCTGTATCCCCCTTTAGGTACTGGAAGGCCGCTATAAGGCCTCCCCAGAGCCTTCTCTTCTCCAGGCTGAACAACACCAATTCTCTCAGACTGTCTTGACAGAATCAGTGCATTGGCCAGTACAAGGCCACCCTTGACAGCTCGGCACAAGCAGTGATACCGCCGCAGGGTGCCCTGTGGTCATACCACATCACAAGGATCCCCAGTTACTGAATTAGCAAGGTGGCCTCATGCTTGGTGCTGTATGAAGAGCATCCTGTCCGAGCAAGTGTCCCGAGGCCTGCACAGCGTCCATTGCAGAAGGGATGAAATACATGTCTGTGCGCCCAGACACCTGCACAAACATCCACAGCCAAACTTGCATATAGATGTAAAAATTGCAAGCCCTAACTGCCGAAACAGGAAACTAAGGCACAGACGGGTAAAGCCATTCTTGGCCAAAGGACCCGAGCTGGCATCCTGCTCTTCCCTGCTCATGGGTCCCTGCCATGTCTGCAGGTTACACCCAGCCCTGCCTTGCCAGCGGGTCCACACCCTGCCTGCAGGTCAAAACCCTGCCCTGTCCCACCCACGCATCCCACCCCTGCCTACAGGGCTCAGCCCAGCCCACTATCGCATCCCTGCTTGCGGGTCCCTGCCTGGCGCCCAAGTCTCATTTCCACCTGCCTCCCTGCCTGGCCCTGCCCGCAGTCAGACCTCCACCCATGGCCTCGGCCTCTGCACCCTGATCCCAGCCCAAAGGTCCATCCCTTCCCATGGTCACTGTCCTGCCCCAAGACCCCCGTGGGCTTGCGTGAAGGACAGAGGCTCTGGAAGGAAGAGGCACTCGTGGGTGGCACTGGGAACAAGGCCTCCTGCATCCTCAGCCTCCCCCTTTGAGAGACCAAGGGAATTGCCCCAAACAAGGGGTCTGGGGGAGTGGGAGCCCCTCACCCTGCTGGGAAAGTGCTGGGTTGCATTTGGAGCATGCGGGGGGTGAGGGGGGCAGCAATTCTTCCGCATGAGTTGCCCCTTTGAAAGCTTGTCTCGGGGCTTTGTGAGAGTGTCAGCCAGGAAGAATGGGGGGGGGGGAGCAGCAGGGCAGGCATAGGGGGTGGGAGTACCCAGGAAGGTGGTGGTGCTGGGGGCAGGAAAAGGGAAGAGAGATGAGTAGGAAAGGAACGAGAGGGGGAAAGAGGGAGGGCCTCTTACCTGCCTTCTGGACCCAGGCCTTGCAGCAAAGACTGAGGGAGTAGTTCTAGGGGACACCCCCCATGCTGCTCCTACCCCAGCCACAGCATTTAACAAAGGGAGGGCTCACAGGTCCCTCATTAAAATTTGACTCCCAGATGCCTCCAGCACTTTATGCATGCACACAGATAGTCACATGTGCACAGACACATACACAGGTGCACAAACACACATTTGCATGTATCTGTAGAGGCTCACGTGCAGGTGATGCACACACATACATCCACATATATACACAGATACACGTAGCCATGAGCACAAGAGCACATACACATTCATTCTCATACATGCAGATACACAAGCATGTGCAGACATAATATGTATGCTTACACACATTATACCTGCACACATGAGTGTGTTCACACATAACTGCAAATACGTATGCATATACGTATATACACATGCATACACATGCAGACCTGTGCCACCTTCGTCTCTGGACTTCTGCCTGCATGGAAGGTAACACTTGGGTCTCATATGGGATACAACTCTCCTGGATCCCTCCTGGCATCTCTGGGAGCTCCTGCAGCTGGGGAGACAAGCTGAAGCGCTGGGGACCACTTTGCCTCCTTCTGGTACAATTTAGAGCACTGGGGGCTCAAGAGACCTCCTCAAGCCAGCCCCTGTGTGGAGCTGGGAACTGATGGGGGTCTGGTGTTAAGCCAAGCCAATATTCCCTGCCTCCACCTCCCAAGAGCCATCACCCGGGCTACCCCAGGTTGCCCCAGATCCATAGTCTTACCCCACCAGCTCCTTGCTCTGTATGAGAGCAGGCAGGTTGCCACCGTATAGCACAGTAACTACATGCAGTCACTCCAGCCCAAAGGGAAGGAGGGCTATGGCTGTCCAGATGGGCACGGCCACCTGCTGCAGCAGCAATGGAATGGTGGGCTCTGCCCTGGGCTATGAGCCTACAGCCCCATCCCCACTCATCTGGGCTGGGGATGCAGCCTGACCTAACCTACAGTGCTCCTCCGTCCCTGAGTCCCAGCAGGATGGGGCACTATCTGTGGAGCATCTACCGCTTCCAGGAAAGCAGTTAATTCACCCATAGCCTCTGTGATATCCCATCTACCTTGTGCACCGTCAGCCTTGTTCAGCCTGCTGTACCCTGCTGCGCCAGCCCCTGCCAGGCCCAGCACCAGCTAGAGCCCTGCACCCGCGTGCACACATGCACACACACACACACACATCATGTGTACACACGTGCAGAGCGACTGCCACACAAACTCCATGCGCACAGCACCTGAGCAATACACGGTGCACACACATACTTATGCACACACAGACCTAGAGAACACGTGTGTCCAATGGAACACACACAAAGCTGCATGTGCACGCATACGGCACACACAGACAACATGCATGTGTGCACAGGTTTGCATAAGCATGCACAGAACAAGTGGGCACACAGAGCACATGCATACAAAGCATTGCACCACACATGGGGAACATGCAGGCGCGCAGCACGAGCCACATTGCTCCCACCCCACAGCTACCAGGCCACGTGCACCATCCTCTCTGCTCCCCTGCAGCACCCACCATGCAGAATTAGGAGTGGCTCAGTGGCGTTCTGGTCCCCATCACCCCCATTCCCGAAGTACAGAAGGAGGCTCGTGGTCCTGCCATGCCAAGACATCCTCTCCTTCCTGGGCCTGGACAACAGGGAGGGCTTTGGAGAGCAGACCCAGCCTGGCAGAGCTGGGGTCTCCCCACTGGGGGCAACTTGAGGCAGGCAGATGCCAGGCGGACACAATGGCAGTGGCACGGCTCTCTCCAATCCCCCACGTTCGCCCTGCTGAGCACCAGCATGGGGCATGGGGAGGTATGCAAGGGAGAAAGTGCTCGGGGCCCGTGGGTTCCAGCTGCAGGATGCTCCCCACAGCCCGTCTGCAGGGGCTCCCTGCGTCCTGGCGGCCCCCAAGCTGGGGAAGCCGGAGGGGGCCGGGGGCACGGGGAGCCAATAGGCGCCGGTCTGTGGCTCCCCCACCACCGCGCTTGCCTCCCCCGCCTGCCGCACACCGCCACGGCCCACCCAAGTTGCAGCCTATGGGCATAAATTTGAGAGCCAGGCGCAGCCGGGATTGAGGGGAATCTTCCTTCGGTCTCCTCCTGCCAAGAAACTCAAACTGAAACACATTCCTCCTCCTCTCTGCCAAGAAAACAAGGAGCGCAGCCAGCAGCAGGAGCAGTTGAAGCAGGGCTGGCTCCAGATGCAGAAACGCCGCGCAGGAGGGGGTCGGACTGGCCACCACCACCCACCCCCCCTCTTTATTTCCTGCAAACACGTCTGATATCTGTCATCTGGCTCCAGTTTGCTGAGGACACTGGGGAATGGGGGTGGGAAGGAGACAGAGAAGGGGGAATAAGGCAGAGAGGGAGGGGAGACGTGGTGAGCTTGCACCGCAGGATGACAGTCGGGATGCCTTCACTGATGGGTGGTGGAGCAGACACAGACCCGGGGGAAGGAGGGAGAGACACAGGCAGGGCAATCACACACCCTTAGGAAACCCGACGGCAAGAGGAGGGGAGGAAGAGGAGGAGGAGGAGGAGGAGGGTTGTGTCCCACCATAGCCCCACGGCAGGGCAGACCCCCCTAGCTCTCACCTCGCAGGGGGCCAAGGCGCAGAAGGCGCCCAGCCTGCACCACTCACCGCAGCGGGGGGGCTCCCACCCAACCCGGCACACGAGGGTGGTGGGCATCCCTCTGCGCCTCAGCACCGACCCCAGCATCTCCTGTCCCAGGCCCAGCCCTGGCAGGGTTAACAGCCCTGGAGTCCCACTGTGGAGGAATGTGATGTCAGGGCTGGATTAGCCCATGCAGCCGAGATCCCAGCCGATAGACCAGCAGCGCAGCGCTGAGCTGTGTGTGGCACAATCCATCAACCCGCCCAGCACAGCCCCCAGCGTGGGGGGCCTGGGGGAGGGCTCTGTGTGTGTATGCGTGGGGGCATCTGTGCTCCTGTAAGTGTGTCTGCCTGTATGAACGCACAGGTTTGGCCATCTGCATTTGCACATGTGGGGAGGGATTTTTGTTTCTGTGTATGGTTGAGGGAGGTGCTTGTGTGCAAGCACTCATACATGTATGTGTTTGCACGCACACTTGCACGCATGCTTGTGCATGTCTGTCCGTGCGTGCATGCATGTTGGGAGCCACAATGGTAGCTGAGGGGGAGCCGCCACGTGTTTGCAGGCCCAGTCACCCCAAACTTTCACTGGGTGAGAGAACAAGGGAGGGCCAGAGCAGAGAGAGGCAGACAGAGGGTTCCAGCAGAGCAGCAGGGCCTCAGGCACGGAGATGCCCCAGATCACCGCTGCACCGCCCAGGAGAGGGGCTAGGCATCCCACCCCCCCGAGGTTGGCTCCAGCCCTGGGACAGAGTGGGCACAGAGCCCTTGCCTGCACCCTGCAGCCCTCCTCTCCACTGTCTTGTGACCTCAAGGTCAGCCACATGCCCAATTGGTTTAACCCTAGAGGGTTTTATGAAAAACATTGATCTGGCCTAAGATCTGCCCTCCCACGCTGGGGCAGCAGTTCAGATGGAGCCACCACCGGAGCAGTTCTGCAGACACAGAAGGGGAACGCGGCAGAGGGCCAGGCTGAGCTGCAGCACACACAAGCCAGCAGCAAGGCTGGGAGAGAGAGGGCTCCGGGGAGCCAACACTCCCTCATGCCAACGACAGTCCAGGACCAAGGGGACACGTCCCAGATGCCTCCCAGGGCAGCATCTGGCTGGGTTAATGCACTCCTCCCCAGCTACTGCGTCTCCTCCATGCCACGCAGCCTTCCCACGTGCCACTGTGCTGCTGGAAATGGGCAAATGCCATCGACAGTGGGGCAAATGGGGTGAAATTCCCTTCTGGAAGAAGCCCCTATTCCCTGCTCTGGGACTGAACCGGGGCCAGGCTTGTCTGCACTGAGGGAGCTGCATCCCCTGGCCCCACATGCTTTCTCATCTCTGTCTCCAGCAAAACTGACGTGCAGACCTCCCGCTCAGCTGCCTTGCTCTGCATCCGACCCCGCTGTTAGGCCAGGCCTTTAGGGAGAGCCCAGACACCCCTGCAAGGGGCAGCTAATCTGCCCAGGACCGCAGCTGCCACAAAGCACATTGCTTCAGGTTCAGGGGGTCTGAAAGGGGACGATGCAGGGTTGCGATCCCATGCTGGTGTGGGCTGCCAAGCTCATTCCAAGGTGGTCCTTTGCCTGGAGAAGATAAGGCAGAGAAGGAACCAGCTCTGGGGAAAGGCTACGCATGTGTGGAGGGAAAGGGGCAGAGACATCTGTGCCAGGACAGACGTGGGACATCCTCTGCTCATTTCTCCCTCTTTCCCTCTCTAGCCTTCAGAAAATGTAACACATCCCCACTCCCCATCCCATGCCAAAATTCTTCTCTGCCCTTTGCACCACTTTCAGAAAGGGCCAGAGGTCCCTCCCCAGCCCACCCATCCCTCCAGCAGCACAGCCTTATGCAAGCCACAGTACACCACCACCCGTACGTCATTTCTCAAGGAGGGGGGAGTGCGGGGGGGGGGGGGGGGGGCAAAAAATCCAGCCCCTCACTCCTACATGCATCCACACCCATTCCTGATCATGCTCCGACGTGCCTCCAGACACGTTAACACATGCTAACACACGTGTGCTCTGGGAGGAGAGGCCAGCTGGGGTGCAGCCCTGGCTGCCCAGTCTCTGGTGTATCCCAGGGCACAGGCAGGCAGCAGAGGAAGGCTGCAGGTGGGAGCTCGCAGCTCCGCATTCCCCTGTAACACAGGGGCTACCGGCCCTCAACCACAAGCCGAGCAAGTCAGGAAGCCACAGCAAGCTGGGCAGGAGCGGTGACGCTTGATAGGTGGTCCTGGGGCAGGCAGGCAATTGTCATGGGCTCGTATGTTGTTTGCTTTGGCCCCCAGTGCATACTACCCCTGCAAATTGCTCCCATAAAGCCACTTCCCTGGCCCCTGCCTTCATTGGGCTGGGGTCTGGGTGGGGCCAAGGTTTTGGGGTGAGGGTAAGGAGGGTGCAGACATGGCAGCAGCTGCTATAAGGAATTTTTATACTTCCCTCTTCCCTTCCCAGTGCTGGAGGGAAACAGCAAAATTGAACATGTGGGACCCATAAAAGCCCAGCTCTGAGTCATAGCTGTAAGAGACCCTGCCAGGCACAACTCCTTCCCATAGAATCAGGGAATCACCCCACAGCCCGCAGCGCTCATGTGTTACACTAAGGGACACCCCTAGAATAGGGGCAGCAGCACAGGAAACCTTGCCTTCCCAAGGGAGGGAAGGTAGGACAGGGCAGGCACTCAGACACGCTGTCATCTGTCCTCCTACTGCAGCCAGTGAAGTTCACATCGAGCCTGTTCCCACCCCAACAGTTCCATTCTGCAGGATTCCTCAGAATGGGGCAGGAGTATGTCCAGGACATCTTCAGCAGTCATTAAAGCATTAAATACACAACAGTAGTGCCCTTTAAGCTGTAGAACTGCTTGCTGAGCGGTGGAGTAAGGTAAGCACAGCACTTGGGCATTTAAGAAGTTACTCCTTCTTTGGAGCAGAAGACCCCTGCTTGGGGGGGTGGGGGTGGGGGTGGGGGGGTTGTCCTCCTGCCATACCCAAAAGCTGGGGCATGTTCCTCTCCCAACGTATCTGCCATTGTTGGAGGTGAGTGGCGCAGACCCCTGCTCTTCCCGTTCCTTGAGCAGAGCCCCACTCTGCCCATGGCAACCCCACGGCTCAGAGCCACGCTCTCTGCCATCAGCCAGGGCTTTGCTCCCCCCAAGATCAGGGGTAGGAATTTGAGAAGGGGTGGGAAATGGATGTGTGCTTGCACTACATCTGGAAGCACACACACACACACCAGTCTCAGACCCGGATGCAGCAAAGCTGAAACCTGACTCTGTGTTTTTGCTGCTTGTTCCCAATCTGTGGCAGCTATTTTATCAGCTGTTCGCCTTGTTATTCTGCAGCTTCTGAAGGGTTTTGATGTGCCATAAGGATGGGGAACAGGGGGGTACAGTTGCCGTGTTCCTGTAAGGATTTCTGTAGGATGGGGTTTTTCTCAGTCTTTACCAAGAACCCACCCAGTGGACCCTTGGTATTTATCACATTACTGGAATTGATAAACACCAGAAGATATCAAGAGAAACTGAGGCATGCAGACAAAGAGACTCCAGTCCCAGGGATACAAGAGACTGACCAGGTAGATAAATGTGCACACATGTACAGGTATATACAAACAGGCCCCTCGATACATGCATCTGTAGGTGTGCATGCAGACACACAGATTCATACATGCCCCAGGGAATGCTCTGGGTGCAGGAACTCTCATTCTGACCAACTACTGGGCATTAGAGGATTCCCTCTTCCAGTATGTCAGTAGAGATAGACAAGGACAGGCCCACTGTAGAAGGCAGGCAAGAAATCAACACAAATACCCTTTAGTGAAAGCCACATCACGTGTGGAAATGTGTGTATAGGTCCACATATGTCTGCATGCATATGTGAGTGTGTGTACATACGAGGCTGCTTACATGTACAGGTGTATGGATGTGCAAGGCTGTACACACTTGTACAGCACACTGAAGTGGTGGGGAGAATCACACTGGCCAGGGAAAACGAGCTGGCCCTGCGGCTGGCGTTCCGAGATGCAGTGTGTCCCTGACAGCATCCCTCTTTTGCACGGGAAGGGCCCTCGTGGCTCCCGCCCACCTGCCCACCCACTCTCTGCACGCTCCAGAAGTGAACTCCAAATCCCCTCCGAGCCCAAGCTCAACACCCACCTCCCAGGCTGCACCGACGCGACAACACACGTCACAAGGTGTCCACGCTGACTCACACCCCCAGATGGAAACTTCCCTGCTCCGGGGAGATCTCAGCTAGCTCCAGCACCGCCAAACACAGCTCACTGCCCCCCCTCCAACTACACCAGCCACGGGGGTCTGGTGGCCTTCGACTCCAAACCTGCTCCCGATTTTCTGCTCACCTTTTTGACAGAAAAGACCCTGGTATGGGGAGGGGAGACACAACCCTCCCCGCAGAGCAACCAGGGAGATGGTGACAAGCACATGCCCTGAGGGCCTCCGGAGCCCACTCATGAGCATTGCTGGGAGCTCAAGCACCCGGTGGGAGCTGGGCTGGCACACGCACGAGGGTGTGTGTGCACGGGGTCCTGCTAGGGATGTGCCACCCTCTTCAGAGGTGCTAAGATCCTCAGTAGCTCCAGAGCTGGTGGGTCCTGCCAGGCACAGGGAGTGCTGGTGTGGATCCTTCCCAGGGTCTGAACCTCCAGCTGACCCCCTTGCCTTGATGACTGACATCGATGCTACTTGCACTGGAAAAGGCTCAAGGGAGGGCATGGGCCAACCCAGCTAGTGTAATGCAGGGACAAACGCATCAATAAACCAGCTTCAGACACCCGCAACAGCACAGAAAGGACAGTAGGTGCCTTTGCCATCATCCCCTGTCCACCACAGAAGCAGTCCCTGCCTCAGCTGGAGACAGCAGACTGAGCCGCACAGGGAAAAGTTTTCCCAGGTCTGAGTTTCCGAAGGAGAAACTTCATCCGTCTGCTCCCTCCTCCCTTCTCCCCAGTCTGCCCCTGCACCAAAACCCAGTGCTCTCCTCCCTCAGGAAGCTGCATCCATCAGCTCAGGTTTGGGCACACATCCTACATAGTGGGGCGGGGAAAAACTCTGGTGTCTGGGCATCCAGCTGCTTCTGCGGGGCCCCCGCAGCTGGGCACAGGATCCTGGCTGTGGCTGGAATATCTTCTAGTTTTCCAGACTCCAAACATGGCATTGCAAACGCCCCAGACATCCAGTCCCACTCAGACCCAGCCGCCTGCCTCTCCATCCTCGTAGGAGAGATGCAACCCTCAGGCTGTCGCTGTCACGCTGAGTCCCCCCCATTCTGGTTAGGGACCATCTGGACCTCATCTGTGTGTGCAGGGCCTGACCCAGGGCACCACAACACAGTTCTCTGGAGAAACGTTTCCTCTGCCTTCAGCATCCCTGGACCCCTGGCTCACCGAGGGCTTGGAGAAATGTGGGCAGCCTTGCAGTGAATTCTGCTTAAACCCCAGAAAGGTGGCCCTATGCCCAAACACGTTCAGCCAGCTCACACTCAGCTGCAGGCTGGGCTGATCAAGTCTCACGATGTCCTGCTCAGGTGCCTCTCATGCAGACGAGGAGGCTGGTTCCCTCCCGCTCCTCTGCGCCATGCTCAGCCCTGGGCAGCCTCCTCCACCAGCCCCGGACTCCTGATCCCAGCCAGGGGTTGACACGGAGACAACGCCTGAACCCAGCAGTCCCAGAGCCTTTAGCACGGGGGCGAAAGGGCTGGCAACCAGTGAGGCACCAGAGACGCCTGGAGCCACCCACCGGAGAGCTCAGACCTGTCCTTAGCTGCGGGGGGACTTGGGGCTGAGGTCCCCCACCCAACACACCTGCCCCCAGCCCCATCTCTCTGAGTACTGAAGCCACCAGCAGTCCTTGCGCAGGAGGACTGACGGACATTCGGAACGTGCACAGACAAGGACCCCAGGTGTTCCACAAGTGATGTGAAAAAGCAGCTCTGCCCTCCCCGCAGAACCAGAGGGGTTTCCCTGGGCACATGACACTTCTTTGGCCACTTCTGTGGGCCGCACAGGGAGGGCAGAAGTGATGCTCCAGGGTCTGTGGGGCAAGGGCTCAGAAGCCCAAGTGCGCCGGGGCCTGGGTGTTCTGCTGCGGGTTCTGGGAGGCTCCTGAGGGTGTCCCCAGGCCTCACCCCGGCGAGATTCTGCCCACACAGCCCGGCAGGCTGCCAGGGGAGCCCCTGCGCCCCCTTGGCTCAGCACCAGACACCTCTCCCCTTGGAGCCTTGCCCAGGGCACCCAGAACTCTCCAAGCTGTGTGGGCCAGGCCAGCCAACTCCTTCCTTGCCCTGCCAGCGCTGCAGAGGCCCAAAAGGTGGCTGGCGGAGGCCCCCACGTACACCACCACACCCGGGGCAAGAAGGCTCCGGCTGGCCGGGAGCTCTCAGCAGCGATGCGGGTGGCCCTGCTCGTGGTTCCTGCGCGTCCTGGAACCTTCCCGCAGCTGCTGCGTCACTCGGGCTGGGGCAGAAACTTCCACCCGGCCGCTGCTCTCAGCCCGACACCCTCGACCGGGCAGCAGCAGAGCACCCATGGATGGGGCTGCGGGAACCCTGCATCCCCTGCTCGGGCCACCCAGAGCTTGGGTGGCCTGGCAGAGCGGGCCCTCCCAGCCGGTGCACGAAGCCCGGTGGGGCCGTGAGGGCGTGGGAGTGGGTGCGAGCTCCTCTGGACGTGTTCGGGAGCACGGCGAGCCCGGGGAGCTCCGCTGGCCGCACGGCACCGCCCGGCCCGGCTCGGCCCCGGCCGCTCCCCAGCACGGTGCGACCCCCCGGCTCGCCCCCGGTGCCCCGTGCGGGGAGCCCGGCGGGGGTCCCCCGGGGGATCCGGCGCCGTCCGGTCCCGCGGCACCTCCAGCAAACCGAGCCCACGGCCCCAGCACCCCCGACGGCCCCGGCGGCTCCTACCTCCGAGCGGCCCCCGCCGGTCCACGCTCCCCCTTCTCCCGGCTGCGGCTCGGGGCCGGCGAGCAGCGGCACATCCAGGGGGGTCCCGGGCTCGGGACGGGACGGGGCGGCCCCTACCCCCCTCCTTCCTTAGCACTTCCCCGACCGCGCTCCCGCTCCTCCCCGGGCGGCCGGAGCAAGTTGCCGGAGCCCCGCGGGGGCGGCGCGTCCCGGTAAAAGTCGCGGGGCGCCGGGGAGCCGCTCCGCCAAGTCGGGCGGCGGCGGCGCCGAGCCCGCTCGGGACGGAGACCCCGACCGGGAGTGCCGCCGGTCCCAGCCACTCCGAAAACCCGGGCTGGATCGTGCACACGCGCGCACGCGGGGCACGCGCGCCCGCCACGGGGCTTGCACACGCGCGGGGCCCCGGCGCGCCCCGCAGGAGCACGGCCTCGCAGGGCGGCCTGGCGCGCTCACGGCCGTGCACCCCGTGAAGCCGGTACCCTGCGTGCACACATGACTTGGTGCACACACGAGTCCGTGCACACACGAATCTGTGCACAAACAAGTCCGTGCTCACACAAATCCATGCACACACAAGTCTGTGCACACACAAGTTTGTGCGCACATGAGTCTGCGCACACAAGTTGGTGCACACACACACGTACCAATGCAAACACACAGTTGCAGGCGTGTACATGTGGCGGTGTGCACGTGTGGCAATGCACACGAGTCCATGCACACACGAGTTCATGCACACACACATGCACCAAAGCAAACGCACGGTTGCAGGTGTGCATGCGCGGCTGAGCACACGCATGGGTCACACACATAGGGCATGTGCACCCACATGCCTTCATGTGTGCCTCAAGTTGTGCCAGGGGAGGTCTAGGTTGGAAATGAGAAGACATTTCTTCTCAGAAAGAGCAGTCAGGCGTTGGAACGGGCTGCCCAGGGAGGCGGTGGAGTCACCGTCCCTGGGGGTGTTTAAGGAAAAGTTGGAGGTGGTGCTTAGGGACATGGTTTAGTGGGTAACATTGGTTGTAGGGGGGTGGTTGGACCAGATGATCGTGGACAGCTTTTCCAACCTTAATTATTCAATGATTCTACACAAGTGCAGCCTGCACGCATCTGTGCAGCCACTCAAATGTGTGCACACCGGGGACAAGCAGAGGGCCACGTGCACGGACACCCCTGAGCACATGCATCTGTGCAAACTTGTGCACAGAAGCACACACACATGCTTTTGCATGTATAAACACAGTTGCACGCACAGCACACACTTGCACACAGAGCACATGCACATGTAGGACGCGGCACCAGCAGCCAACACCCCTAATGCCCAACCTGGCCCCGGTGAGGCAGCGCGCCAGGGTGCCAACACCTATCAGCCCAGCCAGGAGAGGTCAACCCTCCGAGGAAGGGAGCAGGCAGAAGGGTGACACCTCAAACTGACACCTCCCAGCAAGACAGCGAGGGCTCAGCATTGCACCTCACCCAGGCACTGCTGGGCTCCAGACAGAGCATGGGCGCAGCAGCAGCTGCGCAGACGCTGCCATCCCCAGCACCGGAGCTGCAGCCCCACAGGAGCAGCCCCATCCGCCCGAGGGGAGCCTCGGCAGGCCAAAAGGCAGCTGTGACCACGGCAAGCTCCTCTGCTGCCGGGGACGCCCTGAATTGCTTCGTGGTTTGGGGGGGAACCGCTGGGACTGCGCTTGGCAGGAAGCTCCGTGTCCTGTGCAGTCTGGGGGGCTGCAGTGGTCTGGCAGAGGCCTGTGGCAGGGACACCACAGGGCAGGAGACTGAGCAGGGAAGCAGCACATGTGACCCTGCGTCCTCTGGGGTCACTGCTGTAGCCGGGGAGGTGGCGCGGCTGGGCACAGCAGAGCCGCAGCCAGGGACCGCCGGGGCCGCTGCAGCTGGGCATCCCCCTGGGCACGCCGAGGGGGTGCACAGAGCACCCCCGCCTCAGCACCCGGGGGGGTGCGGGCCAGCGACCCCTGGTGGCACTTCGGGAGGTGGCCCTCTCGAGGGAGAGGGGCTGGGTTCCCAGACCGTCGCGGGGCTGGGGAGGACGGGGGGCTGGGGGCTCCTCTGGCCCCTACCTGGAGGTGCAGGGGGCCCAGCGAGTGGGGCAGCGGGGCGGGGGCTCTTCCCCCAGCCGAGGAGCCTTCTCCACCTTTGCCCTGTTTGTGAGGCTGCAGCTGGGGCGCTCCTGGCCTGCGGAGCCCCCACGTTACCCTTCCCACCAGGGTCCCACTGTGGGGGAGCAGCTGGGCAGATCTGGAAACCCAGCCTTTCTCCCCAGGCCTCCCGGGGGTTGCAGTGCCCTATGTCTCTGCCCAAAGACCCTGAGATGCTTGGTGCAGGCTGCGTCCTGGCATCACCTTACCTCCAGCAACGATGCTCCACAACCTCTTTCATCCCTCCGGCCTTTGCAGTGAGCGCTGTTCAGCTGCGTCAGAGGATACGCCCCTCATTGCCACCTGGAAATCTGCCTGCCTCCCCATCCTGGGAGCCGCTGAGGTGCCCAGCAATCCCCCCAGGGCTGCCCTGATGTCTCCCCTCCTCATCTGGCCACAACGTCTGTGGCTCACCCAGCCTTCTCCCAGCCCAGAAGCTTCCCTGGCCACCTGGTTGCATGGCCCATAGCCTGGCTGCCCCATCCCAGCAGTTCTGGCAGCACCGGTGCCTGCAGTTGAGCCTCCCAGACATCACCCAGAAGTTTTCCCACTGCATTGACTGTTCCTGGGGTACCGGTGGTGGAGGGGTGAGGGTAACACACACTGGTGGGGGCAGAGAGCACCTTGAGGGCCCCCCCCCATTGGTGATTTTTATTTGCATACACCCCCCAGTCGCCATCACAGCTGTACATCCTTGCAGGGGCAAAGTCAAGTCACACGCCACCTTTGTGGCGCAGCGCAAAAGGCGAGCAGAGAGTCGGGGCTGTCGCAGCTCAGGGGGCTGCAAAGCATTCTGCCCCCTACCTCAGATGGGTCCCATGCCCCAAAAGGGGTCTGTGCAGCCAGCCCCTTCCCCAACACAGCACAGCCCAGCTCAGCCTCATCCAGCACATGGGGTCTGCACGTAGCCAGGTCCGGACGCACACCAGGGAAGCGTTGCACAGCGCTGGTGCCTGCACTGAGGAGGGGACAAGGGTGCTTGAGCGAGAGCTAGAAACAGGACCCAGGGGCTGCTGGGGTTGCAGAGGGGTGGGGGCAATGAGACGGAAGTGAATTTCTCACCTGGCAGCACTGCTTTCCCTTGCTGTTTGTTTTTACACCGAAGGTCAGTCCCCACTGTGCCGGCGGGTTGCCACAGTGATTCAACACTGGCCCTAGGTGCAAGAGGCTATTTCAGGGAAAGTGGCCTTTGCCCACCTGCTCCCAGCCAGAACGTGACAGTGTGTTTCAATGCCAGCAGGGCACAGGGGGGACACAGGTTGATCCCCCCCACCCCCCAGACATGCTTGTGCCTGGGGACCCTGCTCCCTCCTGCAGCTCTGCCCCTGCCCCGTTTCCCCTAGTCCTGCTGCAAAGGTGCAAAGCTGTGGAGCCCCTGCCTGGAGAGCCCATGTGGGAGCTCCAGGCCCAAGGCATCCTGCAGGGAGGATGGCATGCTCAGAGCACCCGCGTGTGCTCAGTCTTCTGAAATGAGACCTAGGCTTGTCGTCGGGTGGGCACATGCCCACTCCTACTCTGTGCTGGGTCTCAGCCGTCCCCAGCTGCAGCCAGCTCTGTCCTACTCTCCAGGACAATGCCGCCCATGTCCAGTGCAAGCCTCGAAGGTGACGGGAGCTCTGCCATGCTCGCAGCCTGACCTCAGAGCCTCTTAGCAGGATTACCCCGACTGTGGGCACTCTGTGTTCCTTGGCATTAGCCCGTCCTCCCAGTGCCCCCACATGTCATCACGCACTGGTATCCAGCATACCACAGGAGCAGCTTTCCGGCACAACACGTGGCCACAGCTCTGGGAGATGCTCTCTGCGCTAACTGCTTGGGACCCCCAGAGCAGAGGAACAACATGGGGATGACAGCATGAAAGAGAGACTTCAGGAGACACATCAGTTCCCAGCCATGCTCGTAAAAGACCACTCCTTGCATCAGTTTCCCTCTCCGCTGTCCAAGCCTGGCCCCAACCCTTTTCCTGCCAGCTGCCCCCAGCCCAGTGAGGGGTGAGCGGTGGTGGCACTGCTGCCCAGGGAGGTCCCAGCACGAAGGGAAGGTGGCAGTGCCTGTACACCCCTCTTGCCCCCCAGCCCCCGGCACCATCTGGGTCCTCGGGTGCCCTTGGACTGCTGTGGGGCATCGAGTCCCGGAGCAGCAGCCCTGAGATAGGGCCAAGGTGGTGGGTGCAGGTGAGAGGCGTTGCCTGCCTGCCAGTTTTGTAATATGCGTAAGCTGCTCAGCAGCTTTGCTTCTGAGCTGAGTGACCCTGGCTAAGCTGTCAGGAAAGACCTACCATGGCCTGGGCACCGCGCGGGGCCAGCCCTGCCCGCCCACACTTTCATGGTCCTGCACATCCTCCCTCCTCGGGACTTGCCCAAAGCCACCCACCCCTTCCCCAGGGGTGACTCGTGTGGCCACACAGGCCCAGGTCAGTTTTGCCACCAGCGCTGAGCCCCCTTGGTGGAAAGGATGGGTACGCAGATCCCCCCGGCAGCTCTCGGCCACCAGACCCCAACCCTGCCATATCCCCCACCCCACAGTTAATCTCGGCCTCCTGCTTAGGAAAGTTAAAGCGGCTCAGAGCAGGGCCAGATGATCAGCAGGATTAGACTTAATGGTACCCCTGCAGCCAGCTCAGCACCTTGCCTCGGGGCTGGCGGGTCAGCGTGTCAGTGTGTCAGTGAGTCAGCATCGGCACCCCCCCCCCCCCAAGGGACACACGCATTCAAGGCTGCGAGGAGGGCACTGTGCTGCTGGCAAAGGAAAACCGGATACCTGGCATCCCTGCAGGACGGCATCCCCCATCAACTGTGCTAGCTAGAGCCATAGCGCTGGTACAAGGAGGGAGCAGGGAGACCTCATAATCTTAGTGCATGTCCCCGTGCGCTTACCTGAAGCCCACATCTGCTTCTCCTGGCATCTGTATGGCAGCGTGTGCTCTTGGGGAAGCACAGACACTACCGAGGGGCACCACTTTGTGAGCAGCACACCCACTGGAGCTGTTGGAGAGCCTGCAGGGTTGAAGCATCCTGCAGGGGTTGTCGGCTCTTCCTCACGGGTGGGGATATTTTGAGGAGCGTGGGCCATGGCCATGCTGCCCCACAGCCTGGGGGGCTGCCCACTGCAGCTGGCTGATGAAAGCTGCCCTTTGTCCGCTTGCAGGGCACAGCACAGGGCCAACCTGGGAGATCAAGTGGGTTTGTCCCCAGATAAAACAGCCCCAAACTGAGCTTTGAGCAGGTGCTTGCGCAACAAGGACCCAGGTTAGCCATGTGAGATCCTGGGGGGATGAGCGGGGGCGCTGCCTTCCACTCCAGGAGCCCCCCCATCCCGAATTGCACAGGAGAACCCCCATCAGCCACCAGCTTGCACATCACCAGCCCCCGTGACTGGCTGCTATGGGTTGAGGACAGGGTCACTGGCTAGCATTTAGGGTGGCTACAAGAGGGGACTGGGCTGGGTGCAATTGGGGGGGGTCAGTGAGAGGTGGTTAGGGTGGGGGTTTCTGGTATTTGCAGTGGGGTCACAGGATTTCGGGGGAGAGGCTGTGGCTCGCCATCCAAGGCCATCCTCCCAGGGCCAGAGCTCCCAGAGCTGTGCTATATTGAGCTCCTCTCAGGTTTGATCTGTGTGGAAAACAGCATCTTTGGGGCGGTATGGCCCCCCAACTCTACCTGCTCTGCTGGGAAATTGTTTCTCTGGTGCTCATGCTACAGGCCACCCCCCTTTAGTCCCCACAGTGAGGTGCTATATGGTTCCCAGCCCCTGCCCTGCTCCTGGGATCCCCTGCCACAGGGGCTCATGGGGGGAAGAGCCCCCTGCACAGCCCTGCTCACAGCCTCTGTCCAACACCCCATAGCACCCAGGGAGCCCCAGAAGCAACGAAGGCCCCCTTGCCTCCCAACACAGCAGTGCTGACCCCAGTTGCAGCAGTTTACAGCCCGTGCACTGCTCCAACACCCCCAGCACCCAACATCCTCCCAGCCAGAGCCAGATCAGAGCTGAGCAAGCCCAGGGCCAGGGGTTGGACCTTCTGGTCAAGTAGGACCATTTCCCTCACCCTGGTGGTGCCAGGAGAAAGCAGTCAGAGCCTGGACATTGTGTTTCCACCCATTTATTGGGAAAGCTGCACCGAAGTATTAAAATAAATTAAAAGCACAGAGCACATGGGTGCATTGCATACATGAGCACCAGGAAGACAAAGGCAGAGTAGGATCTTCAATAGAGATGTGGGTAGACAGGACAGAGCACCAGGGAGTCCCAATTGCTGCAGAAACCTCTATGATAAAGTAGTAATAGCTGCAAAACTAGAGGTACAAAAAAAAAAATCTGCACCTTTAATACAGCCTTAAAGGCAAAGTCTGACACAGACCTCCCTGTAAGGAGGCACTGGGCTGGAAGAAACCTGACTGGTGGGGTGGGCAGCAGGGAAGAAAAGTTTGAAGCCCAGGGGAATGAGGGGGGAAGTGCATGGGACCTGGCCAGGAAGCAAGGCCATCCTTCACAGCTGCATATCCTCCTGGGAGCAGAGGACTGCATCTTGCCGTTGTGGTTTTGGGGTCCTTGGCAAAGCCACACCCTTCATCCTCTGCTTTCCGGCCTCTTATTTGTGCCTCACTCCCCTGTCCCCAACAATAGCATAGATTTGATGCGAGATTTGCTATAGTGGGGGAGAAAAGCAGGACTGCCTCTTGTCCCCCCAAGTTTCTCCGCTTTGAGGAAACAGACCCATTCCCCATCCCACACCATGCTCCCCATTGCGCCGCAGTCAGCCTGCAGCCCAAGGGAGCTTCTCCCCATGCAGTCCCCACCAGAGAGACAGTCCTGGAGGAGGGGGAACCCAGAAGTGCTCCCCCAGCCCTAGCTACAGCCACAGGCATCAACAATCATGTCAGGAATGTCAGTCTTGACAATGTTGCTGTTGCGATCGAAGTAGAGGACAGAGAGAGGCCGGCGTCGCGTGGGCACACAGCAGGAGTGCCCCGATGCCTGGATGTTGTTAGCTTTGACGAGGTTGAAGACGGCTGTATGGAAGGAAGATGCCATCCCAGGGCTGCCTGCCACGTGCAGAGGGCACTGGCCCACACAGTAGTTTATCTGGTAGCCCTCAGGCTTAATGATCCAGTCGTTCCAACCAATGTCACGGAAATCCACGTAGTAGTCCTTGCGGCAGCAGAGGTTGGAGTTCTGGCTGCAGCGGAGGCTGCGCTTGGCCACACGGTGTCCCAGCTCCCGCACCTTTGCCTCAGCCACCAAGAAGGGCTGGTGGGACTGGGTGGCATTGACTATGGCCACCACATCACCCCTGTCCCCACGGCTTTCCAGTTCCAGCCGCAGGGTCCTGTGTTCTCCCCTAAAGAACCTCTGCAGGGCAGGCATGAGGGAGAAGGTGCGCCAGCCGCTGCCCTTGGTGCTCAGTCGACGCTCACTCAGCAGCGTGCGATTTCCCCCCACCGCGTCACCATTCCCACCAGCCAGGAAGATGCTCAGGGTAAGGTTGGCTACCAAGTCTCGGGGAACTTGCAGGTAGAGCCAAAGTTGAGCTTGCAGGATGTGAACGTCCTGGTCTTGCGTGCGAGTGAACTGGAACTGCAGCCCCATGCCAGAGGGAGACGTGGGCTCTGAGGGGAGAGAGGAGAAAGAAGGTGAATGCTGAAGGAGGATGCTGAGGGAGGTGAGGCTGCAACAGCATCATTAGTGCTGATCTTCTGGCTTCTTTTTGGGGAAGACCTATAAAACTCCTTCCCTCCACACAGGGTCTGTCCCTCCCTTCCCTAGGGATGCTCCCTGGGAAGGCTGCCTGTGTGTGTGTGCAGCGAGGGACTGTCCCACCCTGCCTGGCAGAAAGGACTCAGAAGGGGACAACAGGGATCTGCTCTCACCTGGCCCTTCCTTTGCCACACAGGGCAAGGCTGGAGGGTCCCTGCAGCCCCCCCAGTCCCACTACCCGGGCACCCTGATCGTCAGGAAGGGGCCAGGCACTGCAGCACTACAGGCACAAGGACCTGAGCAGCCAACGCAACAGCGAGAGAGGGGCCACGTCTCACCAGCAGCTCCAGGAGCCCTCCGGCACACGGCAGGTGCCCGAAGGAACAATCCCGTTACTGGCTGCTTGGCTCCGGGACCCCCACCTCGCTGCGAGTGGGTGGCCAGCAGTGGCTCCGCAGTCCCCCGAGGGTCGCAGGCTGCACACCCACCCCGGGGCTCCCCAGGATAGGGGGCACCGTGCTCCCCAGGGCTGGGGGCACCGTGCCCCGGCTGTCGCGCAGACCCGGGGACCTCCCCCGGGCCGCCACCGGCCGCAG
The DNA here is from genome assembly GCF_009769625.2 of Cygnus olor. Taxonomy (NCBI): domain Eukaryota; kingdom Metazoa; phylum Chordata; class Aves; order Anseriformes; family Anatidae; genus Cygnus; species Cygnus olor. The sequence goes on from NC_049197.1 coordinate 1,887,413, forward strand.
CCCAGCCGGGATGCCCGCTCCTCGGCGGCTGGGCTGAACCCCCCGAGGATCGCTACGGGTCCCCGGGGAGCCCTGGCACCCACCTGGCTCGGCGAAGCTGATGATCTCGTAGCCCCGCTCCTCGGCGTCGGGGCCCCGGCGAGCACCGGCCGCTTGCAGGCGCCGCACGGCGCGGGCCACGGCGGCTCGGGGCACGGCGTGGGCGAGCCTCGGCCGCTCCCGGAGCCGCAGCTTCTCCAGGAGCTGCCGCTTGGCCGCCTCCTCCAGCAGCCGCCGCTCCGCACCGGCACCGCACGACGTGCACCGGGGCTCCGCCGCCGCGCACAGCACCGCCGCCAGCAGCAGCCACGGACCCGCGCCCCGCGTCGCCATCGGCACCGATGGGACCGGGACCGGGACCGGGACCGGGACCGGGACCGGGACCGGGACCGGGACCACGAGTGGTGCGGAGCCGCCCGCCCGCTTTGGGCACCTGCAGCCGGGGGCGGGCCCGGTGTCCCCCCGCCATTGGCCGGCTCACCTGCCCGTCCCGTCGGGTTGCGGCCGGGGCGGGAGATTACCGGGATTAGTCCCCCCCCGCGGCAGGGGTAAGGGGGGGACGATGCCTTGTGGTGCAAGGGAAGGGGCTTCGAGAGCACCGGGACGCCCCCCACGTCCCCGCGAGAGGGGTCCCCGGGTCGGCCGCGGGGCTCCCGGGGGAGCGGCTCCAGCCCCCGACCCACGGGGGGCACCGCGGGGGCCAGACACGAGCGGCTGCACGCAGGGGGGGTGTGCACGGGGGGCTTGAGTGTGCACAAGGGAGCTGCACACACCCTGTAGGAACTTGGGATCTGCACGCCTGCAGCTCACCCCACCGTCTGCCCAGGGTGCCAAGGGATCCGGCCAGCCCCCCCACAGGGGTCCAGGGTGCTGAGCTCCTCTGCGTGGCCCAAAACCTGCAAGTGAGGGCTGGGGTGAATCCTGCCCAGGTGGAGGAGCGGTGTTTCTGCAGGACTGATCCCAGCTCTACCTGCCTGCCCCCAGAGCCCACAGACCTGTCCCCATGCCCCAGGCATTGCACCCCGCAGCCACCCCAGCAGGGCCAGGGCGGTTCATTGCTGACCGAGCACCCTGCAGGGTACCCAGAACAACTCCTGCAGCTCCTGGGCACTGCTCGCATCTCTGGGCTTTTGCACCCTGACCATATGATGAGCTGGGGGGGGGACAGGTCTCATGCTTTTCACAGAATGTCTGAGGTTGGAGGGGACCTCTGAAGATCATCTAGTCTACTGCAAGACACTACCCCTTCTTTTCTTCGGACTCACCCCAGGACAGAGCTGGGCAGAGCCAGCCACAGGGCAGGGCAGGTGCATGCTGTGCACCCCCCTCCCCACAAATCTAAATGGATGTCTGTATGTACTGCAGGTTCACGAGGTGGCAGAGAGTGTCACAGCAACCTGACGATGGTCTTCAGATTCTCAGCCCCAGGTGCTGTGCTCAGAGCAGCGCGCACAGCCTGAGTGCAGGGCACAGTCTTGTAGAAACCACTCAAAGTTGGTTCAAGGTGAGATGTTGTGGGAGCAGCAGGAGAGCCCAGCACCCTTCTGCCAGAGCAGGGAACCCGCGGGGTGCACTGGGAACCTGAAACCCAGCCAGGCCTTCGGCCATGTCCTGCACCCGCTGTGCCATGCAGCACTGACTCCAAGGTCTTGACCACACAGAGCCCCTGCCTCTGGCCAAGCACAGAGGTGACGTGTAAACAGAGTGGGCTGTCTGGGAAAAAGCACCCACCGGAGATGATGCAACCACAGTGCAAGGGGTAAAGTTCTCAGCTGGCTGAGCCTGCTGGCAGCTCCCAGAATAGCCCAGGAATGTCAACAGGGAGGAAAGAGTGGGCACAGCGTGGCCTGGGAGCACGGCTCCCACAGGGGCTGTGAGCCACGGCTGCAGGCAGCAGGCAGCCAGCACTGCCTGGGTACCAGCAGGGCTGTGCGTGTGCTGCTTCCAACCAGGCTCTGACACAGGTGCACTGGTGATGCACAGACTCACATACGTGTGATGCTGTCACTCCTGCTCGCACACAAAGCACATGTCAGCAAGTTTCCCCGTCTGCACACATGCATATGACCACAAACATGCCTGCTTTGTTGCACGCACTCGCTTGCACAGATTGCTCTGCGGTACATACCCAGCTGCATGCTCCCTTGCACACATGCGCTCAGTCTGCCTCCCACATGCTAGGGCACGCACTCAGTTTGTGGACATGCTCTCACGTGCACCTCGTGTCCATGTACCTGTGCTGGAAGTGGAGCATTTCCTTTTGGGCTGTCAGGACAGGTTTAATTCACTTTAGGGCCAGGCTGCTGCTGCCTTCAGCTCATGGGGAGAACTGGGTCCCTGTGGCTGACAGTCCCCACATGGGGACATCCCCACTGTCCCACTGACAGGTGCTGGCTCAGGTACCACGCGGGTGGCCACAGACCAGGGGATCATTGAAGCCTCTGTGTCACCACCACCTCCCAGCCGCCACACCACTTCTTCACATAGACAGGAAAGGGAAACTGAGGCACAATGCGTTCCTGAATTCCTCCTTCCCTGCCAGATCCACAGAGCCAGTGTCAGGGCTGTGGCACAGCATGAAACGGGAGACAAAGAGTTGGGCAAAGAGAGTGAATTGCTTTCTAACCCACCTTCCTTTCCAGGCTGGGGAGCAAGATGTGCCCAAAGGGATGAATCCCTTTGAACCTACCAGGATCCTTCAGGACTAGCCGACCCCATGCAGCTGCTCCCATAAGCACCCATTTCCCTCTAGCTTAGCAAGAGCATCCAATCTGCCCCGCTCCCTCGCACTGCAGCCACGTGCCCCCTCCCACACTCTGGACCGCCAGATCTAGGCCAGGGGTCAGCACGGAGCTGTGAGCGGTTCTTGCACCCATTGCGTAAGCGTGTTGTTGATTAAGCAGTTCCCAGAAAGCAAAGACAAGGGACCAGCCTGACCAAAATACCCGCCCAGGTCCCCCCGGGCCCAGCACTCACTGCACACATGGCTTCTGGGCCTCCGACCTCGTGTCCGGTGGGGCAAGGGTGGCACCTGCCAACCTGACCTACAGGTGCCAAATGGCTGGGGTAAGCAGGGACCCCCCACGAGCTCACGCACCGGTGCCTGAACACGGCTCCTGCTGTTGTGCCTGTTTCTGCATGGCTCTGCCCACCGATCCCAGCCAAGGAAATGCCAAATCCAGCCAGGACCATGGGTCTGGGACCGTGGCTCCATCACAGAGAAGCTCTCTCCTCACAGGCTGCAAGCCAGTGCCCAGGCTGGCTGCTCGGGGCAGCACCAGCAGGGCTGGTGGCACAAGGCATCGCAGCGAGTCTTGAAGGCGGTTCCAAAGGCATCAGCTGGGACAGAGCGAGGGGACAGCCTCAACTTGCGCCAGGGGAGGTTTAGGTTAGAAATTAGGAGACGTTTCTTCTCAGAAAGAATAGTCACACTTTGGAACAGGCTGCCCAGGGAGGTGGTGGCGTCACCACCCCTGGGAGTGTTTAAGGAAAGGTTGGAGCCGGTGCTTGGGGACATGGTTTAGTGGGTGATATCGGTGGTAGGGGGACGGTTGGACCGGATGATCTGGGACGGCTTTTCCAACCTTAATGACCTTAATGACTGTATGACACTGCCGTACCCGGGCTTGAGGGCCTGCACCAGACAGGCACCCCGGGGCTGGGGCCCTGCCAGCGGGGCCGGGAAGAGCCGCGTCCAGCAACACCAGGGCCCGGGGCCGGGGGTCGGCGGCCCCCTTGCCCTCACTGCCGGGTCCCCCCCGGGCCGAGGGGCGAGCGGGAGGGACCAGACCCGGACCCCCGGTACCGGCCGCGCTTCTCGCGGCCCGCGGGCGCCTCCCGGCGGCCGGGCCCTGCCTGTGGCGGCCGGGGTCCGACCCCCGGGGTCGGGGCTCCCGGGAGCTCGGTGCGGGCCCGAACAGCGCCCGAGAGGCCCCGGCGATGCTCGAGGCTCACCCGGTGCCTCCGAGCCAGCGCCGCGGGCTGGCAAGTGCCCGTGTGAGACGGCAAATTAAAGATTAAACCTTTTCAAGGCAACGCCGGAGGCTTTCAGGAATTCCCACCCCTCCCCTGCGAGCCGGGCGCTGCCAAGAGACACCCAGCTGGCGCGGCGCGCCTGGCCCTTTGCTTCAGGGTCTGTTGATACTGGCAAAGGCTCCTTGCAGGAGCCACCGGCCGCAGCCACACATCCCCGTCCCCTCACCAGAGCGGAGGCCCAGGGGGACGGCACCTCTGCACCGGGCTTGGCACAGCCCAAGGGCACAGCGCCCGTGCTGGGTCGAGGCCGGCTGCATGGCCTCTGCGGTGCTGGGCCAGCCTTGGGGGGGCTGCAGGGAAGGGGCTCCTGCTGGGTTTGTGCCCCCAGGAAGCAGCAGGACGAGCACAGCAGTGCCTCGAGGCACCTGGGCTTGCCTGCTGAAGATACCTCCTCCAGAGACCCTCCCTGTGGACAGGGAGCCTCGGCAGGAGCTCAGTGTCACAGCATGGGGTGAGGGGCCCCAGCAGTGTGAGCATCCCCCTCGTGCCCCTCGTCTTTCCTACCAGCCAGGGAAGCTGCACCATGCTGCTCTTGGGGTTTCTGTTCTGCTCCCCGACTGGACACTACTCTGCGCCCACGCTCAGACCAAGGTTTCTTTCGCAGAGGAGGAATAGACTTGCAAAATGTCGGGGCTGTGGTGAAGCCCAGTCAGTGGCTTTTTCACACGTGGCTTTTTAGGGCTTTAAACACACGGGTACTGCCAGGACCACCGGCCTCAGGGGTGGATGGGGGGATCCTCGTGTGCACTGGGGCCTGGCTGCAGAGAGAGACAGGGATGGGGGCTCCTGCCCTCTGCCAGCCCCCCCCAGCTGTGGGGGGAGCTCACCCCATGGTGCTGCCACTGGGGGATCCCCCAGCCTTGGTCACCCTCACATGGGGACAGGGCTGTGGGCTGCACCCGGGTATCCTGTGTGCCCAGAGAGGGGGACAGTCTGCATGCATGGGAAGGAGAGCATGGGGTGCGGGGCCCAAGTCCTGCTCAGCTGGGGAACCTCTGACTCGAAGAGGTTGGGGAAAATGCAGTCAGGTGGCTGGCAAACCCCTAGGACAATGCATTCTGCCCTGGGCTCAAACTGCCAGGGGCAGGGAAGGGCCTCAGAGGCCAGGGACCCTCTCAGGGGAGCTGCTGAGGGTACCCAGGCCCCCCCAGCCAGCAGGACCCCACTGTCACCATGGGGCACAGCACCCCAGCAGCAGGAGTTAGCATGGGGACAACTTTTGGACCCAGGGGTTAGGCAGCAGTCCCACAGGGCTGGCAGGCGGACCCCACCGTGTGTCCTGCCATGTCCAAAGCACACGTTCAGCCCAGCAAAGGGCAGAACTGGGGAACAGGAGCTGGGCTGGAGAGGGGGCTACTGCATGGCAATGCATGCCAGCCCTCTCTGCTCTGAGCCCCATGGGGAGTATGTTGCTGGGTCAAGGAGGGGAACCAAGGGCACCCCAACCCCACAAGAGGCTTGTGGTACCTCAGAGCTCGGCCAAGGGTCTTTGGCTCATGCATCCCTGAGCCCAGGAAGCTGCAGGGCCACAGGGCTGCAGTCAACATCTCCTCCTGCCCCGCACCTCAGCCCCTTTCTGCCCCAGCCTGCTGCAGCCTAGAGAGCTCAGCACTGGCCCCAGGAAAGCTGTTTGTTAAATAAATACAGACAGTGAAAAGAGGCATTGAAAAAGAAGGAGGAAAAAAAAAAAACAGAAAACAAAAAAACAAATATCAAATCCTCTTTGGGTTTGCGCAACTGGCCTTGGGTCCCAGACAGTATTGATCCCCGAGTCTTCCACCCTGCCCGTGCAGCAGCTGGGTCAGCAAGAACCCTTCAGGGCTAAACCCTGGAGACGCTGGGGCCTGGGAGCCCTGCCCTCAGCACCGTGCTCCTGCGACCTGATGGGGAGATGTGGGTCCCTGCCCCAGCAGCTCAGTGAGAGCACCCACCCCAGGACATGAGCCCCACAGGCAAGCACCGTTTCCTGCTCGTGGCTGTTCCACCTCTGCTCACAGCACCACAGGTGCTCTGCAACAGCCTGCAGCCCAACTCTGGCTCCAGACAGGGCCGCTCACAGCCCCGACCACCTCAGCCTGGTCCCCCCTCCCTCCACTGCTCCTCTTCCCCCCCCGGTTCGGTTGTCTCCAGCTGCTGGGGTGGTGGGGTCAGTGCCTGCGTGGCTGATCACAGGGCTGCGGTGGCTCTGCTCTGTCCCAGCTGGCTGTGCACACCTCCCAGGGGTCTGCCCCCACGAGCTGCCCTCTCCCACCTCAGCACCCTCTCCCTGTCCTCTCAGCCCTCGCACACGGGGGACACGTGTGGAGCAGTGGAGAAACCCGAACGCGAGATTACATAACGGGGCCGATGTGTCAAAGCCGCCCTTTGCCCCCAGCTCTCACGGCACCGACGTGTCCCGCAGTGCTGCCAGCCAGGTTGGCACGGGGCAGGGCGGGCAGCCATAAGGCCAGAGGCCAGAGATGTGCCAAGAGGCTGCTCCCAGAAAGGGAACTGGTGTGGGGCTGTAGGCAAGGCTGGGCATCATGGGCATCGTGGCTCTGGCCATCTCCACCTACTTTAAGAGAGAAGTGTTGCTCCATTTCATCATGAATTGGGACAATAATGGCCAAATGCAGATGGTTTTGGTGGAATGGGACATTTGGCCAAATGGTGCCTTCCCTGGTGGGAATCACAAACACCCCATGGCTGGGGTCCCACCCCATGCTCTGGATCTGGTTGAGATAAGACAGGGATTCTGCACCCCCCCAGGAAAGGCAGCCAAGGGACAGGGAGCCTGAGAGCTGTGGGGGCCAGCAGGATTACAGCCTCTGGGCATGGCGAGTCGCAGCGGTGGGTGCCCAGCCCCACTGCCTGGCTTTTATGGCCAGGCAGGTGTTCAGAAGGGGACTGTGCATGGCAGCGTGGGTCAGTTTTGTGCCATCGTGGGGCTGTCTGCGCTAGGGCATATCCATCACCTTGCAGCCTGGGGGCAGAGGGAAGATGAGCTGGCTGACGGCAGGGCACAGGCACGTGCACCCACAGACACGCACACGCTATGGCTGGGAGTCATTTATTGACACTTTCCTCCCAATAGCACCAGTTCCCCCTCCCTCACCCCTAACAACCTCACATCCAGCTGCTGCATGGGGCTCTGCAGCCTCTCTCTCCTCTCTCACCTCGCCAGCTCCCAGCTTATTCTCAGCTCCTCGGCTCCCCCAGTAGCAGGAGGTGGCCTGGCTGATGCCCATGACCAGAGGACCACACGTTCAAGTTGCAGCACCACAACATGGCCTGGGTTGGGGGAGCAGCGGTGGGGAGGCTGGGCTGCCCTGAGCCACCCCAGATCAGGGTGCTCAGCAGGGGATTTGGGCAGGAAGGTCTGGATTCCAGCAGAAGCAGGGCTGAGAGGCCATGGCACAGGGGTTGAGAGGAATCCATGGGCAGATCTGAAGGGGGAAAGAGGTGTGCAGGAGGCCAGGGTGGAGAGGACCTGCAGACTCAGCACCACCCTGATGCTTCAGCCTCGGGAGGAGAAAGTGCCTTGGCAGGGCTCATGCCTGGCAGCAGCTCTCCAGCTCTTGCACTGCCAAGGAGGAGCTGGGAGGAGGAGAGTCCCGCACAGCACCCATCTTGCCCCCAGGCCTCCTCCGGTGGCAGGTTAGGTACAGCCGCAGGCATCAACGATCATATCGGGGATGTCGGTCTTGACGATGTTGCTGTCCCGGTCATAGTAGAGCAGAGAGAGGGGGCGACGCTGCGTGGGCACACAGCAGGAGTCCACGGCTGCGTCTGCGTTGTTGGCTTTGATGAGGTTGAGGACGGCTGTGTGGAAGGAGGCAGCGAGGCCAGGGATCCCAGCCATGTGCAAGGGGCAGAGCCCTGCGCAGTAGTTCATGTGATATCCCTCTGGCTGGATGATCCAGTCCTCCCAGCCGATCTCCTTGAAGTCCACGAAGAATTCCTTGCGGCAGCACATCCGCGAGTCCCCGCTGCAGTCAATGCCACGCCGCTGGACCCGATGGGGCATCCTGTCCCGGGCCTGGGCTGCCACAAACGGCCAGTGAGAATCGCTGTGGCCAGCCAGAAGGGGAGGCCCAGAGTCCTCAACCATTTCCAGCTCCACGGTCAGCCTCTGGCTCCCTTGGCTGAAGAGGCTCTGGACAGCTCGGCCCACATCCAGCGTGGCCCAGCCAGCCCTCTGCACCTCCAGCCACATCTTGCTGACCATGGTCATGTTCAGCCCCGTCAGGTCTGGCTGCAAGAGCTTCACCGTGACCTGGTGTGTCCCAGGGCCAGGGGATGCCCAGAACAGGTAGAGGTTGGCTTGCAGGATCTCGGTGCTCCCACCCAGCTCCGGGGCAAAGTGGAAATGCAGGAGGGTTCTGCGGGAAGTAGAGGACCCTGTGCACAGGACCAAAAGCAGAGTCAGGAGGTGGTGGGGAGGAGGGTTTCCCAGCCTGGGAGCACCAAGGCAGAGCAGGTGGGAGGCACGTCTAAACCAGGGAGCAGCAAGCAGGACACGCGGGTGTCAAGGGGCCCCCGCTTTCCAGCACTGCTTTGCTTCTCCTTCTGCCGCTGCTCTGAAGTAGCAGCATCTGGGCCTGGTGCTTAATGCAGCAACCTGGCCTGGCTCCACCTTCTCTGCCCTGAGATCCCCCTTGTCAGGGAAGCTGCTGAGGGTTTTGCAGAAGGTTATCTGGCTGTGTAAACCAACCCCGGATTTAAGGCGGTCATGCCGACTCGCGCCGCCGGCACCACCTCTACTTTCCATGGCTGGAACCACCGCCTGCTCCTGCACATCCCACTCAGCAGCAGCAGCATTTTGGGGCTGCCAGGCTTCCTCACAAAGGAGGGGGAGCGACGAATGCCCTTCTCTGCGGTCTGGCACAGCACAGCAGGGCAAGAGGTTGGACCCAGGCCCGTGGCTCATGCATGCTCCTTCGTTTCCAGCAGATGTTCTGCTGAGCTGGGAGACATCTCCACATTGCCCTCACGCGCAGGAACACAATGTGCCATGGAGGAGCATTGTTCCCAGAGGTCTTCAAGCAAGCCCCCAATATCCCACAGCAGCCATGCAAAACACACAAAGGCCTGCAAGGGGTGCATGTTCCCCCCAGCACCTCACTGAGCAGCAGCTCAGGTCTGGGCAGTGACAGCTCGGGAGGATGCTCTGCGGGGTGCGGGGCCTATTCTGCCTCTTTCCAAAGGCTGCATTTGCCTGGGAGTGGGGGTACAGGACCCCGCTTTTCCAGTGATGCCTGTAAAGGACCCCCGAGTATGTTTTGTGGAGCTCTCTCTACCCAGGAAGGCAGCTGATTCCGGAGCGCCACGTGGCAGCCCACCACTTCAGGTAGCAAGAACACCGCGGGGAGCAGACGGGCTTTGGAGTTGACTCCCCGGATGATGAACTGCTGGGGAACCGGGGCCTGAAGTCACGCTTTGATTGACCTGGCCACCTGACCCACCCACCTCTAGCACAAGCGGGGAAGGTCCAACAGAAACGGACAACGACTTAACGAGACCCCGCAGCCTGTCCTTGCTCCCACCCATCCCCTTGCCCCCACAAACCACTGAGAGGGGCCCCGGGGTCTCCACGGTGCTTCCCCTCCCCGTGGTGAGGGGTGGCTGCTCGGGGCAAGCTCAGGACGTGGGTGCAAAGGTTCTGGCCGTGGAGCGTCTCGGTGCCAGCCCGTTGGTGCCTGCAGGCGCTCAGTGCCCCTGCGCGGGGCTCTTGAGGTACCTGTGCCCAGGAGGAAACCTCTCAGCACCTTCCCCGCATCCCACCATGCCCCCCACCCGTGGGGTCCTGTCCCACCATGCCCACAGGGTCCGGGGGTTCTGCACACACCTGACTCGGCAAAGCTCAGGATCTCGTAGTGCTGCACGCCCGGCACGGGGTGTGGGTAAGGGACACTGCTGGCACGGAGCACTCCTGGGGCGACGGGCGCGTCGGTGCGCTGCACCCGCATCCTGCCGAGAGCGGTCAGCAGGGCCCCCCGGGACGTGGGCTGGGTGATGTTGGGCCTGTCCGGCAAGCGGAGCTTGGAGAGGATGCTCTGCTTCGCCAGCGCGATGAGGATGTCCCGCTGCGTGGCAGGGGCCAGGGCCGCCAGCCCACAGGCTGGGCACCACACTCCCTTGGCAGCTGCCATCCTCAGAAGGCTCAGGAGCAGGAAAGCCACCGCGGCCGTCATCCCTGGTGCCTGCAGCTGACAATTCGGGGGTCCCAGCACACCAGGTTCCTTGAACCGTCCCAATAAGCCCAAGTCAAACTGGGACAGCAGAGCCGGGGCTGGGAGAGCGGCGGTAGGGCAGTGGTGCTGGACCCGGCAGGAAGGGCTTGTTTTCCCGATGTGACCACAAATATTGGCTGATCCCGGGCGAGATAAACGCCCCTGTGATCCCACAGGAGCCTTTCCTGGGCACGGGGCAGCCGCGGGTGCTGCTCTCCCCAGGGTTAAGGTGGACCCGAGCGGTGGGTGCTCGGCCCATGCACCCGGGGCGCCAGCGCCCGCTCGGAGCTGGGGTTTGGGGCTGTGAATGGGGGGCACCGGGCCAGGCCCGTGACGGCGCCCTGGGGTACTGCTGGGAGGGGTCCCCAAGCTGTGGCAGCCCACCCGTGCGTGGGGGTCTCCACGTGTGCTGAGGGGAGATGGGGGGGGGGGTCCCTGTGGTGTGGGGCTGCTGGGCAGCTGGGGGGCGTTTCTGGGCAGACAGGGGGGCCCTCACTAGGCAGCGGGGGGGTGCTCACGGAATCTGGGGGAGATCCTGGGCAGCCAGGGGGCATCCCTGGACAGCGGGGGGGGGAGGCTCTGGGCAGTCGGGGGTGGGCTCTTGGGCAGTTGGGGGGGGGTTGTGGGCAGCTGGGGGGACCCTGAGCAGTGGGGGGGGGGGCTCACTGGGCAGCCAGGGGGGGGCTCTGGGCAGACGAGGGGGACTCCTGGGCAGCCGAAGGGGGGCCTGGGCACCTGGGGGGTTCCTGGGCAGCCGGGGGGGCTCTGGGCAGCTGGGGGGGGGCCTTCACTGGGCAGCGCGGAGACCCCCGGATAGACCGCGAGGGGGGGGGAGGGGGGCGCCTTCGCGTGGGGCCCGCCCCCAGCCCAGAGGGGCGGGGCCTCCGGGGGCGAGGGGGCGGAGGCCGGCAGGGCAGCCCCGCCCCCGCTCCTAGCCCCGCCCCCTCGTCTGGGCCCCGCCCCCTCCAGGCCTCCCCCGCACCAGGGGGCGCCACCGCCCCGGTTGCCATGACAACGGCGGCCCGGCGGGAGCGCCGCGGTGACGCGACACGCACGGAGCGGTGACGCAGCGCGTAAGGGGCCCGCCCTCCTTCCCCTCCCTTCCCTTCCCTTCCCTTCCCCTCCCTCCCTCCTCCCCTCCGCCCGCCCCTCTCCCTCCCCCTCCCTTCCCGTTCCGGTCCCGCCCCGCCTCCCCCGCGCCGCTCGCCCCGCTCCCCCCCTCCCGCTCCGCCGCCCCGCCCGGGCGGCCCGCGCTGGCCCAGGCCCGGCCCCGGGGTGGCGGCGGCGGCGGCAGCAGCCCCGGCCCCGGCCCCGGCCCGGCGGCGCAGGGCCCGGCCCGGCCCGGTAAGTGCGGGGGGACGAGGGAGGCGGGAGGCCGGGACCGGGAGCGAGACCGGGGCACGGGCCTGGGAGCGGGGCGAGACAGGGAGCGGGACTGGGGCCGGGGCCGAGACCACGACCGAGACCGAGACCGGGAGCGGAGCCGTCGGGGCGTTGGGCCGGTCCCCCTCTCGCTGCCCCCGGGACCGGACCGGCCGCGGGTCTCCAGCCTCCAGGGCGAGCCCCGGCGGCGCTCTCCCGTTCCCCGCCAGGCCCCGCCGGGTCCCCGCCACCGGGAGCAGCCGGCGGAGCACCGGCAGCGCGGTTCTGCCCGGCCCGGGGCCGCGGCGGCTCCCGGTGGAGGCGGAGCAGCAACAGGTGAGCGGGGCCCGGCGTCGCGATGGCCGCGGGCCGCCCGGTTTGGTGGCCCGGGAGCACGGGGAGGGGATCCCGGCCCGCAGCGGCAGAGCCTTCGCCTCGAAACCCGGCCCTGGAACGTTCATGGCCCCCTGCCGGTAGGGAGCGGGTCACGGGGAGCCGCTGGGGTGCTGGGGGGGCTCCGGGGAGGGGGAGCCCGTGGTTCTGAGGGGGGTGCGCTGGGGGTTACACGGGGAGTTGTTTGGTGGCTCCATGATCTCTGTCACGCGGCGGACGTAAATCCTCGCCGTGCTTTGTGTTGGGAAGCATCGAAGTTCAGTTTTTCTGAAAACCCGGGTGTCGGGGTTGCCGCCGGCTCCTGCTGGGGCAGTGTTCTGGCAGCGAGTCTCCCAGGTAAGTGGATGTTGTTCCCAACGGGCCCCTTCGTCTCTTTGAAACGGGCTCTCAGAGGTGGCCCCGTGAGCTCCTCGTGTGGTGTGGAAGTGGATGTAACGGGGGGGGGGGGGGGGCTGCTACCTCTCTTCTGTCCCCCATTTTGTGAACCGCTTTTTCATCCCTTTCCTTACGTCCTTTAGTTCCTTACATTCTGTATTATATCTTTCATTGATGGCAACCTTTTCCAGTTATTGTTCTTTCTGGCCTCTTTCTGTTTGTTTTGAGAAGCTGAGCCTGGGTCTATGCTGCTGCACTGGTCTCTGGTTTTATAAGGGGCTTGATAACTTCTCTTTCAGAAGCCACAAGAAGGGTGCGTGCCTTTCAGAAGAGAATCCAACCTGTGCCAACACCTGGTCGATAGGCAAGGCTGTAGCCAGTTGATGACTGGTTTATTGAGGGAGGTCTGCAAACCCTAATGGGTTTCTGCTGTCACTTTTATTATGGATTGCTCTGTTAGTGATCAGCTGTTAGGCTGCAGAGAATCTGAACTGGCCTGAGCTCAACTGTTTCTGCGCTGCCTGCTCTCTGTATAATTTTCTGTCTTTTTATGAGGCTTCAGTGCTGTCAAAAGAGGTCTGGGGAAAAAAAAAAAAGGCATATTTCTAATCATTTGTGCTGATAAGTCAAGTAGGTGTGCCTTAGTAGTAGGGTTTGTAAGGGAATGAGCTTCAGTGTCAGGAACACCGAGCCAGCCTCTGGCAGAAGCTGCTCAAGTGCAGAGCTTCCAACTCTCCAGGATAAGGCTTTATTTTTCCTAGAGCTCAAGGATGCCACTGGAATTGTGAATAGAAAGAAACCCTGAGTTTATTATTGCTTCTGCTGCTTTTGCAGCCTCTGTTTGTTCAAAGTGATCCATTAGAATCTGAACCACAGCTGAAGAGGATTCAGATGTGATGGGAGCTGGAAACACAAAGCTAGCCTTAGTCCTGCACATGTTGCTGAGTAGATGCAGATTACTGTCCGTCTTCTGTTTTGGAGCAAAGTTAAAGTTTAAAGAGCGGAAGAGTACTGAAAAGAAGTGTTGGTAAAGGAAGATAACCTGCTTGGGGAGCTGGAAACATTGCCAGGCTTTGGTGTCTGTTTATCACCAAACAAAGGATAGGCTGAAGAATTATATCCTAACGGTAGCAAAAGGGAGGGAAACCCTTTGGCAGAGTTTTGTGGCTGCTGCTTCAAAACCTGGGGACTAGCAGCAGCAGAGCTGCCCTTACCTGCCAGCCGTGCTGGGGACACTGGCTGGTGTTAAAAAGAAAATACCCGAGAGGAGAGCAGGACATAGTCCACAGATATCCCATATCGTTGCCATGTACAAGAATTGGTTTCTTCCAATGAGGAGCAATGGGAGTGTGTTTTAGGACCTCATCTGCTCGTCAAAAGCAAACGCCTGCCCACGTACAGATCAAAATGCTGTGCCCTTGCTGATTCCAAGTCTTTGTCTCGGTGTTCCTTTTCCCGCTGACAGCATGCAAAGAAACTCCATGTGTGGCTGGTCTCAGTTTGGTTTTCTCTCACTGGTACTTGCTGAGAATCTCGCCTCATCTCTTGCTTTGACCTGTTCTCCATCTCCCTTTGAGACCTGGGGGTCTGGTTCCCTGTAGTAACTTCGGGTAGTTCCGATTCCTTATGCTCCATTCTTCTGTCCTGTTTGACACCTGTAGGCTGTTAAGGCTGACTGGCATAACCTCTGTGTCCTTCTCCTTGAATTCATGCTAGAAATTCTCCGTTAAATCGTACCGAGGATACTTGCAGTAATCTTCCTTCCTTACTGAATGACAATTCAGTAGTTTGCAGTTGGCTTGCTGATTTTTTTCCCCAACAGATGTTCTCTTAGGGTCTCGCTTCTCCCATCCACAGCTCTTTGTATTTTCAGTGTGCTATTAAACATTTATTTCTAAAGATTTCCCCCTGTTCATTCCTGTTTCCTTGGAATATAAGGGTGGATTCTATGTACACAAACTTCGGAAGCTTATTCCAGTGTGTGTGTATGTGTATATTTGCAAATATGAGGGTATTTTTCGACAGTCTAGATGACAAGGATAGACATTAGACTGATTATTTTTTTCTCTGTCCACCAAGCTGGCACAGTGTGATGTTTGATGGCAGCTTCACTGGATAGTAAACCATTACTTCAGACTCCAGGGATTGCACAAGTGAGGATGGATCTCAACAGGTTGCTTGCAGTGATGATGCTTTGCTGGAGACAGCCACCTGGCTTTTGAGGAGCTGGATTAAGACTCCCAACTCAACTCATGCCAGTTGTGAAGGAGAAACATCACTTGGATATGGTCCGTTCTCTGATCTCTACCCCTGCTCAGGAGTGGGGACTGACTGGGGACTGGTGACCTGGAGGTGAGTAGGATCTGGAGCCAACTGACCCCTTAGCCGTCAGGCTTTGCAGTTTTTCCCCAGTGGTTCCTGAGGGCCAGTTCGAGCTACCTGCGTAGCATGAGCGTGATGAAACCTGGAGTGATTTAACAATATCAGACTTGAGTTTGTGGCACCGTCTTCCTCTTTGGTGGGTCTTAATGGCCTTGGTTGCTCACATCTTCCTCAGACCAAAACTGAGAAGCTATATTCTGTGGTGTAGCTGTAGCTAGGCTTCTCTCCATCCAGAGATGGAGTTAGTCGAGTGCTGCTTTGAGATTCGGCTGCGTGACCTGTGAGGGTCAGGTCTCTAGGTTGGTAGGATGTTCGGTGGAGTGGAATTAAAGGAACTAATTTCC
The DNA here is from genome assembly GCF_009769625.2 of Cygnus olor. Taxonomy (NCBI): domain Eukaryota; kingdom Metazoa; phylum Chordata; class Aves; order Anseriformes; family Anatidae; genus Cygnus; species Cygnus olor. Next base: position 1,902,555 of record NC_049197.1, read on the forward strand.
TTTGATTTCTCACCAGGCATCTTCATTGTGGCTTGCTGTTTTGGGACAAGATCTGCAGTCTCCCAGGGTACTAGCTGTTGGGCTAGAAGAAGTGGGTGCTGCTTGCCAGGACATAGTGCATCTTGCAGCACCCTGTGTCCTCTCACATCTGTGAGCTGCGGCTGTAGAATCACATACCTGTGGATCATCTCGTGATGAGGTGGCAGAGGAAGCCAGTCTGTCCACGTCCTCATTTGGTGGGGTCTCCTGGGGTCTCAGCCACAATCCGATTTACCCAGGCACGGTGCTTACATTAAATGAGCTCAAGTTTTCTGGGCCCAGCATTACCTAGGGGCTTTTTCAGCAGCCTGCTCTGTGGAGTGCAGGACTATATGCTATGCTGACGATTAAAGTTAATCCGTTCTTGGGGCAAATACTGCATTTCTCAGACAGTTGCTCCAGGCTTCCTGCAGAGTCACTGCTAGGTGAGTGGTTTACAGTTGTTTACGTTGGGCTTAAGTTTTCGAGGTCGTCTTGTGGCTGAGAGCAGTCCCAGGGTATTTTGACTGCGCTGTGCCGCACCGAACTAGAAACGTGATGCAGCTGGTTTGAACATCATAGTGTTTCGTGTGGTTTTGGGACTTGTGTGACAAGGAGGAGCTAAACCCAGCAAACGAGGCTTGGAGGGGGCACTGCACGTGTTCGAAACTGCGCTGACTTGCCAAACATCAGGTGTTATGTCACCTGTTGAGTTAAACTCGTGTGACTTTGCATGTCTTGTTTTAGTTGAGTAAAAGCCGAGGGCTGTGAGTAAACTAACACTTCCTAAAGTAACGTGGATTTATACAGAAAGCGAGCAAAGTCCCAGAGAACTTACAAAATGACGTGCAGTCACTTCCTCTGTGGCTGGGAGACGCTTGCGTAAGGACCTGGGATTCTGCCACTGCTTGGAGGAGGCAGTGCCAGGAGAAGGGGCAGCAGCATCGCTCGGTCTCATAGCAGCTGAAGGAGTATTCGTCGCTTCTGCCTGTCCCTGTTGTAGTTGTCTCAGGTCGTCTGCAACAAGCCTTGAAAAAGGCTTGGAGGGAATAGAGGGGTCAACTGAATTAGAGGGGAAGGAGAACTGCCAGGAGTTGGTCGGGGGACAGGCAGGCTCACTTGTTGAGGGATGCCTGAGGAGCAGAGCAGGGCAGCGTGCCCGCGTCAGATCCCTAAACCCCTTCCTCCAGACATTCTGCAGCGCCTCTTGTTCTGCCCCTGATATCCTATCCTCTTGTCAGAGTGCAGATGCATCAAGTTCCCCTTATAGTAGTGATGCCATTTGTGTTGCTAAATTTAAGATTGTGTCAGTGTTTCTATTCTAAAGCTCTGTTTTCAGGGGGAAGGTGTATAAATCACCCACTTAATGAAATAGTAATGATAACCTGGAGAATAGGTTCCAGGCTTACCTTCCGTTCAGTGCTTAAACATTTTTCTGTTGTCTTCACCTACACTACCCTGCTCTGCAGTTATTTGTAAAGGCGATGTATGAACCAAAGCTTTCTCCGATTAAAGTGGAGTTTGGATTTCACCCGCTGTGTTCCTGCTTTCCCATCTACCTACTTTAAATTTTATTTCTTGTCTTTCTTTCTGTGGTAGATGGTGACAGATAAAGAAAAGAATTAGTGTATTGGAGAAATGTTAAGTCTAAGTCATTTTGTCAAGGCGTAATTCCTGTGTAGAATCAGGTGGGGGAACAGGGAATGCTTTCATGCCAAAACGGGTTGTTTGAAAGGTGTGAATCTGTCATGCAAAGAGTTGTTTGAAAAGTGTGAAGAATGCATCAAGGTAATCCCAGCACAGATGTTTGCTAGTATATATGCGCACATGCACTGTGTTTCACCTCATTATGTATCACTTAATGGTAAGCTTCAACTATATTGATACTAATTGAGGAACTTGATTTTTTTTTTTTCTTTTTTGAGAAGAGGCAGCTGCAGGGTCAGAACTTACAACTTGTTCTTCAGCCCCTAAACCTAATAAAAGGCAGACAGCATCTGTGGCTCTTTGCTGTTGACGTAGCCCTGGCAGGGAAGTGTAATCCTGGGAGGAAGTAAGTGCTGTAACCCAAATGACTTTTACGTTTGGTCTGGATCTTTTTCCCTTTTTTTTAATTACGTGCTTTGGTAGCGTATCTTAAAGAGTAGCATATCTTAAAGACTTGGAGAGGTTGGAGAAATAAGTGGCAGTGATGGTTGATGCTCCTGGGTCCGTGACAAGTGAGAGGGGTGCTTCAGCTGATGCTATGCTTGCGGCTTGCTAACTGAGGCCGAAGTTTCGAATAGGTAGAATTGGTTAGTTTGGGGTTTGGATTCTATTTCCAGCTTATGTCGATACTGATCTAATAATAACGTGCTGTTCTTCTCCTGGTTTCTTTCGCCTGAGGATTCCAGTTCCTTAGGAACAACAGTTGCCCTGGGAGATGAGGTGAGTGAGTGGTGCTGCCGTACTGTTCAGGAGCTCATAGCGTGGCACTGAAGTGACTGTGCTTGAGAAGAGCCCAGAGTCCTGCTCTCCGATCACCGCCTCTGCCTGAGTGAGCTGTTATCACGGCTTCCTCTTCCTGGGACCAGATTCGATCAAACGGCTGCATTTGCTGGTGGCTTTTCCACGTGCCCGTTGCAGTTTTTTTGAAGTGTATGTTTCTGGAAGTTAATGTGAGTGAAATAGGCTCTTTTAGAGCGATACGCTTATTTTGATGCTCTGTATTTTTGGTAGCGTACCGTGGTTTCTTTCTTGCAGAGGTGCTGACAGCCCTGGATATCTGGGTGCCCCGTGTTGGGCGCCGCTGGTTTCAGTGGACCTCACGGGTGGATGCAGCACCTTCAGCTGGCAGAGCCATGTCCGCACTGCTGCTGGAGGTCAGGCTGTGAGAGGAAGTTTAGAGCTGATGTAACTTGTAGGTTCCCTTCCTCTCTGCAGTGGAGTACAAAGAGTTGGTGTTTGGATAGTCTCTGTCCCCAGCAAGCAGCTAGTTTTGCCTGGTTTACATCAGTGCAGACATTCATTTGAGCTGATCCTTCCCAGTACTTCAGATAAGGTAGAATGGGTGTTTGCAATGCTTTTTTTTTTTTTTTTTACAACTAAAGGCAAGCTCTCTGGCTTACCTGTGAGTTGTGAATCAGAGGTAATTAATGCCACTCTTTACCTTCTGCTAGCAAAGAAGTTTTGCTTTGTATCTCTGTCTGTTAAGGTACCCCAGCTCTGAGGACCAAGCACGGTGACTGTGGAAAACAAGCAACAGAGACTTACTACCGCTCTTACGTTCAGCAGTCGTAAGGCATTCAAAATACTTTTGACTTGTTTAACAAGCAAAAGTGCTGGCGAAAGACGTGTTGCTGCTCAGCGTTGTTCCATAACGTAGCAATGGATTATTACAACATCCAAACACTGTTGTGTTCCACACCTGCTCCGGCACCATTGTAGAGACTTGGCCAATTCAAGCTCCTGGCGGTCTTGTAATGTGGATCATCAGCTCCTAGATCCGCTGATAGTCCAGTACATGTCCTGATGTTTTTTGGGATGTCCTTTCTTTCCAGATACTTGGGGATCACGCAGAAACGAGCTGCCTGGCAGCATTAAAGTGCAGATATCTAAATCAATTGCACACCTCCCAGCGACTTCCATTATTCTGCTAAATTTAGCCCAAGTAGAGCTGTGGCAAAACAGATTTCTGGGGACTTTAGTGAGCATCCAGGTAGACAATATGCAGTCTCCCCAAGCAGTAGAGGAGGGAGGTAGCCTCATATAAGCTCTTGTCTGCTGCCCAACCGGTTTTATTAAATCGAAATTCAACACACAAGCGGAACAATGTACATGTCTGTTCCCAGTGCCAGCTGCCCAACAGCTTGGTTTGAGACGAGAGGTGGTACTGATGACTTGATGTCATTTCTTCCTTCTGAATCATATCACAGGAATTTTGCAGCTCGGACCCTCCTGTCTGTGAAAAGCAGGTGTGGAGCTGTGCTGCTGTCAGACCTGGGCGATCTCGATGGGCTGCTAACGCGCGAGGTTGGCTCTCTGTGTGTTTTGACTTGAGCACTTCAGCTTTTTGCCCTTTTTTGTCTGTCTTCTTACTGTTTTGATTATTATTGTCCCTTTATAAAAAGGGGAACTATCGCTGCTGTTTAGAAAGGAAGCAGGAGTCGGTGTACCAGGGCTTGTTGGCTCGTGGGTACAGCTGGGCATGGCCTCCTGGCGGCATGAGCAGTGGGTGCAACAGAGCACTTCTCTAAGAGAAATCTAGGGGCAATCCTGGACATGGGGTCAGACTGGGTGAAGAACTCAGTAAGAGCAGCCCTGCAGAGAAGGACTTGGGGGTTCTGATGGATGAAAAGCTCGATGTGAGCTGGCAGTGCATGCTTGCAGCCCAGAAGGCCAGCTGCATCAACAGAGGGGTGGCCAGCAGGGGAAGGAGGTGATTGTCCCTCTCTGCTCTGCTCTTGGAGGCCTCATTTGGAGTGCTGCATCCAGGTCTGGAGCCCCCAGCACAAGAAGGATGTGGGGCTATTAGAGCGGGTCCAGAGGAGGGCCACAAAGATGATCAGGGGGGTGGAGCACCTCTCCTGTAAAGAAAGGCTGAGAGAGCTGGCGGTGTTCAGCCTCCAGAAGAGAAGGCTCTGGGGGACCTCATTGCAACCTTTCAGTACTTAAAGGGGGCTTGTCAAAACGATGGAGTGCAACTCTTTGCTCAGTGAGATATTGACAGGACGAGGGGGAATGGTTTTGAACTAAAAGAGGGGAGATTTAGATTAGGGGTTAAGAGGAAAGTCTTCATTCAGAGGTGGTGAGGCGCTGGAACAGGTTGCCCAGAGAGGTTGTGGGTGCCCCGTCCCTGGAGGTGTTCAAGGCCGGTTAGATGAGGCCCTGGGCAACCTGATCTAGAGGGTGGCATCTCTGCCCATGGCAGAGGGGTTGGAAGAAGATGATCTTTGAGGTCCTTTCCAACACGAGCCATTCTGTGATTCTATGAAATCCATCTCCTAGCGTGGGAAGAGGTGGGGGAAAGCTTTGAGATTATCTATTAGGGTAGCAGCAAGAGGAAGGGCTGATAATTCCAAGCCCATGTCTGTCAGTGCTGGGATTCCCTTGCATGTGTTGTCAATGGGGCGCATGCAGATTTATGGTCGTCTATAAAGCCCAGTTTCATTATGTATTGCGAGCACAAGCTGTCTTTGTGTAGTGCAGACTGAGTCACTGCTGCCTCCCAGTGAATTTCTGTGATGATTATTGAGTGTGGGCAGATGCAGCCTACTCTTTATGCCAGCTCTCTTATATTTTTTTTTAATGAAGTTATAAAATTCATATATTGCTTTGACATCCTTTTCTTTGAGAAACTAATTTCTTCTGAGCTGAGTTTAGACACGAGAGCTGCTTTATTATGGAAGGTGTTCCCTGTATCTCAGAGACTGACCTCTTTGGGGAAGCTTCAGGTATGCTGTCTATTAGAAAATAGGATCCTGCCCTGTCTCTTTCCCCATGGGCAAACCAAAATGAGCAGGTGCTTCGGAGCCCAATCCTTCTGTCGTGGTTTCTTACTAGGAAGGAAGCAGAATGAAGATCTAGAACATGGGGAAAAATGCAGAGGGGTGGTCTAGATCCTGTGCCTGCAGCTGGGTGAGGTTGTTCAAATCTTAAAGCTTCTTTCCACCTTTAAAGTTACAGAAGCCCAGAAGCTGAGTGTCTGCTCCTTTCTGTGTTGTTCCCCCATGTCAGGTTTGGACCTGGGACTGAGATGGTTTGGGCTCATTTGCGCAGGGGCATGGGGCTGACAGCAGCAGGCGCTCTGGGTGTACGCGAAGTCCTGGGCGTTGGGCACCTTTTGGAGGTGGCCTCCCCAGCACGTAGCTCCCTGAATCTGGGAAAGTGGTAGATATATCAGCTTTCAGCCGCGATGTTTGTGTGGGCTTTTAGCAGCCTGAGCAGTCTGACTTTGCTCTGCTGGTAGAGTGAAAGCAACTCCGCACTCTTGCCTGATGCTGTGCTCATATTGGTACAAATGGGCTTCATCTGATACAGCTGCTGCTTATGGTAGGAGCTCTCCGAAAATGAAACCTCTGACCTATCGCTGAGTCTGTGTTTCGGGGTTGTGCCAACATAATTGTATGAACAAATGAACTGTTTGGTCAGCGGCAGAACTGGTCAGCCTGGCTCCTTAATGATCGGCGTTCTGCGGATGGATTCTGTGCTAAGGATTGATCTCATAAGTCTGTCTGGCCACTAGTGGGAGCATTAACAGGCTCTCTCTAGCTGGTCAACTATCAGAAGGCTTTTTTGAGGTTTTAACTGTTCTGTCAGAGTACCTTCACTGGGTCCATTGTGTTCAAATGTGAGTTGGACAAATAAGATATGAACGCAAATACTGTTGGCATAGTTGTGTAAGCTTTAACTACCCTCCCTCCCTCAAAAGCATCCTGATAACAGCATGTTATGATCGAGTTGATCTTGGCAAGCCTTATGGCTCGTGGCTGGGAGGTGTTGCAAAGCCTTTCTGCTTGGCCCAGCAAAGAACAACATCTTATAACCCTGCTGGTTGTGGACAGAGAGCTCGAACCTGGGAATCCTTAAGATTCATCCTGCTGGAACTGCAGGGCACAGCCCTGCCGCTCCTGTTGAAGTGAGCAGGGTACCTGGCTCTGCTGAAGGTGAAAATGCTGTTCTGCTGTTGTTTTTTTTTTTTTTTTAGTGCTTTTGTGTGTGTTTGTTTTTTTTAAAAGGACTCTTTACTCGGCTAGATATTGATGGAATAAGCGGGAAGGGTTTTGGATTAAAAGAGGGGAGATTTAGATTAGAGGTTAGGAGGAAATTTTTCATTCAGAGGGTGGTGAGGCGCTGGAAGAAATTGTGGATGCCCCATCCCTGGGGGTGTTCAAGGCCAGGTTAGATGAGGCCCTGGGCAACCTGATCTAGAGGGTGACATCCCTGTCTATGGCAGGGGGGCTGGAACTGTGTGATGCATGAGGTCCCTTCCAACCCGAGCCATTCTATGAGAGCAGCTGAGGGAACTGGGGTCGTTCAGTCTGGAGAAGAGGAGGCTCAGGGGAGACCTCATTGCTCTCTACAACTACCCGAAAGGAAGGTGTGGGGAGCTGGGGTTCGGCCTCTTTTCACAGGTAAACATCGATAGGACTAGAGGGAATGGCCTCAAGTTGTGCCAGGGGAGGTCTAGGTTGGAAATGAGGAGACATTTCTTCTCAGAAAGAGCAGTCAGGCGTTGGAACGGGCCGCCCAGGGAGGCGGTGGAGTCACCGTCCCTGGGGGTGTTTAAGGAAAAGTTGGAGGTGGTGCTTAGGGACATGGTTTAGTGGGTGATGTTGGTAGTAGGGTCATGGTTGGACCAGATGATCTTGAAGGTCTTTTCCAACCTTAACGATTTGATGATTCTTCAGCTGCAATGAGCTCATGGCTTTTTCCCTCCCCTTAAAGCCCCTTTCCAGCAGCTCACATCTCAAGCGGAACGCGATTGTGTAACTTGTGGTAAGGTAAAGGGGCCGGGAAGGCAGCGTGCTTAGTTTTAGGCAGGATTTCCATGAATATTGCATTTCAGAGAAGCAGGGGAACTCTGCTTTGCAGTGCTCCATTGATTAAGGCTGAGCAATATGGCTTTGTTCACTTCAGCTCAAATTCAGGGCAAAATACGTTTTGGGAGATCTTTGCTTGAACCTAAGGGGCCGTTTGTTTATGACTTCCTGTTTAAGACAGAGGTTTTTACAAGTAGTCATCTAGGTCTGTCTTTTGAACTTCCTTTCAGTGGCCTTTTAACTTTTTTTTCCACTCATTTTTTATGCTTTCAATTTTTTTGGATATTCGGGGGGGGGGGGAAGAGAACCTGAAATATTTACAGTAAGCTGCTTCTGCCTACAGATTTATTAGGTTTTGAATTAGCTGTACATGATAGCATATTATTTTTCCCTATAAAAAAAATAAATCTGCTTTTTCTTATTAATGGCAGCTTCCTGCTTTATAAATACTTGGGAAACTGATGTTGCTCGCCTTCGCGAGGAGGCAGGGAGAGATTGGTGTCTTTTTGGTGTTATTTTTTGAAACTCTGAGGAGAGAAAAAAGCAGCCATCTGTCAGAGTATTTCACAGGTTCTGCAGAGCCTGGAACAGCCCCTCTTTTCTGGAGAGCCGCCTGTGGCAAAGCGGGATAAAGGGACTCTGTCTGTGACCAAGGCTTCTTCATAGCTGATAGTAAATGTGAAATGTGTTTGGGTCTGCAGCTGGAAGGGGAAATTCTTTAATAATAATGATGTTATTGGTAATAATTGGTAATTGTAATTGGTAATAATGATGTTTCTGGTATTACTTACATCACTTCTGTTGTGAAAAAGGAAAATACAGGTGGCACCTAAATTGCAGATGTGCTGGGACAGGTGAATGTGCGAAGTCAGCGCAGAGGGGTGTTCTGCTGCGCATTTATCAATGCGGGAAGGACAATGGAGTTTGGAGGCAAGGTAGTGGCTTCTTGAGCTCTTTGACCCTAAAAGGGTGGCGGTGGTGGTGATGCTGTGCAGTGTGTTACAAAAAAGTGCGTCAAACATGGGACAGTTGGCTAGTGATGGATGGTACGTAGGATGAGTGGAAGCATCTGAACGCAAGGCAGCTGAATTTAGGAGGCTGGCTGCATAGAGAAAAGCCTCTAGCATCTACCCGCACCTCGTAGAGAGCGTCGGACCGCATAAAGCTGAGCATCACTGGTGTCCGCCGGGCACGCCTCAGCCCTGTCCTCGCCGCGGGCTTTCCAGCGTGAAGGCTTTTTCTCTTTTCTTGGGTACGTGCATCGCTGCAGGGCTGCGATCCAGAAGGGGTAGCCCTGCTTGCTGGTGCCATGTGAATAATAGTTTGGGATTCCTAATTGAAAGGGTGAGCAAATAAACATCTGCTGGGATCAGCGCATTGAGCTAGGGGGCTGCAGCGCCCGCCAGCCCCCGGCTTGTTGCCACGCAGGCTTTAGTTCGTGCCACCTCTCTGCTTTTCTCTCCCTCCGCTCCTCTGGCATCAGCACATGTTCTATTTTTAAACCGTGCTCTGCTCTGTATTGCGGCATTTCTCTTCCTGAATTATTTATCAGTGTTTGGAGCTGAATGGAGTGTGCTACGTCTTTTCCACTGCTCATGATTGCCCACGTGTCTGTCTTGGGCCATTGACAGATCTGGTTCATGTCAAATCATGCTGGCCTTGGCTTGGAGGGGCTGCATGGGGTAGTGGGGCTTGGCTGCAGTCTGTGTGCTAGCGCAGGATCGTTCAGATCTGTGTGGTTAATGCTCTCCTTGCTGGGGTAGACAGGGAGGGGATGGTTGCCATGATAACACATCCTCAGCTGAGCCGGATTTGAATGGAAGGTTCCTTTTTTTAAAAAAAAATAAAAAAAATAATATAAGTTTTCCTTTTTAATGCCTGGAGACTGGCTTCAGCCTGGGAAGAAAAGCCTTCTGGGCACACAAGGGTGGAGGAGAAAACAACATCAGAGACTGGGCATGGCTGAGGCTGGCTTAAAGCTGCTTGGTGGTGGGGTGCTTTGATTTTTTTATTTTTTTACTTAGGGAAAATCGTGTTTGTTTGTTTTTTAATTTAAAACTTCTGTTTTCTCTGCCATGCATGGTACAGGGACCCTTTTCCAACAGAGATGGCAGTACAGGCTTTAAAAGGAGCAGGAGGGCAGGATGTTTCATCTTGGAAGGATTTTTCCAGCTACTGACTAAACTTAGCTCGTCCCTTCCTCTGACTTTCCTTGAAGGTCTCTCAGCATTGGTATTTTCTCCTGCTATCATTTTTCCCCCCCTTCCTCCATCTCTGATATCCCTTTGACTTTTTGTCCATCAGAGCCGATGGATTTAGCTGCTTTCCGTACCTGCTGCTTCTGAACTTTCTTCCAAATGGAGCTGGGGAGGAGGAGGATGCCCTCCTTGAAGTCAGGCGACAGGAGGGAAGGATCTCGTTGGAGGAAAGAGCCAAGCTGCTGCTGCCTTCCTGGCCTCCATCCCTGCCTCCAGAGCCCTGGACCTTGGGCCTCACGCGTCTGGAGCACATTCCTAGAAGCAGTTGAGCAGGGGACAATCTGCAACCTACATACAGTCTATTTTCTGAATTCTTCTCTTAGGCCAAGAAAGTCTCTCCAAATGGTCGTTGTTTATTGTACCTTCAGGAGCTCCACCCCGCCCTTGCCCTGCTTTAGGGTCCTGGGTGTGTAAGAGTGGTGTGTGCCTTTATTCTGCGCGCTGGTGTTTGTGCAGCACCTGGAGAGAAGTGGATTTCCAGCAGTGGGGTGAGCTGAGGATAGGGCAGGCCTTGCCACTTGGATCTTATTGTTTGGCCCTAATTTGGATTTATTTCCCATCTGGTACAGAAGCCATTCGAAGTTCCTAACAGCCTGGGTTTCCCTGCCCCTCTCAGAAGTGTCAACCACTCACGATTCTGACTTGAGGGTAATTTGGAGGGTGGCCTCTCCTCTGCTCTGCAGGGACTTTTTTATTTTTCTTCACTCTACCACTCGCTCCCTTATTGTGGTCTCTGCTGCAGAGACCTTGGGCCCTATAAGAAATATATGCTGGTTGTAGGACCAGTTAGGAATTCTGGCTGGTCTCTTTCCCTTCTGCTCATGAGCCCCCTGAAAAAGGCTAAGAGCAGCACATCCATCCTTCAGTCCCAGCTGTGGGGATTCTGCTGGCCTCCACTTTCAATTTCTCCACAGCTCTGCTTCTGGCTGTCCATGGAGCTATTTTCTTGGAGCGTGTTAGAGGAGGTAGCTGCTATCAGCAGTGTGCTGCAGTTCTCATCCTTCCCACTTCCTGGCTCCAAACACCAAGAAATCTTTTTTGCTGCATGCACGCTCCTGCATTTTAAAAAAAAAAAAAAAAGGCAAGCCCGTGGCCTGGAGGACTCCTGGAAGATTTTTTTTTCCTTGTCATGTGCAGTTGTTGGTATTGTCTGCCTGCTCAAGCCGGTCCCCTAGCTCAGATGCTTGGTGTATACCTGGCAGCACTTGGCTCGTGTTAGGCACCCAGGTTTGGAAACCTCTCCTCTTGCAGCCTGCTGCAGCGACCGAGGTCGGTTCCAACCCGAAGAACAGTCCGTGATGCAGCCCTCCAGCCTCCCAAGCGCTGCCTTCCTCCCTCGCCGCCATGCAGCGCTGCTCCCCCTCTCCGGAGAGGGACGTTCTGGTCCAGGTGGGTACCTGATGCGCCCAGGCCATCGGTGATGCTCTTCTCCCCTTGCAGCTGCTGTCGGTTCCCGACGCTGCCTGGAGCACGTCTGTCGCAGGGGGGAGCCCTGTCCAGGGCTGGTGCTGTGGGTTTGCAGCGATGCCATCCCACTGCATCCGTGTCACAAGTCTGGAGGTGTTTGGTTTTTTTTTCCCTCCCCTCGTGATGAGATTATATCCGCTACCTAATTGACGAGTCTCCTCTCAGCAGCAACTGGCCTGGGAAAAGTGGAGCGTAGGCTCACTTGGTACATGTCTGCCAGAGAGGGAGGTAACGTGTCGTGCCGTTGTTCTGCGCTCGTGTTGCTGGCATTTGCTCCGCGACATTACCGCGTTCGGCATAAGCAGCTTCCCTGCAAGCCGCGAGCACAGGCAACACCCAGAGCTGCGGCATCTTTTCTGTGCCCCGCTTTCCCTGACCTAGTTTTGCTGCGTGCACACACGCGGTACCTGAGCAAACGACTCTCAGGTGTGAAAGGCAGAAGGCAGCAAAGTCTCTGTAGGGCTTTATCCAGTCTGCGGCAGCCGAGGCTGCTGGTGGGGCTGACTCACACTTCCTTCTCCTCATCCTCCCACCCAGGATATGCTGTCTCCCCATCTGAGGAGAAAGATGCAGCTTAGGAAAATCCTCTCACACCCTTGCTTCTTGGGTTGGCAGCATTTTGCCTTCATATTAATAACGGGCTGTGATCTCTGGAAGGGCTGGCTGAGCCCCCAGGAGGCTGCGTCTGCCGTCTGGGGCAGGTGCTTGTGTCCTAGAGCTGGAAGGCTTTTCTTGCTCTGGAATCTGTTCTTGCTTAGCCATCTGCCAGGCCTCTTAAGTGCTAGAGACCAGGTTTTCAGGCTCAGGTTATGGAGCTTCTTTTCATGCTGCTTTAACAGCACCGTTAAGAGCTGACAACAGGGTTGAAGCAGGAGGCTGGGGTCCATGGAAAATAGGAAGAGCTGGTAGGAGGGAAGAACAGCATCTGAAGCTGCCTCCTTTTACAGTACTGATCTTGCGACTGCAGACTTCCAGAGTAGAGGGCACCTGCCTGTCCTTAACAGTCCTGAGTCAGTGTGCATCAGACCGTAGGTATGCCTTAGCAAAATAAAGCTTTTGGTTTGCTTTTGCGAGGTTTAGTGGAGATTTTAAGGTTCCCTCTGTGGAGCCAAGATCCTTGGCCTGAGCAAGGCACGCTGGAGCACTGCTCGCGGATCTGAGCTCCTCTGTTGCTTCTTCATTTCCAGAGTAGCTGCTGGAGCTTCTTTAGGGCTGTGGACTTCAGGTCTGAAACTGCAGGGGACTGGTTGGGTGCTGGGAGACAGGAACAACCCCAAAATAGACAAGTTAAACGTGGGGAAAATCCCCTGATGTCAAGTTGCTCATCTAATCTCCAAGTCTTACAGCTTTGCTGGGTTCAGGTGCTGCAGAGAGTCCCTCCAAGCACAGGCTTTCTGCCAGGGAGATGGGAACATCCAGCCTGGCTTCTGGTGAGCAGTCATGGAGCTGGTGCGAAGACGGCCACTCACTACCTCTCAGTGCTGGCTGTGCAGCAGACCGAGAAGTTACTCTCCTAGCAGAGCCCACAAGCTCAGCTGAAGGCCCCCGTCCTGCAAGCTTGCACAGCTCAGACAGCAGTGGCTATTTCCCAAAGAGCTTGGGAGATCATGGTTCCTTGGACGGATGCCTTCATTTTAAAAGATCAGAGCTGGGAGAAAAGAAATCTTGAAGTGGCCAGGAACAGAAGGCGTAAACTTCAGTCCTTTGTTTCACACCTGATGGGGAGATCTCATAATATCCATGAAGCCTTTGTGTTTCGCCAGTGCAGGGACTGGGTAATTGTGGCTCTTCTCTTGAAAACAGTCAGAGCATCACAAGTGACTGTTGTCTCATTACCTCCTGTTTGTCTTGCCTTTCTGTCATTGCTTTCTCTTCTGCCTTTAGCCATGAGAACACCTCTCGGAGTGTCAGTATTGCTGTGGGCAGGGAGCTGCTGCCCGCAGGCAGCGTCACAGCAGCTTCAGCACGAAGGAGAAGGCATCTGCTCTGTGCCCGGGCATGGCAGGCTTGGCTCAGGAGGCTTTGAAACGGCGAAGGCAATCTCACGTATACACTGAAATTTAGGTGCTTTGCAGGGCAGGTCTGCTGTGCAGGCTGGAACCTTAGTTTGCCATGGAGCTGAAATGTGTTGGGTTTCTGCTGTCTGTTACTGTTCTTTTTAAAAAGCATTGGACTGTTTTTTTGCCTGTGACGGGGCATCACTTAGAAGAAACCGTATTAACTTAGCAAAAGTGGTAGAGACAAGTCCTGAAGAGGGTTTACCAGCACAGCACTACGCTCCTTCGTGGTTGGTTCTGGTTTTAATGGAAGCTGTCGGTTCAAACTGCCTCCCGACCACCTTGCAGCTGTCTCACTTGAGCCTGTCTACCTTCTTGAGTCTGGGGCTGATCCTGCCTTCCCATCTTCACCTCCTTTGTCTACAGACAGCCGCCGGGTGAGCCCTGCTGCTCCTCGCTCTGCTCCTGAGTGAGGAGGTTCCTTAAGGCCAGCTGCTGCCTGACCTGGTCGCGTGTGGAGTTGACGAGGCCCTGCAGAAGCACGTTCCCTCTGGCCCTGGCTGCACCTCGCCTGGGGCAGGCACCACTGACACGAAGGAGGAGAGTTTGAGGCGGGTGGCTGCTGTTAGACCGGTGTTTAGAGCCGTAGTCAGATCTCCATAACCCAGGAGGTGACTCGGGAGCCTGGCGGGGGTCAGGGAGTTGCAGGGACCGTCCCCGTCCCTGCTGGGCTGAGAGGCTCGGCCAGGGTGCTCGAGAGCAAGCTGTGATACCTGCTGAGGGGACCTGACTGCAGCCTGCATGTCTGGGATGGAAAACCCCTTTCTGGGGAAAGTTTAAGCAAGTGAGTAGTTTAAAACCTCTCTAGGGTCTTTTGCATTTCCCATTTCCTGTCTTATTAGCGATTAAGTACTGACAAAACGAGCAAGAAAGAATAACTGCGTTGAAATGGAAGCATTAAAAAAGCTGACCCCTTGGGAATGTTCATGGCACCAAGGTTAGCATTGAAGCAAGGCCGCCTGTAACCTACCTCGGTACGTGTCAGGGGTTCCCCAAAGTGTCGTCCGTGCACTTGAATCCTGCTGGAAGATGGTTAGGCTTACTGTGCTATCTCTGCTCCTGCACCTACATTTGTGTTGCTCCAGTGCCTGGCAGAACAAGGCTGCTGTGTCTTTAAAGCCTTCTCAGGGCTTTGCGGAGGCAGTTCCATTGAAGTATTTGAATGAGAGCAGGAGGGGGGTGTGCATGTGGCTATTGGCAGAGCTCTCTGTGACATCCCTCTGAACAGCTGGGCTCTGCTTTGCTTCAGAGCTGCTTGTCAGAGCAATTAGCTTGCTGTAGCAGCAGCAAAGATTGCTAGCATTTCATTCAGGGGTGAGAGCTGGCGGGGTCTTCTAAGAAGCAAAATTACCTTGGCAAAATTCCTCTCAAACGGGTTGTGGCAATGAAGTCTCCATCGAGATTAGGAAACAGATGACCTGCTGAGAGTACAGAACCACCAGGGTGAGTTTATTTTTGGAATTAAGTCTCCAATTATTTTGGGCTTGAGAAAGATTGACCAGAGACTTTTCTTTTCCTCTCCCCTCACCCCCACCGTGCAAAATACAGCATAGGTATAAATGCAAGCAAGTGGTTCAGGGATGGGGACCTGACATCATTCATCTCTGGTAAGTGACTGCATTTCTGCTGCTTGATAGGGTTAATTTAAAAAGATGCCGTACTAAAATGAATATGTGGCTCTCTGAGCCATTCAGGGCTTGCTAACATACGCTGAGCTTTCTCCTTCCTCTTTTTGTGATGCTGAGAAGGCACCTCCAGGAGATGGGGGAATCCCCGATAAGCACACTGTACTCTTCCATGTCATTAAGGAGTTCCCCGTGACAGTCTCATGGGTACTCCCTGAGTCTTAGCTTGGTGGTTATGCAGCTTGCTCCTGGGTAGTTTCTGGTCATTTTACAAAGACAAAATATTCCCTGCTGTTCTGCCAGGTTATATTTTAGAGGCTTTACTTGTTTGAAGTTGGCTAGTTGATAACAAAAGTACACTACTTGTTAATTGGCTACGTGCCACGTGAAATTCTTAGCTCAGTTCATGCAATTTAGTGTTCTGTGGGACTACGTATGCTGTATTTGTATTCACAGGTAGATATTAACCCCATCTTTTATTTGAAAACGTCTCAGTAAATTGGATGTGGCTTTAGTGGAATCAGGAATTTGGATTCCCTTTACCTCCTTCTCACACATGCTCATCATCCACTCTTGCTTAAGAAACAAAAGACTAGAAATAATGTGTCCTTTGATATTTAGTGCTAGGAACTGGTTTTCTTGGTTGTGGTGTATTAGCCAGTTACAGTACTGCAAGATCTTTATTTTGGTGCATTGGACCTGTTTCGTTTCCCTTCATCTCTTGAAAATGCTTTTTTTTTTTTTAAATTGGAAGCATCACCTGTAGCTTGAGGACCTGCAAGCAGCAGCAGCACCTGAGTTCTTTTTGCTGAAGGCTTGGGCTGTAGGTAAGTGGGAAGGTGAATACCTCACCTGCCCTTCGGACTCCTGCTTCGCTGTCAAGTCCAGCTCTCACAGCTGGCAGCCAAAACATGGTGTTGACTTGTAACATCACTCCCCCCCTCCTTGACTGATGATCACATCAATTTGGATCTTGCATGGGAAGCAGCCACAGAGTCTATTTGCTCTGTACCTGTTGGCTGTTTAGTGTCTCAGATGCCTCAGGATCCTCTACCTGCATGCTAATAAGCAGGAGCATCAGCCTTGAAAACAGAAAGGAGAGGGAGGGAAACCCCTCTTCTCCCAAGGAGGTTTGCCAGGAGCTGGAATGATTTAGGTCTGGTTGTAAAGCTCAAGGATCTGCTTTGCCAGCCCAGGTCAGCTCGAGGATGGCAAGCTGGACTGGGGAATACCTTGCTCTCAGCCAGCTTCCTAATGTTTAGGCTCCTGCTTCTGATTGCCACGGGCAAGGCACGTGAGGAGTGTGCAGGCAAGAGGGTAAGGGGTTTATTTCTCATGTCACACATCTCTCCTGAGCCTGGGTGCCACCTCCCGCAGCTGCACGCGTTGCCTGCCTGATGTGATAGCTCACTGCGAGCGTGTTTGCTTGGCAGGAATTCCATTTGGGGCTCTCCAAAAGATTTGTGACGTGTGGCAGCGGGAACTGAGCCAGAGTCCTGCTTCTGAGCCCCGGCAGGGTTAACAGAAATCCCTGTTCTCTGCTGTCCTGTTGCATCTTGACGCTGTAGAAAGTAGGTGGATAATTCCTTGCTAGCTTTTCAGGAAACCCCTGTGGTGGACAGCCCTCATTAATTGTTGCTGGGAAACTGCTTTGACGTCATGGGAGCAGTTCCCTGGTCTTCGGATGAATACAGGAATAGCTCGTGATGGGGAAGGGAAGACCGGTGTGAAATGGAGAAGGGAACTCTCTGACAGGGGATTCTCGTCTCAGATTTCTTTTCTTTTTCTCACCATCCTGCCTAGGGACCCTCGGCGAGCCCACAAACATTTCCAGCACTGTAAATGTACATTTGGATTGAATTTGATCCCTGCCTTCTCAAGAAATGTTTATACTGATCGCTTCTGTGATCCTTTCACTCTTTAACTATCGGCTGTTTTTTTCTCCCCCAGATTTTATAAACAAAGGGGTGAGAGGGTTCTCACGTGGCTTCACTGCAGCTCCCAAAATAAACTGAAAAGGAAAAGAAGAACAGCATCACTGTTTTCTTTTTTTTTGTTTTTGTTTGTTTCTTTTTTAAACATTAAATAAACAGTATTTCCTTGGACTAACAGAGGGGAGAGCAGAAAGACTGAAGATGGCTGCTATTGCTGTCAACTTTGGGCTAAGACAACTTTTAAGCCTCTGAGACTGTTTAAACCCCTTCTTCAGTATCAGTTTAAACCCCTTCTTCAGTATCAGTTTAAACCCCTTCTTCAGTATCATTTGAACTCATTTCTTTGCAAACTCTCCCAAGGTGTTTGTGCAGTAGGTTCCTTTCTCCTCTGTCCAGCCTGTTGTGGGATGATGCCCCCTAGGGATATGGGCATCGAAGAACTGCAGCAGGAATTCTCTGCGTCACCTTTTCCACACCTGCAAATTGGGCGTAAGCAAATTTTACCCATTGAGTTCAAGTGCTTAAGAAATGTTTGCACCCCGATGTGCTGTAGAGCAGCCAGGAATGTACCAGTTTGGCAATGGAGTCCGACGTTTCCATCTAGGGCTCTTGAGGGTCTGAAAACTTGTCTCGATTGCCTGGTTGCATCTTCACGAGATCCTTCCCCAACACCACCATTTTCTTGCTTTAAAAAGGAAACGTGCATCAAAATTTGAGCAGTAAGCACAGTCAGGGTAGGGAGAGGATTTTGGAGGGATCTGGGGATCTTTACAGCCTCTGGCTTCAGCTCTGAACTGAATTATCTTCCCCGGGATGTCTCCAGAGTGCATGAATCCATTGATTGCCATCTTTGTGTCATCAGCTTTTTACAGCAGAAATTAGATGGGAGCTCTGATCTTGTGTAGCATATAGGCTGCTTTGGGGGTGAAAAGAAAGGGCCTGAATATTGCAGGTAATCGAGCTGGATTCTCTGAATGCATCCCTCAGCTCTACGTTGGAGTTACCCGTCAAGTGCAAGACAACTCTTCCTGCTGCTCCTGCACCCCAGCAGCAGTTTTTGTGTATGGGGGGAGCGGGGAAGGGGAATCCTTCCCTTGTTTTGCTGCTTTTCTTTGTCTGTGAGCCCCCTCATCCCTCTGCTGACTGGGTGGGGCAGTAGGCATTGTCACCTTCGTGTTCCTGGCAAATGAAGAGAATCTGTTAATGAACCGATATTTCTCCCCTCCGTGTTGGTTCATGTGGCCTGGGTGTTTCCAAGCCTTGTGCCTGGTGTGGCCGGACACGCTGGGTCCCTCTCCTCCCCTCCTGAAGGAGCTCGAAGCTACAAATGGTAGTTGCTTCTTCTTTGCCACTGAAACGCAGCCTTCTGCTGCGGGAGCCAGCAATTCCAGTTGCACGCAGCCAAGTGTGGCCATTCGGGGTGTGAAGCAAAGACCTGTCTTGAGTGAGAACATCTGGAATCTGCAGGGGGAAGAAGCAGATTGTTCTGCTTTTAATTATTCTTTCCTGAGACAAGCGCAAAGTGTTCTACAGTGAGTTTTTCATTTTTTCGTTCCACAAGGAGCCGGATCTGAATGTGGCAGGTGCCAGATTAAAAACCGCAGAATCCCCTGTGGAGCGTGGGGAGGCATTGGGTAGGTGGCTGGGCTTATTCGTGTTTCAGAACACAGTTCAATAGCATCTTCTGTTTCCTTCCCTCACGGGGAGGAGAGAACATCTCTTCCGCTCCCAGAAGGACTCTGCCTTCCTTCCGTGTGCTGCCTGCCCAGGGCACTGTGGTGCTCCCCTTAAATGATCCGATGAACTTTCATTGTCAGCCCCTGGTGCTCTTCTTCCTGTGGAGATTGTGAGATGAAAAGCAGCTGGGCCTTCAGTCAAAGTGGCTTTTTTTCCCCTAATTGTTGGTAGCAGCAGAACTTGTGTGGTGGAGCCCTCTTCCTGCCTGGAGCTCAGCTGCATGGCAGGCACTTGCCTCTGCTGTGCGCTGCCTTCGCTGCTGCCGGCCTGTCTCGTGCTTTCACTTAAGTGGCGGGTTTTGTTCAATCTTTTGCTGAACTACTCCTTTTCAGTGAAAACTGCTCCATTGCATCTAGGAAGGAAGCGTTTCAGTAGCAGCTCCTGAGTGCGGTGGGGTAGGTGTCCGACCTGCCTAGGGCGATGCAGTCCCAAAGGCTGCGGCACTCAGCACCTCTTGTTCTGGCACATCTGATGCGTGTGTATCGCAGGAAGAGTCTTTTGGCAGCCCTGCCAACAGCTGTGTCACACACTCAGAGGACAGGAATAGCAGCCTGACACCTGTCCTGATGTTAGTGTTTGCATTGATCGAGGGAGGTAACAAGCTAACTTTATTTTCCTGGAGCTGTCTGGTGGTCTGAATTATTCTGCATAACGCAATCCATGCATGGACCACGTACCTGGGAAGCGCTGCCCTGGTGATAACAGCTCCCCAGGCACCTGTGGAGGCTGGTGAGCGGCCCTTCAAAGGCCTTAGAAGTGACGTGGGGCTTGAGCAGACTCTGGCCTCTTCCCAGGGCTCTGGTCCATGGGACAGCCTTGACCGCCACAGACCTGCAGAGGTGCGGCACGGGTCCCCACGGGACAGTTCTCCTGCCACCAGAACAGCCAGGAGGGCCCACGGTGCATTAAGCTGCTGCAGGCGTTTGCTCAGCAGACAAGTTTTCTCCTCGTCTGGGGATGAAGGCCACTCAGCTGGCATCTTCTAACCCACCCTGGAGTTATTTGGGACGTGCTGATATCCTGCAGAATAACCTAGATGTTATAGGTTATAACCCTAGAGGGTTTTGTCTCACCTGCATTTCCTGCCTCCTGGTTCACACGAGGCTATTTCCCCCCCCGCCTACTTTCCACCTCAAGTCCAAACCTTCCATCTGCATCACAGTTTCACCTCTTTGATGTAATGTGGGGGTGGAGATTAAGACTTAAAGCGGTGACTAAGCACAGGGAGCCTGTGCGCTGTGCAGCCAAATACAGCTGGCCCTCCTGCATTTCGGTGTGTGCATCTCGCTTTGTTTTAGGGGGAGCTGTAAGGGCGTGAAGACTGAAGCCCCTCGCCACAGCTAGAGGAGAGAGCTCTGGAGGGGCTGCTCCGTCGGCTGAGACGGTCGCAGCTTCTGCTTGTTCCCGGTTAAGGCTTCGGGACCTTCTCCCGAAGCAAGTCTCCTCCTCGCCAGAGCCGTTCCCTGTGGGAGGAGGGGGGGGTGTGAAAGCCCCCTCACCATTTTGCTTTTGAACTGAGGCTCCAGCCTCTTGGGGGGCTGCTGGGCATCCCCATTCAGCAAAAAAAAAAAAAAAGAAAAAGCTGAGGGCTTTCGTTTGGCCGAGCAGCCCCGGCAGGTGATGTTTCAGCAGCTGCACAGCCTTCGGGGGTCCTGCTAGCAAAGCCTATTTTTTTTTTTTCTCCTAACAGCCTCTTGCCACAGCCGGGAGCGCACTTCGATGCCACGGGAACTTCCCCGGCTGCCATGCCTGGGGAAGCAGGAGGACGGAGGCCTCCCTGCAGAGGCTGGGTGCGGAGCGAGGCCGGGCTGGGGGCAGCTGGGGAGGATTCAACGCCTTCAAGGTGCGGCCCCCTCCTACGGCAGCCGCTGCGCTGGGGGGGTCCCAATTCACCCCCAGACCTGGCTGGTTGCTCTTGGTGACAGCGCTGGTTGCCACGGAGCCGCGCTTCTCATTGGGGGACCTGGAAGCCAATGAGCAAACCCATCGGGGAAGCATCCTCGTTTGAGCATCCTCGTTTGAGCATCCTCGTTTGAGCATCCTCAGTTAACCTTGCGGGAAGTTCTCGGTGCTGTTCGGGGCTCGCCAGCAGCCTCGTGCGGGTGCTGGAAGAGGGTCCTTGCTCCCCCCTTCCCCCAAGTTCGCTGCCTTCGGTTTCCAGCAGCACCAACACCCCGGCTAGCCCTTCCTGCCCAGCCTTTCCTGCCCAGCTCCAGGGGCTGAGAATGACTTGGGTCGTCCATCGGCGCTGGTGGGGACTGTCCTGCCCACCAGTGAGTCACCAGCCTCAGGGTGTTTATTTCTGAGTCCTCAGAGCGCTACAGCTCTGCTTAGCATTGCGATTGGATCTGGTTTGTTTCTAAGCGTGCCGCCTTCGTGTTTAGAACCAGCGCGAGGACCTGGAGAGCCGAGCCTCTGGGGGCTGCGTCGGGGTTTCTTGCTGGCAGCGAGAAACCTTTCTTCCCCAGCGCGGGAGCTCCGTGTTGCATTCGTGGGGCACGTGGAGATGGCTTGGGCTGGGCCTGTCCCCTAAGATTGCGTTCTGCCCTATGGAGTGCTTCTTGGAATGAGCCTCAGAAAACAAAGATGAGCCCCCCCCAGGGAAGAGATGGGGGGATATGAGTCAAGCCTCTCATCTTTGAAGCACGTGGCGAAGCCTGTAAGCGTGCAGGCTTGACCCTGGGGCCGTGGGTTGGGCAGGAACTGAGAGAGTGGGGCTCACTCATGCTTATTTTCCTTTTTTCCAAGACCAGAGGTAGCTTAACCCTCTCGTGGGGCGGGAGAAGCTCCCTTGGGTGCCTCTGTCCTGCAGCGCCGGACTGCAGTCAAGCAGCCGTATGCCGCCTTTACGCCCTCATTTAGCTCGCAGCAGCGTCCGCGCTCAGAAAAGCAAGGCCAGGAAGAGGGTTAGCTAGCTGTAGGCTTCCTGCCCTTCCCAGCTCTGCTTCTGGACCCATTCCACCATAAATGCAGAAGTCTCTTGCTTTCATTCCTGCCTAACCAGGGCCAGCTGCTGCTTGCGTTGTCACGGCTTGGCAGCTGCAGCCTGCTCGTAGCCAGGAGGCAGTGGAGGTAGAGTTCAACGTTCCCCTTTCGGGGTGGAGGTGAGGATGGAAATCCCTCGTGGCTGCCCTCGGGCTGGCCTTGGCACGCAGTGCTCGCCACCGCGACTCACCTGCCGGCTCTGCCAGCCGCCAGACCCCAAGCAAAACCTAGCGGCAGCTCGCTCGCCTTCTGTGGCTCTGTTGGTCTCTGCTCTGACCCAGATTTTGTGGCTTCCCTGATGCTGCATCTACGTAATCTTTTCATCTCCCTGGCGAAGCTCGGCTCTGTCCCGCCCACCCCACCAAGCCCTCTGAACTTCCCCTTCCCCTGCAAGCTGCTGTCTGTCACTGCAGTTTGTGTCTGCCGCCCCCTCGCTGCGTCCCACGGCTGTCCTGGGGGAGCAGGGCTGATTCATTCACACAGAAAGGAAACCTCTTCTTGC
This sequence comes from Cygnus olor, assembly GCF_009769625.2. Classification (NCBI taxonomy): domain Eukaryota; kingdom Metazoa; phylum Chordata; class Aves; order Anseriformes; family Anatidae; genus Cygnus; species Cygnus olor. Next base: position 1,924,658 of record NC_049197.1, read on the forward strand.
AGGCATTGCAATTGAGAAGCACTAGCAGCACGCAACACCTCTTCCTTGAATTTTTGGAGCGCTGCTGTCAGGGACAGAAGGTTTCTCGGGAGGGGGCAGCGTACAAATATCTATTCAGTGTCTCTGAGTCTTCTTTTGGGGTGAGGAAAACTGATGATTTTTTTCCCTTGTGATGCTGAAGTTGCATTGCAGTATGACAAGAAAAGATCCCATTGCCCTTCATGAATTCTGAGCACCTTCTGAGGTGCCCGATGTGGGGGTAGAAATTACGGAATCACAGAATTGTAGGGATTGGAAGGGACCTCAAGAGATCACCGGGTCCAAACCCCCTGCCAAAGCAGGTTCCCTAGAGCAGGTTGCCCATGTAGGCCTCCAGATGGGTCTTGAATATCTCCAGAGAAGGAGACCCCACAACCTCCCTGGGCAGCCTGTTGCAGCACTCCGTCACCCTCACCATGAAGAAGTTCTTTCGCATGTTGGCGCGGAACTTCCTGTGCTCCATTTTGTGGCCATTGCCCCTTGTCCTGTCCCCACAACCCACTGAAAAGAGGTTGGCCAAATCCCTCTGTCTCCCACGCTTCACATGTTTATAAACATTGATAACATCCCCTCTCAGTCTTCTTTTCTCCAGGCTGAACAGACCCAGGTCCCTCAGCCTTTCCTCGCAGGGGAGATGCTCTAGGCCCTGTGTAATCTTTGTTGCCCTCTGCTGGACTCTTTCCAGGAGATCCCTGTCTTTTTTGTACCGGGGAGCCCAGAACCGGACACAGTACTCCAGGTGAGGCCTGACCAGGGCAGAGTAGAGGGGGAGGATCACCTCCCTTGGCCTGCTGGCCATGCTCCTTCCAATGCACGCCAGGATCTCATTGGCCCTCTTGGCCACCAGGGCACACTGCTGGCTCATGGTCAACCTGTCGTCCACCAGGACCCCCAGGTCCTTCTCCGCAGAGCTCTTCTCCAGCAGGTCATCCCCCAGCCTGTACTGATCCATGCGGTTGTTCCTTCCCAGGTGCAGGACTCTACACTTGCTCTTGTTAAACCTCATTTGGTTACTTCCTTGCCCAGCTCTCCAGCCTGTCCAGGTCTCACTGAATGGCAGCACAGCCTTCTGGTGTGTCGGCCACTCCTCCCAGCTTTGTAGCATCGGCGTACTTGCTGAGGGTGGACACTGTTCCCTCAAGGTTGTCAATGAAGATGTTGAACAAGACCGGACCCAGCACCGACCCCTGGGGAACACCACTTGTCACAGGTCTCCAGCCAGATTCTGCACTGCCGATCACCACCCTCTGAGCTCAGCCAGTCAGCCAGTTCTTAACCCACCTTACTGTCCACTCGTCTGTCCTACACTTTCTCAGCTTTGCTAGCAGCATCCACTGCTCTCCCCCCAGTCTACCCAGCTGGTGATGCCATCATAGAAGGCAACGAGGTTGGTCGAGCACGATTTCCCCTTGGTGAGTCCATGCTGACTACTCATAACCTTCTTCTCTTCCAATTGCTTGGAGATGGCATCCAGAGCAAGCTGTTCCATCACCTTTCCAGGGACAGAGGTGAGACTGACTGGCCTGGAGTTTCCCGGATCCTCCTTCTTGCCCTTTTTGAAGGCTGGAGTGACATTGGCTATCCTTCAGTCTTCAGACACCTCTCCTGTTCTCCAAGACCATTCAAAGATGATAGCGGTTCAGCGATCACCTCCACCAGCTCCCTCAGCACACATGGATGCATCCCATCGGGACCCATGGATTTGTGTGTGTTGATCCCACTCAGATGCTTTTGAACCACTCCCTCAAACAGAGGGGAGCTCTCCATTTCCCAGCCTCTTTCTCCTCCCTCCAGGGTCCAGGAGTCCTGGGGGGCAGTCTTTGAAGCCAAGACCGAAGTAAAGAAGGCATTCAGTATCTCCACCTTCTCAGCATCCCCCATTACCTGGACACCCCCCTCGTTCAGCAAGGGACCCACATTATCCCTAGTCTTCCTTTTACTGTTTACATACTTAAAAAAAAAATCTTCATATTATCCTATATCTCTTTTGCAAGCTTCATCTCCAGCTGGTCTTTAGCCTTCCTCGTTGCGTCCCTGCAGGCCCTGACAACATTCCTATACTCCTCCCAAGAGGACAGGCCCTTTTTCTACATTTCGTAGACCTTCCTCTTCCTTCTGATCTTGTCTATGAGCTCCTTGTTCATCCACACAGGTCTCCTGCCCCCCTTCCCCAATTTCCTGCTCTTAGGGATGCACCGATCCTGAGCTTGGAAGAAGTGCTGTTTAAATGTAGCCCAGCTCTCACAAGCACCCTTGCCTTCTAGCAGTCTAGCCCATGAGATACCCCCAAGTAGGTCCCAGAAGAGGTCGAAGTTGGGTCTCCGAAAGTCCAGGGTAGCAATCCTACTTTTTGCCCTGCACGAGGAGGCTGACGTGCCTGTCAAGCAAGTGCTCCTTTTCCTCTTCTGCCCCAGTTTCTGTCAGAGGCATGGCAGCAGAGAGCGGTGCCCTCAGGCGCGGGCTCCCTGTCCTCACGCTCTGCTTGCTGCAGATGCTGGCGGTTTCTCCTGGCCATGCTCGGGGTGAAGAGCAGACCCTCGCAGCTAGAGGAGGACGGAGTGACTCCAGAGGGAAGCCCCTTCCTGCAGGGTTGCTCCAGGAGCATCTGCCAACAGGATCGGCGGTGGTGCCATACCCTGTGCCGCGGGGCCATGCCAGGAAGGGGCAGGGAGCAACAAATGATCCGTGCAGCACAAGAACCTGCAGCGGGCAGCTTTCACCCGGCAGGCTGAGGTGCTGCCACCCTCCCCACAGCCCCACAAGGGACCTGGCATTTGGGGTCCCGCCTATGCTTAGAAACCAGCAGCAGCCAGAAGGGCTGTTTGCAGAACGCTCCTGCCGGGCTAACATCAGCAGCCTGTCGCTACGCTTTTCTGCACCAGCCATGGGTGGCTGCTGGTTTCTGTCAGGAGGCTTCAGCTTGAGTTGGGCACTTCAGGCAGCGATGCGACATGGGGCTGAAGCAGCCTGGCTCAGCACCGCAGAGGGCCCGGGAGTCTTGCCCAGTTATTTTTGCTTACACGTGTCGCGCAGGTGAAGAGGGAGCTTTCCGGCCCCTGGTGTCCTCAGCACTTTCAGATGTTCGGCATAGAAAGTTGCTTGTGGAGTTAACGGCGTGCTTTTCGTCAACTTTCTGCTCTGAAATGGATGCATGTGAATAATGGCTGGGATCTTCCAACGATTATTTCTAGGCTAGTGAGAAATAGCTCATTTTATTACAGGGTGGGGATGTGTCCCCTTGCCGTAATCGTGCCCGTGGTATCCCCAGTCAGCCTCCTGCAGGTAGGTGTCTGCCTTGAAATGCCCGATCCCTGTACATAAAGCAGACAGTGCAACCTCATCAGCTTCAGCCCTGCGTCATTCCTTGCTTTCCCTGCACCCTTTTCCATCCATCTTTTGGGGTCACCAGGGTTTCTTCCCACACACCCTGAAGGTGCTGCCGACTCATCACAGCCTTGGGTTAAGTAACTTTTTCCTTTCCCCGTTCTCCCACCTGCGACTCTGAGCTGACAGCGATGAGTCTTACTGCTGGAGCAACGATGAGCCTTTAGCTCATCATAAGCCTGACATCGGCGATAGTAGGTGTGAAAGAAGGCTCAGGCGCCTGCGGCTTCCTCCATTTCTCAGTGTCCTGTCGCATCTTCTCGCTTAGATCGAGCGCAGGATCCAGGGCCGAGGATTCCCAGGTGCTCTCGCCGGATGATGCTGTGGTTTCTGCCATGCGGGTTTGCCTGTGACGTGCGGCGGTGTCATCCATGACGGCATCTGCCCCGGATGCCTCAAGGGGTTGGTTTCCAATCCCCCTAGGAATCCGTGAGCTCAAAGCAGTCGCTTGCACTCCAGCTTTCAGTGGCTGGAACTGGAAATTATTCCAGTAGCTGCACTAAAAGTAAAACACGTTTTATGTTCAGCATTCCCACAAATTAAAAGGCAGTGAGGTTGAATTAGTTAATGAATATTAGCAGTTCCCGTGCGGAGCCAAGAGTTAATAAATCTTTGTGAAATCTGAGGCTCTTTCAGCCTTGTTCTGCCAAAGCAATTAATAAAACAAGTTGATAAACATCAGCTGTGTTCTCCAGCGCCCAGGCCTTTTGTTTGAGCCTCTCTGAAATTTAGGCTTCTACTTTCCTTTCTGGAGTCCTGTCTCAGGGGACCTGCCTTCTACTTTCCCTTTCCCAGCCCCTTCATCTGTCACCCCACGGGCGCTGGGCCCTGCGCTGTCACCGTCTCCGCAAGCGTGGTTCTCGGTGCTGGAGCTGATGTGAGGAGCGGCTGTGTGTCGTGTCCGTTCCTCCTGATAACGCTGCCATCAGGCAGGAGCACCCGCCTTGTCTGCTTCTGCTCACTCCTTGCAGGGGCTGGCTGTGCTCCTGCTAATCAAAGGGATGCAATTAACCATAACTTCGTTAGGAAGCATTATGTTTTCCTCTTAACGTTGGCTCCCACTTTGCCTGAAGTAGCTAACCACAGGCAGTTAGAAGACATCAGGTGTCACTTTGTTTCCCAGGAAGAACCAGAGTTATCTCTTCGGTACAAGGCTGTTTTCTCACTGAAGATGCAACTAATTGCAAGACGGACTGGGCTGGGATTTGGAAAAAAGAATGCCGATTTGTTGTTGTTGTTGTTTGTCCCGGGACAGAGCACCCATCCTCCCATTGCTTGAGTTTATTTCACCTTCTGGATTTCCTGCTTCTGCGTGTTCGTTAGCAGGAGCTCTACCCTTAGCCTCTCCCTCACATCAAAGAACTTAAAGGGCAGGGTAGGGACCTCTGCATATCTCAGGGTCTTTGTTCAGCCCTGCTGATGTCTTCAGAGTCCTGGGAAAAATAGTGGAGCTCCTGCAAGGTCTCCTCGAAGCAGGGGCTGCCTCCCAGGGGATGAATGGGGGGGCTGTCATTAGGATGCTCGGTTTGAAGTACACCTTCTTGAGTTACAAGAAAGTTACAACCTGTATGTGCAAGAGTTAGCGCTATAATGGAAACCTCTCCACCGCCTGACCCCCTTCTACCCGTTCTGTCACCTCTTCTGGCAGGTGCCCACTGCTACGTTGTAGGGCTCTGAAGATGTCAAATAGCAACACAACACAGGAGTCTCTGGAAATAATGAAGGAGTCCGAAAAAAAAGTGGTCGAGGAATCTGTGAACAAAACCAAATGTGTATCCAGGTCACTGAGCAAGGAGGAGGTGGAGAAGGATGGGGAGGAGATCAGCGTGCGTCAGGAATCTCAGGTAAGCATGCAGACCGGGGGCGATCTCCTCTGACAGCTTGCAGAGCTGTGACCCCTTTAGTGGCAAACACAAGCCAGTTTCTACCCCTTCTGAACGGGGCCTGAGCCTCTACTACCGTGTCCCAAGGTGATACCACGCTGTACAGACGGTGTATTTCACAGGCTGCTCTCTTTGACTGAATCTATTCTGCTTTGGATGGAATAATTTAAATGTTCTTGGAGCCAGAGAGAAAATGAGACTGGTCTGCTCCTGAGGGCACTGTACTCAGTCCCCAGACTCCAGCCCCTTGTCTAAAACCTCCTTTCTTTGACCTAAAGATGATTTAATGACTTAATGTGAAGTGGAGGCATCCCAGTGAGAGCTCAGTTTCAGGAATGCTGCTTGGCCATTGCTTTGCTGCTGCTAAAAAATGCCCAAATAGGAAATGAATGTTTTGGGGTTTCATTTCAGCAAGGAAAAAAAAAAAAAACAAAAAACTGTGCAAGCATTCTTTGGAGAGTGCTGGCACTCTTCCCTGCTTCTTTGCTGTCTTGTCACGTGTTCTTTCAGCTTAGTGTGGAGCTTGAAGAAATGCTCACTCTCCCCAACCTGCTGAATGCTTCTGCATTTAAAGCTGGTGGCTGCTGCCAGGTTTGGTCAGCCACTGCTTGGGCAGGCACCAGTGAGGCTCAGAAAGAGCCTGACTTTGGTCGCTTTGTGATAGTGGGGAAAGGTTCCTTAGAAGGCAACGATAACCAATTACTCAGTCTGAATCAGAGCAGCAGCATCTCCATCATGATCCAGCATGCTAAAGTCTCCTTCCCGTCTCAGGACTGGTAGAAGACTCCTAATTTTTCCACTTAGAATTGCGTCGTGCACCTTCACACATGTGTCCTGTGATCATTCTGTTGTGCCGGTTCTTCCAGAAACAGATCCACGTGGGGCTGAGCCACCTGAAGTTTCTTAAGCAGGTTTTGCTCACCTGGGGGCTGACGGGACAGCTCAGCTCTCCAGGTCTTCCCGTTTGCACAACCTGCCACTGCTGCCGGGTAGAGATTTTCTTCAGAGTCATTTTACATGCTCAATGTTGTGCTGCCTCAAACAACAAATACCTTTTCTGTATGCATTCAGATTAAGCTTCTTGCCTTCTCTATTCTTTCTCTACAGAGGCGGACATCAAGTCACGGACATGCCAGAAAAAGAGCCAAGGTATGGGATATGCTGCCATCCCTTTCTTGCTCTGTCCATTCTGAGCCAAGCCATGATCCCAGCCCTAAAACAGTTCTCTCAAGTCTTCTCTGTCTTCATAATCAACACACAGCACATGATGGTTCAGGACGGTGCCTTTGCACCCACTGGAGCATGAGTGCTCCTCTTTAACACACACTTACCCATGGAGGAACTGTTTGCTGCTCCTAATGACCACACCAGTGCCCTCCTCAGACTCTGAAATGCCAGAAAGGAAATCCGGAGATTTCATCGGAGGGACAGGGCAGCACACTTGCCTTTTACACCCTCTTGTTGAGAAAAGAGTTAAAGTGTAACTGCCTGGTTTCACCTAGAGCCCCGTTTCTTCAGGGAATACTGCATTTGCTCTTACAGTGATGCCACATGCAAGTTAGCATCTGAAATTTTTGCTAGTAACAAGCACCAGGACACCATTGTTGTAGAATGTTTTTTAAGGCAAAATCTGGGGGTAAAATGCAGCCATTGGGTTCTTTATATTCTTTAGCTTTCCTAGTATTAACCCCAGTTTTTATTTGCAAAATTTGAATTCAATAATAACTACTGAGCCAGGTTATCAAAAGTAGCCGTGAATTTTCCAGAACTGGCAATTATAAAACATAGCATAATTCAGCCATCCATCTAGTCCAGCGAGGATTCATCTAGAGCAACCTCCAAGTCAAAACAGGGTCAGCTATGAGGTTGTTCAGGGCTTGATTTTAAAACTGTGATTGGGAGGGTGAAGGTCTCTCTTCTTCCTCTTTCTCCTTTTATTTTTCCCCTCTTTCCCAGAATTCAAACCCAAATGAAGACATGTTATGCATTGAGGCATGGGAGAGAGGGGAGACCAGTTAAATTTGTAGTAATGGTTATGTCTGGTTTTAATTAAGGTAATGTATGAAAGCAATGTGCTGCTTTTATGACCTACAGGGTGTGCAGAAAAAGTATTCTAGTGGTTCTGTTTGGTCTTAGAAGCCAGGACTCTGTGCAGCACACAAACAGGCTGCGATTCCAGTTCCTGCCTCTTCCATGCATAAGGCAGAATGTGTCTGTGCACCTCAGGCCTTTCCCCATATTGCTGATCCTGCCTGGGTTTCCGTGTGACTGAACGATAATGTTTTTTCCCGTTTGTCACCCAAGTGAGTCAACTTGCCAACAGTCCAGAAAGTGCAGGTTTAATTTTAATCATTTTCTCAAAGCACTACTATATTACCCAAAATAACCGAAGGCATCAGGTCAGACAGGCAAGATGTAAATGGGATGACAGCCTTGTAATTAAGAACAGTAACAAATCTCACTTCGCATCTTAGAAAAGGAGATAGTTGGTTTCAGCTGTATCTTTTCTGAATGGTTTTGATTCTTATCCGGCAAGGAGGGGAGAAGCTGGGATTGCTCTGGCTGAAGAGGCCAACGAATGCATGAATTAAGGCTTTCCCACCTAAAAGTTGCTCGGTTCAAATCCTAATCACAGACCGAAGGAACAAAATATAGCTGGTTCACTCTAGGGCTCCAAGCACGTGCATGTTCCTGTTCATTGCAAGGACCTGGTTTAGTACTCCTCCTTTTCAGCAGTTTAATCAACACTGACTGCAGGAGTGGCTTTGTAATGCAGCAGCATGAACTTTTAAGTGTGCTGTCTGACTTAGATGTCTTAACTGTACTCTTTCTTTTCCTTTTCCAGTCTAATTCAAAGCTTAAGCTGGTCAGAAGTTTGGCTGTATGTGAAGAATCATCTAGCCCATTTGTAGATGGCCTGCTGGAGTCCCAGGTAGGCCTAAAATCAGGCAAACTGGATTGTAGAAGCCCAGAAAATCCCCTTCATGCTGGAGACGATGTCTTACACTGGGCTTGTACCTCTGAGAGCCAAGAAGTTCCCACAAGTTCCCAGGTTTTGAAGGAAGCGGTCATGCTCATGAGCACTGCTTGTATGCATAGTCACAATCCTTCTCTTACAAGGAATCACTTGTAATGGTGCGAGACCTAACTCACCTCGGGTACTCCTGAGCCCAAAGTGTAATACAGTTTTATCAGCCTCGAGCAGGGAAGCACGTGACTTAGATCCTGAGCTGATCCAGGCAAGGCAGGTTTTCAGCAGTGGGAAATGCTGTTGAGTCCCATCAGATCTTGCTGAAAGCTTCTCGTTGGGAGGAGGATGGGGAGAGAGAGACTGCTTTGTCTGCTCTCAGAACTGGGCTAATTATGAAATATCTTGGATCTGCTACCTGAAACTCCTGCCTTTCCCTGATGCCTTTCTCAGCTGCCAACATCTCTAACCATGGCAGTGATTCCAGGGAGGGTCCAAGTGACTCAGACCAGCCTGGTTTGTTTTGTTCCAGGACATCATTCAGTTGCACGTTAGCTGCCCCTCTGACAAGGAAGAGGAAAAGTCCACGAAAGATGGGGCTGAGAAAGAAGAAAAAGACAAGAATAAAGACAAGGCACCAAGGAAGATGCTGTCTCGAGGTCAGGTGCTTTTATGGACAGAGCGAGTCTGGTCTTACCCGCTTTGGGGATTCTGCTGGCTGGGGGTACAGTTGCTGGAAGCAGAGGGGTTATCTCTGCTAATGACTGTACAGGAACGTGTCATCTTTATCACATCCTTTCTGGAGCAAAGCGTGGTGAGGGAGGGCGAGGGTTTCTCTAGATTGTCATGTGCCCCAACAGACTTGCAGGCTTCCTGTGCCTTTAGAGTGATCTGGTGGCTTTTTAGATGTGCAGGTGCAAAACTAGGAAGAGCCACTGCATAGGCTCCTGGTTTCAGTTTAGTTTTGATTTTCTGAAAACCTGCCACCGGTGCCAAGATGTGAGGTTGCAAGGAGGTGAGCTAAGTTTGTGCTGTATGATCCTGCATGTTTGATTTTGGGGCACAGAAATGGCTAAAAGATGCACATTTGATCTGGTGAGCAAATTGCACCTTAAATCCTTGCACAGAGAGCGTGTCTGCACTGGTGCAGATACTGTTACTGTTTTACTGTTTTTTTCTGCAGTTACTTCTAAAATTAAAAAGGGTGTGAGGAAAGGGTAAGAACCGAGCCAGCGGGGCTCTCCAGTTAAGTAGCTTGCAGAATCAAAGGTGCAGAAGTTGTGTATTTCTACAAAAGCACAGTACATTACACTTGCAGGGGCCTCCTGTAATTGTCTGGACTATCCTGAATGTGCTCTGAGTGGTTGGAATGTGCTCTGAACAGGCTTCAGGGGCAAGGTTTCCCTTCGTGAACTGTGTTCTCCGTCTCTTTGGCATCCTCCTAATGGGGTCTTGTGCTCGTAGTGCCCTGTACATAGCTTTCTGGTCCTCCTGCTGCCCACAGAGGCAAGGAATGCAGTCCCCATTTCTCAGATCAAGAGACTTGACCTCAAGGTTGCGTTCAGAGTCTGTGCTAGAAGCTGGACTTTAGCCAAGGTGATGCAGGTCCCAACCCAATCAGTGCGGTAACAGGATGGGCCTTTCTTCCTCACTGCCTGCTGTGAATGGTCAGTGCTGGTAATGAGGCTGAATTTCCTGCAGCAGCCGTGTGGGGACATCATCCTCGTGCATGTAGTGAGTCATTGCTGAGACATGTACCTCTTCCCTTCAACCTATTCTTCTACTGCAGTGTTTTGTTAATTTGTTCTGCTGCTATTGTTGTTTCAGATTCCAGCCAGGAATACACAGACTCCACTGGAATAGATTTACATGAATTTTTAGTAAATACACTGAAAAAAAACCCGAGGTAGGTCCCTAGTCAGTAAAAGAACTTGCTGATGGAATGAAGGGAGGGAGTACCTGGTGACCAATGCTTCTCTGATTGACCCTAAACTCATGGTGTTTGTGGGTATGTCTGCATGTATCTTGGGAGGAGAGGGAAGCAGCGACTATGGAAAGTACTTGAAAGTGTGTTTTACTTTTTGGAATTCAGAGAGTCTTGCTGGAGCAGTGTGGAAACAAAAAACACAACTGCAACTTCATGTACTGCAGTCAATCAAAACCTGCCCATATATTGTGGAGACAGAGAAAGAGGAAGAGGAATTTGTTTGAATGCAATCAGGAAGTAATCTGAATTGCCTTAAAACCCTTTACAAAAATGACTGCCAAATATTAGCCTCCAAAGGAACTGCTCCCATGTCAGTAATAAACATCATCAAGCTGAACGCTGGCATAAGAGTAGCAAAGCTGGAGTCTCTACCACTGGAGCTTCCAGCAGAGCAGGGATTCGGTATTACCAAAAGCCAAGCTCAAAAAATTATTAGCAAAACAAGAACTTTAAACTGGAAAAAAAATCTGGCAATTAATTTACTATGTAGGCAAAAATACAGAGCTTTTTAGTTCATTGCTGTGGAGGACGTGTGAAGCTCAGTTAATACTGTTGCTTGTTCCTGGCGGGTACCACGCAGAGGAAGCTGTGCTTCACTATCTCTAAAGGTGACTTTTTCCTTTTTTTTTGACAGGGATAGAATGATGCTGCTAAAGTTAGAACAGGAGATTCTGGAATTTATTAGTGATAACAAGTAAGTGATCTTCAAGTTTGTGTCAAGCAAAAGAGGTTTGTAACTTGCAGTTGAGGAGCTTGGTCACCCAGGAGAGAAGAGTCTGTCTTTTGGACACAGTGTTCTCTCAGACATCTTCCACCTCCCCTCGCCCATGAATGTGGAATAGAATAGAATCATGGAATCATCTAAGTTGCAAAAGATCTTTGAGATATCAAGTCCAACCATCAACCAGACCTGTCGAGTTCCATCACTAAATCATGTCCCTTAGTGCCCTATCCACACACCTCTTAAATGCCCCCAAGAATGAAGTCTCCACCACTTCCCTGGGCAGCCCATTCCAATGCTTGACGACCCTCTCCATGAAGAAATTCTTCTTAATAGCCAATCTGAACCTTCCCTGGTGCAACTCAAGACTGTTTCCTCGCATCCTATCACTTGTCACCTGAGAAAAGAGACCGATACCCTCCTCACTGCAACCTCCTTTCAGGTGGTTGTAGAGAGCAATAGGGTCTTCCCTCAGCCTCCTCTTCTTCAGACTAAACACCTTCAGTTCCCTCAGTCAGTCCTTGTAAGTCTTATTTTCTAGTCCCTTCACCAGCTTCATTGTTGTTCTCTGCACATACTTGAGTAACTCAATATTTTTCTTTTGCTGAGGGGCCCAAAACTGAACATAATATTCAAGCTACAATAGAATAGGTGTCTGCAGGAGGGCTTGCAGAATTCTTTGTCTAATAGGATCAGAAAAGTCACTGTGCATACTAATCCTGGCTCCCGTTTCTGCTTAGAAATAAGCATGTGCATTTCTGCAAAAGTTGGTCTGGTTTCAGAAATGGCCTGTTCAGCTTGAGACCTTGAATCAGCCCAGTTCTGTCTGGCAGAGAGCTGTAAGCCCACATTGATGCTCAGTGTAAGAAGCAGTGCTTGAGTGCCAACTGCTTCAAATGGGTGGCGTGATCTGATCTGGGATCTGCTCAAGGCCTCTGTGGCCTCTCCTTTCCCTCTCTGTTTTGGTGTCTGATTATCATTGTCTGTTTCAAAACCTTCTCAATTGTACTGCTTTCTTCCCTGTTCTCAGCAATCAGTTTAAGAAGTTCCCTCAGATGACCTCGTACCACAGGATGCTGCTGCACCGGGTAGCTGCCTACTTCGGCATGGACCATAACGTTGACCAAACCGGGAAGGCGGTCATTATCAACAAGACGAATAACACACGCATGTAAGGGGGAGGGAGAGAGGACAAGTGGGCTAGCACTCCTTGCCCTTGCCCTTGCCCTTCCATTCGCTACAAGAGCCCTGGCATGGTCCGGAGCAGAATGAATTTTGCACCACATTTAATGCCTCCATAAGAAGGGCTTGTTCCTTCTCTGGAAGGGCCCAAAGAATCCTTCACTTCCAGTCCCCAGTGTATGTGTCTGCAAGCCCTTTCCAGCTCTCTTTAGTTCTCAGAGAAGGGTTAGGGGCTCTCATTGCTGTTAGACAGAGGAGATTTAACACAACAAATCTGTTCCCCGCTCCCTACAAGGCAGTGGTTTTATGGCGACAGTTCTACACCCATTTTCACCCTTCTAATAACAGCTGGTTCTTCCTGCAGCCCTGAGCAGAGGTTCTCCGAGCACATCAAAGATGAGAAGAATGCAGAGTTCCCACAGAGGTTTATCCTAAAACGAGATGATACCAGCATGGACCGAGATGATAATCAGGTAAGGGATGGCAATGAGTTACCTGCACACTGTGTGAAAGTCAGATTAGACTTTTCTAAGATGAGGATGACTGTAAACTCGTCTTGGGTGTCCTGCAGAAACCTTTGATAGAAGCTTCTCTACCCAAACAGCAGCAGAACGCTACCCAAACAACAGCATCTAGATATATTCTGGAAACTTGACAAAATACTGTGAAAAAACAGGAAGAATTTGTGGGAGTTCTATGTGGGGTGCCTTTCTATATCCTGAATATTGACTGGTGGCTGGGCCAGACTTTAAGGTGAAACCTTTTGCTAAGGTTTCCTTGGAAAGGTCCCAGAGCTGAGCATTGCGAAGTGTCTTTCCCATCCCTCACTGGGGCTTGCAGCAAGTCAAGCTGTGAAGTCATCAGGACCTCGCAGTGCTGCTGGAAGGAAACCATCAGCAAAGTGAAACGCTCTAGTTTTTGCGCTCAGCAGCACTGCCAGTCCTCTGCATCAGGAGGGAGGTTGTTGTGATACAGGAGGTGGAATGCACTGAGTCTTCCAGGACGTTCATCCCTAGGCATAGGTGTCCAGGAGGTATGTTCAAAGGCAAGGGCTGTGTCACTGCATCCAGGCATCATGCACGTACTCCACAATCCACATCCACTTACACTGCTATGTAGAAGTATCAGCAGCTGACTACACCCTCTGCTCCCATTGGCAACTGCTGACCCACTGAGCTGTGTTTGTCCCTTCAGATCAGACTCCCCTTGCAGGATGGGAGAAGGAGCAAATCTATAGAAGAGCGAGAGGAAGAGTATCAGCGGGTCAGGGAGCGGATATTTGCACGAGAGGTAAGCTTGGATGACTCACTTGCCAGGTACCTTCCTGCAACTTTGTAGCAGAACGTGTCCTTGAATATTCTAAAAGGTCAGATCTCGGCGTTGCCTTTTCTACAAATTTCACCCTGTTCCTGGTACCTACCAGTGAATTCCAGCTCCTAACGAAGATACCTAGGACATTGAGAAAGAGGAGCCACACCTGCACTCCCCAGTCTGCTCCTTCCCTAAATTGCCTGTTTCACCTGGCAGTAGAAGTGTGGGGACTGACAGAGGAGGCAGGTTTGCTCCTTGCTGTCCAGCAAGATTATAAGCTAAAGCAGTGGCATTTCTGGAATGACTAACAAGTCAATCAATGAACCTGACAGGAGCAGCAGCCTTCTATCCCAGCTTCTCCCCAGTACTGCTGCTTTGACCTCTTGAGCAAGCAGTGCTCGCCCTAGAGTGTCTGGCAGGGCTCTGTGCCTTTACAGGATGAATATAGAGAGCATGCTGAATTTTCTTCTTACAAAACGTCCAGCTTGGTTATTGTTTGCTTGAGAACTCTGGTCCCTATGTCGAATTCCTCTAAGGCAGAGCTGTGTTCCTCACTCACATCTGGCTCAGAGAAGCTGCTGTGCTCCACCTGCTATGCTGAGTGCTGTCTGCCAGCTGGAGGCAGCTCTCTGTGCTGTGCCAAGTGGCAAATGCATGGACTTGGGACAATTCCAAGTACTGATCTGCTGTGGGTCAAGTTTAAAGTCCAGCTCCTTGCCTGCTGCTCTGAGTTTCTGGAGGATGATGCTTTCCTTTGTCCTAAAGGGAATTGCCATGTGCCTGGCCAAGGAGGATGTTCAGGCAGCCACTGTGCTGAGTCCCTACTCAAGTCATCAGGCTTCAGTTATACTCTCTAGCCGATTGTAGTCACAGAGTTGTCTTGCAGATAGACTCAAAGCCATCCAGACATGCTAGTAAGCAGCTCTGCCTATAGTCCCAGAGCAGAGCAGGTGCTGTCCCATATTGACACGACACTGGGTGGTTATATACCTACCTTTTCTCCGTGTTCATGGGCTGAGCCAGTGTTTTGCATCTGACTTGCACAGGCAGGGCTGGCTGTCACAAGGGGGACTGGGCTGAGTCCTCTGACTGTTTTTCATGGCTCTGATAACTGCCTGCAAGTAAGAACCCTTGTATGTCTGGCCTGCCTTGATTGTTCCACTGACAAAGCACCAACACCAAGGCATCAACACTGCCTTTGAGCAATGAGGTAGAGATTTGAGGACTCAGATTTGGAAATTCCTGAGAGATCTCAGGGTCACAGATATTGGGAAAGGCTCCTAGCGGGCCTGGATGGAGAGCCAAATGGGATCTGGAGTGCAGAAGGCTCAGCAAGACTCCTGAGTGACCACGCAACTAGTGCACAACACCAGCTGTGTCTGAGTCCCATACTGTTAGTGCTTTGCTCCTCTTTGCTTTGAAATTGCCTGGGTTTGTTGCTTTCAAAGTTATTAAGTCTCCCTTTTCTTTCCTTCCCATCTCCATGTCTTTTCCGTGCTTCCAGACTGGCCAGAATGGATATCTCACTGACAGCAGGTTAGTACTATTTAGCAGACACCTTCTGTATCTCTGGCTTCCTCTATGGAGGACTGCCTGACTCTATAATGATGCTTTTCTCTGATGTTAACCGACAAAATCTCCAAAGAAGGCTTTTCTTCTAGTTCTCACAAACGGAGGCAGATTTTTAGGTATCTCCGTGTGATTTATTTTGTACATTGTCCTGCTGAGTAAGTTTGCCCCATGCACGGCTGCTTGTGAAGTTATCGAAGTTGTATTTTTTGCAACATCAATTTCCAAGTCCTTTTTTGCCAGTTCATCAATTAAAATGGAGCAGTGCAAGGTGGGAATGGCAGGGAGGAAGGGGAAAGCCAGAGGATTTCAATAGTTTTCAAACCATTCTGCCTCTTGTTTCCCAGAGGGGTAGGAGAGCCCCTGCCCTTACAGTGGCAGGGTCAGCAACCAGATAGGGTGGAGTTGTCCCCAGTCCCCTGATCATAACAGCCGGATGACTTAATGGTGGCAGTGAAGCATCTCAGGCATCCATTTCAACCAGAGTATGCTGCAGAGGGCAATGGGAACATGTTTAAGCAGCATTTCCCTATTAAGTAGTTTTTCTGTGGCTGAGAAGGCTGGAAGGATGGACTTAGCCTGAAGGGTCACCTTGCACAGCCCTCTGCCTGGCAGTGGAGACTGTCGATGCTACATGGATAAAGAATAGGATGAAAATGGAGAGACCCTTGTGCCCTCTGCCCTCTTGTTTAACAGTCAGAGCTCTGGAGATGAAGCACCTCCAAGAACAGGACAGGAGGATATAAGCAAGGAACAGCTTTGCTTCTCTCAACCTTCCTGTGGCTCCGGCTGCCTTTGGAGGAATGCTGTAGTGGAAAATCAGGCGTCCTCAGCACAGTTACAGGGATGCTGTGCTGGAGCCTGCTGGTGGCGGTAGTGCTGAAGGCAGGACACAGTTTTCAGATCAGACATGGGGCTGTAGAAAAAGGCACTCAGCAAGTGGCAGGACGACAGTTGCTGATGTGATTGCAGCTGTAGGAGAAGCCAAGCTGCAGTCAGGGCTCTGCTAAGAGCTTTTCTGTCTGTTGCACCCAGTCTCTACAGAGCTTGATTAACTTACTTTCTTTGTGGTTCCCCTGGTGGGGAGAGCGAGCCTGTGTGGGCCTCAGGCTCATTTTGAGATGACAGAGACAGACCACGCTCTGGAAGAGATTGGGGTTCCGTCAGTGCTGATGCTTGGAGCTGGTGTCTTGTCGAACTACAGACACCTCCCTCAAAGCCCAGCCTTCAGAGCAAATACAGCTGTCTCCTTCACTCGCTTGTAAGTCCTGTATTAACACTTCTCAACCACAGATCTGATTAAAGAGAGCTCTCTGCTGGTGGACACGCTTGGAAACGGGCTGTAATAAGGCTGTTGGAAAGAAATGGGTGAAGCTGCCAGAGCAGTGCTCTCAGAAAGCAAGGGTATGGTGGTGTGCCTAAGGTCTGAAGAGCATTCAGACATAGAAAAAGCAGAATCACTATGCAACTAGGTTAGCAGCAATCAACTTGAGAGGGTTCTGGGTTTCAAAAGTCAGCCATGACATGCCCCTTCCCCCCCAGACCTCTCTGAACATGCTCAGAAGCAGCCTTCAGGGTTTAGGTTGAAGAGAGTCCAAGCTCAACTGTGATGCTTGTTAGGTCACCTGTGATTTGGGCTGTGAAGCTGCATAGTCCAATTCCTTCACCTGTTTAGTGGTATAACCATTGCACTAGTTGCTTTTCCAGGCCAGGTATTCTCTTTTGTTCTCACACATTCCCAGCAGCCCAGGACATCACCTTAGAAGTTTCTTCACAGCCTATCTTTTCCTTTCCACAGTCGCTTGGAGATGCTGCCCGGCTCAGTGTGCGGCTTTACATGAGCGTCTCTTCCAGTGTTGCCTTCCTCACCATTCCTCCTCAGTGGAGGCTCAGGAACCCATGCATATATCCCTTAGTTGGGCTGGTAAACCAGGCTCGCTGCTTGGGGTGCTTCGCTGATGCTCCATAAATCCTGTTCTGGCCAGACCTGGCTGGGAACTGAGGGGGCCTGATCCCTGGGAGCACAGCCCTGAGTACAGTGATATCCTGACATGTTCCAGCTGGGCAGGGAGCCTTACGAGGACTGGTGCAGAAAGAGGTCTTGCAAGATCATCCTTGTCTTGAGGCCTCTGTAAAGCTCTCTGTTCTGTGACAAGGAGGGCTTTAGCAAGGGATCATGCTCTGACCCTTGCTGGCATCTGTTCCAGGCTGGAGTCTGGTTAGGAAAAAGAGGCAGCAGCCAGCTCTCAGCACACACCAAGGAAGATCAGCAGCATCTGAGTCCTCACGGTGCATGCCCAAGACAGCTGAGACCCAGGCTGTTTGTTTGCTGCCAGATTTCTGTACGCGGTGCCCGTGTGCTGTCTCACAGAGCCAGCTGCTGGCTGGGGTCACCGCCCTGGCGTGAGAGCTAGGATGAAGCACCTGTGGGTCCTGTTTCTGCCCGTTTCTGCTGGAGGTGTTGTCTAACTCTGCTGGTCTCTGCAGGGGCAACCGGGACAGTTTGAACCGGGCCTCAGGCAGCCGCCAGAGCAGCACAGAGAGCGAGATAAAGTCGCTGGAGCCTCGGCCGTGGAGCAGCACAGACTCAGATGGTTCCATCCGCAACCTGCGACCGCCTGTCACCAAAGCCAGCAGCTTCAGTGGCATCTCCATCCTGACGCGGGGGGACAGCATCGGGAGTACCAAAGGCAGCACTGCCAGCAGAACATCCCGGGCAGGTACTGGATTGGTTCCCCTGTCTGCCTGCTGCCAAAGGGCACCTAGCAGACATGGGGTGGATGGATGGGGCTCGTGATGCTATTGTGGTCAGTGGCTGGTTAAAATGGGACATGGTTGGCATCATCTGAATGTGTTTGGTACCCAGGCAGGGATATGCCAATTGGCTTATCGTCTGCTTTTTCAATACTCACCGTTAGATTACTTACTTCCCTTTAGCAGAGTTATCCAAGACAGAAGAAATTGTGCAGTCCCACGTCCTGGGACTCGAGCTACCAATCTTCTGTTATTTTCTCTCCCCTGCTGAGCTGCAAGTTATGTTCCCATTTCTTTCTCCTCCCCACGATCCCTCACAGCCCTAAGACTTACTCAGGATGAACCATCTGGCACTTTTCCTTGCTTTCCAGCAAAGGAGGTCCAGGGAATGGTGTTACCAATTAGCTTGTCTCATCAGACATACAGTCTATCTCATCGGGTAAAGGCTGTGCTCATTGGTATCTGCCTACAGTGTTCCCCCAAAATGTTTCACTGTGCTCCTGAGAGCAAACATAACAGCAGGGTGCTGGGCCTGCAGCTCTCGAAGAGCTCTTGAATACAGCCCAAGGTTTCAGGAACACCAAAGGGAGTTAGGGTCAGAAGTCTCTTCGCCTGCTTCAGGTCAGTTCTTTTCCATCCAGATAGCACAAAGCATAGCCCGTGCGTGGAGAACGGTGTGGTGGGACTTCACCAGTAACCTGTAACTGGCAACAGCTCCTTGAGAGGATGTGTGGTGCTCTTGGCAGGGCACCAGCCCACTGCCAGTGGGGAGCAGAGTCCTTTATTTACAACTGACTGCTTGTGAAGGAGGTCACTTGTGGCAGAGGCCTCACAGGTCTTTGCTCTCATTTGAATGATCTGGTGGTAAGCAAGGTAGCTGGTTACACTTGCTGTGCAACATCAGTGAGCAAAATCCAGTGCTGTCTCACTGTCTTCTTTCCTCCGTTCTTACTGGTAGGCAATGGGTCCCCAGATGCTTGAGAGCTGTCCAGCATTTTCTGGGGAGAGGGAGCAAATTGGTGCTTGTGGGTGATTAGACTGCTTCCTAAGAATCTGTCCAAATAAAGGGGTAGATCTAAAAGGCAGCCAGGCTGCTGTTCTAGCACCCAGACTGGCTTTGAAAACCAGACATTCATCTTGCAGTTTGAAGGTAGCTACATCGTCTCCTGGGACTCTGTTTCCATTGTGCTCAGGGCTGCTCTTACTCTGATTATTGCAACCACCTCCAAGACTGATTCATCAGCTGACGGGAGCAGTTATTTGAAGATCTGTCCCAGCCACGTGCAAAGCAAAGCAGAAGAAGATCTGGGTTTTCATTCTTTCTATATTTTTCTTCCAGGTCTCCCTTGAGAACAGAAGCCAATTGCTCTTCAGGCTTTATATAATGGCGAGTGATTAGAAATGCCTGGGGAGGGTGGGGGGGGCTGAATTTTCACTAGAAAAAAAAAAAAAACACCATATCCTCTGTGTTTGTTCTGTGCAGGAGGAAGTGCTTCGGGCTGTGGGGCTCTTTTCCCATGTCAGCATTCAGCCCCTGGGCAACTGTGAGCAAAATGTTTCCTTCTTCGCCCCATGCGGCTGATGATACAGGCTTCCTTAGCAGAATGCCTGAAGATTAGCTGTTGAAATGCAGTAGATCAGAGGCAGAATTAGTTAAATAACAGCTCCTGGGCTTTGAGCAGTAGTTTCAAAGACCTTTTATTTCTGGAAGTAACACTGAAACAGTGAGGAGAGCACTTCCCAGCTGGGTGCCTTGCAGCGTGTGTCACGATCCTTCCTAACAATTTTTCCTACCAAGGGAAGGAATTGCTTTCAAACACCGCCGCCACCCCCCTTTCCTTTGCTCAAAGGGCGTGCACGTGCTAGGTCTGTATCGCCATTTAATGGATTCCTTCAATCCCCTCTGCTCTGGGTGAGCACTTGGACAAATCTCATCAGCACATTAGCATCCAAGCAGGGGCCTTACCTAGCTGCAGAACTGAGCTGTGACTGAGAACAGCTCTCTAGCTTCTTTCCACAGACTAGTTTATGCCGCTGAGTTGAAATGAGTGTGTTCAGCAGCTCCCTCATTTAGTAACCTCTCGTCTCTACCAGTCAGGCACTGCTGTTACCAGCCAGGTTTCTCTTCCCAGCAGAAGTCCCATGGCATTTCTAGAGTCTGTCTTCATCCCAGACAAGACAGGACATCCTTCTGGACAAAATGTCCAGCATACAACTAGATAAATATATAATATGTTGCGGGTACAGTTGGCTGACGGATCAGGCTCAAAGAGTATCAGCAAGTGGAGTTATGTCAGGCTGGCAGCCAGTCACTAGTGGGGTTCCCCAGGGCTCCATTTTAGGGCCAGTTCTCTTTAATGTTTTCTTAAATTACTTGGATGCAGGACTTGAAGGTATACGAAGTAAGTATGCATATGACACTAAATTGGGAGGAGCTGTTGACTTCCTCAGGGGTAGAGAGAGGTCTTGCAGAGAGATCTTGACAAATTAGAGGGCTGGGCAGTTACCAACCGCATGAGTTTTAACAAGAGCCAGTGCCAGATTCTGCACCTGGGACAGGGCAACCCTGGCTGTACGTACAGACCGGGGGACAAGAGGCTGGAGAGCAGCCCTGCAGAAAGGGATCTGGGGGTTCTGGTAGACATCCAGTTGAATACAAGTCAACAGTGTGCCCTGGCAGCCAAAAGTGCCAACCATACCCTGGGGTGCCTCAAGCTCAGCACTGCTAGCTGGCCAAGGGAGGGGATTGTCCCACTCTGCTCTGCACTGATGCAGCCTTATCTTGAGTACTGTGTGCAGTTTAGTATAAAAAGGACTGAAAACTCTTAGAGAGTGTCCAAAGGAGGGCTATGAAGATGGTGAAGGGTCTAGAGGGGAAGATCTGTGAGGAGTGGGGTCACAGGCTGTCCCTGTGCAGTGAGGGTGCTAGGCTGGGGTCAGGGAAGAGGACACCTGAGGATCCCCCAAGGTTCAAAACGCCTTGGTTTGCTGTGAGGCAAACTAGTGACTTAGCCTGCAGCCTGCTCACCCCGTTCTTTTTAGAAGGAAGCTCCCTTTTGGACAGCAGGTGATGCGATCTGGATGCAGTACAGGAGGGAGTGCCAGGATCCATCCCCCCACCACTTCCTACCCGTACCCCAGGCAATGAATCGTGACTTCTCTCTCCTAGGTACCAACCCTGCCGTGCCTTTCTCTGTTCAAGGTCTGGTACTAGGTGCCCCTGAAGCATGCAGCCAACCCCCTTCTTCACAGCCCAGCCGTGGCCTCCTTCCCTGCACATCCCAGCAGTCTCAACCGCCACCACCCCAACAGCCACCACCGCAGCCACAAGGACTACCACCAGCACCCCAGCAGCAGCCAGCCATGAGTAACCACATGATATCGCAGGTGAGTTGCTGCACAATACCCAGGGCTCAACAGACTCCTTAGGCACGCTGGTACCAGCAGAGCTGATACATACCCAGGATGCTCTGGGCTCATATTTGCCCAGCAGGGTTTGGGAGCACTCACACTTGCTCCCTGTCAGGGAGTGACAGCCCCCCTGAGCTGGGGGCAGAGTAGGGGAAGTTCAGGGAGCCTTGCTGCGTCTGAAAATGATGCACGACATCTCAGCTTGCCAACAGCCCTCCTAGCGAGGCATCTGTAGCCCTTTGGTGAGTGGCAGAGTTGCACTCCAGGACTAGCTGCCCTTGTAGTAGGGAATGACACAAACTGCAGCTGGGTTTGAGCTCCCCGGTGCTGAGACCCCATGGCTAGCCACCTGATGTCCTGCAGAGGGGCAGACCTGGGACTGGGCCTGCGTATATTCTCCAGACCCTCCCCAGGTCAAACCCCAGTGATGTTCCAATGCCTTGTGGGGCTATTTATGAAGATGGAGCCCTAGAGAAAGCAGTTGTGGCTGTTGTCCCTACACACTTAGTTCCCAAGGCTGTAAGAAACCACAGCACAGGAGCTGGCACATTGGGATAGCAAAGCTGCCTCGTGTTGAATAGGTGCAGAGCTGGGTAATGTGCATGGGAAGTATCCTCAGTGCCCTCAGTTGAGGTGCTGGACCTCAACCTGCCTGTGAGTTTTATAAATGATGCACCAGAAAGGATCCCTCATGCTTAGAGTGGTGCGTAAAGTACAAATGTTTTCAGTGGGATTTGATGTGAGGAAGCAAGCCTCTTCAAGTATCTTTAACTGCAGATGATGCTAACAGATCTGTTTTTCTCCATGTCGTTTGCTGTCTTTTGCCAACTGAGTGAGGATGGAGGGAGGCTGTAGTTCTTGGGCCCTTAGACCAACCCCAGGGACATGGATCTGTTTGCAGAGGATACTGAGACTCAAAGGCAACATCTCAGTTCTAGAGATAAGGTGTCTCCCTGAGGTGTAGCCAGAGTCCAGTGCTAAAGCTAGCAGAGCACAGTGCCCTGAGTGGGTGATTTGAACACGCAGTGGTTTTGTGGAACTTGAGCAGGACCACTCCATCTTGCTGGGGCATTATTTTATGTCTTCTGCTGTTTGGCTGTTCTCCTAATTGTTTAGCTCCTGGAAACGCTTTTTTTTTGTGTATTTGACTGTTGGTGAAAAGCCTGCAGATGCACTGTTCCCCATGTGCACGCACCTTCTGGTTCACCAAAGGGCAAATCAGATGCTCAAAAAAACAGCTCAGTGCTGACCATCACAGGTCCATTGCCCAAAGCACATCATGAACAGGCATCAGCAGGTCCTCCCAGCGATAAGGTGAGAGGGGCCCCTGCAGAAGGCAAGAGTGAAGCACAGGGGTACTAGTAGGGGAGGCCAAGAAGCACTGCAGGGAGAGCTGGCAGTCAGTGCCATACATAAGTGGGCAGTGGAGTGAGAGAGGCACAAAGGTTGTGCTGGGGGGAAATGACTCTGCTGCTGCTGTTGGCCATAGCTGACCTTTGTAAACTCGTGTCATGTTCATGCCAGGCAAGACCTGCTTTGTGGACACAGTCAGCCGTCACGGCTTCCACAAAGCAACTGGCCAGGCTGTGTGTCTTCACAGAGAGATGAATGCTCTCCCATTCTGCTCTCCGTGCTTTCCAACCCTCTGCAATGCCCACTTCTGTGTGTTAGCAATCGGCTCAGTTGACTAACCTTGTTGTTCCTTCTTTCTCTCCTTCTTCCTATCCTTCCTTCCGCCCCCCACCTTCTCCAACCCAAATCTCTCTCCTCTGCTCACTTCTCTGCTGATCTCAGCCGGTCCCAGCACTGCAGCCTGTTCAGTATTCTCCAAGCTCCTGCCCCCAAGTCCTCTTGCCGGTCTCTCCACCCCAGCAGTACAACCTGGTATAAATCCCATTTCCTCTTCTGCACTGCCTCTGTTGTACGCGTGTGCTGTGTTTGTGTTGCATGAGCTTTTGCTAATCAGGTATGTCACAGACACTGCACCCAGTGGGTTTGGGATTCAGGGAGGCCCAGTGCTGCAGTGGGATGCCTGAGGCTGTGGGACCCACCAGTGCCGGGCACTGCTGGAGCGTCTGGTCTTAGAAAGAGGCTAGGGAAGAGCAAGTGCCAAGCTCAGAGCTCCACTGGGAAGAGCTGCTTGTGCCCAGCACTGGGGTCCAGGGGCCGCAGCTGCCCTGCAGTTCGTGGTCAGCCCCTGTGTTGTCTTGTTGGGAATGACGCGCTCTGTGTGGCATGGAGTGCCCTGCAGGACACAGCATCTGGGCTGGGGCCACTCCTGTCTGTGTGGGGCCATGTATGGCACCAGTGTCTGCTGAGCTTTTGGGCTCCCCAGCAGCCCACATACCCCTGTCCCCATCCTGCAGAACGCTCTTGGTCTGTGGCTCAGTTCTGGGGATTTTTCCTGGGAGAGTCCCTGCATACGGAGTTGGGAGAAGGCGTCTGCCACCTACTTGGTAGAGCCATGTTCTACTTGCTGTCGTCCTACATGCTGTCCTCCTCCATCCTTCCTGCTTATCCCCACTGCAGGCTGACGAACTCAGCAACCCCTTTGGGCAGATCAGCCTCAGCCGGCAGGGCTCTACAGAAGCACCGGATCCTTCCTCTGCTATGTTCCAGTCATCGCTCATCTCCCAGCACCCGCAGCAGACTGGGTTCATCATGGCGACTCCTGGGCAGCCCATTCCCACCTCCAACTACTCCGCCTCAGGGCACACGGCCCCCACGCAGCAGGTGCTGCAGCCCCAGGGCTACATTCAGCCTCCCCAGCAAGTAAGGAGACGTGCGAACCCGGAGGGGACGTTCCCCTCAGCCCAAATCTGTCAGGCAAGGGGCTGCTGGGGAGCAGGCGAGAGAATAAATAGTTCCTTGGGAGCGGGCCCCCTCTTTTTCTGCTGCTTCTTTGTGTTGGATCAGTACACAGGGGTCAAAGCACTTGGCCACATGCTCCCTTGCTAGGCACAGTATGATTTCGGCCGCCTTGTCACTCTGAGCTCACAAGGCACTTGCCTGGGGAGCCCTCTGTCCATTCCTGGCTCAGACTGGGGGAGGGACAGTGACCAGATTCAGGGCTGACACCTCTAAGCTCTCTTTGGGGTCCCACAGGGCATTATGGCTCTAGGATTGTTCCCCTGAGCAGTGGTGACAATTGTGCCTACTGTGCTCGTGCACTGCTGGGAAAAGCTTGGAAGTGCAGGCTGGGAGGAGCGGGCAGGGGCTGCAGTTCCCTGAGGAGCCATCATCTGGCCAGAGCCAAAGCCCTGGTTGGTGTTTTTCAGCAGAAGCCAGGCCAGGTGAGAGAGAAAACTGGTCCTGGGGGACCAGCTTTCTTGGTCCCACTTCTTCTTATGTTCTCATCACCATGTTTTTTTTTGTTGTTTTGTTTTTTGTTTTTTTTTTGATAGATTCAGGTTTCTTACTACCCTCCTGGGCAGTACCCAAACTCCAGCCAGCAATACCGATCTCTCAGTCACCCAGTGGCCTACAGTTCCCAGCGCACGCAGCAGCTCCCCCAGCAAACCCAGCAACCTGGTAAGGGAAGGGGGGTGGAAGGGGGGAGGGAGCAGCATGTTTCCCTTCCCTGGCACTCCGCTGGCTCTTAAGGATCTCCCGTGCACTATCTGGGTTCTGGTACTCTTCCTTGTCCTAAAGTGCTCTTCTGCCACTCTTTGCTGGATTTGCTGGCTAGAGAGCGCCTCTTGACTGTGCAAAGCAAAGCTGAAACTCGGCCTGGCTGCAAGGGCTGTTTCGTTTCTCTCCCTCTCAGCACGCAGCATGCACTGAGGTGCTGCAGGGTGCTGCCAGGAGCTTCCTTCAGGTCTTTTAACATCTTCCAGGAGGGAAGCCCTTTTCTCACTGTTTAGTAAGAGAAGGGGCCGAAGCAGGATTTCACCTATCATACGCCAAGTCTCAGGCTGCCTACCTTGGCCAGCTGCAAAACTGCTCCATTTAAACCTTCTTCTGACAGGTTTACAGCCAATGATGTCCAACCAGCAGCAAACGTACCAAGGTGTAATGGGAGTGCAGCAGGCACAGCCCCCCGGGGGGCTCCTCAACAGCCAGAGGAACAGCATGGGGGGCCAGATGCAGAATATGATGGGAGTGCAGCAGGCACAGCCCCCGAGCCTCCTCAGCAGCCAGAGGAACAGTATGGGGAGCCAGATGCAAGGTCTGATGGTCCAGTACACTCCACTGCCTTCATACCAGGTAGGCATCGGTTGCTTTTCAGCGAGGGGCTGCTGGGGAGGGGGCCTCAGCTCTGCAGGCCTTGCAGTGCCCTGGTCCTGTGCATGAGGGACGGAGCCAAAGTCAGGCACGTTCGTCTTGAGAAGATCATGCATGTTTGCCAGCTAGGGTGGGGGACACGATCATGTTTGAACCAGTGTAGGGCAGCTCTTGAGAAGGACTGCGTGCTGCTGCTCCCTTGGCCACTGTGTTCCAAGAAGAGCTGAGGGGGGCTGCCCTTTCCTGGGCAAGATTGCTCCGGACAGCAGTAGACAACTGCCTGGGATCTCTTGTACCTTGTATGGACCTCACTAGCGTCTCTTTGGGGTCAATTCTCCCTGCTGCCACTGTCATTCCAGACAGCTGCTTCTCTCCTCCCTGCACAGGTTCCCGTGGCCAACGAGTCCCAGAGTGTGGTCCAGCAGCCCTTCCAGCAGCCAGTGCTCGTACCGGCCAGCCAGTCCGTTCAGGGGGGGCTTCAGACTGGGGGTGTACCCATCTACTACAGCGTCATCCCAACTGCCCAGCAGAACGGCACCAGGTAGAGCTTCTGTATCTCTTGCCTGCCATGGGGAGGGAGACCCTGCTGCCAAAAGGGTCCCACATCCTACTCCTGCAGCTAGGGGAGGTGGTAGGGCACCATAAATGTCTCTTCAGCTTGCCCAGTCCTAAAACCCATAGCCAGTGGTTCCTGGGCACAGCTGCCCTGCAGCATGCAGTGCTGCTCCCCCAGAGGCAGCTGTCTTTCCAACTTCTCATGTACTGAGGGGGCTGCTTCCGCATACAGTCCTGCTGGTTCTTCCCCATCCCCTGCAGCTTCTCAGAGCACTTTCTGCTTCACAGCCCTTCGGTGGGATTCCTTCAGCCGCCTGGCTCTGAACAGTACCAGATGCCACAGTCCCCCTCGCCCTGCAACCCCCCACAGATGCAGCAGCAGTATTCAGGTAAGAGGGGTCCCCAGTCAGGGTTGGCATCAATTCTGCCTGCGTTGGATCAGGTTTTAGGGGCAAAAGGGGTATAGGGGCTGCCAATTCGTAGACCAGTCTCTCTTACTGCTACCCATCCCATGGCTCACTGTGAGTCCTCAGGATGTGGCTAAGTGATTTGGCTTCACAGGCTGATGCTGGCCTGTGCCTGGTGTCCCCAAATCTTGGCAGGCAGGGTAGGAGCCGTAGTGAGTTGCTGTGGGCTGCAGACTCCCTCTGCTGGCAGCAGGGCTTAGTGTCACCAGGGCAGCTCATGGGGTGAGAGAGCTGGATCCCTGCATCCTGTCCCAGCTGCAGGGGTGTGAGGTGGGGCCTGGTGAATTACTGCTGGAGCTGGAACCAGAACACTTGGGCTCTGCGCCCAGCTCTGGGGTCAGACCCTTTGCCTGGGGTTGTGGTGTGATGCTCAGAGAGGTCACCCAAGTTGTCTTCGGCTTGTCCCCTCTGCTTGCATTTTTCCTGGATAGAAAGTCATCTCTCTGATGTAAGGCATGATATCAGAGATCTTGGCAGGGTTTTAGTAGGGCCCCTCTTCACCAACCTGGACAGGCAGGAATGGTGAAGGAGAGAGTAAGATGGAGGTGTTACTGGGAAGAGTGCAAGGCTGCAGTTGCTGCCTCTTCTTCCACAGCAAGCAGCAGCAGTGTGCAGAGCCAGGGCAATACTGCTGCTGTCCTCTCTCCCCAGGGGTGTCTCCATCAGGCCCTGGCGTGGTTGTGATGCAGTTGAATGTACCCAATGGCCCCCAGCCCCCCCAGAACGCCCCTGTGGTGCAGTGGAGCCACTGTAAGTACTACAGCCTGGACCAGCGGGGGCAGAAGCCAGGAGACCTGTACAACCCAGACACCAGTGCTCAGGTATTGAGAGGACTGGGAGGAAGGCAGCTCATCTTTTGGGAGCAGCCTGGTGGGAGAGAGATGACCCCGGCATCCATGCTGTGCGCGTGTGCTGGGAGAAGGGGGTGGGCTCATCCCACGGTGGTGAGACAGGATCGGGACTGGTCGCAAGCACTGGGAGTGTCTAACCCTCTCCCTCCCGCAGGCCAGCACCCAGCTGAACAGCCCTATCACGTCGCCCACCCAGTCCCCGACGCCGTCTCCTGTCACCAACCTCAACAGCGTCTGCACGGGGCTGAGCTCCCTCCCGGTCCTCACACAGTTCCCCCGGCCCATGGGCCCAGCACAATGTAAGGGAAAAGAGTGGGGACAGCACAGGGGTGGGTCCTTCCTGTGATTTCTTTAGACACCTACCAATATTTGCTTCAAATTTTGTAGGTGATGGGCGTTACTCGTTGCTGGGCCAGCCACTGCAGTATAATTTGTCTATCTGTCCCCCACCGCTGCTCCACAACCAGCCCAACTACAATACACACCAGGTAAAACGGGGGCAGATCCCCATCCATCCTTTTCACTGCTGTGGGAGCAGAGCAAGACCCCCCCGGAGACCACATTGGGCTTAGAATTTCACCTTGTCCCTGGCTTTGCCTAGAAGCAGTGTCAGCCCCAGGTCCTTGGGAGTGTCCTGGAACCAAGGCTGTGTCCTGGTCTCCTCTAACTTCAGAAGCGTGATGCCACTACAAAGGTGCCAGGGGTGCAAGTTTCATCCAGATGTCTCCATTCCCCCTAGTCACGTTTGGTCTTGCCCACCCGCTGCCCTAGGATGAACTGTGAGGCCACCATTTTTCTCCTCGGGTGACGTGCTGCTGTTTTTATTCTTTAAGGGACAGACTGGAATGAAACACGGAAACCGGAGCAAGAGACACGCCCTCAAGTCAGCATCCACTGACCTTGGGACAAGCGATGTAGGCAAGTGACCTTCCTTGAGCAATTCCCCCTTTGCCCTCTGCCTGGTCCCTCCTGCACGGGTGAAGGTGGCATTGGCAGAGATCCCGGATGCCCCCTCTGCCCACACCAGCATCCCACAGACAAGTTCCTGCCCCCACCACCTCCCCACGCACACCCCACAGCCCATGTGAGGCCTGGCTGGGGTGTGTGGGGATGCTCAGTCCCTCTCAGCTGTGTCCAGAGAGAGGTGAGGGGACAGGGGTTGCTCAGGTTGCAGTGAATGCTGCCTACACCGATCAAAGCTTTTGCAGAAGAGTGGGGAAAAACTATTTGAGAGTCAGGGATGAACACCAGGTCACCTGGGCCCTATTGATGCCCCCCATGAGGGTTGAAATGATGGAGCAGGTGGGGCTGGCAGGCAGAACTCAGAGTTTTTTCCTCTTTGTCAGCAGACAGTGACTGCCCAGACCTCTGATACCTTGTTCCCACCATTATCCTCCCAAGCACCCCTTCCCTCTAATGCTTCAGTTTCCCAGTGGGGCCAGGAGCTGCAAAGCCCTCATCTCTGTAAAGAGCTTTGGGATCTTCCAGGAGTGGCTGCCAAGGACCATTTCCCTCCTGTTTCCCTCCCGGGAGTCCCCACTTGCTCGTGTCAGGCAGGGAAGGAGTCTGGCTTCTCCCCGCAGTGGTGCAAGCCTTGCTGGCTGGGCATGAACCTGGCCAGCTGCAGGGCGGGCAGTTTGCACGGGCTCTGTGGAGGCTCCGGATGTGTCCCCCACATCCCCTCCTCATCACCAGCAACCACAGCCGGTTGCAGGGGGCCCTTTAAGAGCAGCTTGCCTGGAGAGCTGTCACCCCTCCCTGCAGCTGGCATGTTCATTACATGCCATGTTAATATTAGCAAAGAATCCATTCAGCCGGCCCTCCGCTAAGCCCAAAAGCCAGGGCTGGAGCCAGGAGACAGCAGAAGTGTTTGGGTACCACAGGACAGAGGCAGAGATTTTGGCATGACACTGGCCTGGCCACACAAGGGGATCCTGCTCCCTGTGGGGGAAGCACAGCGGGCAAAGTCACGTTCAGGGTCTGCGTATGTCAAGGTGCAGCAGCCATCTGTCCACAGGCGCAGCCTGTCTTTCTCCCTCCCAGGGCAGAGGGTGGGAGTGTTGGGCTAGCTCCCGGCCAGGGAGGGTCGGAAGATGGGGCAGGACACCTGGGAAAGCCCTAACTGAAAAGCCAAGCCCGGACAAAGGAAGCAGGGAGGACTTGGTGTTGCTGGAGCCCTGGGAAATAGCGGTCTCCTCTTGGAGCAGACCATGAGGGGACCAGAAGGGGTCAGGATGGGGCACTGCAGGGACCAGGCTGGTAGGGACGGCTTAAGGGGGAAGAAGTGACTGGCTTAAAAAAACACATTCCTATTGTAGGGGCAGCTTAGTAAAGCTCTGCTTTCATGGGCGAGGTAGAGACTGACCGCTCCAACCCCAGAGCCGGTGAGGCATCAGCTCCCTCCATGCTGTCGCCCCCCTAGAACCGCAGCTGCTGACGTGTGCTTGTCTTTCCATCGCAGTGCTGGGCCGAGTGCTGGAGGTGACGGACCTGCCTGAGGGCATCACACGGACAGAGGCTGACAAGCTCTTTACCCAGCTTGCGATGGCTGGTGCCAAAATCCAGTGGCTCAAAGAGACTCAGGGGCGTCGCGGAGATGGGGTTGGCGGGGACAGCAACGGGACTCCAGAGAACAGCAGACACACTGACCTTGCTGCCTTATACACCATCGTGGCCGTGTTCCCCAGCCCACTGGCTGCCCAGAATGCCTCCCTCCGCCTCAACAACTCCCTCAGCCGCTTCAAGCTGCGCGTGGCCAAAAAGAACTACGACTTGCGAGTGCTGGAACGTGCCAGCTCACAGTAGGGCTCATGCATGGGCACAGAGCACACTGGACAGCGGGCACTTCCCTCTGCCTTCTCTCTTCCTTTCTGCCCTCCCTTCTTCTCGCCCTCCTTCCTGGATATATTTATATGGACTTAAGAGACGAGAAATTGATTTTTCTTTTTTTGGAGTGACGCCCATGCCCACCCACCTTACCCTGTGTATATTGTTTTGTTAAGCACTGTGTTGAACTGCACATACAGGTGTTGATTGGTATGTTCACTGCACATTTTATTTAATCTGGTTATTATTTTGGGGGGTATTTTTGTTTTTGTTTGGGGGGAGGTTGTTTTTAAATATAAAAAGAAAACTTGTCCATCACTTTAACGCTGCTTTACCGTTCTCTGTCAGTACCAGTGCTAGGGGTTTTCTGTTTGCTTCTTCGAGGTAAGATGACAGCCAGAGAGCAGAATGAGCTCCCTGGCTTTCAGGAGGGTGTGTTCCTGCCCCGGTCCTGCCCCATGCTTGTTGTGTGGAAGGGCTTGTGGCCTTGCCAAGGCTGAGAGCTGAGACTGGGAGAGGAGCACTGCACTCTTTGACCTGGGTCTGGGTCCCCCTTTTGGATTTTCATAGCGTCTTTTCCCAGCAGCTGGGCCCCACGCAGCTGCGTGGGATGGCATTTGGGGTGTCCCCAGCTGTATTTCCTGCCAGGGAGCACCAGGATTAAATGGGAGCAGCCCTTGAGCTGCTAGGTGCAACCCTCCTGCCCTGCAGGTACAGGAGTTGGGCTGGCACCAACCTCACCATGGCATTGCACGCAGCAGCTGGAGCCTCTTGCCACACCTGGATGCTACCTTCACAAGCAGGTGGAGAGGTAAAAGCTACCTGGAAGGGCTGGGATCCAACCCCTGCCCCAGTGCCACCCGCAGCCTCTCGGGGACAGAGGTCCAGGGCCTTTGGCACTGGGGTTCAGCTCCAGGACCACAGCACCCAGCACAGGCAGCGATGGGTTCCCTGTGCACGTTTCTGTTCCAGTGGAGAGCAGACCAGCAGCGTTTGCTGCCCGGGATAGCCATCAGAGCCCGGTACCCACTGCTGCCCTGCTTTCCTTTCCCTCTCCCAGCTGCAGGGGCATTCAATGCAGCAACAATCGAGGCAGCGGGGCTGGTGGAGCACTCAACGTGTCCTGGCTCTGTGGCTGCCCCATGCCAGGGGGTGGGTGGGCCGCTGTGACGCCCAGCAACCCACCAACGCAAATAGCCGGCGGCTCCTCCACCCCGCTCCCCTCCCGGCTCGCGCATGGGCTCCAATTTCTCGGCGTCAGCCTCTGCCAGCGCTCAGCTGTCGGCTCCCCTCTGGCCTGTCACTCCCGCTCTCCACAGGACTGGGGTGGCTGCCCCCCTCCCTGCGCACCCAGCACATTGGGCTGGGGGCTCCGCAGCCAGCAAAGGCTCTTGACACCGGCCGCCCCTTGCAGGGTTTTTCGTCGCGGGACGTGAGCTCTGAACACGGCGTAAGTGCACGGCTCCCCTTCCTCGTGGCCGCTGACCCCCCCGAGCCCTCCCCTGCCCCACGCACGTCGCTGCAAGGTCCCGGGGCCCCTTGGCTCCTGCAGCACCCCTTGCCACAGGACTCCCCAGCCCCCATCGCTGTCTCCTTAATGGTCATCCTGGGGGGTTTCCATGGGGGTACGGGGGAGCCCGGGGTTAGGTAGCACCAAACATGGTGATGTCTGGGTGGAGGGGCTGTGCGGACGGTGGGCTGGCTGTCAGAGGTGGAATCAGGAATGTTTTGGGGGGGGTGTGGGAGAGATCCCATCCCCTTGGTAGCACTGGGCTTCTGGGGAGGAGAAAGCGGGGCTGTGCCGTGATGTTGGAGAGTGCAACAGGCACGCCTGTCACAGGGGGCCAAGAGTGGCACTGTTTGCAGTTTAATTGTGAGATGGAGATGTCTGGGCAGAGATGATGCATGCAGGTAGCCTGGGGTCTGGCTCGCAGCACTTGGCACCGTGTCTCTGAGCCTGCGAGCAGCAGTGCTGCGTGTGCTGGGCTGGGAGCAGCGCCTGCTGTTCTCCAGTCTCTGCAGCAGGGCCCCAGGAGGTGCTGGGCCCTGGGACTTGTCCTCAGCAGAGGTGGCCCCTTCCTGGGGCAGGAGTTGCAGGCAGGGTGGCAGGAGGCGAGGCTGCCTTGGGGGATGCTCCCCATCCAGCAAGGTCTGGCTGTTCCTGCTCCCTCCAGGGACCTGCAGTGGGGCCAGCCCCAGCCAACACCGTGTCTTTGTTTTCCCCTGGTAGTATGACAGAGAAAGAAGTGCCAGAGCCGCCAGCTTCACCTGCTTCAGGTGGGAAACCCAAGAGCCGGGTAAGTGGGTACCTGCAGGACAGCTTGGGCAGGTGGGGGAAGACAGCTTCCTAGCACAGTCCCTGCAGCAGCCCCAGGAACCTTTGTGGGATCGGGAATGCCTACCAGGCCCCAAGGCAAGTGGGGCTCTAGATGGCCGTTTGCCAGCTTGGAGTGCTGCATCCCCACGGGCTCACAGCTGCTCCTTTTGTGGGGACCTCACTGGGCTGGGAGAAGGACCCCATCCTCCCAGCATTTCTGCCCTAGGGTGCCTGGGATCTACCCCCACCCAGGGGGGAAGAAGGGGTCTCTAGGTCAGAGCACGAGAGCAGAGAGCCAGGCACCAGCTTCTCTGCCTGCCTTCCTCGCCGCTGCGCCCGCAGTGCATGATGCATCCTCTCCTGTCCCAGCAGCTACAGAAGCTGAAGCAACTTTTCCAGCGAAAACCCAAGGAGGAGGCGGCGCCAGAGCCACAGCCCAACGGGGAGCTGGTCAGCCCCTCAGGGGGACCCATCTACTACATCTATGAGGAGGAGGAAGAGGAGGAAGAGGAGGAGGAGCCTGAGCCCCCTCCTGAGCCCCAGAAACTTGTCAATGACAAACCCCACAAGTTCAAGGATCATTACTTCAAAAAGCCCAAGTTCTGTGACGTTTGTGCCCGCATGATCGTCCGTGAGTCCCGCGGGTGCTCGGGCTGGGGGCCGCGGGCAGGGCGAGGGCTGGGGGCCAAGGCTGGCGAGGGCCCGAGCCCAGCCGTTCCCACAGCTGCAGTGTCACGTTGCCTCTCCTTTCCCCCCCGCCACCCCCCCCACGGCCAGTCAACAACAAGTTCGGCCTGAGGTGCAAGAACTGCAAAACGAACATCCACCACCACTGCCAGTCCTACGTGGAGATGCAACGCTGCTTCGGTAAAATCGTGAGTGCTCCCCCCAGCCCTGGGCTCACGGCGCCTCCCCGCAGGGAAAACCCAAGCACCGCAGCGGGGAGCGAGTGGCTGGGTCCCTGCGGCTGTAGCCCGGGTGCCGTCACCCTCCTGCCCTCCTGGTTCTGAGGGGTTGCCCAGCACCCTGAGCTACCTCCAGGCCCCACGTCCACCTCCGAGCCCCCACGGGTCTGGGTGGTGGCGATGCTCTGACCTCCCCACCACTCCCAGCCCCCAGGGTTTCGCCGGGCATACAGCTCGCCCCTGTACAGTGACCAGCAGTACGCCTGCGTCAAGGAGCTGCTCTGTAAGTAGCGTCCCCATGCCGGGGCTGCCCCCTCTCCTCACATCCCATGGCCGAACCCCTCTCACAGCGTCCGTGCCCCGGCAGCAGCCAACAGGAGCGACCCCGTGTTCGAGACCCTCCGGACAGGCGTCATTATGGCCAACAAGGAGCGCAAGAAAGGGCAGGACGACAAGAAAAATGTGAGTGCGGGGCTGAGCTGTCGCCCCAAAGGCACGAGGGTCCTGGCCCCGCAGCCTGCGCCCCGGTGCCACCCAGAGCTCCCTGCCCGCTGACTGCTCTCTGCCTTGCAGCCTTTGGCTGCGATGATGGATGAGGAACCCGAGGCCACAAAGCCAGAAGGGGGCAAAACGGAGGGCGGTGAGTGCATGGGGCAGGGAAGGAGCTGCGGGGGGGACTATACCCAAGGGGCCCCCCCAGGGTGGGATCTGCCCTGCAGACAAGGGGTCTCCAGTTCAGGTCTTGGCTCTCCTGAGCATAAGAGGTCCTTGAGACGAGGCTGATGCCATGGGTGGGGTGGCAGCAGCGGGAGAGATGTCACCACCACCACTCCCCTCCCATTTCCAGGCACCTCTGAAGGGGACAAGAAGGCTGAGAAGAGCACGACAGACGATAAGGTATGCATCATCCTCACCCTACAGCCCAAAGGCCCTGAGCCCTCCCTGCTGGGCTCCCTGGAGCTGTGCCCAGTCTCCCTGTAGCCCTGAACCCCCCTTTCTTGCTCCCCAAGAACAAGAAGCCCCAGCTGGGGATGCGTGGTGGCTATCTGCAGTCTCACTATTTCGTGGCGCTTTATCGCTTCAAAGCCTTGGAGAAAGATGACCTGGATTTCCCGTGAGTTTGCAGCCACGCGGTGGGCACGGGGGTGATGGGGGGAAGGAATTGGTGTGTCCAGCGGGGAGGGGGAGATGTCGTCACCTCAACAGTGAGGTTCTCAGAGCCCGGAGGGTTCAGCCACTGAATGAGGGCAGAATTTAGAGCTGTGCTGGCTCTGGTGTGGGTTTTGTGGATTTTCTGCCCCAATGGGCAAAGCATCGAGGGGGAGCCCTGGCTCTCACTGAGCCAGCTCTCTCAGCTCCCAGGTTTTGGGCACAAGCCTCATTTCTAAGGCTGCTGCTGTTTCTCTTTTATGGTTCCACTGATTTATTGCACCCCAGACTTAAGGCTGAGCTGCTCACATACAGGACCTGTCCATGAGTCCGTGAGCTGTGTGCATCCTTCACACGGAGCCCTAAGAGTCTGTGCCACGGGAAGAGCAATTTTCCTTTTCTCCCATAGCAGGGTGGTCCCAACCCCTCTCACACCAAGCCCTTCCTTCCCTTTGCAGGCCAGGGGAGAAGATCACGGTGGTTGATGACTCCAATGAGGAGTGGTGGCGGGTAAGGCTGATATCCTGCAGGCACAGAGGGAGGAGATGCAGGGCTTAAGGAAAAGGGAGAGCTCAACTGGGGGTGCAAATTGCACTCCAAGGGAGACACAGCCCCCTAAATCTGCTGTGTCTTCATCAACGCACAATCTGCCCGCTGAGGGAATCTGGGGGTCTTACAGATTGACTCCACCCTCTGCCTGACATCCATCCACGAACTTCTTTCAGGGGAAGATTGGTGAAAAAATTGGCTACTTCCCCCCGAACTTCATCATCCGGGTGCGGGCCGGTGAGCGGGTGCACAAGGTAACTCGCTCCTTCGTGGGCAACCGGGAAATTGGGCAGATCACGCTCAAGAAGGATCAGGTGAGGCAGGACCAGGTGGTCACAACCGGTGCTTTTTGAGACCCCCCATCTCTGCCCCAGCCCCCTTTCATTAACTGCCCCCCTCCCTCGATGTTCGTCTCCCCCAGCCCCCTGTACTGGATCCTCTCTGTTGCCCCCCTCTTCCTGGGGGTCACCCCCTTCCCCTGCTGACCGGGGCCCACGCACCTCACCTACACCCCTCTCCCCCCCCAGATCGTGGTGCAGAAAGGTGAGGAGGTGAACGGTTACGTGAAAGTCTACACCGGCCGCAAAGTGGGGCTCTTCCCTGTGGACTTCCTGCAGGAGATCTGAGCGGGGCAGCATCCCGGGGCCCCCCAGCAGGGGGGACGGATGGACCCTGGCTGCGGGGAGCTGCGGAGCCAGGCAGGGATGGCTGGCACCCTGTCCCTGATGCCTGTGGCGATGGGGCCTTCGGTGGGGACCGTCTCCACCAGGACCGGGCAGGCCGGGGGCATGGGAGATGCCTCTCTGGGGCTGTTCCCCTCTGGGGCTTTTGGTGCCCGCAGAGACCCTGGGTGTAAGGAGGGGGCTGCTTGGATGTCACCCAGCTCCTGTGCCTTGGGTGGTGGATGACTCGGGGGTGTCAATGGGGTCCTGTCCCAGTGCTCTGGGCTGTGTAATTCTGTGTTTTGGCAATACATGTCTGCTCCTGAGCCCTCCCTGTTTTGAACGTCCTTGAGGGGGGGGTCACCGCGGCGCTGCTGCAGAAGAGGCTGCGGTGATGCTTTCCAGCGTGGCCCACGCGTGACACCCTGTGTGGCACATTCCTGCCTCATGTGTGTGCCTGGAGCTACAGCCCAGCCTCCCCCAGGCCCCCCACCCAGGCCCCCTCTGCCCCCAGCTCTTCTGGTGGAGCCCTGGCACCCAAGGGTGCTCCACACGTGCACCGAGCTGGCCCAGTCTCGGCAGGGGCCCCGTGTTCCCCTGGCCTGCACAGGGCCGGGGCCGAGTGCTGGCATTGGGCCCAGCGGGGCCCGAATAGGGGCCGCGGGTGACAGGTGACAGTGCCAGGGACGGGTCAAGTCCTTGGAACCGTGGGGCAAGCACCGAGCCAGGAACAGGTGCCCGCCCAGGGTGGCGGACAGGGAGACTCCATCCAGGCCCCCATGGCCTCGGCCCCTCGGGGGGCAGCACTTGGGGGGTCCACTACGAGGACTGGGGCAGGGCCCACCAAGGTCACAGTACCCATGGGGACAAGGATGGGGACGGGACCACTGGGACCCCTTAGCAAGGCTCCCAGCACCAGCCTCTGCGGGCCCCATGCAGCTGCCCCGGCCCTGCCTCGGGGCTGGGGGGGGCGCTGCTGCTGCACGACGTTCCCCCATGCATATGAATGCAAATGTATGCAAATTTATGCAAAAAAAAAACCCTCAGCTGCAGCGGCGCCGCCTCGTGGCGGCTCGCGGGGTAGCCCAGCCCAGTGCTGCGGGGAGCAATCATGCGAGGGTCCAAGGCCAAAGCAGCCCCGGTGCTGCCCCCCGGGGGCTCCCCGAGACCCCCACCGCTGCCCCCCACTCCTATGTCTGCAGGGGTCCCGGGTCACACAGCAGGGCCCCCACTGCCTTCAGCTGCACCACCACTGCTGGAAGCAGCCCCAAAGCAAGGCACCGCTGTCCCTCGGTTCCTGCACCCCAGTGCTCGGTGTCAGACCCCCAGGAGGGGGTGACAGCCCCCAGACCCAGGGGCATTTGTTCCTTGTTACCCAGCAGGCTGGGGCCAGGCTGGTATCAGGCACAGACACCCCATCCCCCAGTTCGAGTGTCCCAGGAGCCAGCTGGGAGGTGCACTGGGTATACTGGGTATACTGGAGGTCCGTGGGCAGCAGGGAATGATGAAAAGGGAGGGGTGTGGGGGGTCAGGGGCTGCCACACACCACAGCGTGCCTGGGGGGCAGCACACATCCCTCAGGACTGTTTCCTCCCTGCTCATCTCATCTCTGCCAGGCAGCTTTTAAATGCGGAACCATTAAAATTTTCCACCTCATTTGCGGCTTCTCATATGGTTAATTTTACTGGGACTGTCTATTTATTTATTTGCAGGGCCCCGCGGGGGGGTGCTGAGGAGGGCTGGAAGCTGATTTGCTGCATCTGGGAAGTAGGGAGGAGAAGGGGGGAACCACCCAGGGAAGGGGTAGGGCTCCAGCTAATTTAACAGCTGAAGAGAACAACTTAATTAGAGTCATCTGGAAAATTGGGTAAAACCCTTTTCATCGCCCCCCCAACCTACCCCCAGGCCCCTTCCCTGCCAGCAGCCATGGACTTCCCGGGAGGCTGTGCAAGCTTTGGGGTGGGGAGGCAGAGCTGGGGCCCCACCTCCCGAGCAGATGGCCTTCATTACATGCAGGATCTAATTGGATTGATCAGCAGTTAATATGAAATTAAAAGGTGATTCCCCCCCCCAGCACCACATGTGCATCCTGGCTGCCCAGGTGCTCCCTGCAGCCACTCCGGGCCCAGGGGTGCCGGTCCCTGGCAAGAGCAATGCAGGGAGCAGGCAGAGGAGGGGAGGGCTGGGGGGCTGTTGGCACCTAACAGGGCAAGGGGCTGAGTGCCACGGCCATCCTGCATGGGAGGGATGGATGCTGCCAGGTGACCACGCGTGCCACGTGGGCCACACTCACCCACTGGCTGCACACACCGGTCTGTGTTCTCGTGACGCGCTGCGGCTGCAAGGCACAAGGTCAGCGTGTGCTCGTGCTCCCCATTAGCTCGCAGCCTGGTCGTGACCCAGCTGTGACACACAGGGGCAGTGACTCTGCTGGTGGGGGGACAGCCAGCGTCCCATTGCTAAACCCTCTGCAGCTAGGTTATAGGAAGGGGTCTGCTCCCCACCTCACCCCATGCGCCACGTGGGGAATGTCAGAGTGGAGGAGCCACCCTGACCTGCTAGATTAATCACCTCAATTTCTCTGTACGTCTCACAAAAGGTCAGGAGTCCTTGTGAGGCTCAGAAATTAATTGAAGTACCGCTGCTCTCGTGCTGGATCCATACATCATCCCAGGAGAGCAGCACCGGCAGGGAGGAGATGGGGGCCCCCGTGCACCGTCCTGCAGGCAGCGAGCCCCAGGCAGCACGGCTGGAAGCAGGGGTCCCAGGGCTGCGTGGGCACCCCACGGCCCGTCCGCTGCTTGTCCCCATGCAGGAGGCCTGGCCCCCAGTGCCCCCCGCCTGTGAGGCTCTGCCTGAACCTTCTCCTCCAGCTGGGCTGATGCGATGGTCAGAGGTTGTTCTCAATCCTGAGGCAGGAAAAAAAATGCATTAAACTAAACCAAACGGTCTCATCTCCCCGCCCCACCTGCCCCCCCCACACACACACACCCTGACATAAATCAGCATAAATGCAATTTACATATTCATGGTATTTATCCAGTAACTGTCCTCTCCCAGATTAAACATGCCCCAGGGATCACCCCGGGCTCCTTATCTGTGCCAGGGTGCTCCCAGGAAGGAGCAGCTCCGCTGTGGGATTCGAGCGGGGTGCTCTGCGCTCAGCAGCCTCCTGCATCTCCCCCACTCCCGGCCAGTCCAGGGAGAGGAGGATGGAGAGGAAAATCCAGTGCTGAGCAGCAGCCCTGCCCCACAGCCTTGCTCTCCTGCCCAAAGCCCCCTTCTGCTTGGGGTCAGAGCCCGGACCCCGCTGTCTCCCACCCAGCCCAACACCTCTCCTCGGGGTTTTCTCCCGTCCCTCCTTTCCCGGTGTCCCCCCAGCCCAGCTGTGCTGTTGGGACAGACCCGGGCCCCCCCAAGGCTCTCTGCTACCTGAGTGCCCCGACCCATGCAGGACCTGTGTCATTGAGGGCTGTGGGGACCCTGCTGGTCTCCAAAGGAGGGGGCGTCTCCGGCTCTGGGGTGCTCCCTGCCCTGGGGTGTCCCCAGGCTGCGTTCCTGTGCAGGGGGAGGTTGCAGGCCGCAGCTCCCACTCTGACAGCTCCTTGTCAGCAGTAATGACCGGCTCTGAGTCCAGCCAGGCCCCAGGGCTTGGTGCTGAGCTCGTTAGGGGGGATTTAATGAGGGCAGGAGGCAGGCGCTGCCTCTGGCTGTTTGTCGCAGCCGCTCTGGCCTCAGCCTGCCTAGACAGCTTGGGTGTTTGCACGGTGCCCCTGGCAGGGCTCATCCTGCTGCCCCCCCTCAGCCTCCACCTCTGCCCCATGCTGTGCCCCCAGCTCAGCCCCCAGTCACCACTGGGAGCACAGGTTCCTACTCCGGCACCTGTGTCCACCGTGCTGGAGCTGATGGGACTGGGGCATCCTGATGCTGTTTTCCCCCAGCCCAGGGGCTGAGGCTGCACCCCCTGGAGACAGGGAACCATGGAGGGACCACTTGTGCTGCTTTTCCTCGCCTGGGGGCTGGCAAAAAGGCTCCTAGGGCTGAGAACACCCCGCTGAGGGCCAGATGGAGTAAAGCCGGGGCTGCGGGACGCAGCCGGGAGGTGCCTCCCCCCCTGCCCCTGCTCTGGGTGCACAGGGTGCCGGTGCGGGCTGCCCCATGCAGTGTGGGGGCTCTCCGAGGTGGGGAGAGCCCAGGTGAGAGGGCTGGAGGCTGAGCCTCCTGCCTGTGGTCCTGGCTGCAGTTTGCACCCTCTTCGCGCTGAGGCATCCAGGAATCCTCCTCGGCTCAACAACAAGCTGCATAAACAGGAGCCTGCAGGCAGCGTTAATTAGTTAAATATTTGGCAAGGCAGAAGGCACAGGAAGAATCTGAACGAGCTGGAGGGGACAATGCGCTGCCCCCTGCCCCACTGCCCACAGCAGAGCAGACTCCAGGCATCCAGGGATGATCTGGTCCTGCTGGGAGCAGCACATGCCTGCTGCAGGGCCCGCATCCACCAAGGAGCCCTGCGTCTGCATGGAAAAGGATGCTGGTGAGGAGGGGTCCCCAGGGAACCCCAGCCACCCCACGTTGCCGCCTCACTCGGAGCCAGGCAAGCGGGCAGCTCCTTGTTCACAGCCCCTGGTGGGCCCAATCCAGTGGCCCCAAACTTGTGTTTGCCCCGTCAGCTTTGCTCATGACCTCAGTGGCGCAGTAAAACCTACCTGGGCATTAACCGAGGGCAGGGATGAGCTGCAGGGGGGCACAGATTTGCCTCCAGCTGGGGGATGTCCCTGACGAGGGCTGGCAGAGGGATTCTGGCTGGTGCTGGGGTGCTGAGCACCGTCAGCGGGACCTGGCATTTCAGAGCAGCCCCTGCCCCCCCGGCTGCCCCCAGCCCTGACCTCCAGACCGTGGGGTCCGTCCTCCCCAGTCCTCAGACGAGGCTGAAACACCCCAAAGCCCAGCTGGGGAGTGACGACCGTGTGCAGCTTCCGTCCCCACAGCCCCTGTGATGTGAACTAAATCCATCCTAATTAGCACTGATTTGCATGGGGAAATTAAAATTAATCTAGCCTGGGTTCATCGGAATTAGTGATTCTAGTTGGGCACATCAGAAAGTGGCAGACGGACGAACAGGGCAGGACTTGGTATGGTGGAAAGCCATCTGCCTCCCCGTGCCCTCTCTGGGGCTCTGCCCCAGGCCCTTGTCCTGGCCCCACAAGACCCCAGCACAGGGCTCAGACGCCTGGGGTCAGCCCCACGCCCTTCCTGGGTGCAGGGGGGGGTGGTGCATTCCCGCCCCCCCCCCCCCCCAATCCCATGGCTGTTCCTAGCTGCAGGACAGGGAGAGCAGTGCTTGTCTGACCCCACTGCCCCATCCCACGCCTGGTTTCTGGCAATGGCAGGAGGGCGAAGGGCACAAAGGGGCCGGTTCCTGCATCTACAGGGTGGGAGATGCTGCAAGACCCGGGGGGGGGGGGGGCGGGGGGAAGGGTTGGAAATGGGGCACGACACGACACGGACACAGGTGTGTGATGTACACACACGCACTCATATCAGCATGCTCCCGTGCACGCATTGCCATGCATGGTTCCGTGTGAGTCCTCGCACACCTACTTCTGTGCATGGTTCCTTACACATCTGTGTGCATGTGGCCCCTGTGCTTGCCGTGCAGGAGTGCGTTCTTGTGGAGCCCCTGGCCTGGCAGGGAGTGGGCACAGCGGGGGGAGCCCAGGCCATGCCCCCGTCAGTAAATTCCAGTCCCTGCCGTCCCCAATTCTGGCGTTGCTGGGCCTGGGGGAGCACTGCGGCTCATTGGTATGGGGTCCGTGGCAGTGCAATGAGCAGAATTATCAGCACACGCATGAAAAATTAACCAGGCAAAAACAGCTGGGCAGGAGCTTTGTCTGCTGGGGCTGGGGGCGGCACGGCGTGGGCAGGCTGGCGTCGTCCAGGCAGCTGCAGGATGGGAGCTGGTGTCTGCCTCTGCTTCGCAGGTCATCCCTGCCTGCCCCACGCCTTCCAGCCCCCAAAGCGGGGCCGTCAATCTGGGATTGTCCCAGACCCGTGGCAGCTGCAGCCCCTGCCCCATCCCTGTCTGCTGGGGCACGTCTGTTCATGGTGACCCCATCGCTGGCCCACGGGATTTCAGCCTGGCTGACAGGAGCGAGACCTCCATCTCCTGCGGCTGCATTTGCAAGTCAACCACGAGCTCCGCAGCAGTGGCGGGGGCTACCGGGGGACAGGGACGGGGGCACCCT
The DNA here is from genome assembly GCF_009769625.2 of Cygnus olor. Taxonomy (NCBI): domain Eukaryota; kingdom Metazoa; phylum Chordata; class Aves; order Anseriformes; family Anatidae; genus Cygnus; species Cygnus olor. The sequence continues at coordinate 1,966,617 of NC_049197.1, forward strand.
GGGGAGGGGAGCGGGAACGGAGCAGACCCCACCATGGAGGGATGAGGCCTTTCGTTGCTGCTCCCCCCCCCCCCCCTCCCTGGACATCTCTGGCTGGTTTGGGGAGGGGGTGCAGCTTTTCTGTAGAGCTGTTATTGCCACCCCACCCCCCCACCCCCCCCCGCCCATCCACAGGGCTGTAAACACTCAATTAAGCACGAGCGCCTGGTCCTGCCTTCCCTGTCGCTGCTGGTAATTATGTAGGTTTTTCGGTGTCAGGCACCGTGGGGAAGCGCGATTACAGCTAATTGGAGCGGCTCTCCCCAGCCCAGGCCCTTCTGCAGCTGCTGGAGCTGCCATGTGACAGCAGCTCTGCACCCCCCAGCCCTGAGCCCCCCCCCCCCAGTTCTGCAACACCTCTCCCTCCCCACCCCGCCCCCGATTTACACCCACAGGATGCCTGGGTGCTTCCCACCTGCCCGGCTGGAGATGTGGGGCTGGGTGAGGATCCAGGTGGGTGTCTGTGTGGCCAGGCAGACCCTGAAGGTTGGGGTTTGCCCCCCCCCGAGATATTTCAGGGACCCAGAGGCACCCTAAGGCTGCAGAAGGATGGGGTGCACCTGCTTGAAGCACTGCCCGGGGCTCTGCTCTGCGGGCAGGAGCTGGCTCAGCCCCGTGCATTGCATGCAGCACCGAATGCACCCAGGGCGCATGGGTGCGAGGAGCCCTGAGGCAGCCAGGGGAAGGGTGGGGGCTCCTGGAAAGAACGGGGCATCTGCTCTGTTCCCCGCCAGAGCTGGGGTTTGGTGGGGGGATCAGAGAACTGGGGGGGGGGGGGGTGTCAACGACCCAATGCCGCCCGTCCCGACAGAGACGCATCAGGAGCGCAGCGTCTGCCATTGATTTCTTATTAGGGAGTTCAACAAGAAAAATGAGGTGCTGGGGCTGCGGAGCAGCAGCCGTGATTTGTCGCCTTCGCGCCGTGTCCTGGCGGGGATGGGAATTGATTTGGGCGTCGCTGGCATCACTCAGTGGGGCTGGGGGGGACCAAGGCGGGGACCGGAGGGGGGTCGGGTCCTTGGAGCTGTGCGCCACGAGAGGGCGCCGCAGGACTCCCGACGGGCCCGGGACGCCCCACGGCGGGCAGCGGGGCCGCGGACACGCGTGGGCTGCTCATGCAAGAGCACGCAGCCCCGGGGCGCACGCCTGAGGGGTGCAGAGGTTGGGGTCGTGCCCGTGCCACGGTCCCGCGTGGGTCGGCAGCAGCTCGGCGGGGATGCTGCGGGTGTCGGGTTGGGCACACGCGTGTCCCCGTGCATCGGCCGGGCACGCTCCGCACCATCGTGCACGCCTCGGCCACGTGCGCCGCTGATTGGCACAGCTCCGGCCCCACCAGTGTCTTTGTCACGATGAAGGAAGAGGCTATTATGTTTATTAAATTGTATCGAGGCAGCATTACAGCAATTGGCAGCTGGCGACCCCGGTTATTTATAAAACATGCTTTGGAAATCACAGCTCTGGGCTTGGGCTTTTCTTTAGAGACTTATGGAAAGAAAAAAAATAAATAAATAAAAAGAAAATAAAAATCGATATTGCAGGACAAGACCAAGGCGGTGGTTAATTGCAGGGTCGGTTCCAGGAAACGCCTCCAGCAGCCACAGAAGCGGCAACCTGCCCACTGCCATCCTGGAGCCCCTGCCTGCGGTACTGGACGCCCCCTCAGCACCCCGGCTGCACCCTGCAGGCCCATGGCTGGGTCTCTGGGGACAAGGAGGGGGTTTGTCTCAGCTGACGCTTGCAATATCTTGGGGGGTTTGGGGTCCCAAGTTATTAGGGTGGTGCCCCAAATCCTCCAGCAGTTGTGGGTCAGGGATCGGCTTTCCTGGTGCTCATCACACAGTGCCCTGTGATTAATGGAGGGAATTAGGATGATAATAGCCCTGTAAATGAAGGTGCCAGCTATAAATGATGTGTGCCTGTGTTGGGTGATGGATGGCACCGGGGCCAGCCCTGGGTGCTGGCAGACAGGCGTGCTCAGATGCACACTGCAGCCAGGGCAAGCACATGGGGGAGCAAGGGGGGGGGGGGGGGGGCGGTCATGATGTCATAGAGATCAGTGGCATCACGGCATGGGCATGACATCACACTCAACAGGAGGAGATGTGGGACAATCCCAGCGTGGCAGGGAGGAAGGGGCGAGGTTGCCCCACCGTTACCTGGCTGTGCAATCCATCATGACATGTTGCAACAGTGCTGGCGGTGATGCCCTTTGCGGAGCTGCTCCTTCAGCCCCTGTCCCCCCACACCCCCCCTTGCCAGTCCCCTCAACCTGTTCCTGTCCCCGTCCCCCTGGCCGCCTCCTCTCCCTGCAAGGATCTGGGACCCACAGCACCCAGCCCCTTCTGCCCATGCTGAGGCTTGTCCTACAGCACGCCTCTGTGGGGCTATGAAATATATCCCGTTAATTCACCATTTAATTATTGGCTGTTTGTTTATTGTTTGTTTGCTTTAGATGATATGAATTTTTTATGATGGTTTCCATTGCGCCCCGGCCAAAAGCCAGGGAGATTTACAGCTTTGGCACGAGCAGCGCCGTGTGGCTCCATCCAGCCCCCTAAAAAGGGGAAGGGCCTAATTATCAGAGGGGTATGACCCTATTCTTGGGGCGGGGGGGGGGGGGGGGTGTGTGCAACCCTGTGTCACCCCCACAGGAGGTCTGGGGGGTCTGCTCTTTGCTGGGTGTGGGGGGTCTGCCTGGGGAGCAACAAATGGGGGCCAGGTGTGGGGCTAGGGGGGCAGTGAGGAGGCTGTGGGGTGGGGAGGGGGTGTGGAGCTGGCTGGGTGCTGGGGGAGGCATGCGGGGATTGGGGGGGGGGGGCTGAGTGCCAAGGCTGGGAGCTGGAGGAAACAGCACGCTCAGGTGCAGGCACGTTCAGCCCCAAGCTGCAGCATCTCCCATTAATGAAGCACTTCATCACCACGGCGTTGCAGGGGGGGCACCCAATTCGGGATGATAAATTCCCCGCGACGGCCCTGCGCTCGCTCGCAGCAGCCGTGATTCTCCTTCATCTTGAATAATATTTTTGGAGTGGCTGTAAAATACCCGCCGCAGCAGCTGCGAGCAGCATCACCAAGGCCTGGCGGCTCCCCCCGTTCCCCCCACCCTGTTTGTCTCAGCTGCTTTCCCTGACCAGGCTGTACCGGAGAGCCCTTCTATAGGGTCTGGGACTGCACTGGCACACATGGGATTGTGTGTTGGTGCGTGTGCAAGCCTGCGTCCTGCCCATAAATGTGTGTTAGTGTCCCTGTGGTCATGCACACCTGTTGGGATCGGGGCAGGGGTGTGCATGTGTCTGTGCACAAATGTGCACACAGACAGGTGGGTGCAGCAGCACAGGCGGGGCGGGGGGGGGGGAGGGTGTCTGTGCACAGGGAGGTGTGAGCGCACGTCCGTGCAGCTCTGCATCTGCACGTGTGTGTCCCTGCATGTGCCTGCTCACTGAGGTCGGGGGCTGTAATTCTTGTCTCTTGAGGAAGTATTTGAGGGCTTGGTCCACCCCTCAAAGCTCCGACCCTTCCGCTCCGCATGGTGCCAGGCAGGAGCAGCCATGAAGCGCTCAAAAGGTTTCTATCTGCTTGGATTTATGGTGTCTCCCTCCTGGGGGGGGGGGGAGGGGGGGGCGTGCTGGCATCCTTCCAGCACTCGGCAGGGCCAAGCCCCTTGAGATGGCCGCTGTCACAGGGGTGGGTTTGCAGCACCCAGGAGAGTGCCTGAGCAGCAGGGCACGAGCTCTAATCACCATGGAAGAGAGAAGTGCGGCACAGAATTAAATGGTCTCTTAATTATAATCATTAATGAGCATGGAGGCAGCTGGGCTTTGCAGGCAGGGAATCCCACTGCTTCTCCAGGGGAAGTCCTGGGCTTGTCTGCAGGGAGCTCGGAGCTTGCGGGGTGCTCCAGAGCAGCCCTGGCTCTGATGGGGTCAGGACCCACCAGCGTCCTAACACTGCTACGTGCCCACTCGACACCCCGCCGAGTACCTCCTCCCTGCCAAGGGGATCCCAGCGGTGCCTGCAGGGTCACCCTTGCAACATGCGCGCACATGCCCCATCACAAACCCTCCCGCACAGCTCTGCCCCAACCCTGCACACGCACGCACCCCATGCCACCGTCCCTGCACCACAGCAGTCGCTGGCAGAGGAAGGCAGCGAAGGACGCGAGCGCTCCTCTGCCGAGGGCAGGATGCACTCTGTCTTGGGGAGTGGCACTTAATCAATCCCATTTCAAAACTCTAATTATATCAACAAAGGCCTCAACACGGCGCTGCTGGCTGTGATTCAGGGCTCGTTTATTTATTTCCACAAGCTCCAGAGAAGTTTCTCCCCTTTGTCCTTTTAGACTTTGCTGAGAGAAAGGAGGTGAGGATGGAGTGGACGTGGCAGAGCTGGGCTGTGCGGAGGGGTGGCAGCAGAGCTCTGTGCATGCGCCAGCCAAGGCTGGGCTGGGGGGATATGGGGGTGCTGGCCCCCAGCAGAAGGGGGTGCATGTCGGGGACCAGCCTGTGCCCATCACATGCAGAAGGGACACTGGCACGCGCTCTGTGCCCCGAGGAGCCACGGGGCTCGGCCGCTGCAGGGCAGGATGTGGCCAGCAGCCATGGGGATGAATGCAACGTCCCTGCCTGCTGCGCTGGGCTGCCTGCTCCGCCAATCTCCCCAGTCTTTTGTTAAGAGCCAATGGGTACAAATAACTGGTTTCCATATGCACAGCAGCATCTGTTACTGCCAGGGAGATTTGCATTGCTAAATGTAAATTGGGTGTTATGTCATTTATCATAAAGGGGAGGGTGGCGGGGGGTGCTGAGGGGAGGCAGCAAACATCGGAGAAGTTGTCATAACAAATCACACAACTCATCTTTCGCCCTAGCACAAAGGTGCCGAGCAACCTGGGAGGGCTTTGTATGTGGAGGAGAGGGGCTGGCCCCTCATCCAGACAGGGAAACTGAGGCACAAGTGCTGGGGGAGGGCATCTAGGGGGTGTTGTGGAGAACCCAGACCCAAAGCTGGTCACTAACCCAGTGGTGGCAGCTCAGTACAGGAGTTGCTGGAAGGGGCAGAGCGTGGCTGGGGCTCCACAGTGGATGCTCAGCTGCCCGCTTCCAGCTTGCTGCCCCTGGGCTGGGATCCCCGTCCCGCCCCGTCCCTCCCAGCCCTGCTGCAGACGCCTCCCCGTGTGTCCTGCCCTCCTCCATCCTCGGCCAGCACTCGGAGCCTCGCACCACAACCAGACCTCCGGTCCCGCTCCCTTGCCATGAAGGGCCCCCTGCTCGGAGCCATGTTCTCCCGGCACGTCAAGCGGCACCCCGGAGTGAGTCCCCCATCGCCCCTCCGGCCGGATTCCCTGCATCCTTCTGCCCCTCACCTCCTCCCAGACCCCTTGGCCCTTACCTCTCCATCTCCCCCTTCCCTCCCCTGGGACGTGTGCCCTGCACCTACCCTCACCCTTCTCCTCTTATCCCTTATTCCTCCTCCACCCACTGCTCCCTTCTCCAGCTCCGCTTCCACCCCAAACCTCTTCTCAGCCTCCTCTGCCCTCCCTGTGCCATCCCAGGGCTGCCCCCCGCTCGCCCGCTGCCCGCTTGCACTTGGCCCGCCTGCCTCCTGCAGCATCCCACAGGTGCTGGGGGGTCCTGTCTGTGCCCCACAGGTGAGCCACCCACGTCCAGTGCCGTTGGGGTGCAGCAGGGGTGGGCTTTGTGCGCGTGGAGGCATTTGTATCCAGCCACACTCACTGGCAGCTGCGTGGGTGGACGGAGGGCACTGCTCCCTGCTCCGGGGGGGGTCTTTGGAAGAGGGTGGGAATGGAAGCTGAGCGTGCTGCTGGCCAGCCCCCACAGCCCAGGTTTGATGTGCCAGCTCCTGTCCTTCCAGCCTTCCCCATTCCCTGCCACCGAAACCTTACAGACCCTCCAAGAGGACCACAGTTGTGTGTCCCTACCCTGCCAGGAAGGTCCCCCCATGGCAGAGCCCCTGCCAGAGGGTCCCCGGTATCCACCCTGCATCCTGTCAGGGGCTGGTGACCTGCGGAGGGTTGACGAGCTGCCGGCGCCGGGCTGGAAGTCACGTAAGCGCTTGGCAGTCGGGTTTGTGGGGAGGCAGAGCTGCCAGGCTGGAAAGGATGATGAGCCGTGGCCGAGCACCAGGCCGGCTCCGGTGGCGGGAGGCTGGTGGCCAGGCAGGAGGCGCGGGAGGCTGGGGCCTCTCCCGTGATGGAGGATGCCCGGGTGATTCTGCAACTGCCGTGAAAGCGCGGGTGTGCAGCAAGGGCCAGGTCTCTCGTGCCGGCTTTGCAGCACAGCTGCAGGACAGGGATTTGAGGCTTTTCTGCTCATGCCCCACTGCGGTGTCTGCAGCTGTCAGGCAGAGATTTGTGCATGGCTTGAGGGGGTGCAGCAGGGTCCCCGAGCAGCATGTGGGAGGGGCGGTGGGCCTGGATGCCCGTGCCTGAAGCACCTGCAGCCGTCCCGCAGGGCTGGTGCCAGCACAAGTTGCTGTGGCAGTTTCTGAGACGTCATTCTTCACACGTGACCACCCTGGCATGTACATCGGGGCTCTCACCTTGCAGCAGAGCCCCCCCACTGCCCACCCGCCTGGCAGTGAGCGACGGCCTTGCTGTGCCCAAGGAGCCTGGTACCGGTGAGGTACGGGAGCCCTGGCAGGACAAGTGCCACGGGCATGCTGCCCACACCACCGGGCATCACTCCGGCTGCTCGCCTTTGCATGCGGACCTGCCACAGGTGCTGGGGCTGGTGCGAAGAACCCCTGGCATGAGCTGCTCAGCCCAGTGCCCTCGCCTCACCTGGCACCTGCACACATTTGCTTTCTCCTTCCCATTGCTTTTGCAGCCAGTGCGGTGGGACGAGGGCCAGGTCCCTGCTCTGTCAGTGCTGGCTCTGGCTGTCCACAGGCTCACGGCGAGGTGCGGGTGGTGGCTGTGGCAGGGCTGGGGGTGCATGAGGTCCTGGGGCACATGTGCCTCACTCTGGACATGGCCATCTGCAGCTCCCACCATTAGGGTTAAGGGGCAAACACTCCTGGGCAGCTCAGCCCCACAAATGCATGCCCACAAGCAGCATTTTAACTCTCTGTATGCTTAAGGTCAAACTCGTAACGTCTTATTTATTTCCATGTGCATGGAGGAGGCTGTTCCCAGAACTCTGTAGCCCCCTTGCCTGCCACAAGCCTGGTCCCCCTGCTCCCCCTACCTTTAATTCTTCCCAGGCATTAATTACCCAGAAGGTGTCAGCAGCAGATGGTGAGACGGATCCGTCGCCCCGAATCTCCTCCAACAGACACTGCAATTCCCGGCGCTGTGGAGTTCTTCTTGATTAGCCGGCGCGGCTGGGTAGTGGCTACTGCCAGATCCTCTTGGCACCTGGCCGCACACAGCGCAAAAGATCATTATCTGCTGATGCCTCTAACCTCCTGAATCGGCACCGGCATCTGCCGGGCAAGAGCGCGGCGTGCTGCTTGGCTTGGGCTTTGGCGCTGCAGAGCAGGATGTGGGCCATGCAGGGACATTGGGAAGGATGCGGGGTGGCCAACTAGGACCAAGGGGCAGGCAGGGAGCCTGTGTGGAGTGGGAGACATTTTATGTCAAGGTGCCTTCCCCACAAGACACCTTCCCTGTGGGGGTGCTTGGTGGAGAACAGCCCAGGGAGGTTCAGCTGGATCCTGTTTTTTGTGTTTTGGAATCCCCCCCCGGCCAACCCCCCAGCCTCATCCAGGTGGGGAAACTGAGTCACACACAGTGGGTGGGCGGGTGGGGGTTCGGAGACACTCACTGAGAGCTCAAGCTGCCAAACAGCACTGCAGATATAACCCAAGAGCTCAGGTGCTGGCAATGCAAACTGCGCTGAGCGTGAGGCGCTCGCTGTGCACCGCCGGCCCCCGCTCCCGCGCTGCCACTAATGGGCACGGCGAGGCGCCGGCCGTGTTTGCCTTCCCAGGGGCACAGGTTGGCAGGAGGTTCATTACACTCCGACCGTCTTCCCTGGCGCGGGGGCCACAGCAATCTGGGGGAGGTCAGAGCTGCTGCGTCTCAGCTCCAATTGAGGCCGCGTCCCCCTGGGCACTGGGGATTGGCAGCACGAGGAGGGGGGAGCGGAGACGAGGAGATGGAGCCACTCACCCTGCAGTGGCGAGATGAAAGCCCTGCCTTGGGGGGGGCTGCTTGCAGGGACCCCTGCCATGGTGGCCAGGGCAGCACCAAGGGGGTGGCTGAGTGCCCCCCCACGCAGTTACCGCTTCTCCGAGCCCTGCCTTGCACCCAGCAGCACAGCACAGTGAATGCAGCACCTCAGCAGCAGCAGCAGGGGATGCAGCCCCGGCTGTCCTGTGCTTGGCAGGGATATGGGACAGGAGGACACCGGGTGCTGGACCTGCGGGGGGGTAGCTTGCTGGGGTGGGGGTCCATGCCCTGCCTGCAGACCGAAGGGACCCCATGTCCTGGGGGGCACCGCCAGCGAGGTGCAGGTACCCTCAGCTATGCTGGTGAGCATGGTGCCAGGCCGGCAGCGGGGAAGTGATTTCTCATTCTAAACCCAATTCCTCTCCAACATGAGCCGATTTTTCTCTCCCTCTTTTAATTCAGTCACTCAAGCTGACAGCTACACTGTGTACTGCAGCCCAGCTACAGGATTGCTCTGCCATATTTCCCCTGTAAATCTCCCAGTGTGTCAGCTCTCCCTTTCACTCTCCAGTCGGCCTGATAAATATTCATTTTATTGGGGTATTTTTCATTTTTCTCTCTCTCTCTGCAGCTCGTTCCCCTCATTGGCTTCATCAGTGTTGGACTGGGCAGCGCTGTGCTGTACTTGCTCAGGCTGGCCCTGTACAGCCCGGACGTCAGGTATGGGGGTGCCGGCACACAGCCCACATGCACCATGCACCCGGCACAGCGCTGGGGGGGGGGGGTCCGCAAGGTGCTCCCCCCTGCTCAGACACCTCTGTGGGGGGCTCCAAGGGGTGGGCACGGACCAGCAGCACCGGGGGACGAGGGAAGCCGAGGCACTGCCTGCCCTGCCCCTGCTTGGGGTTGCCTCAAGGCCCGCTCCAGCCCTGCTGCTCCAGGAATAGCACCGGCAGCTGGGGGACGCAGGGAGGGGAGCGGGAGACGGGCACGTTCCGAGGAAGGGCAGAGAGCAGGGTGGGCGCAGGAGTGACGAGGCAGATAACAGCAGCGTGCGACTGATGGATGGATGGACAGACAGACAGACACACAGCGTGGGGCTGGATGGATTGACAGAGGGCCAGAGAGAGAGAGGGCTGCGAAAACAGCGGGACAGCTGGCTGCTGAAGGGCTGGGGTGCGAGGTTGGAGGGGTGGCTAGGCAGATAAAAAACCATGCAAGGACGAATGGCGAAGGGGAGGAAGACGAGGTGTAAGGATAGATTGATGAGGAACAGAGGCTGGATGGATTGGCATAGGGAAAGGCAGGCACGCTGCGGCGTGCGAGGCAATTTTTTTTTTTTCCTTATAACTGAGTGGCCCACGGTCCCTGCAGCCCCACGCTGTCTAATGCCTATCTAATATTTGTTTGCTCCGGGTAAAACGCTCATTGATTTAATTTGATGCCAGCTGCCCAGGGTACTTAGCTCAGCAATTAGCAGATCCAGGCACCTTGTCTTTGATGGTGGAAGCGCAGGGGTGTGCACGTGTTTGTCAAGGGGGGGGGGGGGGGGGGATAAAACAACAGCAGCCCGCCCAGCACATTAATGCCACTAAACAGCTCCAGGGGTCCGCAATCGCAGCGCAGCTCCCCCCTCCCTGCCCCAGCACACGCATCTTCCGAGATGGAAAATTCTGCTCTTGGCCAACACCAGCGGATTGCAGGGGGAGGGAGGGAGGGAGAGGACAGGAGCTGCTTTCTCCAGGGTCCCATCCCATGGCTCTGCTGGCCTTCTGCAACCCCCCCGGGGCAGGACAGAACGTTTCCTCCTTGGTCAGAAGCCAGTCGGAGCCCCTGACCCACCGGCACAGCAGACGCAATGATGGTGTCCAGGATTAGCCCTGCACGGAGATAGGGCTGGGGGCACCCATGGGGGTGAAATGGGGAGTGGGTGTCTGTGGGGCCCTACCCCTCCCTTTACAGGTGCTGACAGCCCCATCACTTCTTGCAGCTGGGACCGAAAAAATAACCCTGAACCCTGGAATAAGCTGGGCCCCACGGACCAGTATAAAGTGAGCACTGGGGTGAACTGGGGGGCCTGGCTCTCTGGGGTGGGGGCACAGGCACCTTTCAGGGACCAGCACCACGCTGTGCTTGGGGAAGAGTGGGGAACAGCATCAACCCTGGGACGGAGGCAGGGGGGCACAAGCCCTTGAATGCCCCCACCCCTGCTCATACCCCTCCCCTTTTCAGTTCATGGCAGTTTCCACCGACTACAAGAGCCTCAAGAAGGACCGGCCCAGCTTCTGAGCTGCTGCCTTGTGCCAGCCCCCCCAGCACCTTCTGCAGACCCCCCCCAGCACTGCTGGCCTGCTCCACAACAGCCCCAGCACCAGGCTGGACCCCTGCACCAAGCCCCCTCACTCCAGGCCCCTCTGTCCTGCCCTGCAGCAGCTGCTGCTTGCACCACCTCTCCCGCCAGCCCCATCTGCATCAAACACATAGACCGGTAATAAATAAATCACTGAGGGGAGCGAGGAGGATGGCTCGTGGCTTCCCAGGCCCATCAACACAGGAGCAGTCCAACACCCCATGCCCTGCGAGGGCCGGGGGCTTGCGTCCCACTGGAAGCCGCGGTTCCCAGCCCTGACCCCTCAGCGCCGCGCTTCCGCTCTCCCACGCTCCAGGGGTGCCCCCGGAGCTCCCCCGCGAGGGTCCTGGCCCATGGGGAGGCCACAGGAAGCCAGATCTGGGGAGGAAAAAGAGGAGGGCTGGAGGGGGAGTTGAACACAACCAGACGCAGTGCATGCACGCGCCTGTTCCCCGCCCCGGGGCCTACGTGCCACACGGCACGGCCTGGCTTTTGCCACGGGCGGGGGGGGCCTGTCTGGTGCTGTTTGGTTTGGCCAAGAAGGAGAATTAAAGGCCAGGATTTTAGGAAGCGACGAGCGGGACGTGCCTAGGGCTGGCAGCGGGGGGGCTGTCGAGGCTCCGCCACCTCCAGCCAGGCCAGGACCATGGGGGCTGCCACTGTCCTCACACCCCATGGCACGAGGGGCACAGGGAGGGGTACTGGGGGAGCACTGGGGTAGGGGAGAGGGACACAGGGGACAACTGGGGGCACTGGGACCGTGTCTGGTGATGACTGGGGGTCTGGGGATGCCATCGGCCGCGTCCTCCCCCCATCTCCAGCCCCAGCTCAGTGCAGCCCACACACCTCCAGGCAGGCAGGCTCTGCCCCCACTTTTATTAGCGTACCTCCCCTACGGAAAATTGCAAGACTTCCTCGGGCAGAAGGGAGGAGGCTGAAGCCAGGATTGGTCCCGTCCTACCCCACGGGGTTGGTTGGTCTCTAGACCCTAACACTGAGCAGGATGGGGGGGGCACCCAGGGAGAGGAGGTGCCCAGCCCCAGAGGTGCTGGTGGGGACGAAGGAGAGCAGGGAATGCATGGGATGGGTTCAGCTCCCCCTCGCCCCAGAGTCCAGGCCTGGCAGGAGGGGCAAGAGCCCCCCCTCAGCGGTCACTGAAGCCAGGCATGGGGAAGGCACGAGCAAAGGTCTCCACACGCTGGCGCAGCTCTGCCAAGCGCCGCTGCGTCTCCGCATCCTGCAGCAAGAAGGTCTTGAACTCCTGGAGCTTGCCTGGGTGCAGAAGGTGGGGAGCAGGTGAGAGGGGCATGGGGGGGCACAGCAGCCCCATCCTGCCCCAAACAGAGAGGTGCCCACTCGCAGCCACAGCCCAGGGCCCTGCTAACTCACTGGTTTTGCTCTTGACATCCAGGGCCAGCGCTATGCCTTCATCGATGAATCCCACCACTTTCTGGAAATCCTCCTCGCGGAAGTGGCGGGAGGTCAGCGCGGGGGCCCCTAGGGACACATCAGGGCTGTGAGCTACACCGGGGGGTACACCCAACGGGAGCCAAACCCACCAAGGTGCTCCCAAGGTCCCTGAAGTGGTCCCAGACCCCTTCCCATAAGGGGTCCTCAAAGAGGGGTGGAAGGGAAGGGAGACACCCTGGAGAGACAACAACCTGGGGACCCCTCCCCAGGGAAGGGGCTGGGTGGGGGCAGGAATCTCCTTCCCAGAACAAGGCCTGTCCCTCACCCAGGCGCAGCCCTCCCGGCGTGAGCGCACTCTTGTCCCCCGGGCACGTGTTCTTGTTGGCCGTGATGGAGACAAGCTCCAGGACTCGCTCGGCCCGGGCGCCATCGATGCCCTTGGGCCGCAGGTCCACCAGCACCAGGTGGTTGTCGGTGCCACCTGGGGAGCAAGGGACACAAGGTAAGTGGTGACAGACCCTGTCCCCTGCAACCCCCCCGCAGCCCCGCTCCCTCTGTGCCACCTTCAGAGCCCTGCCCCCGCATCCTCAGCCCCCTTCCCCTTGTCCCCTGCGGCCAGGACGGAGGCACTACCTGACACCAGGGTGTACCCGCGCTGCAGCAGCGCCTGTGCCATGGCTTTGGCGTTCCTCAGCACCTGCTGGCAGTACTGGCGGAACGCAGGAGAGCTGGCCTGGGGCGGGGACAGACCGCGTCCATCAGCATGGGGCCTGGCACAGCCCAGCCCAGCCCTGGATCCTCCCCCCGCAGACCTGCTTGAGGGCCACAGCTACAGCAGCGATGGCGTGGTTGTGGGGCCCCCCTTGCAGGGAGGGGAAGACGGCGAAGTTGATCCTGTCCTCCAGGTCATAGAGCGTCTCCTTGCCCGTCTTCTTATCCACCGAGCGCACACCCTTGCGATAGAAGATGAGTCCTGACCTGCGGGCAAGAGAGCATGGCACTGCTCCTCCCAGCACAGCCTGGCCCCTCTGCACCAGTGCAGCACCAACGCTGTCACCATGCTGCTCTGGGCCTGCCGGGTGTCGTCCCTCCTGCCCCAGGTCCGGGGGCTGTCCCCAGACAGAGCATGAAAATCAAACTCTGCTTTGCACCCCCCACGGGGCGCTGGAGCCTTCCCGGGAATGGCAGTGGGATGCGGCCTCACCTGGCGCCACGCAGGGTCTTGTGCGTGGTGCTGGTCACCAGGTCCGCGTGCTCAAAGGGCGACGGGATGGCCTTGGCAGCCACCAGCCCGCTGATGTGTGCCATGTCCGCCAGCAGGTACGCCTTCACCTCCTCGCATACCTGGGGACGTGGCAGTCAGGGGCTGGCCCCATCCCTGCGGTGCGCCTGCACCCAGGTAGCGAGGGCTCCTGTCCCCGTGGCACCGCGCCGCTTCCCCGCACCTTCTTCATGCGAGCGTAGTCGATGAGGCGGGCATACGCACTGGTGCCAGCAATGACAAGGCGAGGACGGAAGAGCCGCGCTGTCACCTCCAGCTGGTCGTAGTCGATCAGCCCCGTGGCTGGCTGCAAGGGATGGACAGGCAGAGAGATGACAGAGACACACCTCCCCTTGCAGCTCTGAGCACGGCGCGGCCAAGAGCTCACAGAGCATGGCACAACACAAGGACGTAGCACAGGGGGGCAGTGGGACAGGGGATGGCAGGGGTGCTGAGGCACCCCAGGGGCACTGCTGGGGCTCAGCCAGCCCCCCCCTGACTCACATCGAGCTTGTAGGGCATCGACTCAAAGAAGATGGACGTGGCTGAGATCCTCTTGACATCTGACATGTACCCGTGTGTGAGGCTGTGGGGGAAGGCAGAGGTGCGAGATGAGGCTGGGACCCCCCCAAGGGGTGCAGACTCCCAGCTGCCTCACCCCGGCACCTACTGGCCCCCATCAGGCAGGTCCAGCCCCATCAGGCGGTCGTGGGGCTGCAGCAGGGCTGTGTAGGCTGCAAAGTTGGCCGGAGACCCTGAGTAGGGCTGAACATTCACGCCCCAGCGGGCAGGGTCCAGGTCAAACGCCTCCAGAGCCCGCTGCTCGCACAGCAGCTCAATCTGGTCCACCACCTCGGCTCCCCCGTAGTACCTGGGGGGGGAAAAGGCGGTGATTATAGGGTATCCCCCTCTGCGAACCCCACTGGGGACCTTAGGGGAGAGGAGAGCTTCCCTTCTGGTACACCCCTGCCAGCCCTGGGGTCCCTATGACCCTTCCTGCAGCTGAATCCCGACTGCAGAAGGACCCCTGACGCTGCCAGCACCCCCTGGCCAAGCCCAGAGCCCACGCCCCCCCTTTACCTCTTGCCCGGGTATCCCTCCGAGTACTTGTTGTTGAGGCAGGAGCCCAGGGCCTCCAGCGCTGCCCGGCTGCAGAAATTCTGGGGAAGAAGAGGCTCAGAGTCGGGGTGCCACAGCTCATGGGAGACGGACCACTGCCGTCCCCGCTCCCAGCACCCCCTATCCCACCTCAGACCCCCTACTCCACCTCAGAGGCAATGAGCTCCAGCCCTCGGCACTGCCGATCCTTCTCCTTCTGGACCAGGGACCACATCTCGGGGTCGCTCTCGGCAAGGCTCTCCTGCCCCGTCCAGCCAGGCAGGTGCCCGACGGCTGCTGCCGCGGCCGTGCCATGCTGCGCTCGCCAGCTGCCAGCACCCAGCTGGGCGCATCGCTGCAGAGCCTGCACGGGACAGGGGGGCTCAGAGGTTGCCACCCGTCACGGGCAGCTGCCAGGCCCCGATACCCCCGAAGCACCCTCGGAGCTGTGAGCAGCAGCACGAGGAGCAGGACCCCGGTGCTCTGGCTCCCGCTGCCACCCCAGAGGGTGGGTGTGGGCAAGTGGGACCCCCCCCGGGGCTACCCCAGCCCATAGGCAGAGCTGGAGCAGCTCCGGTGAAGGAGCAGCAGCAACGGCAGCAAAACCTGCTGCGGGTACGCAAGGGCGCATGCGGGGGGTAAGCTGCACGTGCGTACACGTGGGCACCTGGTGGGATGGGGGGGCCACCAGGACAGACGGACCCCGGGACAGATGGACACTGGGACAGATGGACCCCCAGCCCCAGGGGACCGGGACCCCAGGACCCTTCGGTGCGCAACGGCAACTGGCAGAGCCACTGGGTCAGCCGGGGGGGGGGAGCCCACAGATCCTGGGGGAGCCCGGCATCTGTGCTGGGGGGGGGGGACCCCACGCACCCCCAGCCCCGTTCCCCACTGACGGCTTCGTGCCCGGGGGGGGGATCCGCACGCACGTGTGCGGCCCCGTCCCGGTGCCGGGTGATGTAACCGCCGCCGCCCCATTGCATCACCCGCCGGGCCGCGGCCCCCCCGGAGCGGGGCACAGCGCGGAGCCGCCCCCGTCCCGCCCCGTCGGGCAGGGGCCAGGGCCAAGGCCGGCGGCGGCGGCTGCCCCCGGGTCGGGACCGCGGCCGGGGACTTTGGGACGGACGCGAAGGTCGCGGGGGGGGGGCAGGGGGGGGCACGGGGCGGGGGGTGGAGTAGGGGGCAGTGGGGGGGAGGGGTAAAGGGCACGGCTGAAAGGGACGAGATGAAAATGGGGGGAGGAGACGGGGGCGGGGCGTGCCGGGACCCCCTGCGGGCAGCGGGACCCCCACAAGCACCTGGACCCCCAACGAGCACCGGGACCCCCCCCCACCGCGGGCATCGGGATCCCCGCGGGCATCGGGACCCCCGCGGGCATCGGCACCTCCACGTGCACCGGGACCCCCCCGAGCACTGAGACCCCCCCGAGCACCGGGACCCCCTGCGGAAACCGGCAACCCCGTGAACACCGCCCCCCCCCCCGGCACCGGGTCCCCCCCCCCCAATACACCGGGCCCCCCAGACACCGGACCCCCCACCTGTACTGGCCCCCCCCCCGCCCCCCCGAACACCGGGCCCGGCCATCAGGAGCCCCCCCTCGAGCACCGGGACCTCCCTGCGGGCAACGGGACCCCCGAGGGCACCCCCACCCCCCCCCCGACTCACCGTGCCCAGGCGCAGAGGCCACATCGCGGCCGGCTGCAGGCGGGTCCCGGCCGGGTCCCGGTGCCGTCCCCGGTCCCTGCCCCGCCCCCCGGGGGGCGGGGCCGAGGGGCTGCCGGTACCGCGGGGCACGCCGGGAACCGGGGTCTGGGCCCCCTCCCGCCGGGGGGGGGGTCGCGGGAGCCGGTCCCCCCCCCCAATCCCTTTCCACCCCATCCGCCGCTCGGCACGCCGCACGGAGGCTTTTCCGTTTTTTCCTTTTTATTTTTGTCATTTTACTTTTTTTTTTTTTTGTAATTATTTTTTTTACTTTCTTTTTTTTTTTTTCTCCGTTTTAATTTTTCTCTTAAAAAAAAAAACAAAACAAAATCCGAAGAAGCCCCCTCCGGAGCCGGGCTGGGGGACAGGGACCCCCCCCCCCCCCCCGAACCCCCTCCCCACGGCCCCTGGGGGGCTTAGGGGGTGGGCAGGGCTCTCCCGGCAGGCGGGGGTCCGGGGGGGGGGTCTCGGGGTGCTGCCCCCTCCCCAGCTTGGGGACCCCCGGGGGTGTCATCGTGTACGCGCAGCCCGGCTGCCCCCAGACGTGGGCACCGAGCCCGGGACCTGCCGAGACAGAGCCCATGCGTGGGGCTGAGCCCGGCCACGGTGGGGAACGGGGAACAGGGGGGAGGCAGCCCCCAGATACCCGGGGGGGGGGCACCCGCCTCCGTGCTCCCCGGCCGTCAGCCGAAGTAGGGCTTCTCGTGCTGGAAGTTGGAGTCGGGGCAGACCTTCTGCACCAGCTTGTAGTCGATGCTGAGGAAGGAGATGAAGATGCAGATGACCTTGAAGGGCTTGGCGCAGAGCCAGGCGGCGTGGCTCTGCGTGTGCTCGGTGAAGCACACCTTGGAGGGGTCGTAGAGGCAGGGCTTGTTCTTCCGCGCCCGGTTGGTCTTCTCGTACTCCACGTGGCAGTTGAGGGCCTTGGCCGGGCGCCCCTCGGGTAGGGTGCTCTGCTGGGGGGGCAGGCGAGGGGGCGGAGGGGGCGCTGGCACCAGTACCTCAAAGCCCACCGCCTTGGAGGGGGGCACGATGCTGACCGAGACGTTGCCCAGGCTGGAGGAGTTGTGGCGGAAATAGACACTGAAGGTCCCGTTGATGTGGTCCACGATCTTCCCTGTCACCAGCAGGCTGAACTTCAGCGTCTTGATGTTGAAGTAGAAGTCACCCCAGCCAAAGATCTTCTTGGTGCGGCCGGACTTGAGCGAGGGCTTGCGCCGGGCACGGGGGCTCAGCAGCTCCCCGGCCGTCCCGTTCTTCTGCCAGTCCCAGGGGCTCTGCGCCGCACCGATGGGCTGCCCGGCGCCCCGGGGGAGCTCGGCCGGTATCAGCCGCCCGGGGTCGAGCATCGGGGGCTTTAGGGTGCCATAGGGGACATCCTTGAGGAGGCCAGAGGTGCCCAGCTCCAGGTACCCTAGGGTCTTGGCGATGTGGCCCTCAGCACACACGGTCTGGAGAAAGAGGGCAGAGGCTGCACGAGTGTGTGCTGCCACCCCTCCATCATCCTCCTGCCTGGCCCCACACGTGCATCCCTCCCACACCGTGCATCCCTCCCACACCCTGCATCCCTCCTGCACCCTGCATCCCTCTTGCACCATGCATCCCCCCTGCACCGTGCATCCCTCCTGCACCCTGCATCCCTCCTGCACTGTGCCCTCTTCCTGCACCATGCCCTCCTGAACCGTGCATCCCTCCTGCACCGTGCATCCCTCCCACAATGTGTTCTCCTCCTGCACTGTGCATCCCTCCTGCACCCATCCTGCTCCCAGGGCCCCTCCTGTCCACCATGCCCCAGCCAAGCCCAGGTCCGAGCAGGGCTTCACGCTGCCCACATCCCCCTGCACCAGCCTTCACCAGACACACAACAGCAGCCAGGACTGATTCCCCAGCATCACCCATGTCCCTGTGATGGGAAGAAGCAGGACACTGGGCAATTTGTTATTGCCTGCCCCGCTACATCTGAGCCTATTAAAACAGGGGGATGAGGGGCAGCAGCATGTACAGAGAGGGGGAGGCAGCGGAGCCCCGCACTGCCTGCCAGGGAAGCCTAATTGCATTACCCAGTGCCTCTGATCTGCAGCTGAAATTACAGAGACTCCCGCCAGGCTGCTCAGTGGCTGCTCCGCCCTCCAGGATAATTGCAGCGGGGCAGACGAAGATGAAGAGTGGGGTGCATTGTTTGCAGAGGGGCACACGTAAGGAACAAGCAGGTCCTCCTCGCCCTGCTGGGGGGGCACTGTCTGTATTCTGCCAGGGGAGGGAACTTGCATCTAAAGCAGAAAAGATGGGCAGTGGAGGGGGGGGAGCAAAAGCTAGAGCTAAAACATCCCTGCACCAGCACCAGCACGGGACCAGGGCCCCAGGCACAGGCTCCCAGCAGGGTGAGGAGGGTCAGCACCTCTCCTGCCACGGCAAAGCAAGGCAGCGACCTGGCATCTCCTTACGCTGGGCCCCCATCTCCGACGTCCCATGTCTGAGCATCTCCCGTGTCTGAACATCCCCCATGTCTGGGGCCGCCTGCCTCCCCCCCGTCCCTCAGGCTGCCTGCTCCTGGCTTGGCACCTGGCGTGCCCCTCGCGCCCTGCCAGCTGCTCCCGGTGCATGCGACGCTGCTCCGGCTGCCCCGGCCTCGTCAATCACTGTCGCTGCAAGCTGGCAGGTGCTGGGCTGCGCTGGCAGGTTTTGATCTGGACAGTGACCTGTTTCCCGAAGGGGATGTGGGGAGGAGGAGGACAGCGAGCGGAGGCGCCAGCTGGAAGGGCTAAGGTGTGGGGGGGAGGCTGCTGGGCTCTCATCCTGGCACCGGAGTCCTGCAACACCACCAGCATGGCTCAGCACTGCCCCACGCCTTGCGTGCACCTCCCATGGGCCCCCACCAGGGAGGGATGAGACCCCAGTGTCCCCACACTCTCTGCAGCCACCCGGGGCTGTGCATGCGGTCAGGTCTCTGCTGGCCACCGTGAAGGATGGCGCAGGCTGGGCGCTGCCACCTCTTGGCTCTGCTGCCTGATCCCCTTCCTGCTGCTTGTGCCGGGCTGAGGCTGAGCCTGTAAATCTGCCCTGACGTGCCAGCTCTCGCCCGCGCCACGCTGACAGGAGTGGGCAGCGCAGACTGACGTGGCACAGGACCGGCCGATGGACGAGCCCCTGCGTGGGGAGCTGGGTGAGGGGAGCCCTGGGCGCGGGGTGCTGAGCCCTGTGTCTGTGGGCAGGGCAGGAGATGAGTTTGTGAGGTCTGAGCCCGGGCGGACAGGGGTTGCACTGCAGTGTGAGGCTGCGCCAAGCATCCCCGCAGGCCCCCGCTTGGCCCGGCTGTCCCCCCGGCTCCCTCTCCAATCTCTCTTTGAGCACGGCTGCCGCGTTCGCCCTTATCTATATTTCAACGCAGCTTCAAAGCCGGGTGCCGTTACCAGCCGGGGAGAGAGGGAGGGAGCGCGGCAGGACCGCGAGATGGAGAGGGAACTGGGGGAGGGGGAGAAGGGCAGCCCCCAGCCCCCTCCAGCTGGCAGAGAGCCATTTCGGGGTGGGCACGGCTTCCCCAGCAGGACCCCGCTTCTCCTCCACTCCAGCTGCCCTCCCACCGTTAATCCCCTGCTAGCACTTATCCATCACCCCTGGGAGCCCCCATGTCACCCTGTGGGGACAGTGGCCTCCCTGTGCCATGCAGAAAATCAATCACCGTGGAATGAGCACGGGGGGGGGGGGGGGGGGGGGGGGGCAGCACCTGATGTTCCGCAGCAGGGAGGGATGGCCCCAAACCCACCTGCACCTGCAGAGAGGGGCCGGGGCAGTGCAGGGGCTGCCCCCGTGGGGGCCCGCACATAGCCACGCATAGTCTAAGGCCCGCAAGCCTTTCTGGAGGTTTCTCAGCTCTGCACTCCCCTTCCATTTAGAGCTGAGAGCCAGGATGCCTGGGTTCTCTCCACCAAGGCCTCCTCCCCCTGCCTCAGTTTCCCTTTCCAATTCACCCCTTCAATGAGAGGGGTTGGATGGGGATGGCATAATGGGGATGGGGGTGTGATGGAGATGCACTGCAGACAGGGAAGTGATGGGACACAGTGGGGAAATTCTGGGCTCCCCAGCTCATCCCACAGCCGCTCCAGGTGGGGACCAGGCTGCCATCCCCCCCCAAGCCCCAATTCCCTCCCCAGGAACCTGGGATGTTTGGGGAGCCAGGGATGAAAGGGAATTGCAGAGCAGGGCTGCCACTGCCGACGCAGCCAGGGCTATCGATTGCGACACAAGCGCGGTGCAGACCCCTTCCGCCCGCAGTCCCTCTGGTGCAGCTCCCCTGGCTGGGGGGCAAAGGGGGCCGGGGGGGGCTTGGAGCCTGCTGTGGTAGAGCCAGGCCATGGCGAGCATCTTCCACAGCAGCGGCCGAGGGGAGCCAAGGTCACCCCTCTGCACCCTGCCTGCACTGTCAGCATTCAGGGCAGGTCCCACGCACACCTCGCTTTAAATATTAATGTTTCTGCTTGTTAGTGGTGGGGTTCAGCATGCACACACGTGCACACGAGCCTTTGGGATGGATGTAGGTGGGGGGGAAGGGGAAAGGGCCCCATCCCGCCACGGCTGCCCCAGCTGCGGCACGCCACACATGCACGTGGCTCGGGGTCGCTTGGGTTTCGCTGTTATTCATGCGCGTGCTACTGCATCTGCTCGTTACCCTCCGACGGCGTTACACACTGCTGCTGCTCCCGAGCCCCCTGTGCACTTTTCTGTGCATTCGCCACGTGTCTGCAGGCCCCCGTGTTAGGTTCTACATGTGCAAAAGCAACCGGGCAAGGATGCGGGAAGGGCTGGGGGTGGCTGCGGAGGGACTGGGAAGGCTCTCGGTGCCGGCATCAATTTGGCTTGTCAGGGCCAGCCGTGATGGCCGCTCACATCCCATTTGCTGGCAAAGCCAAGCGCCGTCAGCGGCTCCCCTGAGACACGCGGTCACCTTGGCGGAGGGGAGCGGATCAGTGCAGGGGGCACTGCTGGGGACGGGGGGGGGGGGGATGAGCTCCAGTGCCCCTGCAGCAGCACCCCAAGATTGGGGCCCTGTCTAATGGGGTACAACCTCGAGGCAAAGGCTCCCACCCCAGTGGCCCTGGACCTCTCCGACAGCCCTGCAGCCACCCTGACCCCAGCCTCGGGGGGACGCTGGCTGAGCAGGCGCTGATCCGTGGGTCGGGCTCCCCAGTTCTCCCTGCGGGCCTGGGGTCAAGCTGGTCTCCCCCCTGTCACCCTACTGCCTTCGTTAGTGCAAAGAGATTAATTGGAGGTGGTGAGCGACAATCCCTGCGGGCCCGCTCCCCCCCGCGCAGCGCAGCCTGGGGCGGTGTGGCATTTCCAAAGGTTAGCAGCAAACAAGGTGCTTCTGACAGCTCCCATTTATCTCGCGGGCGCTGCGCGGGTGCTAATGCGGTGGCGGGGTGCCGCGGTGCCGCGGCAGGCTCTGCCGGGCTGCAGAGAGGCACCCGAGCATGCACCTGCGTGTGCCAGGGCGTGCAACGCACACCCAGCGGCTGCGGGTGGGGAGGGAGCAGAGCAGGTGTGCGGGTGCCTGTGTCTGTGCACGCTGCGCACGTCTGTGGGTGCCAACAGGTGTGCGTCAAGATGTCTCCCAGCGCCAGCGCATCCCAGCGTGCACCTGCACTGAGGGTGTAGATGAGCGCAACAAATGCCTGCGGCTGCTGGCATGCACACATCCTGCTGAGTGTGCACGAATGGCTTCCCATGCCCTGCACGCCCTTAGGTGCGTCTCTGTGCGCACATGTGCACAGTTACACACGCATGCACAAAGTGAGGCTCTGCAGCTGTGCTTTGCCAGCGAGCCACCGCCCCTCGGTGCGTGTGTTCGTGTGCCCCCCAGGGTGAGAGCGGTCACGTTGCTGCACGCTGAGTGCCCCAGCGTGGGGCCGTGGCTCACCCAAGCCTCGTGGGTGCGCAGAAGGCAGCCAACGGGCGCCCATGTGCAGCGGCAGCTCCTCGGTGTGAGGGCAAGGAGTCAGCCTGCCGCTGGCACCCCCCCGGGCTAGGGCCAGGGGTGTGGGCAGGAGCTGGGGGCTGCCCCTGCAAGCTGAGACCCAGCCCGGCTCCATGTCCCTGCTGGTGAGGAAGAAGGAGCCTGTGCTCGAGGCTGCTGCTCTGCCAGTGGTGAGAGCTCAAGGGCACAGAGACGGCATGAGGGGGGCCAGGGGGCTGCAGGGGTGCGCAGCCGAGCGGGGTGTGCATGGGGAGGGGACATCGGTGAGGGCTGCAGGGCACTGGGCAGGTTTGCGGGGACAACCCAGCACACGCCTGCAAAGAAAAGCGATGGTAGACAAGCTGTCCTGGACATGAGCTCAGCGCATGCAGCTGACGGCCCCACCAGTCCCCCGGCCTCTGCCGCATTTCTGGCCAGGAGGGCGCAGGGCGCAGGACCCGCAGGCAGCAGGAAGGCCGGTGGGCTCACCGCCAGGGAAAGAGCCCGGAGCAGCTCCCAGAGCCAAAGCCACCGCTGACGCCACCCACCCTGGCTGCAGCTGCAGGTACCTGCGAGGCAGCGCCCAGCTCCCGCTACGTGGCCCGTGGTGGCCTCACCCCCGCAGCCGGTGACGAAGGTGCCCGATGCCCCGCGGGGCTGGCAGCGTGCCCGATGCCCCGCGGGGCCGGGAGAGGGCTGCCTCCCACCGCCACCTCTCCACTCGCCCCCAAGCAGACACCTCTCCGCTCACAGACGGAACACATATGCAAATGCTGCGGCTTTATTAACGCGCTCGGCACGCGCTGGCTAATAAATATTTCATAGCCCGAGTAGGACTTTTTTTTTTTTTTTCTCTTCTTCTTCTTTCTTTCGTTTTGGTTCCTTTTCCCTGTCATTTGTTTCCTGCCTTTTCTTTTCTCAGCTGCTGTTTTATTTATTTATTATTTTTAAGGGCTTCTTGGTGAGACAGGAGCTGGTATGTGGCGGGGGGGGGGGGGGGGAAGAAGGGAAAAATGTACACCCCCATCCTCCCCCCCGCCCCGGGTGGAAAAGAAAAGTGCTGTTAAGAGCAAAGGAAAATATATAATAGAAGGGAGGAGACAGCACAAGGCAAAGGATTCAGGGCTTGTGTGACTCATTGGACTCAAGGAAGAAAAGAGAATGAATGAGAAAATGAGGAGATAAACGGAGCAGGAAGGGGGAGAGGGGAGCGCAGGCGGCCGCTCACCAAGGAGCTGGCGAGAGGGTGGTGGGGAGGGACGGAGCTGCAGTGCCGAGGGGCTCAGAGGCGATGGAGCTGGCACCCTGCTGCCCTGCAGGGGGGTCAGTGCTGGGGGGGATGGACAGCACTGGGGGGCACAGGGAGAGGGGGGGCCCACATGGCACCGGGGGCTCAGGACAAGCTTCCAAGGCTCAGGAGGGGGAACAAGGCACCAGGGCATGTTGCAAGGGCGCGGACAGCCGGTAGGGATGGCACGCAGGGAAACTGAGGCAGTCATCTGAGCATCCCTGGTGAGCCAGCGAGGCCCAGCCAGGATGCCCAAGTGCCCCTTCGTGGCTCTCCCTCGTTTTCCCTGGCTCCTGCCCTGCCTGACCCCTCTGGAGCTGCCCTGGCTCTTCAGCAGCAGAGGCCTTTCAGGGGGCTGCAGTGAGGGGGCTGCTTCCCCCATGTCCCCCAAAGCAGAGGGCTCCCAGGCCCACAGGGACGCAGCCCCCCAGCTCTGCCCAGCTGCCTCCCCCCTGGCCTGTTCCCCCCCCCCACCTCGCTTCACCATTTCACTTTATTATTGCAATAAATGTAGCCATAAAAGTGGCAGGTATCGGCGTGCGAGGAGATCGCTTCTCCTGAGCTATGGAAATGTAATTTCGAGTGTGCCCGGGAAATTTTATAAGATCTTATCAAGCGGGATCATAAATTGCATTTCCAGCCCCTTCCCCCCACTGGTCTGCACCCCCCCGCCCCATGAGACGGGTCCTGCGCGAAGGTCAGCGTGGAGCGGAGCAAACTCGAGGTTCCCTTGGTGGGGATGCAGACATGGCAGGGGGCTCGGTGCCCCCCTGTCCACCACCCGCTGCTTTTCCAGGGCCACCCAGGATTTATTCTCCCTGGGAGGAGCGGCACGGCCGCCCACCCCTCCGCATCCTCCCCGGTATCAGCAGTCGATTCCGACCCGCTGGGAGACCCTCGGGGGGTCCCACCCAAAGGAGCGGGGCAGCCCCCTGTCCTCCAAGAACCCCTCTGCGCCCCTTGGGGCTGGATTTGGACTGAATTCCACCCCCTGCCCTGCCCAGGCTGTCGGCCTCAGGCAGGCATAAAGCGAAGGGATGCAAAGCATCGCTGCGCCCCACGAGGAGCCGAGGCTGGAGGTGCCTCTGCTGGTGCCAGGAGAATTGGCGGAGGAGAATTCGGAGGCTCCTTGCCCCCATGCCACCAGCCACGGCAAAAGCAGCGAGCAGGCTGCTGCACACTGGGCTGCAGCAGCAGGCAGCCCCTGTCCAAGGAACGAGGGCTGGGGAGGGGGGGGGGATTAATTTGGGGAGGGGAAAATTAATCCCACTCCAAGTGCAGGTCCCCGCAGGCTCTTTGCAGCCGATCATTTCTGCAGGCTGGGCGCTCATTTCCACAATGACTTTCCTTTTGCAACAGTGATCAGGAAAAAAAAAAAAAAGGAAAGAAAAAAAAAGCAGGGAGGGCGGGGGGAACACGGGCACAGGGACGTGATTATTTCTTCAGTAGCAATCCAAGCGGCTGGAGAGGAAGCTTCATCTTTCCTGGGCCATTTACCTTCGGCGCCCGAGCGCGAAGGCTGAGCCAGGCAGCTCTTCAAAGATGCTGGAGCTCGGCCAGGGCAGGCGGGGGGGCAGGAGGCTGGCGCTGCCGGGGTCTCGGCACACCGGGTCTCGGCATGCTATTGCCCCCCCCACCCCCGGTTGTGCCACCACCCGTGGGGGCTTCGGTGCCCTGGGATGAGCTCCCAGGGAGGTGTTGATGGTGGGGGGTGGGGGTATAAGTCATTAATCTGGGAATGTTAATTGGTCCGGGTGTGATTAGCAGCAGGCCAGCAGTGTTCGGGGAGGGATGCTGTGGCAGGAAGCGCCCGTGGGTGCCCCAGCTCAGGCCCCCCTGCTCCCGCGCCAGCACCCTGCAGATGAGTGGCAATTAGAAACAAGGTGGGGGGGGGGGGGGGACACAGGTAGGGAAAGAAAGCAATAAAGCAGACCCCTCAACCAAAACAAGGCAGCTGAACAGGAATGGGTCTGGCTGGGGGGCACCCAAGGGTGCCGCTCCCCCCAGCTGCTACTGGCCCCCCCTCAGCAGGAGGCTGAGCAGCGCCACGCTCCAGGCACCAGCCTTATTGAATCTCCCAGCTCAGGGTGCAAAGGGCACCACTGGGAAGAGTTATTAAAAAAAGGGAAATGAGTCGCTTGGAAACCTTCTTTCGGAATAACAGCGCGTGTTTGTTTGGCGATAGATTAGCTCAGCCATGCTGAGCACACAACACCCGCTGCAAAGACAGTCGGCTCGGGGGAGCCACGGGACCTGCATGGAGCCGTGCGGCACCGGCCCCTGCAGCTCTCAGGGTCCCCGGCGCCGTCCCGCTGCCCCATCCCCCTGCGCCGTCCCCCTGCCCCGTCCCCATTTTTGTCCTCCAGCCTCACATGGGGCTACGGAGGCTGCAGGGAGAGGGGAGGCAGCAGCAGGGCAGGAGGCTCCCGGACACGACGTGAGGGGGCAGTGGGGGTGTCCCAGCACTGGCTGTCCCCGCTCAGCCATGGCGAGGGGCTCTCGGTGTCTTGGAGCTGGGGGTGAATTGAGTTTGCTGGGTCTCAGCCAAGCCCCTGGCCGCATCCTAAGCCAAGGCACGGGGCAGCACTTTGGGTGGGAAAACGCCCATGCCGGGTGCGAGCGGGACCTTGCTAGCCAAAAGCACACGTGGCCAATACTCCTGGCACGGGGGGACTACGGCACCTTCCCCCCTTTGCCAGCGCCTGCTGGGAACGGTGCCATTCCCCCCCCCACAGCTGCCGGCAGCCCCGTGCCCGGCCCCGCTGGGACAGGAGGGTCCCGCATCCCACTCCCCACGGTCTGCAGCCACCTCTCCAGCAAAGCTGCCACACGGACCTGGGGGCCCAGGTTCACGTCCCCAGAGCTGTCTCACGCCCTCCCCAAAATTCCACCTTCCCTCCCTTGATGCTGCGGCTGCTGGGGAAGGGGTGAGTCACCCAGCAAGCAAGGGGACCGCGAGCACAGGCTGCTCGATGCCAACGGCAACACCTGCATAAGCTCTTCCCTACACAGCCCCAAAATTAAAGGGGGGGGGGGATGCCTCACACTTACCCCACTTGGAAAGGTGCTCTCTGAAGCCTGCTCTCCGGCTGTCTTTGGCTTAAGAAACAAACTGGAGGGAGGAAAGGGGGGGGGGGGGGGGGGGGAGGGGAGTGCTTCTCTGAGCCACAAAAGGGTGAAATTCTCCCCGTTAATAAGAGCTGGGGGGGGGGGGGGTTGGGGGGTGTCCTTGCGCCAAAAGGGCTGGCAGCATCTGCTTACCGGCAAGGCCATCTGTCAGCCCACAACCCCGTGGCTTTGTGACAGCTCTCGGGTGACAGCAAGGGAAAGGGACTGCAACGGGGTGAGTTTCCCAGAGGCTGGCACCCCCTGCACCAGCCTCGCTGCCAGCGCGGCCACCAGCACCGCAAGGCAGGATTTTCATGGGAAGGGTTAATCAGGGAAGGAAAAACCTGCCAGCAGCGCTCCAGGTGCCTCGCAGCTCCCTGCTCATGGGGAAGGAGGGAAACCAAGGAACGGGGTGCACGTAGCCGGGCAGGGACATGGGGACACCGGCACCCAGCTATCCCCCGGCAGCCAGAGCGGGGACCTGGGCGTCCCAGCTGTCCCCAACATCCCTGTTCCTGCCCACAGATCGGTTTGTAGCTGGGGCTGGCACCCCAGGAGGCTGCCGGACAGGCACTTTTCCTCTGCAAAATGATGGCTGCTTCTTTCCGGAGCCCAAGGACGGCCGCAGGAAGCACCCGAGAGCTCTGCCCAGCCCACCCCGCGCGGTTTCTCCCACTGCCGAAGGCCCCCCAAGATTTAACACCCAACGCCCAGAAAAAAATCCAACGCATGGACACGAAAGAGCTTCCCCCAAAAGGTGGAAGGAGGACGATGACCTGGGGGGTGTGGGGCGGCAGCGCTCCCACCTGCCCCGTCCTGCGCCCGGGCAGGGGGAAGGAGAAGGCGAATCCCGGAGGGAAGCAGCCCTGAAGGGCCATGGCTTGTGGGGGGGGGGGAACAGGGACAACCCACAGAGACAGGCCCACACCAGGCTGGGCGAGCACGGCCACCACCCCAGTGGGTAGATGCAGACGGACAGACCCCTGGCAGGGACACACAGGCACATGGTGGGGGGTCGGGGGGGGCACCCCAAGGGTCCAGGTCCGTCCTTCCTGCAACAAGAGCGCTCACAAAGACCCGAAGCGGGGCTGGGGTGCCCCAGGTATGCAGCGAGCACACCCCACCACACGCCACGGGCCCCCCTCCACCCCCGCCCCGGGGGCTGCAGATGCGTGTGCCCCCTCCCCCCAATGCAGATGCAGGGTGCTGGGCTCCAGGGTGGCAGCTGGGGGGTGGGGATGGGGGGGGTGGCATAAGCAGGGCCCCCACCAACCAGGCTGCCAGCCATGCCCAGCAAGGACTGAAAACTTTCTCCTCAATGGGCCCAGAGGGCAGCAGGGGTGTGGGGGGGGCACCTCCTTGCCTTGTGCCCTCCGGGGTGGGGACGCACCCCCCAGCCCCCAGCCCCTTGTTGCAACCCGCCCCACGCAGCGCCGAGGGTGCGGGGGCTCGTGCGCCTCCCGCGTTATTCCGCATGCGGCGAGAGGCTCCCACACCTGCGCACCCACCCCATAAAACGGGCCCCACACCTCACCCCCCCTATCCTAATCCCCCCCCCCCCAGCCCCATTCTGGTGTTTGCGGGCAGGGAGGGGGGGGACAGGGGCAGCGCCCTGCTCCTGATTTCATCAAAACAAAACCATTTGTCTTGAAGCAGCTCCAGCACCGACAGATGCTCTGCGTTAGATGGACACGGGGGGGGGGGGGGGGTGGTCACACAGAGCCACCCCCACACATAGACACACACACGGCTCTCTCTATACATTTATACATATATATATATATATATATATATACGTGCAGGGAAAGAGCACACCAGCGAGAGACAAGTTGCAGGAGCCTTTGCCTGGGGGGTAGGGTTATGTGTGTCGGGGGGGGGGGTCCCTGATGTGCATCCAATTCCCGGGAGGGAATTGACTCGTTTGATTTTATTCATGAAACACAGAAAGTAAAAATGGAGTGTCAGGAAATCAGAGCCGCTGGGCGCTCAGCCTGCCCCCCCCCCCCCCGGCAGGGCTGGGGGGGCACAAATCACCCTCCCCCCTTCCTTGTTCATGACCACCGGATCCAGAGGTGGCTTCGAGCCCCAAGCCCTGTGGCGGGGGGAGAGCACGGCCGGCTGCAGAGGGGGGGGTGCTGGGGGGGGCACCCAGGGGTGAGCAGCTTCGGGGGGGGAGGGGGCGCTCCCAGTTCTCAGGACAGGGGACATCGCTGCAAGCATCGCGGTGCTGGGGGGGGGGGGGGGGGCGCTGAATTTGCAGCCCCTCCTCAGCCAGGAAAAGGGGCAGAGTCTGAGGTAGGTGCCCCAGCTGGGGGGGGGGGGGGGAATTTGCCCCCCCCCCCCCCCCCAGCACATGTGGGGGCTGAGATGCAGCTGGAGCTGGACAGGACCGAGGTGTCCCTGCTGAGGGTGCTGTCACCACTCGCACCCCGCCCCCCGATGCCCCCGGGGGGGGGGGACCCTGCACCTCCTGTCCCCGGGGGGGGGGGGGGGCTTCATCCCACCCCCCGCTGCAAGATCGCGCCCCGCTGCCCCCATGAGCACCCCACGGCGTGCTGGTGGGGGGGCGGACACGATCCCCCCCCACGCGTGGCCGCCCCCACGCTCACGCCCGGCTCCGTCTCGCGTGTCTCGGTGCCCCCCCCCCGCACCTGCCAGACGGCGCCTTCCGCGCTTTGCAGCGGGGTGGGGGGGGGGTGGGGGGTGGTGCACGGCGGCGGGACCGACCGCTGCCCCCCCACGACCCTCCCCCCCCCGGCCCTAACTCCGCCCGGGGTCCGAGCGCGGAGCCCGGGACAGCCCCGAGCCCTCTCCAACTTGGGGCGAGCCGGACCCCCCCCGATGTGCAATCCCTGCCCGGTGCCGCCCCCCCCACCCCCACCCCGCCGCACAACTCTCTTATTCCCCTCCTTGCAGCACCCCCCCGCCGTGATTGCCCCCCCCCCCAACCCCCCGTAACTATCCCAAATCCCGGTGACCGCCCGACCCCTCCCGTGACCGCACGGCCCCCCCCGGCCCGAACTGCACCCCCCGGCGCCAGGATTCCCCCTCCCCAAAATTTTACCCCCCTCCCCAGAATTTCTCCCCCCTCCCCAAAATTCCACCCCCCCCCCCCGAATTTTACCCCCCTCCCCAAAATTTTACCCCCTCCCAAGCATCACACGCCACCCTCCCGTCACCCGCACCCCCGGTTAAAGCCCCCCCCCCCCCCGGCAATCTCCCGGCCCCCCCCCCGCCCCCCGGCGGAGGCAACAACTTTGCCGCCCGGTACCTGCAGCAGCAGCCAGGGCCCGAGCAGGGGCAGGCGGCACCGGAGCATCGCGGGGCTCGCCGGGGCTCCGGGAGGGCGGCGGCGGCGGCGAGGGGCGGCGGGAAGAAAGTTGGAGACTTGCTGGGGCCGGGCGGCGCCTCCGCGGCGCAGCGCCAATCCCGGCCCCCCCACCCCCCCGCCCCGGGAGTGGGGGGGGGCACCGGAACCGGCACCGGCACCGGGGGGCGGCAGCAGCAGCCCCCGGGGGGGGGGGGGGGAGTGGGAGCAGCTCCGGTGCCCCCCAACCCACCCCAGCGGCTCTCCGGGGGGGGGGGGGGGGGTCGTGCATAACCCCCCCCTTCCACCTCCCCCCTGCTCACCTCCCTTCTGCCCACCTCCCCCCTGCCCTTCTCTCCCCCCCCCCCCCAGCCCCCAGCGGGGATTGGGACCCCCCCCCCTACGGGAGGGTGTGTTGGGGGAGAGGGGGGACAGCCCCCAGGTGTCCCCCTGCACCCCCGGGGTGCCAGCACACGGCCACCCCGGGCCGTGCACACCCTCAAGTGTGCAAAGTCCCCCCCCCCCGCAGCCTTTGCAACCCCCCCCAGCATTGCAGGCTGGACACAGGCCCCATGTCGCATGCGTGTGTATGTGTGTGTACGCAGACGTGCACGCGTGTGCTTGCAGCTGAACACACATGTGCATGCAGATTTACACACGTGTGCATGCATGTCCATACAGATGTGCATGCATGTGCACACGTGCATGCAGGTGCACACAGGCACATGCATGTGCTCATGGCTCTGGGGGTCTCGAGGATCACAGAGGGTCTGCCAGGTGTTCTGGTCCCCCCCCCCCAGTTCTGCAGGGACCCCCCCCAGCGCTCCCACTGCCTGTTATTCCTGCGCTCACTGTTAGCACTATTATTATCTCCTTGTCTTCCCCGGGAAGCCGCCGGCGGGGGCTTTGGTACCAGCAGGGCTGGGGGGCAAGCACAGGCTGCGGGAGGGGGGAGGGGGGGGCGGGGGGGGGACATCGCAGGAACACGTGTACGTATGGAGACAAAATGAATAAAAGGTAAAGGGGAAACAAGGAACAGAGGGAGAGGGAGCGGAATGAAGGCGAGCGCCAGAGAAAGGCGAGGGCAGCGCTGGTGCGGCATGAGAGGGTCCTGAGCCTGGGCTGCGGGGCCTTGCTCGCAGCACCCCATGCAGCGCACCCCCCCCGCCCCCCCGCCAGCCCCATGCAGCCCCCCCGCCAGCCCCATACGTTCCCCATAGCAGCCCCCCAGCCTCGCCAGCCCCCACAGCAGCCCTGGGCAGGGGGCACCCAGCACCCTACTGGGGCTCCCAGGCCCTCGCCCTGCCTCAGGTCCATCCTCAGACCCCCCCCCCCCCGGCACCATCTCCTCCTGTGACCCCACAGCAGCCCCCCCCGGCACCCCTGTGCTGTCCCCCTGGATGCTGCCTTCGCCCCCTGCCTCGCCCCCCAGCCAAGGGGGGTGTGGGGCGGCTGGGGGCTGTGTGGGGCTGACCCCAGCCCCTGTCCTGCTCTTGGGAGCCTCACCTGGGCCCCCCCAGGAGTCTCACCAGGGGTCTCATGCAGAGCTGTAGCCCCCCCCCCCCTGTCCAGGCCCCTCTCCCACCCAAGTAACAGCCCTAAGAGCTGGAAGGGCAGGGGCAAGGCGAGGGGAGACGAGCGAAGGGCTACGAAATATATATATATAAAATTGGAAGAAAAAGAAGAAAAAAAGGGGGGGGGGAACGGGGGAGAAAAAAAAAAAAACCCTCTGGAGGAGATACAAGAAACCGATAAGTGAACAAAGAGCCGGGATGGAAATAGATCTGAGGGTCGGGCCGCGCCGGATCCTGTAGCGGGGCTCGGGGCCTTCAAAGGCAGCGGCAGAGCCGGGGGGGGGGGGGGGGGGGCCGCGGCCGCCTCTGTCCCGCTCCGCTCCCCACGCGTGGGGGGTCTGAAGGGTCCGCGAGGATCGGGGGGGGAGGGGGGGGATAAGGTGGGATAGGGGGGAACGTGTGCACAGGGGGCTGCAAACGCTGGGGGGGGGCACGCAGCCCCCCCAATTTCTCCCCCCCCCAGCTCCGTTCCTGAGGGCGGCGGCGCCACCTGGCGGCAGTAGGGGGGCGCAGCGCCCCGCCGGGGGGCTCGGGGAGCTGTGACACCCCCAGCAGCGGGGACCCCCCCCCAAAAGCAGCGGGGGGCACACCCGAGCCCCCTTCCCCCCCCCCCCGCAGCCACAACCCCG
This sequence comes from Cygnus olor, assembly GCF_009769625.2. Taxonomy (NCBI): domain Eukaryota; kingdom Metazoa; phylum Chordata; class Aves; order Anseriformes; family Anatidae; genus Cygnus; species Cygnus olor. Next base: position 1,998,466 of record NC_049197.1, read on the forward strand.
GCAGGATGCGCCCGCAGGACCCCCCCCACCCCATTCCCACCAACCAGGAGCCTGCGCGTCAGTTTTTACAAATTTTATTTATAACAATATCTGTTTTGTTTAGTTGTAAAGTAATCCAGCAAAAATTATTAAAACATTTCCCCCCAATAAAAGGATGGGGTTGCCCCCCGCCCTCCCCCCACATGCGTTTATTTATTTCTACTATAAAAGCTAGGTCATTTCCATGTTTTGTTTGTTTTTTTTTTGTTTTTTTTTTTTTGTTTTTCTTTTTCCTGTTAAAAAATGTGCATGTTGGAGAGCAGACGAGGTGGGGGCGGTGCCAGAGCGAGGGGGGGGACCCTGCGCCGCAGCGGGGCTAGGGGGGCTTCGTCCCCGTCCCCCTGTAACAGTCGGGCAGAGCCAGAAGAGGCCGGGATGCTGGGGAGCAGCGGAGAGAAAGGGGGGAAAGGGGAGCAGCGTGGGGGGGGTTGTAGGGTCAGCAGAGGCTGGGGGGGTGGCAAGGAGGGGGTCTCAGGAGGGCTGCGGGTGTGGGGGGACTGGAGCCGAGAGCTGGGGTGGGCGCGGGCCCCGCTCTGCCCTCGCCGCCTGCGGCGGTTGCCCCGTCCGCCGCCAGCCCTCACGGCGGTGGCCCCGCGAGCTCATCCTCGGCCGTCCTCGTCCCGGCACCGCGACCTTCGCGCCAAGCCCGCTGTCCCCGCTCTGAAGCACTGGCGTGGCCCTTGGAGGGGGGGGGGGGCCGGGGGAAGGGGGGGGGGCGCCCCGATGTCAAGAAATTTCAAATAAACCAAAGCCGGATCTGGCAACGAGAGGCGCTGAGGCCAGGTACTGGGGAATATACAGGTAATAATACTGCTCACATAGAAAAGTAATAATCCTTCATTTGTACATTTATACAGTGGCTCTCGGCTCCCCCCTGCTCCCTGCCCCCTGCCCCCTGCCCACCCCCCCCCCGCCATGGGTGTCTGTGCCAGGCCGGCAGCGGCCCCTCGCCCCCGCGCCGTCCCTACGCCAGGGGGTCCGCCAGGTCATCGTCTGCACCCCGCGACAGCAGCTCCCGCTTCTCGTCCGTGCTGGCCAGCGAGTTGCGGCTGTTGTGGGCACCCATGTACAGCGTGGCGTAGACGGGGTTGGTGAAGTTGGTGGGCTGCGGAGAGGAGGGGGGGCGCAGGTCGGGGGGGGCACAGACACCCCCTCCCCAGCACAGCTGGCCCCAGAGGGGACCCTTGCCCCAGGGTGCCAGGCACAACAGCCTCGGTGCAAGCCTGAACTGCCACCAGCGCTGTCTGGCGTGGCACCGCCAAGGCTGCGGCTGGCACCATCCGTCCCCAAACCACCCCCAAGCCCCCCAGTCTCCTCTGCACAGAGGGCAGCCCCCTCTCAACCCCACCTCGGGCTGGCCTTGCGCACCCAAGGGCCCTCCCGAGCCATGCGGACCCTGCTCCGCACCTTGTCAGGGTCCAGGGCAAAGTCGGCGTCCAGCAGCTCCCCCACGTCGTCATCGGGCTCCCCCTCGTACATCTTGTAGGTGGGGTTCCCGATCTCCACGTTCATGGCACCGTTCGTCATCCGCTGGTGCTGGAAGCCCTTGGCGCTGAGGAGGACACGAAACATGGGGTCAGGGCACAAGGTGCAGCAAGGGGGCCTAGACCCCCCCCCCCAGCAGTCCCTCCTGCTTGTTTGTCCCATGCAGCCAAGGCTTTCAAGCCCCGCCACAGGGATTTCCATCTCAGCTCAGTAACGCTCCCCCAGGATCCCTGGAGTGCCCCAGCTTACCCCTTAATCCTCCACTTGTACCAGACGAAAGCCACCACGGTGAGGAGGATCAGCAGCAGCAGGATGGGGATGATGATGGAGGCCGTTCCTGCAGGACAAGGGGTGTGGGTGCTGGTCAGGGTGTGTGGCAGCTGACACCCTCCCCACGGGTCAGAGCTGGAGCAGGAGCACCCCATCCCCACCCGGAGAACGGGGCTAAGGAGCGGCCCCCCAAGCTGGGAGGGGGGCACAGGCTTCTCTTCCCGACCCCCACACTGGGGCTGAGCCTCCCGCGGCAGGGCATGCTGTACGTACGGTTGCTCTGCTGCTCGCTGACGATGAAATCCTCGCAGCGCATCCCAGTCATCCCCACCGGGCACCTGAGAGCACAGGGAGAGCAGTAGGGTTAGCGGGGGGCAGGACATCATGCGGGGGTGGGGGGAGAGGTGGGGCACAGACCTGTGGGTCAGGGGGTGGATGGAAGGGGGGGGGCACAGATTAGGGTCTGTCAGTCATGTGCTCCCTGTGCTTAGGGGGCAAGAAAGCAATCCTTCGCCCTCCCTGGGGGCCAGGAAGCCCATCCATATCCCCCCATAGCCCCCCATCACCGCCCTCGCCAGCCCCCAGCTCTGCTTACAGGCACTCGGGCAGCTGCGTTTTGTCGCTGATGGAGCAGGTCCCGCCGTGCATGCAGTAGTCATCACAGGTCAGGCAGCTGGGCGCTATCTTGCCATCGGGGCAGCTGTGGGGGCAGAGCGGATCAGCACGCAGGCACCCACGAGCTCCCCTCTGCCCTATGCCCACCCCACAGTGCCCAGGACTCTGCTGGCTCATCCCACTGGCACCGCGCGGGGCCATGCTGTGCCATGCCCATGGCTGCTGGGTCACCAGGATGGGCCTGGGCAGACACCTCCACCACTGCCTCCCATCACCCTGAGGGCTCCCACCGATCTGAGCTGCCCTTCAACAGCCAGACCTGAATTACTGAACCAGCATCTCGCAGCCGTGGCCATGCCCGGATGATCCGGCCACAGGATACAAGTTCCTTCTCGGGTCTCCGTGCCCCCCAAGCCCTCTCCCTCCTTTGAGTTCAACAGCCCTGGCACGTACATGCAGGACACTTCTCCGTTCTGCTTGTTGATGCTGCACTTGCCCTCCTGGCACCGGGAGCATTTGTTCTCCTGGCACTGGGCACCCTCGAACTGCGGGGGGCAGCGGCACTGCTTGGCGCCGCTGGCCGTCATCTGGCACACACCCTCGTTCTCACAGTAGTCGAAGCACTGCCCTGCAGGGGATAGTAGGGGCAGGGTGGGTGGGGGGCAGCCCCACGCTGGCCCCTCTGAGACCGACTGCACGGCTGCTCGCCACCCCACTCGCCCATGGAGCATCCCACCGCCCCACGGCCCCTGAAGAGCATCCCCCAGGAGAGCGGCGCCCAACGGTCCCAATTCCTGGGTGCTGTCCCCAGCCACCCTCGCGAGCAGCACTCACGGTACTGGCAGCGGTCCCCGATGAAGGAGGGCAGGCAGCGGCAGTTGGGCTGGTTGCCCTGGTTGACTGTACAGCTGCCGTTGTTGAGGCAGTAGTCAGTGCACACTTGCTGGTTGCACCGGGGTCCCGTGAAGCCAGTAGGGCAGCGACAGGTTGGCATGCCTGAGAAGAAGAGCTGTCAGGGCGCCGCTCCGTTGGCCCGTCCACCCAGGACCAGCCCGGCCCCCGCAGCAGCCCTCACCCGATGGGGAGGCAGCACACATGCCCCCGTTCTGGCAGTAGTCCCAGCACTGGTTGATCTGGCACTTCTCGCCATTGTAGCGTGGCTGGCACCGGCACTTGGCCTGCTTGCGGGCGTTGAGGAAGCAGCTGCCCCCATTCAGGCACACCAGGTCGCAGGTGTCGGTGGTGGGCACTGGGGGCGAGGGCAGGAGGTGAGCAGGGCTGTGCCATGCCACCCTGCAGCAGCCCCCAGCCTCCTCCTGGCCCGTGGGACCACCTACCGACGGCAGAGGCGGTGGGCGAGGGGATGACCACGCAGGTGCCGTTGTCCAGGCGCTTGCCGTTGGGGCAGGTGCAGACCGGGCCGCTGGGGCTCAGCAGGCAGAGCCACTCACACTTCTTACGGTCGCAAGGGTTGGTCACTGTGGGGAGGACAGAAGGGACGACGCAGGGTGAGGCACAGCGAGCTGCCCTGGCACCCTCCTGGCAAACACCCCCTGCTGAGCCAGCGGCCTGAGGACACCCGCTGGTGCCCCACAGCTGCCCAAGCCCTGTGCCACCCCACCTCCCAGTGCCTTCAGGTCACCAACCGACAGCTTACCAGTGCGCCTGGGTAGCCCCCCTCCAGCTCCACGTGAACCCCCTGTTTTGCCAACCAAAGGGCCCCCATTCTCCCACCCCGGTCAGATAAACTGCTCGATAAATGCTGAGTCCTCTGCCAGCGCTCCCCTTGTCCTTTCTGGCACCGCATCCTGCCCCAGCCCAAGGGCCTCGGGCCCGACACGCACCCTCCGGCTGCTTGTACTGGTGGTAGAGCACAACATCGGTGGCATGATTGAGGCCTGACGTCAGGTTGGTGACAGACTTGTGCCCGAACTTGTGGATCTTGAAGATGCGGTTGTTGATGTAGGTGACACCATAGATGTAGTCCTCAAAGATGTCAATGCTGAAGGGATGGCTCAGCCCTGGGGAAGCGAAGAGAGGACACGAGCAGTCAGAGGTGGCTCAGGAGCTGACAGCACGGCTGGCCAGTCGCTGCCTTGGACAGGGGTGATGATGGATTTTGGATGGATTCTGGGCTAGGGCCTCCCACCCTGTATGAGGCGGGCAGCGGGGGGGACAGCAGTGTCAACAGGCTCCGGTCCTGCTGTGGAGCATTTAATGAGGAAGATCTGCCTTCACTACCGTTTGCTGAGCATCCCTGATCAGTGCTAGGGGTTTGTCCTGCTCCCAAGTACAGCACAAGCCAGGTCACGGGCCCCCAGGGAGCCTGGTGGGACCCCAACGCAGGGACATCGACCCTGGCCAGATCAGCCTCTTCCCTGCTGCTCCAGGGGGCCTCGGGGCGCTGCTCACCTTTCTTGTTGTCAATGGCCACGACGGGGTCAGTACCGTTGAGCCGGATGCTGCCGATGACGGAGAGCTTGGCATCGGCCCAGTACAGCCGCTCGTTGTGGTAGTCCACGGCCAGGCCTGGTGCACACACACCCCAGTGAGGGACGAGCTCGTAGCCCACCCCAAGCCCCTGCTGGCCAGCAGAGCCACCCACCACCCTGCCGTGCCCTCCCACCCTACCCATGCCGGCCACGGGGCTCAGCTGTGTCCCCCTGCTGTACGCCAAGGCCTTTGCCACCCCTTGTGCCCCTCCTGGCACCCATTTTTATTCACCTGTTGGCCACTGGATGTTGTCTTGCACCAGGGTCTCGCGCAGCGTCCCATCCATAGCGGCCGTCTCAATCTTGGGGTGATTGCCCCAGTCTGACCAGTACATGGTCCTGTGAAGGACACAGGCTGGTCATTCTCAGCAGGGGAGTAAGGAGGGGAAGAGCAGAACAGTCCAACAGCCCATCAGAGGAGAAACCCTCAGCCTTCTCCCAACGCCACCCTTGAGGGGCTAGCTGACTCCAGATACAACTCAGGCTACCAATGGGGCACAGGAAGCTTCTACCACGGAGGACTTATTGGTAAGGGACTGGGGCGAGGACAGAGTAGAGAGGAAGTGAGAAAGGGCTCGAGTCTCACCCCCTAAGCGGGTCAACTACGATGGCGTGCGGCTCATCGATCATGCCCGAGATCAGTGTCTTGCGATTCTCGCCTTTCATCTGTGCCACTTCAATGACATCGCGCCCAGAGTCCGTCCAGTAGATATTCCCAGCAACCCAGTCGATGGCAATACCCCGTGGCATCTTCAGCCCAGAGATCTGGGAAGGGCAGAAAGGAGGAAGGGGTCAGGGCCGGACCCCAGCAGCCTGGCCACGTGCCTCCTGCCACGCGCGGACAGAGCTCACGTTCAGGTGGGTGACGCCACCATCAATCTGGCGCCGGTTGCGGTTGGAAGCGGTGGAGGCGGCAGAGGAGGCCGGCAGCTCGCAGTACGAGATCCTGCCCGTGTGCCAGTTGGTCCAGTAGATTTTGTTGCCCTTGACGTAGATGTCCATGGCATCGATGCGCACGTTCTCGTCACCCTGGAAGGCCGGCTCATAAGCAGAGTTGGGGTTGAAGGGGTACATGCTCCGGATCTTGTTGTCATCCGCAATGTAGAGGATTTGGTGCTCTGAGCCTGCAGAGGAGGAGTTGTTAGTGCTGGACCGGGAGCCTGGGGCTAGCCCGGCTCTACATTGGGGCATGGGACTGGGTCTCTCAGCACCCCTTTGGGCAAAAACAGATGGACAGGAGACCCCTGACAGGGCCAGGCTGAGCATCCCGGGAGGAAGGATGGGATGGATTCTCCCCGAGAGGCAGAGAATACAGGGGGAGGAGAAGAGGGAATGGGGGCTGGAAGGCGCAGACATGCTCAGGATTTGTGCAAGCCCTCTCCCCCCCCCCAACCTTCTGCCTTGCACATGTTGTCAGTCTTCATGAAGTTCTTGGCGCAGCTGCAGACATGAGAGCCTTTGGTGTTGTTGCAGAGCTGGGAGCAGGTCCCGAAGCGCAGGCACTCATTGACATCTGGGCAGAGGGAAGACAGGGGTCATGGGGGGACCAGGAGGGTGTCTCCAAGCAAGGCCAGGTTCAGGCCCTCTCTGGGGGCTGTGCTGTGCTAGCAGGGCTCAGAGACCCCATCTCTCCCCCAGTGCCCCAAGGACACCGTTCCTGACACCCCCGCCACTCCAGGGATATAAAGGCACATCTTATGGGTGAAAGCCAGCCGTAAACGCAATGGCCAGACCTTAAGTGCTCCCCAGAAGTGGTGGAAATACCTTGACAGGAATTCTTGTCTGGCACCTTCTGAAAGCCTCTGCGGCATGTGCAGTACGAGGTGGGCTGCGACTGGATGCACTGGGCCTCATCTCCACACATGGTGGTGTTGGTCATGCAGTCGTACGACTTGTGGTCTGCGGTGGGAGACGCGGTCAGCACCCGCCGCCCTACAGCTCCCCCTGCATTCCCCCTCGGCACCCCCAGCTACCCACGCACCGTGGGAGCAGGACTTCTCATCGGAGCCATCTCCGCAGTCATCAAAGAAGTTGCAGCGGAGGTTGGCGCTGATGCACTTTTTGTTCTCACACAGGAACTCGTTCTTGTCCTGGCTGCAGCTCTTGGGCTTGGCTGTGGGGGACTCTGCGGGAGCACGGGCAGCAGCTGTGATGCTCTGCAGCCCTGGGCACCCAGCCCCACAAGTGCGACGGGGTGAGAGCGGCCGGGGCAGGGCCCCAGGATGCCAGCGCTCGCCTCCCAATTTTAGGAAGAAGGAAGGGGTGAAGCAAACACCATTGCCTGGGTTGAAGCCAGGGCCCTACGAGGACCGGCCCGAGGACAGCAGCCAACCCAGTCTGCACTCACCACAGTCCTTCTCATCCGTGTTGTCTCCACAGTTGTCAATGCCGTCGCACTGTCGACCGATCCACAGACATACCCGGTCATTCTTGCAGCGGAACGGTCTGTTGGGGGGACACTGGAATTTCACTGCACCAGCAAACAGAAACAAACGGTGACGGTGAAAGGAGACGCCATAGCCAGGCTGTCACACTTGTCACAAGCCGCCGCTCGGCCTCTGCCCGATCCCAGAGTGGCCTGTCCCACAGGTGCGAGCAGGCTCCAGAGACTAAAGCAAAGAGACTGAAGCAAAGACAACCATCCGTCGCCGGCCCGTGCTGCAGGAAGGCTCAGCCCCTCTGCCCTGTCCTCCCCCAGCCCCAGCTCTCTGTGAGGCTGCTCTGGAGCAGAGCCTCCCCCCAACCCTGCTCTCCTGGCACAGCTGGAGGTGACAAGGGGAGGTGCCCAAGCCCCTCGGGGTGCCTGCAGCAGTGAGCCAGCTCCAGCACTGCCTCCCTTCACCAGCCGGCGGGTGCCAGGGCGGCCACACACCAGGAGCAGGTAGAGGCAAGGCAACGTCACTCACAGCACTCCTCGGGGTTTTCGTCTGAGTTATCCCCACAGTCGTCCTCCCCATCGCACTTCCAGGCCAGGGGCTTGCACAGCGTGTTGTTGCACTGGAACTCGTCCAGGGGGCAGGTGCGAACTGCAAGACAGTACGGGCCAGGAGGCCGCGCGTCAGCCAGCAATGTCCGGGTGCTGCCACTCCTGCTGCCAGCACAGCTGGGGACCCTGGGGGGGCCGCATACATGTCTGACCCCCCCGCCCCACTGGAACTGGGCTTAGTGGTGCTGGCACCAGCACCCCAGGGGAGATCTGGGGTTTGACAGGACCCTGCTGCGATGGCCGGCCCGCTGTGCTCTTGCACTGCTGCTGCCAACCCCACAGCCACAGCATGGGCAGACAGCAGCCCCATCACAGGCCTCGCGGCCACCCCACAGGGATACGGGGCACAGGACGGGGGGCATGGCCAGCAAACGGGGCAGGAGAAGCGGCACAGCACTACCCTTACCTCCAGTGCCACAGTCTTCTTCATCAGTGCCGTCCATGCAGTCGGCGTCAGCGTCACAGCGCCAGCGCATGGGGATGCAGTGCCCATTCTTGCACTGGAACTGGTCAAACTCGCAGCGCGGTGTGCAGTCTTTCTGCAGCGGAAAGGCAGGGGACAGTGGTCAGCAGGGACAGCCCGCACCACGGCAGGCTCCTGCCCCGTGGCTGCAGCCAGGAGCGGGCCCTCAGCCCCCAGCTCTCCAGGTACCAGGGATGCCTCGCAACGTGAGGCGGACCAGTGGCAGAGGCAGATCTGGAGGACGTGGCCCCGCTCCCACATGCAGGCAGGGTGGCGGGGGTGCCGGCAGAGAGCCCCCCCACCCCCCAGCACCGTACCTCATCGGAGCCATCCGCGCAGTCGTGGTCCCCGTCGCACTTCCACCTGCCTGCGATGCAGCGGCCATTGGCGCACGAGAACTCGCTCTCCGAGCAGGGCCGAGGTGCTGGGGACAGACAAGAGGGGGGAGTCCCCCTGAGCACGGGCCGCAGGGGTGGCAGGGCACCCTGGCTGACTGTTGGAGGGGCACAGGACAATAGGGAAACTCTTTGGTGCCACGGCACTGGGGAGAGGGTGGGCGCGCAGTCGGGGGGCAGAGCCAAGACCCCCGCCCAGCTCAAGCCCAGGGCTCCCTGCAGGGAACGGGGTTCACGGGGGGAACACCACGGCCACACAGACCCAGTTGTGGCAGCTCCCTGACGTGCCTGGTCCTTGCGCCATTCCCCCCCCCAGGGCGCTGCTGCAGGAGGGGACGCAGCAGAGCCCTGGCCAGGCCTGGCAGAGCCTGTGTGCCTGCGCGGCCGCTTCGCAGGGCAGTGGGGACAGAGCCCGCCGCTGGGCCAGCAGCTGGCACCGAGCTGATCTGCAGGACCACAGCACAGTGCAGTGGCCTGCCAGGGATGGCTCTTGGGACCTGTCCCCTCCCCAGTGGTGCAGGACGCATCAGGGCAGACATCCCAGCTGGCTGGCAGAGCAGAAGCCAACAGGAGTGGATTTAGGGGTAGGGGGTGTACAGGCAGCGTAGAGGGGGGCAGATGGGCACAGGTTTTGGGGCCAAGAACAAGCCATGCGTGGGTCCCGGTGGTGCCAGCGAGCAGGACTGGACCCATCCTGCCCGCAGAGTCAGTGGAGGGATGTGCTGGTGCTGATGCTCTGTAAATCCACCTGGATTGGTCCAGTCCCAACCCCTCTGCCCTCACCTGGAACTTACTGTCTTCATTTTATTTGAAAGAGGCTGCACATGGAATTAAAAGATTTTGGCAGGAACCTACCTCTGAGCGCCCCATAACGACAGTGTGAAAATGGAGAAAAACATAAGATGAAGTGAAATGGCACAAACTCAAAAACACGACGTGAAAGCAACAAAAAAGAAAAAAAAAATACACCCTAGAGGCTTCAGGGAGACAGGGACGTGTGGGTGGCCTGGGGTGGCAGAAGAGGGGGCTGGGTCTGCCAGGGCCCCCAGGGCCATCCGCAGACCCCAGTGCTGTCCCACTGGGCTCTGGAGGGAAGGGACGGGGTTCCTGGCTGCCCACAGCACCCCACGGACTGTGTCACCCCCCCAGACAGTCACAGTCCCCTGCTGCTCAACAGGACAGCGCTGGCACAGCTCCGCTAACAAGCGGCTGCTCATTAAGGGGCAGCCACAGCTTCTCCAAACCGTTTATCTTCCTGCACCCCTGGGCCAGGTTTGTGGTTTGGGTCCAGCTCGTTCCAGACAGACCACATCTCCCCTCCCGAGGGCAGGCTGTTCGCACAGCCGTAGGCAAACCGCCTCAATGGACACCGCCTGCCAAGCTGGAGCCAAAGCGCCAGGTGACGGCATAAAGCCGAGCTGCTCCACGGCCAGCCCTGCTCCACCACGGTGATATCCAGCAGACGAGCGTGACCGCACAATGGGCAGGACACTACCACCCACGAGGGTGCTGAGCTTCGCCCCGTGCCTTTCACCTGCTGCCACTTCTGGCCTCTCCCCAGTGCGGCCAGGAGCACCCGGGACCAAATTATCCAGACCTGTGGGGCCAGGAGGCTTCCACCCAAGGGCGGAAGGCTGCTCCCAGGGCTCCCCAGGTACCAGCCCCCAGCCGGTCCATGGCTCCCTCCCCGTGCGGCAGCTGGGTCACTAGCAGGTAGAGGGCTGGGGGGACCTGCACTGCCCCCTCTGCATCGCGCTCCAGGGCTAGCGAAAACTGGTGAGTGGCACATACTGCAGCTCTCCTCATCCGAGTTGTCCCCGCAGTCATTGTCATAGTCGCACTGCCAGCGCCCCGGCACGCAGCGGTTGTTCTTGCAGCGGAACTGGTAGGGCTCGCAGGTGCGTTCATCTGGGAGGGATAGGGACAGGCATCAGCATCACCCACGTGCACAAACGGGAGCAGGCGTGCCTATGAGCAGGGCGGGCAGCGCTGCTCGCTGCTGGGCAGCCGCACCAGAAGCCTCCCTCCGACCCAGCCTCGCCCACACTGTTTAGGAAAACAAATAGATAAAATGTCCCCAACACCCGGGGCACTCGGGGATGGAAGGACACGAGGCACCCTCAGGGTTTGTCTCCCCAGCCCCAGCCCTTGCTCACCGCATTCCTCCTTGGGCTCATCGGACCCATCCCCGCAGTCATCCTCCCCATCACACTTCCAGCGCGCTGGGATGCACCTGCCCGAGTCCTTGCACCGGAATTCATCCACACCACAAGTCATTTGTGCTGGGGGGAGAAACAAGATGACACGCATATGGGGAGGGGAGATGGCATTGGCACTGCCCAGTCACATTTCCTTCCCGAACGCCTCGCCCCCGCAGCCCGGAGCTGCATGCAGCACCCCTGCATGGTACAGACGGGGCAGGATGCCACCCTTTCATGCAGTCCTCTGAGAGGAACGTCTCGATGGGACAGATCCAGGCAGAGCCACATCACCCGCTGCCCACAGCACCTGCAGCTCTGCCAGGACTGAGCAGGGACCCAGCTCCCGCAGGCAGATGCATGCAGTTGACTGGCCACAGCGGAGCTCCTGGTGCCTGGAGCCACCCAGCCCTCTTCCTGCAGGCTGCTTACTGCAGTTAGCGGGTTCATCGGAGCCATCCACGCAGTCGTTGTCCCGGTCACACACCCAGACGCGGGGGATGCAGCGCTTGGTGATGGCACACTGAAACTGGTTGGGGGCACAGGTCACCTCCGCTGCGGGGGGAGAGGCAGAGTCAGGAGAGGCAGTGGGCAGGCAGGGCTCTGCCAGCCACTACCCCACAAAAACCACCCCACAGTGCAGAGAGGCCCACAGATGCTCTAGGAATCAAAGCAAAGCGCTCAGGCTTCCTTGGTGACCACGTGCACAGGAGAGATGGGGAAAAAAGCCTTCTGATGGCCTCAAAGGGCTCCACTGCTCCTCGGGACAGAGCAGCTGCATGGAGATAAGGCAGGGAAGCAACAAGATCCCTCAGCCGTGCAGAAGGCTCAATGCAAAGCCATGGCAAATACTGAACTTGCCACTCTGAGGGAGGTAAGGATTTAGTTTCTACTAGGAAACAGCAGTGTCAGTAGCAGCTGCAGGGCAACGGTGGTCAGAAACTCTAAGCAGAGCAGGGTAAGGGGAAAGCTCCGTGCCCAGGGGTAGGATCACCCAGAAAGCCACTCTGCTGGTAAAGACAATACCCAAAGACACAGATCTGATGCAGCACTCCTCACCTCTGCCCAACGTAGGTTCCCCATCCTAACAGGCTAAACAGCTCCCCACTTACGGCAGTCCTTCTCGTCCTCGCCGTCACCACAGTTGTCCTGACCGTTGCAGCGGAAAATGCCGGGGATGCAGCGGTTGGTGTTGGTGCATTTGAACTGGCTGGGCAGACACACGTGGATGTCTGGGAAGGGAGGTCACACCGTCAGAAGCGGAGACAGCATCTCTGCTCTAATGGGGTGCTGCAGCCCTGCTGGGGTTTGAGGACCACGAGGCCGGGTGGGGAACCTACCACAGTTGGCCTCGTCCGAGTTGTCCTGGCAGTCGTTGTCTCCATCACAGATGAAGGCTGGGTTGGTGCAGATCCCAGTGGAGCACTGGAACTGCCCTGGTCTGCACTTGAACTCAGCTGTGGGGAGAGGAGGACAGGGTGAAACGTCTACTCTGGGGAACACTTTCAGGGCAAACCTTAACCTCCCCCTCTTTCCCCTTTGGGGCCCTTTACAAGGACTCAGCAACCAGCATGCGCAACGCTGGGCCCTCACGGCTGCAAAGCGAGCAGCAGCCGGCTGCTGTCTCCCATCGGGCTACACCTTAGGCAGGGAAAGTGAATTATTATGCTCCAGGCTCCATTAACAGGGTAACCTTCCCCATCACCAGTGCTGTCCCTCAGCCAGGACAGCAGCAGGGCTTTCAAGAACCAGTTGTGGAAGCAGAGCCCAGCTGCCCTGGCTGGCACGGAAGTGCCGTGGGCTGTTAGTGCCCTCAAAGGGCCAGGCAGCACAGCCAGGGAGCTGGGACATGGTGGGCTGCAGGCAGCCCCCTCGGCACTCACGGCAGTCCTCGGGCTCATCCGAACGGTCCCCGCAGTCATCCTCGGTGTCGCATTTCCACCAGAAAGGGATGCACTTGTCATTCTTGCAGACAAACTGTGAAAGAGGGACAAGCTTGTGAAAGCGGCTCAGATGGTGACCCCAGACAGGAAAGGAGGACCCCAGGTGGCATTGTCTCCAGGGCACCCCCTCTGCCAAGGGCCCTGACCTCCCTGCCGTCCCTTCCCAGACACTCCTGTATCTCAGTGCCCCAATCTGTCCTAAGCCCTCCACCCAGACTTCACCCTCCACAGCCTCTGGGGTTTGGGGAGGACGGCAGACAGGCAGCGTCACTCCAGAGCTGCCTCCCTCGGACACCCCAGGAGCTGCAGTCTGTATGTGCTGGGAAGTGCCACAGGAGGGAGGTGTTGCCCACGCCAGGATAAGGCATGTGCAACGCCACCACCCCGATGCATGGCGCCTGCACCAGTGCTCGCACGGAGCTGCAGCAGCCGCTGCTGCTGGAGCGGGACAGAACCTCGCAAGAGCGACGCACACGCTTGCCATGGGGACATCTCCACAGGCAGGCTGGTTGTTACCTGGCTGGCTGTGCAGTTGGAGACACAGGTCTTGCCATCGCTGCCCAAGTAGAAGTTGGTGGGACAAGCACATTTGTGCCCCCCGCCCGGCGAGAGGAGGCAGAGGTTGCTGCAGCCTGCGTTGTTGGTCTTGCAGGGGTGGTTGGGAACTGGGGAGATGGCAGGGAGAGAACTGCAAGTCAGACCAAGGGGGAGGACCTGAATGGTGCACAACCACCCAGATGTGAGCCCCTCCTCACCACGCACATCCCTTTTTTGCACCCCCTCTCCTAGCTTGGCAGCCCCTGGCCTCCATTTGCACCCTGTGCCCTGCCCTGGCCCTCCTGCGCTGCTGCCCCGGGCTCCTCTGCAGAGCCAGGGCCCCCCGCACCCCCACATGCCTGCGGCTCACCATCGGGCTGGCGGTAGGGGTGGTAGATGTGGATGTCCATGGGGCGGTGCAGCGTGCTGATCAGCAGGGTCTTGTTGGCACCTGTAGTCTTGTGGGCTCGGTTGATGGACTTGGTCTCCCAGTCAGTCCAGTAAATGAAATCCTCAAAGAGGGTGAGGGCGAAGATGTGCGGGATGTCCTGGCTCAGCACTACAAGGGGGAGAGGGTGGGCTCAGCGAGGGGCTGCCCCCAGCCCTCCCACCATGCTCGCAGCCCCACGCAGCACAGCCTCTCCGCAGGGTCAGCTCTGCTAGGGAGCAAACGCTTTCACTTGCTCAAATGCATGGAGGAGCTCCTGGAAGTGGTGACACCACCCCAGAATCCTGGCTCCACACCCCCAGGACCAATCCTAAGACTCCCCAAGGGCCTGGAGGAGCCCCAGCTCTCACCCGTGTGCCTGTTGGAGCCGTCGAGGCTGGCGAACTCAATGTAGTCCTCCCGCGCATCAGCCCAATAGATCCGACTGTTGATGTAGTCGAGGGTGAGGCCGTTGGGCCAAGTTATCTTGGTGTCAACAATGACACTGCGGTTGGTGCCATCCATGCCAATCTTCCCAATCAGGGAGTGGTCACCCCAGTCTGTCCAGTACAGGTAACTGGGAGGGAAAGAGAAGAGCAGAGCGAGGTTGAGTCCTGCGCAAGCCAGAGCAGTAGCCACGCATGGGCATGGGGGTGCTGGGGAGGGAGAAGCAGCCAGGTGTCCCGGAGGGCAGGAGGGAAGGCCCTGGCCCCAGCAGCAAGGTGGCAGAAGGGCCCCCTGCCCCAGCCCTGGGTAGAGGGGAAGGTCCCGGAGGCTCTCACCCATTCTGCACATCCACCACCAGCGCCCGGGGCTCACGCAGGCCCGAGTTCACCAGCACCGTGCGGTAGGCGCCGTTGAGCTTGGACACTTCGATGGTATCCCGACCTTTGTCACACCAGTACAGGTTGCCTCCCACCCAGTCCACTGCCAGCCCATCGGGGTTACTGAGGCCAGTGCGGTGAAGAACCTGTTGAAAGAAAACGGAAAACTAGGGCCTGGACGGGCAGAACCAGGTCCTTCCCTGGGCCAGGAATGGCCACAACATTTCCATTCCCCAGGGCACGGCTCCTGCCCAACTCCCTTTCCTCGCTCTGCTCTTCCCCAAACCCTCCCTGCCCACTGCTTTGGGGCAGCACGGCGCCCATCTGATTGGGATGGTGCTGCAAAACATCCACGGAGGCCTTGTGGGAACATGTGTGAACCTTGTAGGAATCTGTGGTGACCCTATGACAGGGCTTGTGTCCCTTCCCTGGTGACCCTGCGGCCAACCTGGGCCCCTGCAGGGAGCAGGGAGAGAGCTGCAGCCTGGGGGCTGCCTCTGTCCCCCACCTGAACGTTGCTCCCATTGATGTGCATGCGGCGGATCATGCTGCCCTGCGTGGTGACGTCCGTCCAGTAGATCATCTGCTCCCGATAGTCAAAATCCAGAGCCACTGCGTTGTTCAGGCCCTGGGAGGAAGGGAGAAGCACTGAAACCATTTCACCTGCTAGCACAGGGTGTCAGGGGCTTTAGAAAGACTAGCGAGCCCCCAGCCACAGCTCCCAGTCCCTGAGCAAAGTTAAAAGCACCCACAGACTTGTGTAGACCCTGCCTTATAAAGGTCTGCTACTGAAGAGCTGCTGTTTACGCAGGACCCTGTGTATATTCACAGCAAGAGCCGTTGTTTATACAGGGCCCGCTATCAGTGTGGGAAGCCAAGAGCCCAGACTCCTGGGCTGGGAGGTTTTGTGTGTGCTGGACCCCCTCCAAGCCCCAGCTGCAGACCCCAACCCCGCAGCCTGGTGCCCCCCTCCTGCTCCGCACCTGCTTGAGCAGCGTGTAGTTGGAGCCGTCCAGGTTGAGCTTCCGAAGGTAGTACCGGTTGGCAAAGATGAGGAAGGGCTCTTCATCTGCACAGGGGATCAGGAGACGCATCAGGGGTGAGCCGCTGGCACAAGCGCAGGCACCCGCCCTCAGCAGCACACAGAGCCACCTCCCCCCATGCCCTACGTGTCCTGGCTCTCCTCCATGAGCCAGGTGCAGCTGCTTCACCTCCGGAGCACCGCAACCAACTCCAGCGCTGGCAGCATCCCACTGCTGTCACGACAGCATCCCTGCTTCTAAACCCCGCTCACCTGTGACAGCTTTACAGCTGGTGGGGTTGTCAGGTTTGAGCTTGTAGCCCTCTATGCATAGGCACTTGAAGCTGCCCAGAGTGTTGATGCACTTCTGGCTGCAGGGGTAGGTGGTGGAGCACTCGTCGATGTCAATGCACGTCTTCCCATCATCCTTCAGCCGGAACCCAGGACGGCATCTGCACTGCAGGAGGCAACCAGGAGCTGTTAGCCACAGCCAGGGCCTGCTCGCTGGGAGGTAAGGGGCAAGTGGGGACAGGCACGGGCAGAACAGCACACGCAGACGCAGGCTGAGTGCCCACGTGCGCACTGCGGAGCAGGGCAGAAGCAACGCTCATGCTACGAGGGCTGTGGAGGAGGCAGGGAGCACTGGAGCATCGCTCCAGCTCCAGCTGCCCAACCCAGCCAGCGGGCCTCTACCTTGTACCCAATCTTGAGGTCCTCACACTCCTGGGAACAGCCGCTCATCTTCTTGTTGAGGCACTCGTTGATGAAGCAGTTGAGCTCATCCGAGCCGTCCGCGCAGTCGTTGTTGTTGTCGCAAAGCAGCGCCTCTGGGATGCATTTCCCGTTCTTGCACAGGAAGAAGGAGTCGTTGCACTTGTTCTCTGCAGTGGGCAGAGAGGCAAAAGCAGTCGTAAGCACGAGCAGCTGGGCAGCCTCGCTCCCCCAGCCCTGACCCCTGCAGGTACCTGGGCTGCTGCAGCGCGGGTTCTTGGGCGCCTCGTCCGAGTGGTCATGGCAGTCGAACTCGCCATCGCACTCCCACTGGCTGTTGCTGAGGCAGCGGCCGTTGGCACAGCGAAACTCATGGGGGCCGCAGGTCGGGTACTCTGCAGGTGACAGCGGGCTCAGGAGGCGTCCCCCACCACCCCGAGCCAGCCAACAGCGAGCAGGGCACCAACGCAGCCGCGGCATGGGTGCTCAAACCCTCCTCAGCCCGCCTGGGGACAGGAGAGCAGCACCGGGCCGAGGAGGAGGCCAAGGCAGGAGGCTTTGGACCTCTCCAAAAAGCGTGCAGCACCAGGGTGGGTGCGTTGCAGGGCAGCTGGGGAGAAGGCAGCTCTCCGGCAGCTGTCTGGCACTGCATCTGCCTGCTCCCTCTGCTCCCTCGTCCCCCCCTCCACTCTGTGACACCTACCACACTCTGGAGACTCATCCGAGCCATCGCCGCAGTCGTCGTCGTGGTCGCAGACAAAGTGCTTGGGAATGCACTGGCGGTTCCCGCACATGAACTCCCGCTCATCACATGTGTTGTTGTACACTGCAACGAGGCACCGCTGTCAGCCCCTGCTCCCCACGCCCTCTGCAGCCCTAGGGGCAGACCATGCACTCTCCTGCTGCTCCCTGAGCCCCAGGCAGTGGGGTTGAGCCCCCAAGGCAGCTGTGCTCCTCCCCAGCTCCAGCCCTGGCCCCACCAGGCACGCAGCCCTCTGAGGACTCACAGCAGCCAGCAGCGAGGGTCTCGTCAGCTCCATCTGCACAGTCCTTGTCTCCATCACAGAGCCAGCGCTCTGGCACGCAGACATAGGTGCCTGGGCACTGGAAGGATCCTGTGCTGCAGGTTGTCAGCCCTGGAGAAGGGACAAGCGGGAAGAAGCTGCTGGAGAGCCTGCGCTCTTGGGCTATGCGCCCTCATGTTCCAGGGTGCCCCAAAGTAGGGAATCCAGGAGAGCAGCAAGGATCATGGAGCAGGAGGGCAGGTGTGGGAGAAGGAACGGCAGAGGTGGGAGTGCACAGAGACGGGGCAGCATCGTGGGCAGGGACGGGGAGGTCAGAGCAGGGGCTGGAGCAGACTCACGGCAGCGACTGTCCTCGTCAGAGCCATCCCCACAGTCGTCTGCCCCGTCACACACCCAGAGCTTGGAGATGCAGCGGTGGTTGTTGCACTCGAACTGCACGGGGTAGCAGAACTTGTCTGGGAGAGGAGAGGAGGGGCTCAGAGCTGGGGCAATGCAGCAGGACGGACGCAGCAGCAGCACATGGCCAGGCTGAGCCAGCTGGGTGCTAGGGCTGGTGCTGGCGATCCTGCTTGCCCAGACTTGGCAGTGCCCTCAAACCACGCTGGGGCAGGACTGATGTGGGATTCCCTGCTCTGGAGCTGGAGGGGGGGGTTCCCAGTTCCTGGGTACTGTTGGGGGTTTGTTCAGGGAGGTTGGAACAAAAACCATCACTCAAATGAGCTGTAACTGGGCACCCTTAAAGTGACTATGGATACATGCACATGCTGAGCAAAGAAACGTGCAAGGACATTTGTTTTGGTCACGGTTAAAAGTCTGCGCTTGTGGAATAACTCCACAAAGAGGAAGAATCTGGAATCTGGTTCTTGGCCAAGGGATCTTGGAGAGAGGAGAGGTTCCTGCCTCCCTCTCTGCTGTGCCTGCTCTTACCACCCCATGCAACGGCCCCAGAGTCCCTTGCTCTCCCCACCCTGCCGCTCACTGCAGTGAGTCTCGTCTTCTCCATTCTCACAGTCGTCCTCTTTGTCACAGGTCCAAGTCATGGGGATGCACCTCCCGCTTGGGCAGGCAAAGTAATTGGCTGGACATTTGGGTTCCCTCCCACCTGGTTTGGGAAGAAAACATCCGTAAGCTTGGTGGCACAGTCACCCGCTGCCTGGTGGGACCCCAAAGGGAGCACCTGGCTGGAGAGACTGCGCGACACCCACATCTAGGGCCGGAGCCCAGCCTGCACTCCCCACTCCTTGCCCTGCTGCTCTCACCAGGGCAGTTGCGCTCGTCTGAGTAGTCTCCGCAGTCGTTTGCTCCGTCGCACACCCAGCTCGGTGCATAGCACAGGGAGGTGTGTTCACACTTCTGGAACGTGGTCCCCTTCACCCCCAGCTTGAAGTAGCCACTGCAGTCAGTGGCGGCTGCAAGAAAGCACAGCACAAGCCCCGCTGATGGCCCTCAGCTCCGGCTCCCGCTGCCAGCACAAGCCCTGCGTGCCCCACATTGGCACAGGGTAGCCTCTGACCCACGGGTCAGAGCCCCAAGCTGCTGGAACAACGCTGGCTCTTGGCACCTCACAAGGCTCTTCTGATGGCTGTGGGGTGGTGAGAGGCTGAGCAGCATGCAGGTGGGCTGAAGTGACAGGGACTAGGGTGGCTCCCAGCAGAGGGAATAACCTGGGCAAGCCTCTGCTGGTGGGTAGGAATCAGGAGCTCGCTCCTGCCCCGACACAGCACCATTCCCGTAGACCACAAGGCAATACAGGGCCCCAGCACCCCAGCCCACAGACACAGAGGGTGGAAGCATCTCCAAAGAAGCGACAGCAGGTCAGAGCTGGGGAGGCAGCAGGAAGAACAGGACACAGTCAGGGCACTCACTGCAGTTCATTTCATCCGAAGCGTCCTCACAGTCGATGAACTGGTTGCAGCGGCTTGAATTGCCAATGCAGCTCCCATCCCGGCAGCGGAACTCGGTAGCAGCGCAGCTAGTTTCTGCAACGAGGGGGAAGCCCCCGCAGAGGATGAGGCTGGGCTGGGGACCCAGCGTGCACAGCCACCCCACTCCACGCTCACTGCAGGCGTGCATGCGCACACATTGCCCGGCACAGCCACAGACCATCGATCCTGCGCTCCCAGGTCTACGTCCCCTCTTGATGGAAACCTGGCTCCCTTCTGGCTCATGAACTCCACCTGCCACATCTGAACTCGTCTGCTGAGCTGGCCTTTCGCTAGCAGGCCTGGGCGGGCTCAGACATGAGCATAACCTCCACAGGCAGTTCTAAAGCAAGCAGACAGGCTCCTACAAAGCTGCAGCTCCGAACAGATGCTGCCCTTGGGGTGCTTGCGTGCCCTTTTCTCAGGAGTGCAGAAGTGGTGAGCAGTGATGCCGCACCTTGCCTCTGCCTCGTGTTCTCCCCAGATCTCAAACCGCTATTTTCACCTAGCTCTGGGTGTTGCGCTGCCATTTGTGGGAGTCCTTCCTCCCAGCTATCAGGGAATGAGTCTGACAAAGCGGTGCAGTGGAAGTATGATTTAGACCTTGACTCTCCATCAAGCCCCAGCTCTGCTCTGATCCTGTCAAGTTGAAGGTAACCCTTTCCCAACGCCTCTGTCCCTGTCCCAGACAGCTGACGGAGCCCTGGCAGGGAGCTAGGCAGCCTGCTTACTGTTGCAGGGCACTTCGTCCGAGTTGTCCCCGCAGTCATCCACGCCGTTGCACCAGTAGCGGCTGGCGATGCAGCGCCCGTTCATGCAGTGCAGATAGCCCTTCTTGCACTTGCGGCTGCCTGCGAGAGAGAAAGGATGGTGAGCGCCATGGGAGAGCCAGAGCAGCCGGGCTTGTCAGCGACTTGGGACCTTCAGCAGAGGAGAAACTGCACAAGCATGATTAGGAAACAGATTCCCTTGCGCTGTCCTGGCAACATCACTGGATTAAGTTTGGCCTTTGCCCAGCAGAGATCCTCTCTGGCTGCAGAGCAAGGGTTGCTGTCAGAATAAGGGTGCTGTAAACCCCATCACGATGGCTCCAGGTGTCCCCTTCTCCACCTGTCCCCCGTGCCCCCAGAAGAAAGTTCTGGAGCTCTTAAAGCCTGGCTGGTCCCAGCCTTGGGAGGGCAAAAGGGATGAAGAGCACCAGAGGGACATGAAAAGACGCCCATCCACGGCACCCAGGAGCCCTGGCACTCTTTGCCTGGCGAAGCTGACAGCTCGAGCAGGGTGCCTGTGCGCGTGCGTGTGTACGAGCAAAGCAGCAAGAGGAGGAACCTTACTGCAGTAGGACTGCTTCTCGTCTGACTTGTCCTTGCAGTGGACCACGCCATCGCAGGTCCGGCTGAAGTCAATGCAGTCGCCGTTGCCACACTCAAACTCGTCGTGCATGTTGCAGGTGGAGTTCAGAGCTGAGGAGAGTGCGAGGAGAGTCAGCTCCGCCAGGAGGAGCAGGACCCCTCTTCCTCCACCCCTTCCCATCCCACCAGCTGCTGGCTTCCACCTCCCCTCCACCTTTGCAGGTGAAATCCTCCTGCAGGACGCGCTCGCCACGGCAGGAGCAGTTGACGTGTCCTTTGGGCGTCAGCAGGCAGAGGTCCTGACAGCCACTGTTGTTCACCCTGCATGGGGACAGCTCACCTAGGAGAGACAGAGCAGTCACACCGGGGACAGCCCCAGCAGTCCCCTCCCGTTGTCCTTCCTGCCAGGGGATAGGAAAGGTGCGGGCTCCTCCTTGGGCCCTTCAAATAGGGCTATGGGGGGGATGCACGTGTTTGGGAGCAGCCAGTCTCCCCAGAGCTTGCAAGAAGGATGTCCTGGGAAAGGCACACGTGGGGAAAATTCCCTCTCCAGCCTGCACAGGGCTTGGAGATGGACGTGCCTCGGGCATGAGGGTCAACAAGGGACAATCACAGGACAGAAGGGACACGGGGTGGAGTTGCAGAGCTGTTTGGCAGGGGGATGAGAAGTGCAGGGGAGGGGGGCAGAGGCCTGGCTGAGGCAGCAAACGGGGGCGCACAGTGGCAAGGCCACGGGGTGGAGGGTGGGGTGTGGGGTGTCCTTACAGCTGTCGGTGTCGTTGGCCACGGCGATGATGCCCATGGGCTGCTGGGGGATGTCCACGCGCAGAAGCTTCATGTCAGTGCCCACGTACTTGTTAGCTCGCTGCACAGCCCTGCGCACCCAGTCTGTCCAGAAGATGTAATCGCCATAGACAGCCAGGCCAAAGGGGTGCACAGGCTCCGATTTCAGGATCACCTGCCAGACATCGGCAAAATATGAGCACGAGGGAACCTGGCTACAGGACAGCCCCCAGCACTGCCCCGACCGCAGCCTGTCCCCGTCTGTTTGCGCTGGGGGAAGCCCAATGCCCCCATGCCACGGGAACAGCCCTGCTCCAGCACCCTTCACCCTCATCCCCGATGCCTGTCAGGTCTGGACTCACGTGGCGATGGGAGCCATCATATTCACAGCGCTCGATTTTGTCCAGCGTGGCATCAGAGAAGTAAATCTTCTCAGCCCTGTGGTCAATGGCCAGCCCATTGGGTGTCCGTATGTCCTGGTCAATGATTATGAGGACGTTGGAACCAGACAGGGTGGCACGCATGATGCTGGGGTGCTGCTCGTTCCAGTTGGTCCAGAACATCAGGCTGGAAGGGAAGGGACACGGAACACCTTTGCAAACCTCAGCTCTCTGCCACATGTTTGGCTCAACCCGCCCCTCTGCTGCCTAAGGGTTTCCAGGGGCTTTGGGATAGATGGGGACATTATCCCCACATAGAGGGGGTAGGAGGGGGATGAACGAGGACACAATCGCCAGCTGGACAGCGTGGTACTCCCTGTACCGGGATGTGCAGGGAGGGACAGGGCTTTTCCTTCCTGGGGTCTGAAGCGCTCTGCTGGGAGCCAGTGCCTGTCCTGCAGGAGGGGGTCTGGGTCCCTGGACCTGCAGGGGTCCTCGGGGCTACGTGGACCCTGCGGGCTGACAGACCCGGCCGGGGTGACGCCACCACTCACTTCTGGCACTCATCCAGCACGAAGGCGCGTGGGTGATCATCTCCTGACATGGTGATCACCGTCTCCCTCTCAAAAGCCCCCAGGCGGCTCTGATCCACGGTGTGGCGGGTGATGGTGGAAGTGGTGTAGCTTGTCCAGTACAGTGTGTCCCAGCCGCGGTGGTACGCCAGCCCCTCCACCGAGCCCACGTCTGCAGGGCGAGAGGATGGGCAAGGGTGAGCCTCTGGCCCAGGATTGCCTCCAGCCCCTTGCTCCTGCAAGGCTCCTTCCACGCAGTCAGTGCCAACCGTGATGCTCAGATGTGGCAGCCTGGACTTACTGCTTTTAATTACACCCCAAAAAATCTCTCAGAGGCATTGGCTGCTTGTTAGCACTGCACCAGTGCGACAGCGCGGGGCAATAAAGAGGGAACTCAGCAGGATAGGGCTGGTGGTTGGACATGCAAGTGAACCAAGGTCCCAGAAGACTTCAGGAGACCCCTGAGCAGAGCTTTGCTACAGATCAGGTAGCTACATCTCCTTGTCAGAAGGCTAAGGAACATTCACCTATGATGAAACAAAGACTTCAACTTGGCTTTCAAGACAGGGCTCTACTCATCTTTCCCACAGGGGCTGGCCTTGCTTCTGGTCTCCTTCTTCCTGCAATCCGATGCTGCAGTGCTCAGAAACTCACTCAGTGTCTGCTCCCACTTCTAGGGAAGGGAGAACTGAGGCCCAGAGGTGACGAGATAAACTTGAACTGCGCACCCATCCTTCCTCCCCATTAATGATCAACAAAAGGCTTAATGAACCAGCTACAAAAGACGGGACCTGCTCTCCTGATCTCAGTAATAAAAGCTATCTCGAGTGCCAAATGTAAATACAGTCATTAGTGAGCACATTTATAACCCTTGCTGGAGGTTTTCCCTAGCGATGCAGAGCAACAGACACAGTCTTTTCAACAGCTGTAGGAGCCAATAAAACTAATCAAGTGCAAACCAAGGGCTTTGAGGTGAAGACAGGGCCAGGCTGTGGCAAGGTTTGCTCAGCCTTGATGGGTCTGTCTTGGAAGTGAAGTGCAAACATAGAGCAGATCCCAAGTTTGCTGCAGTGTCTTGTTTCTAGAGCAAAGCACACCCACATGCACGCCTAAGCCTCGTGATATGCTTTCCTTGCCAGAACAAGCTCTGCAACTGCTCCTTGCATCCACGTCCTCTACCACAGAAGAGGCTGCTGCCACTTCTAGAGGCTCCAGTAGAAGATTTCCCAGCTGAACTCTTAGCAACTGTCACTCAAATGCCTCTCAAAAGCACCAAGGAACATTAACAGGAAAACAAACACTTGGATGAAGTAAGAGGGTGTTCAGGAGGAAGCAGAAAAGGGGTCTGAGGGCAGATGCCCTGGGACACTCACTCTCCACAATGGTCTTGCGTCCCGTGCCGTCGTCATTGATCTGCTGGATGTTGCCGAAGTGGATGTCGCTGTAGAAGATGCGGTTGCTGCCCTTGGAGCCATAACGATAGTCGAAGGCCAGGGCGATGACGTTCTTCATGTGCTCTGCATCCTCAAAGGGCTTGATGGGCGCGTTGAGGTTGTTCTCATCTGACAGGTGGATGCTCTTGAGGATGGTGCGCTCCGAGTACAGCAGGTAGCCGTCGTAGTCCCGGCAGCTCACGCCATCCTCAGACAGCATGCCGTGGGCGCAGGCGCACGTCCGCTGCCCGCCGCCCCGGAACAGGCAGAGCTGCTGGCAGCCCCCGTTGTTCTGGGCACAGATGTTGGTGCCTGGGCAGTAGAGAGAGGAGCTCAGAGGACTGTGTGGGAGATCACAGAATCACAGAATGGCCTGGGTTGAAAAGGACCTTAAAGACCATCTAGTTTCAACCCCCCTGCTCCGGGCAGGGTTGACAACCGCTAGAGCAGGCTGCCCAGAGCTGCATCCAGCCTGGCCTTGAATGCCTCCAGGGATGGGGCATCCACAACCTCCCTGGACAACCCGTTCCAGTGCCTCACCACCCTCTGAGGGAAAAACTTCCTCCTAATATCTAACCTAAATCTCCCCTGTCTTAGTTTAAAACCATTCCCCCTTGTCCTATCACTATCAACACATATAGACAGGTGTTCCCCGTCCTGTTTATACGCTCCCTTCAAGTACTGGAAGGCCGCAATGAGGTCTCCCCAGAGCCTTCTCTTCTCCAAGCTAAAAAAGCCCAGCTCCCTCAACCTTTCTGCAGAGGAGAGGTGCTCCAGCCCTCTGATCGTCTTAGTGGCCCTCCTCTGGACCCGTTCCAAGAGCTCCGCATCCTTTTTGTGCTGGGGGCCCCAGGCCTGCACGCAGTATTCCAGGTGGGGTCTCACAAGAGCAGAGTAGAGGGGAACAATCACTTCCCTCTCCCTGCTGCCCACCCCTCCATTGATGCAGCCCAGGATACAGTCGGCCTTCCGGGCTGCAAGCACACACTGCCAGCTCATATCCAGCTTCTTGTCCATCAGGACCCCCAAGTCCTTCTCCGCAGGACTTCCCACTCCACCCGAGTTCCCACTTGGCAGCTTTGCACCTCTGCCCCTGCTCCCAGAGGAAGCAGGTGAAGAGGGCTCAGCCCACTGCATTTTTCTTCCACATGCTCTTTCTCGAGGACACGGCAGCCTGTTTGTTTCCTTCTCCCACCTTGCATCTGCCCGTCGTACCCAGCCCAGCCAGCAGCGGGTGCTGAGCGGTGCCGCAGCAGGGTGCTCAGCTCCCCGACATACCCTTCTGCCTGGCCCGGTTGAAGACTTTGATGTCCTTGAGCTGCACGCCGATCCCCGTCCGCAGGGACACCGATTCAGTAGCATTGTCCTTGCTGCCTCTTTTAATGGAGCCGTTTGCGTGAGTCCTAAAAAAGGAGAGAATCGCTGAGCAAGTGACTTGGGGCTCTGCTCCAAACCTGTCCCCCAGCACCCCCAGCTCCCCTTGTCTGCCTCATGAAGCCAGCGCTCAGAGCACCCCCAGAACCACAGGGCCCGCCAGGAGCCATACCTGTCACTCCAGTAAATGTAGTCCTCAAAGACAGACACTGAGAACATGTCCATGTTGTTGCTGGACAGGACGACCTCACGGTTTTCTCCCGTCTCCAGGTCAATTCGCTCAATCTTGTCGGTCCGGGCATCGCACCAGTACAGCTTCCCGTCCTGAGGAACCAGCCCAGTCAGCAACACGAGAGCACAGACCCTAAAACACGCTCCACACCTCCCACCACACCCAGCAGAAGGCCCTAGGGTTTGGAAGACCACCCCGGACCATTTCCCCTATGCTGGAGAGGAGCCTCCAGCACCCTGCGGAGGGCAGCCAGGTCCCCCAAAGGCCCGGCTGCTGAGACCCTTCCTGCGGGCCCTGCGCAATCCTCGCCAGGCCCTGGGTCGACCCCCAGATGGCTGCCGTACCTCATAGTCAACGGATATCCCATTGGGCCAGCTGATGCTGACGTTGACCAGCACCATGCGCTCGGTCCCATCCAGGCGGGACCGCTCGATGCGGGGGTATTGCCCCCACTCTGTCCAGAACAGGTACCTGCGGGAGGGCGACAGGGACGTGACCACGGGGCCAGCCAGCAGGGGCAGCCTTGGATGAACACCTCTCTCCCTCCCTCCTCCATGCCAGGGCCTAAACGCAGTCCCCTGGTGACCAGCCAGCCTCCTGGACACCAAGGACTCGCCGCCCGCACTGTGCCGGGGGAAGGAGTGCTGCATTATGGCTGGATGCAGCCCAGGAACCAGCCCCGCGTGCCAGGCACTTAAGGCACTGTTTCTCCGTTCTTCCCCTTCCCTCTCCTCTCTCAGTGACACTGCCCAAAGCCGGAGCCATCCTGGGGAGGCTCCACTCAGGTTTTCTGAGGTGCCTGGCACCCACGAGGTCAAGGGGTGCTGCTGGGAAGCAAGCTCAGCACGTTGCTGAAGGGGCAGGGAGACCCGAGGGGTTCGGATCTCCTTGGTGCAGCGCAAGGCAGGAGACCCACGAGTCCCACTTTTCTGCTGCATGCAAACCCCAAAGGTGCCTCGGGAGGGGTGGCAGGGGTCCCAGCGCATGCCCACCCTCCCCAGCAGCCCTCTCCAGGCGGCTTTGCGCAGTCCCTCACCCCTTCTCCGGGTGGACCGTGATGGCCCGCGGCTTGTCCAGCCCCTGGGAAATCACCACATAGCGGAAGGACCCGTTCAGCCTGGCCACCTCAATGACATCGAAACCCTGGTCTGTCCAGTAGATGTTTCCTGCGGAGAGGGTCAGTGAGCACCTCGTGCCTCCCACTCCCCCGCCGCCCCCTCCCTGCCTGCCCACCCCCCTCACCTGCGATCCAGTCCACAGCGATGCCCTCCACGCGGCCGATGCCGTTGGTGACTACATCCTCCCGCCATGTCTGGTCCCTCTTGGCCCGGCTGATGGTGCTCAGCCCCATGTCCACCCAGTATATGGTGTCGTTCTCTGAGGGGGGCCAGGTGGGAGGGCTCCTATCAGCGACCGCCTTGGGACTGCCCAAGGACAGCACAGTCCTGGGCTGAGCTGCACCCCACAGCCCCAGCATGGGGACCTGAGCCCCCTTGGCCAGACAGGACATGCTCTGGGGCAGGTGTTGCCATACTGGCGCCTGGCGACCACCCCTCCTGCCCTGTTCTCCCCTGCCCCACCCTTGCCAGCCCTTGGTTGGCCCCCACAGCAGAGGCAAGCCCCGGTGTCCCACTCTTAGATTGCACGTCACCTGCGTGGAAGTCAATCCCCACAGCCAGCGAGGTCCCTGACACGGGCACGAGGGCATCTGACTTGTCGTTGGGGTCCAGGGGAATGCCGCGGATCCCCTCGTGGACTGAATACAGGAGGAAGGAGCCAACACCTGCGACAGAGACAGGGACAGTGAACATCCCACCAACAGACACAGTCCTTCAAGGGGCAGCCACAGCTCATGGAAAACCACACAACTGCAGCACCACGGAGGAGCAAACGCCCAGCAGGGCTGGTGCGAGGGCTCCACCCTGGCGCTACGGCAGCACCCAGCATCCCCATCCCGGGCAGAGGGCCCAGGACAGCAGACGGACCAGCGGAGCAGCGCTGCTGGACACCGAGCACCTGCTCCTGCCCACGGTGCTGCAGCTCAGGCGTGCTACAAGAGCTTTGCAGCACCCTGGTTACGCATGATGGAGGGATGCTTCTGCTTCACTTGGGTCTCTGCCTGAGAGGGGACTAAGCAGGATGAACTTATGGAGGAAAAGGTTATCCTCCCCTGATCGGGATGGGATGGTTTTCACCAACACAACAGGCAGGGGAAGGGATGAAAAATACTGCAGGAAAGAACCGAGAATTGATGCAGCCGGGAATGAGGCCCAGGGCTGCTGGGCAGGAGAGGGGAAACAGCAGCAAAGCCCTTACCGGCTTCACTCTGAACGGGGCTCTGACCCAGCAAGGTCCTGCCTAGCAGCTGCTTGGAGGCTGCAAGTTCAGGAGGGGCCTGTTTAAGGGTTGCTGATCCCCACCAAAGCCTCTTTATGGGGTGCTGACCCATTGAGGGACAGGGTTGGCACAAGTGCAGCCAGGACTCCTCCCAGAGCCGCCTCCAGCTGAGTGCTGGCAAAGGCTCTGCGCCGCATTTGGGTCAGGGCAGCGTTTGTTATGCAGTCCCTGCCCTGACCCAGATGGTGCGGCAACTTCGCCAGCCCCGTCCAAAAAGACCAAGAACATTTTGCACACAAACAGCCTTTGAGAGGCCCTGGCAGCAAACAGGGCGCGGGGGGGCTCTTTCCTCCTGAAGGTGACAGTGGCAAATTGGGCAGAGATTTGGGAACTGCAGGGCAAACGCTGCAGGAAGAAGCTGGGAGAAGCCGTTCGCTCCCGTCAGGGCAGGGAGACTGCACCGGGGGGGACTGCAGTGGGGCCGAGGATTGGGACTGTGCAGCCCCGCAACTTCAGTGACCCAACCCCGCCACCAACAGCAAGCATTTCATCTCCCCCTTGAGAGCTTCTGCTTCAGCTCCCACCACGCAGCCAGTGTTGGATGAGGTGTTTACCACCCCCCATGCGGCACATGAGCCTCGGTGCCTGTCCTGCGAGCAGCTCAGCCCCGTGGCGTGCTGGTAGAGCCACAGGGACTCTGCTCCAAGGAGGGGCACACAGACACGGGGATGGGATGGGTGTGCTCACCTTCGCAGGACTGCTGTCCACTTTTCAGACTGTAGCCAGCAGTGCACATGCAGGACCGGGAGGTCTCTGAAGTGGGGAGGCAAAGCTGCGAGCAGTCGCCGTTATTCATGCTGCAGGGGTTGGTCCCAGCTAGCACGGAGAGAAGGAAGGGTAAGGGCTGGTATGGGGCTGGGTGCAGGGGCCAGTGCTGAGACACAGGGGCTCTGAGCCTATCCCCAGCACCATGGGCTCTCCACCAGGAACATGCGCTCACCCTGCTGAATGCTCTCGTCGTACACCTTCATGTGCATCACCAATGTGGTGCTGTTGCGCAGCACGGTCACCTCCGTCCCGTCCTTCTTGTTGCAAGTGCCCATCCTCTCCGAGGCCTGGTCAGCCCACCACAGCTTGTCCCCTGGGAGGAGGGGAAGCAGGAAGATGCAGCAGCTATCCCCGTCCCCACCCTCCCCAGCAGAAGAGCTCTTCCCCTAGCAGGGCAGAGCCGTGACTCCACGCAGATTTACATGCAATGGCATGGAAGGAGGGGGCTGAGCCCAGCCTTTAACGGAGCTGCAACCCCTCCGCAGCTGCTGGAGGTGGCAGCACGCAGCCTGTGCTCGGGCAGGGCCAGGAGAAAGGGCAAGGGCTTCCTGAACCTGCCAGCTCTCGCCAGCTCTCACCCATGATGGCCAGCGCGGTCGCCTTGCTCAGCTGACCCTTCACAGACTCGATCACCTCCAGGTTGCTGCCATCCAGGTTGCATCTGTTGATGGTGCCGTTGCCAGAGCTGATCCAATACAACTTGCTCTCTGGGTAGTCAATGGCCAAGCCTGGAAAGCAAGGGAGCCTCAGCGTCAAAAAGACACGAAGGGACTGTGGCCGTCCGGGAGGGCGATGCAGAGCAGATGGGGTGCCTGCGGGGCAGTGCGACATCCGTACCAACGGGCCCCTTCTGGTTGGTGAAGAGCAGCGTGCGGTTGCTGCCATCCATGTTGGCCACACTGATGTTGTCCCCGTCTGTCCAGTAGAGTTTCCTACAGCAGGGAGGGAACAGCGAGCATGCTGGGTCGAGCCCAAAGAGACGGCCCATACCTCTGTCCACTAGGAACTCCACTCTCCCAGCCTCCCCAACCCAGCCCCACCAGCACCCACCACCCCAGCGTGCTCGCCGGGCTCCCACGAGCTCGGGCAGGCTGATGGCCTCGTCCCTGGTGCCATGCCTGGGATGGAGCCGGGTCACACACACAGCCCAGCCCTGCAAAGCCCCGCGCAGCGCACGGTGCTGCAACCCGTGCTCTCTCGTGCACACCCAGACTAGCACACGCTCACAGGTGCGCACGTCTCCACAGCCTGTTCCTCACGTCGGCTCTCCTACACACACATGCGTGTACTGGAGCGCAGCCTGCTCCTTCCCACACGCTGGCAGATGCACACCTCCTAAGCTGCAGCCCCATCTCCTCCTCTCACACCTCCTACATGCACTGACACACACGAAGCACAACCTGTTCTCTCCTCCGCACCATGCACGTGCACTGTCAGGCGCGCTCACACGTGTGCCTGCACGCACTCCTTGTCCTTTGACGTTCTCAGCTCGAACCCTGGGCTGCTGGCGCTGCATTCCACCACCCCATGCTCCCCACCACCGCTGTGGGATGAGACCCACCCTCTGAGGGGGTGAACCACCAGGCAGTGGGGCTTGTCCAGCCCCTGGATCACTGCGTTCTTGAAGGAGCCGTCCAGGCGGGCGACGTTGATCTGCTTTTTGTTGGCATCGTAGCTGGTCCAGAAGAGGTTTCTGGAAATCCAATCTACAGAGAGGCCGTGAGCGTTGGGCAGGTCTGAAAGGCAACAGGAAGAGAGACAGCTTAGTTGTGAGAATGGGGATGGGACAGTGCTCAGGCCAAAGAAGAAGGCCAGTTTCATGGACCCGAAGCCTCCAGAGGCCCGGGAGCAGCCACGCAGGGCAGCCACCTCCTGTGCCCACCTGCCGAGACAACAGTCTCCACGCCAGTGCCGTTGATGAAGGCTCTCTTGATGGTCTGGGTGCGCACATCAGACCAGTAAATGCGCTGCTCCAGGGCATCGTAGTCCACCACCGTGACGTTATCGATGTCAGGCACCGTGAAGGAGATGATGTAGTTGTAGTAGGGGTTGTCAATGTCCACGCCCCGGATCTCCATCTGCCGCGCGTACAGCAGGAACTTCTTAAACTCTGGGGAAAGGAGCGAGATGGGGCTGTGGTGGGACCTCAGCCAGCTCTGCACAGCTGGTCCGAAGCACTGGTGTGTCCTGCTCCCACACGGACCCCGCTGGGAGCCCTGGGCACATCCCTACCGTAGCAGGTCATGTTGTCCTTGTCCAGCTTCATGAGGTGAGGGCAGGCACAGGACAGCGTACGGTTGTAGTTGATGAGGCAGAGGTGGGAGCATGGCCCTTTGCCCCCGTTGGCTTCACAGGGGTTAGGAGCTGCGAAAGGGACACAGAGTCAGAGGTGTCCGTGCCACCGGGGCTGCTGCCCACGAGGGTCTCCCCGCAGCGCTCCCTGGCCACAGCACCGCTGCCGCTCCCCTGCCAGGCCTCACCCAGGGGCTGCCGGGAGGGGTGGTACACCTGCAGGTCGAACGGCTGCGTGTTGGTCCTCTGCACCACCGTGACGTTGTGCCCCGTCCATTTGTTGGCCTTGGCCAGGGTGTTGGTGCGCCAGTCGGTCCAGTAGACCTCGCCCCCATAGAGGGTGACGGCAAAGGGGTGCGACAGGTACTCATGTCCCCGCAGCACCTCGATGTGCCCTGTCCCATCGTACAGGGCTGAGTAGATGGCGTCTGACCTGTGCCCAGCAGAGACAGGGAGAGGGGGACAAGGCGTGAGACCCAGCAGACAGCTGGGCAAGGGCCACCAGGCCCAGGTTTTTAATGGAACAGCCACAATCCACAGAATCTAAGCAGCGTCCTCCTCTGCTCTGCATAATGCTGCAGAGGAGGACGACCACCGAGTTACACCAGGGACTGCAGCCCCTGCAGTGGAGGAAACCCAGAGCAAAGGCTGGAAAACATCACAGACATGAGCAGACCCCACAGAGCAAAGGCTTTTGCTCTGAGCCCAGAGGCCAAATGGCTGAACAACACAGAAGCCATTGGGAAGCTGCCAGAGCCGGGAGGGATGTGGAGGGGACAGCAACGCAGAGGGGACAGAGGCAGAGAAGCCTTTAGGAGCCGGGGCAGGGCTGAGGCGGCTGGACACGGGTGTCCTGGTCTGACCTGGCATCGATCCAGAGGATGCGCTTCTCCAGGTAGTCCACGGTGAGTCCGTTGGGCCAGCCCCCCGAGCCCGTCTCCTTGTGGATGGTGCGCCGGCCCGCACCACTCATGGAGGCAGCCTCGATGCGGGGCAGGCTGGCGTCCCAGTCTGTCCAGAAGAGGATCCTGGGGGGACACCGAGTGGGGACGGTCAGCGTGGGGATGTGGGAGCACCGAGCTCTGCCTCCCCAGTGAGAGGTGGGGTGAGGTGCCCAATGTCCCCTCCTGCCTTACCCATAGCGGGGGTCCAGGGCGATGGCACGAGGATGCTCGATGTCCCCAGCCAGCAGCGTGGTCCGCATGGTGCCATCCAGCTTGGCCACCTCGATCTGGTCCAGGTTGCTCTCCACCCAGTAGATATTGCCAGCGATCCAGTCCACAGCCAGGCCCTCGGGGGTGGCCAGCCCGTACTGGATCACCACCTCGAAGCTGGTCAGCGCTGCGGGGCACAGCACCAGGAGGGCTGAGGCTGGGGGCCTCCTCCCCAGCCCTCCCTCATCCTGAGCAGGTCCCCCTCAGCTCAATCAGGGCTGATAGTGGGGGACACAGCTGACATCTACACCTTCCCCCAGCTGGCCCTGAACTGCCGGGGCTCAGCTCCACATCCATGGTCCACAGGCTGGGCTCTGGCTGACCCCCCACCAGGACTCCTCACAGCACCCTCAGAAAGCACGAACAGGGTGGGGGCCTGGGCTTTGTGCTGGGCTGTAATTACTGCTAGGGAAGCGTTGGGAATGCTAATTGACTCCTACGTAATGAGTGGCTTTGGAGAGCAGAAAGGGATTGTTACAAGGGCTGGGGGCTCCAGCAGCTGCACCACTGGGAGCCTACCCCAGAAATGCACGCCTGCTTCTCCTTCCATCCGCCCGGCCCGTGCAAGCACGCTGTACGCCCCCAGGACTACACACCCCCATTCTCAAGCAGCTTTCCCCTGTAGATCTTGTCCTCCACCACGTCAGTCCAGTACAGCGAGCTCTGGTTGAGGTGGAAGTCCAGGGCGATGGTGTTGCGCAGCCCAGGGACCAGGACGCTGTAGTCACCCCGGTGCAGGTCAATGCGGCGGATCTCGTGGCGGTTGGAGAATATAATGAATGGCTTGAAGGGATCTGGGGAGAACAGGGCAGGCTCAGAATGGGACGTGGACAAGGCAGGGACTGAGTGGGACCAACGGCCCCCACACCTGCAGGCAGAAGCTGTCCCCAGCCCCGGTGCCCGCTGTGGGACCACCTGCAGCCCCTGGCTGAACCAGCCAAAGGTGCCCCCACACACTCCTCCCCACAGCCCTGTTCAGCCCACCACAGACCCCCAGCACAAACCGGAGCCACCACGTGCTGACCCCAGCCTCACCCAGGCTCTCACTCTCACCCCCCTCTTCCCTCGCTTCTTCTGGCTTGGGACAATCTCCCCGTCCCCCCTTACTGTGCCGCTCTCCCCAGGCACCAGAACAGAGCTGCTTTCTTGTGCCACTAACCCCTCCTATCCCTCCAGATCCTGCACGAACAAGGCCATCAAGGGCACACGTAAATTCCCCACTCGAAAGTCCGCTGGGCACACGGCCAGGGCTGGGCAGATCCCCCAGGACCAGCCGTGGTCCTCACGCTCTACTCTGCTGCTGCCACCCCCATGCAAGCAGGGCAAGGGGGGGCAAGGCTGCGAGCCCCTGCAGCCCGCCTGCACCTGATCCCACCGGCACCCACCAAGACTGCGGCAGCTCTCGCCGTCAGGCTCCAGCATCCAGCCCTCGTAGCAGGAGCACTTGACATTGTATTTGTCCTGCTCACACTTCTGGCTGCACTTGAGGTGCTTGGCGCAGTAGCTCTGGATCTGGCAGGTCTTGTTGTCTGCGCCCAGCTCCATCCCCAGGGGACAGGAGCACACGATGCCCTCGCCAGGGGCCACGGTGCAGTTGTGGCTGCAGCCACCGTTGTTCAAGGAGCACTGGTCTGTGGGGAGAGGACACGCTTGTCAGGTCCTTGTCCCCGCTCCCAGCTGGGGAAGCCCCTGCATCCCGGCCCCAGCTCACCGCAGAGCTCGCCCTCATCGGAGCCATCTCCGCAGTCGTCGGACCCGTCACAGAGCTTCTCGGGGGGCAGGCAGATGGAGGTGTTGTTGGCACAGGTGTGCGAGGGAGGTTTGCACACCAGCGACTCGCAGTTCTCCTCGTCTGAGTTGTCCTCACAGTCGCTGTCCCCATCACACACCCAGGCCTTGCTGATGCAGCGGGCTGGCAAAGCAAGAAAGGCAACGATCAGACATGGAGGAGGCAGCATTTCAAGGTGCCCACGGTCCCCACAGCTGGCACCACTCCATCTCCCCTGTCCTCAGTGTCACCAAGCCCAGAGGTGGCCCCAGCCCCTGCTGCAGTCAGCAGAAGCTCCGCAGTTCCCCTCTCACCTGAATCCTTGCAGCCAAACTTGACGTTGGGGTCGCAGACGTGGGTGACCCCCTCGCAGTTCTTCTCGTCGCTGGAGTCCATGCAGTCTGTGTCGCCGTCACAGCGCCAGCGCATGGGGATGCAGAGCCCGTCCAGCCGGCACTGGAACTCGTCAGTGTGGCAGCCCCCGGGCGGGCGCGTGGCTGGTGGGAGGCGATGCCCCGCTCACTGCCTTCGCCCAGAAAAATTGGGAACCAGGAGGGCTTGGGGGGCAGGAGTGGGGCCAGCTGCTCGGCAGCAATGGGGGAACCCAGGGGTGCGGGAGGGGTATGTGGGCACCCAGCAGGGGGGCAGAAGCTGCAGGGTTCCCTACTGGGGAGCAGGGGGCTGTGCCCAGGGCTCTCCAGGTACAAAGACAGCAGAACTGGTGCCGTGGGACATCTTTCCCCACCTCCCCTTTCCCCAGGTAGAGCCTGGAAAGGGGCAGCCCTGCCTGCATCCACCAAAGCAGGGACACGGGGCCGCAGCAGGCCAACAGCAAAGGTGCAGCCCAGCCCTGTCGTGGCCCGGGGGGCTCACCCTGGTTGGTGCAGTTGGCGTGAGTCTCGTCACTGTAGTCCCCACAGTCGTTGTCCCCGTCACACGTCCAGTGCACGGGGATGCAGCGCCCGCTGTTGCACTTGAACTGGTTGCTGGAGCAGGAGTGGCTGCAGCCTGCCTCGTCGCTGTTGTCCCCGCAGTCGTTGTCTGCAGAGGGAAGGGAGGGGAAGGGGGCTCAGCAAGCGCCCAGACCCCCAGGGGAGGGCTGGCGGAGGCACAGCGAGGGGAGAAAGGCAGAGACCCCCGCTAGAGGAGGCGGCTGGGGGAAGCGGGGAACAGCAGGGCTCAGACAGAGCACTTCGACAGACAGACAGACAGACAGACAGACGCAGGGCGATGGGCAGCCCTTCCGGCGCTGGCTGCAGGATCTGAACAGAGAGCCCCTGGTGCCCGCCCGTCCTCCAGCCACCCCCCTGGCCCCCCAACATGCTCACCAGGCGCAGCCACAGCACCAGCAGCTCACAAAGAAAATGAAACACAGAAACTGCATAGATCAGCCATGTACCTGGGGAGGCTGGGAGGGCACCCAGCGCTGACGGGGACCGCTCCGCTCCGGAGTGGGGAGCGGAGCTTGGGGGCAGTGTGGGGAGCGGAGCACCCCCATACGGGGTGCACTCGTGGGGAAACGGGGCTGGTACGGCCAATTGTGGGGTGTCAAGCTTGCCTGCAAGGAGTCCCAGCTCCCGCTGAGGGGCAGGTGGGAGATTTATCCTGACGCTGCTGTCACACTGGCAATGTGGCCCCGACGCCCTGCCCTGCACTCCCTGGGCTGCCAGGGCCACCACAGCAGGGGCATGGGCTGGCCTGGCTTGCTGGAAGTACCAGGGGGCTCTGGAAGTATCAGGGGGCTCTGCTCTGCGGCAGATGCCCACCTGAGCTCAGCAGAGGGCCTTCACCTCCCCCTGGACAGGAGTGCTCAGCCCGTGCTGCCCCAAGTGGGGATGATGGCCCCGGAGGCTGCGCTGGGGCTTTGCTGGGCAGCCCAGCTCCTGCAGCTCCAGATCCTGACCTCTCCGGGCTCCCTCTAGCAGGAGTTCCCAACCCACTGAGCGAGGTGAGCCGGGAGGCGCCGTGCCCACCATTTGCCTTCCCTCTCCTGCTGCTGGAGTGCAAGGGCCGCTGCCACCGTCTGCAGAACCAGCGCCAGGGGGCTGGCAGCACTCCGGAGGGGGCAGGTTTGGGGGGCTGCATGGGGCCAGGTTGGGGTCTGGTGCATGTTGATCTATGCACTAACCGGTAGGCTTTGGACAGTTCTTTTCGTCAGAGCCATCCCCACAATCTTTTTCTGAAACACAGAACCAACCAAGACAGGAGAGTGGGCACAATGACAAACAAAACAACACGACACGGCACACGCACAGAGAGCAGCACAGAGACGCCGGACGGGAACACCGACACGGAAAGGGACACACAGACGCTGCGCAGGCACGCCGGGCTGCTGGCGAGGGCAGATCAGAAGCAGCAGAGGGTGCAGGGGCCTGGGGGCAGCCCCCTTGTCAGTGCAGCTCCTGCCCTGTGGGTGCATGGCGCCTGGCCGAGGCCAGCTCTCAGCTCTGCTGCCCAGCGGTGCTCCGTGCCAAGGCTGTCGCTTTTGCAAGCTGCTGACTGCAAGCACTTGTGGATTCCGGGGAACTCGTGGCCCCTTCGTGGGGGTGGCTGACCCAGGGGACGAGGCCACCTGCTCATGAGGACCCAGGGAG
The DNA here is from genome assembly GCF_009769625.2 of Cygnus olor. NCBI lineage: Eukaryota > Metazoa > Chordata > Aves > Anseriformes > Anatidae > Cygnus > Cygnus olor. The sequence continues at coordinate 2,034,978 of NC_049197.1, forward strand.
AGGCTTGCTCACATCCTGCGGCTCCCCGCTAACCCCCTGTACACCAGCAAGTGCACTCCGCAGTTCTAAACACACCTCGCCTGCTCTGAACCCACTAATTAAACCTAACAATGCAGAGCTGTTAGGAAGATCAAACTAAACCTGTGGGGAAGGAGGGCAGCCTTGGGGCAAACCCTTTTTCCTAGCCCTGGCCCCAGAAGCGAGGGCAGACCTGAGCTTGCTGGGAGACCTCTTGTGCCTTCCTGGGGCTGTGGGACCCGGCTCAGCCCTGCCGCCAGCACAGGCCTGGAGCAGTGGGGCACAGCGTTTAGGGCACCCCACAAAGAGTGCCAAGGCCTGCTGAAGTGATCCCTGCCAGGCTGCTCCTGCAACACCTGTTCCCTCAAGGGCAGCCAAGGAAACGCAGGTCTCGGTGCTGCAGGACGCACTTACAGCTGCAGCTAACACCTCCTCCCTCTGCAGCCAGGACTCTGGTGGTTAGCAGCAGGCTGGGGAGCGGCCCCTGCAGACAGAGGCTAGCCGAACAGCGCCGTGGCCAGGCTGGCACCCCTGCGTCTGATCTCGCCCCTTTCCCAGCTCGGGTGCCCGGTCCTTACCATTGTCACAGCGCCAGTTGATGTTTATGCAGCGCCCGTTGTTGCAGGTGAACTGCGTCAAGGGGAAGCAGGTCGGGTAGGCTGTGGAGGAGGGAGAGGCATGATCAGCATGATCAGACACCCTTGCTCGCACCCAGCCCCGTGGCCTTCCCAGAGGCACCTGTGCTTCCTCCCCCTGCTCACCACATGAAGCAGACTCATCAGAGCGGTCCCCGCAGTCATCGTCCAGGTCACAAGTCCAGGAGATGGGGATGCAGCGCCCACTGGCACAGGAGAACTGGTTGGGAGAGCAGGTCCGAGCTGGTGCAGGGCGAGATGGACAGAGCTGTAACAGCTGGCAGTGCCTTGGGGTACTGGGGGAAAGGTGGGGAACAAACCCCAGAGGGTCTCCTGCTAGGCACAGCCACCAAACCCTCTGCAAGGTGGGCAGCAGAGACCCCCGCACGTGGCCTTAAAATCTTAGCCCCACAGTGCAAGGGGAACAGCAAAGGCTTGGCTCTCCCCCTGCTCCTTGAGGACCTGCCAGGCTCCTCACCCGAGCAGGTGGAGTTGGACTCGTCCTCGTTGTTCCCACAGTCGTTGTCACCGTCGCAGAGCCAGCGGTTGGGGATGCAGCGGTTGTTCTTGCACTTGAAGCGGTCCGAGGGGCAGGTGTGCTGGTCTGCGAGGGAGACACGTGTTCAGGACCTGCCCTCCTCCATCCCAGCCCCGCTCCTCCTCCACGTCTTGTGGAGGAAAAAATCTGAGACAGACTGCGCTCTCCCACGGCGCAGGAGGCAGCTACGCACGGCACAGCTCGGGGGCTTCATCACTGTTGTCCAGGCAGTCGTTGTCCCCATCGCATTTCCAGCGCTCCTGGATGCAGCGGTTGTTCTTGCAGGCAAATTCCCCGGGCTGGCACTGCGGAGGGGGGATGTAGGATGGGTTGGCTGGAAGGGAAAAGCAAAGGGGGAGAGGATTTTAATCAAGTGACTGGCTGAAGTGCAGGGGGACAGGGCAGTGGGGACAGTCCTGTGTCCCCATGCTGCCTACGTCACTGCCCTGCAGCCCCAGGAGCTTCCAGAAAAACTTGTGCCCACGAGCACTGGCCCCAGAGCACACAACAACAGGACGCAGCCCGATGGAGGGGGACAACCCTGGGTGAGCCTGCAGACACGGGCGTGCTGTTAGCGGAGCTTCTCCCCCCTCACTTGAGCTGGCAAAGCCCAGCCCAGGCTCCCCATCATGAGCATGGCTCTGCTCCAAGCTTGCAGCAGAGCAAACCCACCCAACAGACACCGCTGCCCGACCTCTGCGCAGCAATCCCCACCAGGGGCTTCCCCGGGGAGGCTGCTGTCCTACTGCCACGCTACAAGAGGAGGACCCGGAGCAGGTAACACCACTTGCCCGCAGGCTCTTCCTGATCCACCTTCTTGATCCAGCCCCCACCGCACAGAGCTGCAGACCCCGCGTCCCCGTCCGCCCCTCCGGGAAGGCGGTGACCCAGCGGGAGCCATGCCCTCGGGCAGCCCTACCCTGGCAGGTGACAGAGTCCACTCCCAGGATCTGGTCCTCGGCACAAGCACACTGACGGCCCCGGGGGGTGGCCAGGCACAAGCTGCTGCAGCCTCCGTTGTTCACGCGGCACTTGTTGGAGCCCACTGCGGAGGCAAGGCTGGGGTGAGCAGCTGCCTGGGCCAGCAGAAAGGGACTTCATTCGGGTGACTCTGCTGACCCAGATCCCCAGGACCCCCCACGGCTGGAACCCAGCTGGACACCCCAATTCATCTGGCCACACAAGGCACTGGGGACCCTCACGGGATGCAAAGCCTGGCTGAGCCAGACAGGAAGCCTGGGAGGGAGTGAGGGAAGAAAGAGGAGAGGAAAGGAGGGAAGGGCATGAGAAGAGCAACCACAGTGTTTATAGAAAGATGGGGTGCCAGGGACATGACCAAGAGGAAGCAAAAAGAGGTGGGAGGCGATTTGGATGGGGCACTTCCTCAGGCCCTGTTCCAGTCCCATTCCTCTTCCAGACCCCTTGTTCACCGCAGGGCCCCACGGAGCCAGGCAGAGGCGGCTCCAGCACCTTGCTGCTGCTGCGCATCGTACATCCGGATCTCAAAGATGGGTGGGCGCTCGTTCCGGAGCAGGCTGACCACTTTGGAGGCCTGGTCCAGCCGGTAGATGCTGCCGCTGCGGTACTCGGTCCAGAAGAGGAAGTTGCTGTAGTGGCACAGCCCGAAGGCGTGGTTCAGCTCAGGTCCCTCGTACACAATCTGCATGTGCAGGGTGGCAGAGGCTTGTTGTCAGCTGGTAGGGTGCTTGGAGCAGCCCCGCAGGGTGGGACAGAGGGGACGGGGCAGAGAAAGGGCAGAGGACGGGACAGGCAGCAGGCGAGCACGGCTGAATGCAGCCAGCCTCCTGCTGAGCAGACCCGCAGCTAGCACAGCCAGACGAGGCTGGACTGCCCACATCCCCTGCCCCAAGGAAATGAGCGACCAGAAGCCTGTGGGGCCTCCACTTGCCTTCCGCTCAGTGCCATTGAGGTAGACCATCTCGATGCGGTCGTAGAAAGCATCCACCCAGTAGAGGATCTTGGCTGGGATGTCCAGGCTGAGCCCGTTGGGCCACAGGACAGTCTTGGAGGTGATAAAGATGTTACGGTTGGAACCGTCCATCCAGGCTCTCTCTATCTTGCCCCTCTTGCTGTCCTTGGGATCCTCCTCCCAGTCTGTCCAGTACATCCACCTGCAACAGACACTAAGATGTCACTGACGCCAGAGACCTCTCCCACGCTTACGGCCACGCAGACCCCAGCCCAACACAGCAGCTCAAATGCCTCCCACCCACAGCAATGCTGCTGCTACTGGCAGCACACCAGAGGAGACCCGGTTGTGAAAGAGATGGCAAGAGAAGGGATGGGAGATGGGGAAGAAGGAATGGGGCAGCTGGGGGAGGTGGGGAAGCAGGAAAGTTCCTGGTCCCCTGCGGCCAGAGCAGCCTCTGGGCTGGAGGAGCTGTTGCCATCACTGCTCCAGGAGCTCCTGCCCTGCGTGGCCCCGTTGTCACAGCTTGGGAGCAACCACAAGCGCCCATGGGCTCAGGGACACACCGTGAGTATGCAGAGCTGCAGATCCAGGGGGGTCCTCCCCACCATGGCCATGTGCCCCCTGCAAGCCCTGCCTGCCCACACACCCATTCAGGGGGTCCACCACGATCGCTCGGGGGTGCGTCATCTTCCCCTCTATCAGCGTCTTCCGTGTCTGGGCGGCCTTCTCCAGCCGAGCCACGCTGATGGTCTTCTTGGGGCCATCGTCAGTCCAGTACAGGTTGTTCCCCATCCAGTCCACAGCGATCCCTTCCACATTGTGGATGCCTTTGGAGAAAAGCAGGAGCATGAGTTAGGCAACAGCAGGAAGACGAGGAGTGGAAGCGATGGCCCCATAAAATGAACGGTGCACTCGTCACCGCCCGACTCCAGCTCAGCCCAACAGGGGACAACACAGCCCCCTGCCCAGGACACGCAGCTCCTCCAGAGGTGCTGGAGCCAAGGGAAACCGGGCTGAGGAAAGATGAATTCAGGAGCATCCTTGGTCTGTTTGCCGAAAAAGGAATTCATTGGGCAAAGTGGGAGAGATCAGCCACCTTGTAGCCCCAGGGACCTGGGCTGAGGATCCTCCACCCCTTCCTCGTCTTTGCCTTGGAAAGGGTGAGGGTGGGTCTGGGGGCAGGGGATGTCTGTGCCTGGCATGAGCCACAGCCCAGGAGTCCCTCACCCGCTGCTGCTGGGGCCCGTGCTCTCAATATCAGCCTGCAGACAAACCCAAACAGCTCCAAACCTTAGTTTTAAGGCTCAAATACGCAAGGAAGCAGACAAAAGCACTGCCGTCGTGTGAGAAGACGCACTAATGGCAGCTGCTGCCAGCTCCCAGAGCCTGGCCACACACCGATGAGGGCGCAGGCTGCACCCCTCAGCCACGCACCGTCCTTCAGGATGGTTTCTCGCTCCGTGCCATCGATCTTCTGGCGCCCGATGAGGTAGCTGGTGGTGTCGGCAAAATAGATGAAACCGGTCTCAGCGTGGAAGTCCAGCGCTCGGGGGTTCATGAGGTTCTCGATGGGGATCATGTGCTCATCCGGCACCTTGGCCCCCATGTCCATCCCGCGGATGATGCCGGGACGCCCCTTCCCGTACACCAGGAACAACTCGTGCTCGGGCTCTGCAGAGAGAAGGGGGCAGCACCATTGCCACCAGCCCCACCTGGCAGGGCAGGGGCTGATGCAGACCTGCAACAGCGCAGGGGCGAGCAGCCAGGGGGGAAGGAATCAAAAAGCTCTGCTTGCTCCAGGCCCTGCATGCCCCCTGCCCAGCCGGTCCCTCCCTCGAGCAGCGCGGGGCAGCCGCTCACCCTCCTCTCCCCCTTCCTTCGCGGCTCTCCGGCACAGGGCAGGACTCACTTTTGCAGGACTTCCCGTCACTACCCAGGCTGAACCCGGAGCGGCACCGGCAGGTGCGAGTCTTGTGGCTGTTCCCCAGCAGGCAGATATCCGAGCAGCCCCCTGGCTTGCCGAACTGGTCTGGCTCGCAGGCATGGCTCCTCACTATATTGAGAAAGAGCAGGGGATGGGTTCAGGGGTGCATTTACTGTCTCCGGAGACCATCAAAGCAGCACAAGGACAGCCTTGTCCTTGTTTGGTGGCTCTGGGCTTGGGGAGCACCCTCACAGCCAGGAGCCAAGCATGGCACGGGGCAGAGACAGGAAGGGGCCTGCCCCAGAACTTGGATCAGGGAGGAGCAGAAAGCAGCACCCCGTGTCCCAGATTACTGCTGTAACTGCTGGGCCACGCTGCCTCTGTGCTGCCCCTGCAAGCATCGAGCCTTCCAGCTGCAGGGGCTGCTGGTGGGACACATCCCCGTGGGGCCCCATGGCCAGAGACAGCACGCGCCTGGCCCAGAACCTCCCAAAGCACGCCCATTCCCCGTGCAGAAATCTCCTGATTAGTTTTATATTCTGGAAAATGCCAAGCAGGCTGCAGACACTAAGAGGATTTTAAACATGTAAATTGATTTAACTGCAGGAAGGTGCTGGGGGTGGAGCAGACAAACGGGGAAGGATGTGGGCAGGGGAGGGGGTGATGTCCGCAGCACCAAAGCCTTTTAACTCTCCTGCAATCTCCTGGTGTCCAGGAGCACAAAGCCCCATCAAAGGGTGAATGCACCAGCGGGGACAGAAAGCACGCAGCACTGGAGAAGGCAGCCATTAATATTTCAAGATGTTGCATCTGCTCCCATTTCCCTTTGCTCTCTAGCGAGACGTGATCGATCAATCACACCGCGCCGCCGGGCCGGCCCTTGGGGACAGCTGTCGTTTCTAGCTCGGGGAGGAGACGGTGGTGACGGGGGGCACCCCAGGGTGGGCGGTAGCCCAGAGGCACCCACCCCAGCGCTGCTGCCTGTGGAGCAGGAGCCCCAGGCTCTGCCCTCGCCCAGGAGGCTGCTGTGGGCAACAGCTTCGCACGTCTCCGCAGACCACAGCCGTGCCTGGCAGCCGCTGCCTCCGCCCCTGCGCAGCTGCTGATTGTGAGCTCCCTGTCCCCATCCTGGTGCGCCGCAGCCTGTCCGGCGCTCTGCCCATGCAGGCAGCTCCAGCAGCCTCCCCAGCAGTGCCAGAGCCCAGCCCAGCCTGCAGGGCTGATGCAGTCCCTGAGCCCGGGTTCCCAGGAAGGTGCAAGCCTGGAGGAAGAGCCGCGCTGCCAACCTGTGCGGCAAGGAAATGCGGTCAAGTGAACGAGGCACAAGTGAGAGCGCAGCTCCCGGGCTCCCCTCAGATGTGGGAAGGGGACGGGCTTACAGCGGGTTGCGAGCCAGGACACCTGCTCTGCGGCAAGGTTTTGCTCCTGGAGAGGGCAGAAGGAAGAGCAGGGGCTGCTCCGAGCCAGCCCCTCTCCACCCTGCTGTCTCCCCTACGCAGCGAGGTGTGGGCTGCTCGCTCTTGTGGAGCAGCGGCACCCATAAGGGCCAGGTGTCTCCAGGGGTCACAGCTGGGGATTTTGATCCAGCATGGGCACGGGAGCTGGACATCAAGCTAACTGGGCGCAGCAGAAGTGAGGTCTCTAGCTTGGGCAAGTGAATCTGTCCCATAGGAAATTCAGGAGGTGCAGCTTGTCCCCAGAACTCCAGAACACCCCCACAGCCTCACACCAGCCCCCAGCACAGCAGCTACACACGGAGGCAGCGCTGTGCCATGGAAAACTGCTCCAACGCAGCCACCACTGACACCTGAACACCCCTTCTGCCCAGGGAGAGGGATGGTGACCCCACTTGTTGTACCAGACGGGCCACGGTTCAAACAGGGGCCTCTGCATCCCATTCCTCCCCCTTTGGTGCCTTTCAGGGTCCAAGAAGCTGCTTTGCCCAGGTCAGGGCTCCCACCTGTGGGCTGCCGCCGCTGGTGGTAGATGTGCAGCGCTCCTCCCTTGTCCACCCTCGTCACCACCTGGTACTCGGTGCTGTTGAAGCGGTTGACCCGGATGACGCTGGTTTTCTGCTGGGCGTTGGCGTTGTCTGAGTTGGTGGCATAGAGGTAGTTCTCAAAGACGGTCAGCCCGTAGAGGTGTTCAATCTGGAAGGCACCATGCAGACACCCATGAGGAATTTAGGAGACGCAAGAACCTGGCTCCGAGGTATGTGAAGCCCCTGAATTCCTGCCCTATGGCTCTCACCCCCTGCCGCCTTTAGGGCAGGGGATGGGGCTTGGCAGTCAGGTGCAGGGCCTGCTGCTCACGGCTTTTATTTGCTGAAACGAGCAAGCAAAGCTCGTGAACCACTGCTCCCGGCAGGCTAAGCTCAGGTGTCCCTCCAGCACGCTCTGCAATAAAGGCCCCGGTCCCGACCTGCCTCTGGCCCCACTCACCAGGATGCCCTGGATGATGGTATGTCTGTTCTTGCCTTCGTAGTCCACCACCTCGATGTAGTCCAGGTAGGCATCAGCCCAGTATACGAGCCGGTTCACCAAGTCCAAGGTGATGCCGTGGGGGAAGACGATCTTGCTGTCCACCAGCTTGGTGCGGTTCTGCCCGTCCATGTCGCAGCGCTCCACCTTGGGGATCTGCCCGTAGTCCGTGAAGAACACCTTGCTGCGTGAGGAAGGCAGAGAGGGGAGCTCAGAGCCTGGATGCCACCTCCAGTCCAGAGAAAGAGAGAATGCAGACATGCAGACGTGGGCTTGCGTTCGAACATAGGTTTGCACGCTCACGGGACCGTGCACACAGGCTCCTAGCCATCCACACGTGCAAGCACGCCTCCCCGAGCACGTGTGCCATCCACAGCTGCACCTTTGTGTTCATTCAGGCACTTTCGGGCACAGGCAAGCACTGGGGCAACGCGGGCGAGCCTGTGCCTGGCTCAGCAGACACCGAGCACCCCTCACATGGCTGCTGCCAGTAGCTGAAGGGCGAGAGCGCTGCCAGGCGTGGCAGCCCTGGGAGCTCTGAGGAGCTGCAGCAACCCGGGCAGAGATGCTGAGACAGGCAGCCGGCGCTTGAACTGAGACCTGCTGGTGTCACCAGGAAGAGGTCCAGGGCCCTCCACCAGCTGACGTGTTAAAACACAACCCAGCTCATCTACTTGGGCGTCGTGCACCCGAGAGCTGCATTTCAGCAGCTGCCATGCACACCCTGAGCCTCTCCAGTGATTCGGCATTGCAGCCTCCCCATGCAGGAGATTTTGCAAAGGCAGCTGCGGGAGTGGTGCTCCCTGACTGCAGCACCCCGCATAAAGAGACCCATGGGAGCCGCTCAGTCCAGGCAAGCATCTGACACAGCTCAGTGCCCGAAAGCCAGGAACAGCTGTGATCACTCAGCCACAAGCTGGAAGCGGTGGCTTGTCCTGAGCCTGGCCACTGGGCACTTCCCTACCAGGAACGTCCCGTTGGAGCGCACGCTGCCAAGCCTGCTGCCCTGGGCAGGTGGAGCAGGATGGTGCCCTGCAGAGGGGCTTCCAGACGCAGGCACGGTGACAGGAGATGCCACCAGCCCCAGAGGCGAGGACAACACACTTGCTCACCAAGGACAGTTAATTACAAGACTCAGGTTAGACACTGACATCCCCCAGTGCTGCTCCGGTCCAGCACTGTCCCCTGTGCAGTGTCAGCCGAGCAGACAGGCTTGGGCTGCTCTGACCCCCTTCTAAGGACTAAACCCTCTCCAAATCTAGCTGCTACTAGTGGGCTGCTTAAAACTGCTGTCACATCCATCCTACAGCACATGGCCCTGATCTCAGCCAAGGGAGAGAAAATGCTGAATTCAGGCAGAGCTGAAGCTCGGAGGGACCCTCATGGGGGTGAGCTGCTTCTTCAGCGGCATCTCTGCTGCCCACCGGACGGCTTGGGAGCTGGTCCCCCCCAGCTTGCTCCACCTCTGCAGGGCTGCAGCAACACCGACCCTCCCAGCCGGCAAGCAGCTCTTACCCCATCGCTGGGTCTAGCGCTATCCCTTTGGGGTTGTACAGCTCCAGGTCCAGCAGCGTGACACAAGTGACTCCGTTCTTGTTGCAGACAAAGATCCTGTCATCGATGTCATCCACAAAGTAGAAGTTGCCCGTGAGCCAGTCGATAGCCATCTGCTCCACATCTGGGCCATGGGAGAAGAGAGGCAAAGAGAGGTTAGGGAGGCAGGGAGGGAGAAGAAGCCCAGGGAGGAGTCCTAGCAGGTTCCCTGATCACCCCCCAGCCCACCAGGCACCTCAAGCATGGATATAGCTGAGAAGTGAGCACACGTGAGCCATGAAGAAGCTGTGAGCTGCAGCACACCAGGGCCCTGGCCCTACTCACCCTGCATGGCAGCAGCAGAGCTGAGAGCAGCCCCCTCAGGCTCGCTGTTGCCCAGGCTGTGCCCACTGGCCCAGGTTGCACCTGGTAGGGGAAGGGTCTGCTTCACCGTGAAGCCTTGGATCAGTGTGGCAACCTGTCCCCTCCTCTGTACCCGCTGTCCATCCTGAGGACCTGCCACCACTGGGCAGCGCTGCTGCTGCCAGCGTCTGCGCCACCGGCGATGCAGCACGCAGCTGCGCAGGGATCCCCACAGGAATGCCGGCCAGGCAGCAGGGAAAGGTCCTCCCGAGGATGAAGGCAGCAGAAGCTGGTTCCTGGAGAAGCAACTAGCACAGCAGGAAGAAGAGCACAAACCGCAGCGTCGAGACCAGGAGCAGCAGCAGGCAGGGCCCTGCTCAGGTGAGGAGCAGGCAGCGGTAATCCGGCGTTGCAAAGACACCCTGAGCCCTGAAGAAGGTGAGCGACGGCATCTGGCACGCCAAGCTTAAGTATTTAATTAAACCAGCAAAAGCCTGTTAAATCGGATAAACCTGATGCACCCAAATTCTTTGCCTGTAAGCAGGGTGCTGCTGCGTGCTGCCCGGCTCCCCTTCCCTGCTGGCCCTGGCCCACGGACAGGGCGAGGGCTGCAGCTCCCGGGTACTCTGGGGAAAGTGGGGGCTTTGTCCCCCAGTGCTTTTGGCTGGAGAGGACCCTGGGGCCGCTCACCCCGACCAGCGACACCGTGCTGCTGTCCCCGGCCACCTGCAAGGCGGAGCAGGGCCAGGGCTGAGGTGTCCACGGCCCCGCGCCACGACTGCCCCGCGGCGCTGGGACACAGACAGCCCCAGAGGAACAGAGCCAGACACTGCTGAATTATTAACTAGTGCAGAAGCTCCAGAGCGCACAGGGAGGGAAAACATGAATCAAGCCAGGACGTTTTGCAATGCCCCCAACTCCCCCTGCTTGCAGGATTCAGCCTGATTACATCAAGCCCATCCCTGCTTTAGCACCACGAGGCGCTGCCCAGCTGCTGACGAGCGCCGAGCTCATGAACACCCAGTGGTTTTGTGGGTGCCCTGTCAACACCAACCCCAAGTCCTGAGCTACCTGGGCCAGCTCCCACTGCTGCACACCCCATTCAGCTCTTCAGGCCAAGCCCTGGCCCTGGGGACAGGGATGTCTCTCTGGCAATCACGCACCCCAGGCCAGGGCTGCGCACTGATGACTGACCGGAAAGGCGAGGCTCGCCGTGTCCCGCCGCTATCACCCAGCCTGATTTATCTCATAAAAATAAGTGGAAACAGTCAGGGCTCAGGAATTAGCACCGAAGCAGCTACGCCAAAGGCACACGGAGAGCCCAATATGCAGCGAGTGATGAGCGGTGCCGGGGTGGAGGTGATTCCCCCCGGGGCCACAGGGAGCGCAGGGCAGTGGGAGCTGCTGCCCCAAGGGCTGGAGCTGGGCTGGGGGCATGGTGCGGGGTGGGCAAGGGCCGCATTCTGCCCCGCGGCTGTCGGGGAGGCTGAGCCTGGCCCCCCTCGTCTTCCCCACGCCAACCGGCCCCCGCCTCCTCCACCCCCAGCCCTGATTCACTGGCCTCTGATGAGAGGAGGGGGCGGCAGCAACGTGCACGCAGCGCTGCCAGGGCCAGGAACGCTTCACCGAAGGGACTCGCAAAAATTCCCCAAAAATCAGCTGCTGGCTGGAGCTCGTGCAGCGCTGAGTCAGAGTCACAGGACGGCCGGGGGGGAGCGGTGAGGACCCTGTGGGACAGCGCAGTCCTGGCCCCATCCCCAGCACCTGCGGGCACCCAGCCCGGCCCACCAGGCCCACCAGAAGCCCTCCTCGCTCAGGTTCTCCCGGGGGCTGGCTTCGTGGGTCGTTCGATGGCAAATCCTTCCAGCAACGGGGATTTGGCCTCTCCTCGCCACCCTCCTCCCCCCCAGCCAGGAGCTGCCGTCTGGCAGAACCCAGTGCACTCAGACCCCGTTTTTGTTCTCCTTCCAGGAGAACGGGGCTGCTGTCACCTCACCGAGCGCTCCCAGCCGAGCTTGAGCTCGTCTCCAGCTCCTCCAGCTGGGAGGAAGCTCACAAGCATGGCATCCAAAGGCTGAACACAACTCAGAAGGGAAAACGGCCAGAACCAGCTGCAGATCGCAAACCGCTCGTTCCTCAGGGCCCGCAGCCCCTTTCACGTTCCCGGGACGCTCTGGCAATGCCTGTCCCCATCACGGCTGCCACCTGGGACCCCGGGGACCAAGGGGACACCGGGAGCAGCAATGCCTGGCTCCAGCACAGCGCTGCCGGCCCGGCGGGGGGGTCCTTGCTTGGAGCTGGGCATCGCTGGGGCGGGCAGCGGGGCCGGGCCGCGGGCTCGGAGCTGGAGGTGACGCAAGCACTTGCTCTTCTCCCAGGCTGTATTTTTGCAGCTGGAAAGCATTACGCTCCTCAAAGGCTTTTGTTTTTCAAATTGCTCCCTCTCCCTGCTCTCTATCCCTCCCTCCCTTCCTCCCCGCCCCACCCCCTTGCAGGAATCAGTTGTTGTTGTTATTATTATTATTATTATTATTATTATCATCATCAGTTCTTTCTTGTAGCCTCAGCTAAACCTGGTTTTCCTCTTGAACTTTCAGTGGAAGCGAATTTAGCTAACGTCAATTTTTACCCCCCAGCGTTAACGTGCAGAGAACTCTCCCCAGTTCACTACAGCTCGGGGAGGGGGGGCTGAGAAGGTCGGGGCTTTCTCCTCACCCCAGCCATCCCCTGCTGGACAGGGGGGACCAGGAGGTGCCCCAGCCAAAGTCCTCTCAGTGACCCAGCTCAGGGACCACGGGAGGAACAAGGAGGGGGCAGCCCCCAGCGTCCCCTCCTGCCTGCAGCTCCCAGCGGTGGAGGGATGCTGCCTACGAGGGCATCTCCCGGCCCCCAGCTGAGACTCAAGTCTCCCTCCTTGCTCAATCAGCGCTGGGTGTTGCAAACAATTGCAACATGCAAAAATCATTTGCTAAGATTTATTTATTTGCTAGCGTTTGAAAAGGAGCTTGGGGGACAGAGAAGAAGGGACGTGAACTTTAAAGGCTTTTCCTGGAAGAAGCTAACTAACCTCATTAGGGCCGGATCGCTGCGGCCCATGCCAGCTGGCCCCACTCAGAAGCGCTGGCCACAAACGCGGCTGGTGCGGGGCCGGATGCCGGAGAGGGCTCTGCCCGTTGGGTTCCTTTTAGGGAGGAGGCACACAGAGGGAGGACAGAGGGAAGGCAGCCCCAAGAAGTTAGTCAGTGGCACATTGCTCAACGATGGTGGGCTGGCAACTTCAGCAAGCTCCAAAACCAACCCTGCGCAGATGTTTCCTGGTTTCACGCTGACCCTGACGAAGCACTTGCTGAAGTCCCTGCCACAAAATAATCTGCGTGGCACTGGACTCAGATTTGCCTTTTTTTCCTTCCCATGGTCAGTGGAAGAAGAAAGCTGAAGCAATCTCTGCAACCCACACGGCACAGGGGCACCGGCAGTGGCTCTTCACATTGGGCTGAAGGTCACTTCCAGCCCAGCCTCCTCCGACAGCGCGCTGAGACCCTGCTGCAGCATGAAGCCGCTCAGGGAGCGCGGCAGGAATGCCTGACCTGCGCCCAAGGATGAGGCTGAAGGGCAACACTGCTCCCAGCCAGGGAAGGGACATGCTGAAGAGGAGTTTTTAGGACTTCTGTCCTTGGCCCCACCAACCCTTACAAGTCTTCCCAGCAATACCCTTCTCTTGCCCCCGATCCCAACCTCATCCTGTGCTCAGTGGGGCTGGGAGCATCCTGTCCTGCACAAAGAGCTCCTTGGCGCACGCAGTTCACTGTCAGAGCAGCCATCCCAGGAGCTCCTGCCGGAGGCTCTCCCTTCCTTAACCCAAGCCCTGGAATATCTGATTTACCCCACAGCAAGTCAAGCACCGTAAGACTGTGGGTTTTTTGGGGAACTAGCTTTGCTGACCCAGCACATAACTTTCCTCTGCATGAATCAGTTGTTGTGCACTCTGCAAATACATCAATTATGGTCTGACACAAGGAGGAAGGAAACATGCAATCTTGTCTCAGACTAAAACATGGATTTCGACACAATTCTGGAACAGCTGCAATTAAGATGCGTGCAAGTCAGGCTCACCCTAACTCTTGCACTTTTAAGCGTGTAAGAGGCGAAGAGCTGCAGCGCTCTGGAAGAAATCCCACTCCTTGACTACTGCTAGAAGGGAGCACTCCCCACGGGGCAGCTGGAGCAGGACAGGGCAGGAATTGCTCAGGAAAGGTCCCAGCTCTGCTGGGGAGCTCTCCCTTGCCAGACTCCCCCTTTGGGGCAGCTGAAAGCATCGCCACCCTCCAACACAAGGCCAATCGTACAAGCCCCTCGCTCACCTTTCTGACGAGGTGCATTTCTACTTTACCCCAGCACACATCGAGGAGCTCAACCGAGTTCTGCTGCTGCTACTCGCATGTTGTTTTTAGGTCCACATTCATCTCCTGAAAACAACCTACGTATTTTGCCTTCAATGCTTTGGTGGTACGGACTGTCCCTCCGAAGGAAAACCAGACGAGTTCAGCTACGGCTGCGGTGACCAGAGCAGCCTGCAGTAGGGACAGGAGTCGCACCCGGGATGCCCGAGCAGCCCAGGAGATGGGACGGGGCAGCCTCCAGCACCCAGCCGTGCCACTGCACACAGGGAGCCCCCGGCACGCGGCTGCCGAGGAAAAAGCTTGGAAAAGTCACCAAATGTTTCAGTTCAAAAATGCCTCCAGAAGAGGAACGAAGGCTCGTCAGGAATGCAGTCCCTGGGGCTCCTCAAATACATTGGTTTCCTACTTTCTTTTTTATAGGGAATGATCCGTTTGATACATTTACATAATACCATAATCTGAAGGAATTTCTGTCTCTTCCCTCCACACACATCCTCTGCCCCGGAGAACAAGACGCTCTCTGTAATGGCAAACTGCTCTGTGGATAAACACTGCTCCTGGGGACAATTTTCCTTAATTAAAGTGTGCTAACAGGACAGGCACAAAGACAAACTCTGGCCCCTCAGGGCACCCGCCTCCCCCGGCCAGCAGGGATGGGGATGGCTGGGTCCCACAGCGCATCCCCAGAGGGCTGGGGTCCCTCCACGCCCCTGCCAATGCCGGGCAGCTGATTTTTGGCCTGGGGTCAGCTAAACCCCCCCTGGGCTGCAGGGTCTGGCTCAGCCCCTGCAGCAGAAGCTGCCATCGGCTGCCAGCCTGCGAGCGAGGAGGAGGCGCTGCGGACGGGCCAGACACTGGCGGGTACAGCCAGCACCATCACGTCAGCCTGGTCTCCTTAGAAAACCAAGCTAAAAAAAATAAATATATTAAAAAAAAAAAAAAACTCTGTTAAGCTGTTTAGCTCAGAGGAGAAACTGCTGGGTGGGAGCCTGTGGCCCATGTCCAGGATGTCTGACTCGGCGTGCATAGGGATGCTTGCGGCCTCCATGCATGCGCCGCGTGCCTGTGAGAGCCTCGCGCTCCCCGCGAGCTGCACTGCCCCCCCCGGGGGTGGCGGCCCCCTCCTGCCCCCTGCCCAGCCCCCTCCGTTGCCTTCCCCAGCTCCAGGGCTCTTCCCCAGACCCCAGCCTGCTCCCCCCTTTCCCACCTGCAGCACTGGAGGTGGGAAGAGCAAGAACAGAGCGGGGGCAAGCTCTGTCTCAGCTGCAGAGGACAGCCAAGGGACTTTAATTACTGTTCCTTAATGAGGCAATTCCACCAACAAAAGCGTTCAGCAGAGGCCGGTCGAGGGACAGGCTGCTTGGCCTGCCTGTGGGTGCAAGGAGAGGGCAGTGAGAACCCGCGGGAGCTTTATCGGGGTGCTTTGGGAAGGGCAAGGGAACAAGTGACGAGAAAGCTGAGACAAGGACGGCTGCAGGCAGGGGCGGTCCCAGCAGAGCGCGGCCGCGGTGGGGTGAGCTGCGAGCGGCGGCGCGCAGCACAAGACGGACGGACATTTGCAGGAATAAACGTGCTCCCTGCCACTTCGACTCAAACACGTCTCCGTGCACAAGAGGATCCCAATTAATGGGGGAATTAGTTTTGCCCTTTAATCTTCAGTAACGTGGAAACAGGGCTCGGCCCGTGCTGAGCAGCACCTTGCCGCTGCTGGAGGGGGACGGGAGGGCAGCGGCAGCAGCGTGGGGAGTGGGGAGGGACGGGACCAGGGTGGGCGGCTGCTGCCCCCAGCACGGTCAGACCCCGGCCCTTCTCCAGCACCAGCAGCTGTGCACGATGCGCGCAGGAGGCGGCACAGGCTGGGGCCTTCCTCCCGCAGCTGCCCCGCACGAGGCTTTGACAGCCACATAACAAGGCAGTGCCCCTCGAGACCGGGCTCTTGCGTAACCTGAAGCACTTTTGCTTCCTCTTCCTCCTCCCCTTTTTTTTCTTTCTTTTTTTTTCTTTTTTTTTCCCCTTTGCATAATGAAAACTTAATGCGGCCCGTTTAACCAGAACTCACAGCAGGCTCCCCGCCAGGAAAAGGACCTCACTTGGCAGAGCACACGGACACTGCCCGAGGATGGGGGGAGCGCAGGGAGCCCCTCTCCACAGCTCCGCTAGGAAGGGAGCCAGCAGCAGAGCCCAACCCCCCCCCGAACTGTCCCCTGCATCCCCCCATGGTGCCACCGTGGCACGGGGCTGTTGCCCACAGCCCTCAGGGACCCAGCACAGCCAAAGATCTGCCCCTTCCCCAGAGCGGGGGCACGCTGAACCCCTCTGCTGGGGGCTCTGCCGGCAGCCCCGTACTGTCCCCAGCCCCACGCTGCCTCCAGGCATCGCCGAGGCCCTGCTCAGCCCTCTCCAAGCCTCTGTCCCTGTCTCTCACGCAGGAAGCACAAAGAGGAATTGAACCCCAAAGAGCAGAGTCCTGCTCGGCCCCAGGGAGCAATCGATGCCTCTGCAGGTCAGCAGCCCAGCCCCTCGCAGCAACCCCACCGCGGGGAACCCGTCTCCCCCAGCAGGGCTCATTGGCCCCCCAGCTCCAGCACCCTGCCCGCCCCACGTCTGCATCCACGCTGAACAAAGCCACGCAGGCACCGGGCAAAGGGGCTGCCTGAAACCACCGCAGCCTTCATCTCCCCCCAGCACAAAGAGCCGATGAGTGGGTGCGAGCACCCCGGCCCGAGAACCCGCATCAGGTGAAGCAGGAGGAGGTGATCACGTCCCTGGCTCTCGTGAGTTGCTGCTATGAGAGCAGTCATCAACAGTTAAAAAGCAAGCAAGCAAGCAAGGAATCAGCAGATGAAATTACCAATCATCCCTCTTTCTTGCCAAAGAAGTTCACATCAGAGCCTCTTTCTTGGCTAGAACGAGGCAGCAAGGAAGAAAAATAGCTTTCCATGCAAAGTGGGGAAAGAAACGTACTTGGATTTCTCTGTAGACCAACATCTCCCTGAAATCAATTTGTCCCAAACCCTACAGCTTTTCTGCTTATTGGCAACAGAACAGGTCATTACGAGTAACAGGGCTGAAATGGAGTCAATGAAAACAACCTCCTAGACATGCTTGTTTAGATAGATGCTGCCCAGGAAGGTATTTTAATAATGGCCAGATTGTTATCATTTAAGGTTTATAATGCACTCGGGATCAAATGTCCCACTATTTCAAACCCCCTCCTGGGGGCTTGTTTTATAAAAGACAAAGAAAACAACAAACCTTAAAACAAGAAATAATAAATCAAGAAAAGGCTCCGCAGCCTTTTCCCAGCAACCCTGGCCGCGTCCCGCCAGGCAGCCGACATTCCTGGATGCCAGCCCGCAGACCCCACCGGCGCAGCCACGGGCACGGCTGGCGTGGACCCATCCCGGCTTCTGCGGGGACACCGGCAAAGCTGCTGCCACCTCCCCTGCACTCCGAGGGGAGCAAGGCTCAGACACCTCCAGCTCCAGAGCCACAAATGAGCTGTACTGGCACCAGGGATCTCACGGCACAATAAATGCATTCAGGGCAAGGAACCCTGGCACTGTGGAGCTACCGGTACCATGCAAAAAGTCAGGAGTTGTTTGAGAAGTGGGGAAAAAAAGAAAGGGAAAGAACAGGGAAGGGGGAACCACCAGGAGATCCATTGAGAAACTCTGCTTTCGGTCTCCTGACACGTGTTTTCTAGTATTTTTCCATAGTAAATGCAACGAACTCTTCCCTTTCTTGAAAGCCGAGTATCACTTGATCGCGCCACTCTGGGAGCTGAGGCTTTAACGCGGCAATCGCAGCGCTCACAATAAAAGCCTGGGATGCTGAAAGGCTGGGTCAAGCTGCCGCCAATTAACGGCGTCCTTTACACACCCTGAAGGACTGCTCCTTGCAGGACCACGCGCCTCGATCCCCAGCTCGCTGCGGGGACAGATGTTGCCTTTCTCATTTCACCTGTAAAGAACCGAGGCACGGATCTGATTTAAGGTCGCCCCAACCTGACCACAAGCCCGAGCACACCGCTTCCCTCGTCCCTTTGGTGACCCCGCAGCGAGCCAGCCGAACGGCCAGCCCAGGAGGCCTGAAGGACTCAGGGACTCGTGCAAGCAGCTGCGAACGCACCAGGCACTTTCCAAAAACCAGCCCCAGGATGGGAGCACAGGTGGCAGGAGCAGCAGCGAGGGGGGGTGGCGGGAGAGGTCCCACAGCAAACCTCCACGGGCCTCTGCAGCAGCAGAGGCTGGAGCAAGCAGTGGCCAGGGAAGGGGACGGCTGGAGCACAGCGCGGCTCACCGTGGCCAGCCTGCCGCTCACCCAGCGGGGGTTTAGCAACGTGAAAGCCTGAAAGCAGATTTTGTTTTGTTTTGTTTTGCTTTGAAATTCCTTGGAAGGCCAACTCCAAACAAATGAGAACATTGTCTCAGGAAGCACGTGGAGGCTGAAATCTGGTTGAGAAAACGCACGGGACCAGCGGGTCCCCGGAGGGTCGGGGATTAGCTGCCAATCAAGGTGGGTCCGCAGGAGACCCGTGGCACCCGAGCCTCCGCCGAGCATCGGCAGGGCAGCCAGGGAGGATAGGGCCTAACTGGGGTCAAGTCTTGCTCTGAAATGAACCCTACAAGCCTGCAGCCGCAGAGGAAACAGCCCCGTGTGGCCAGCAGGAACTGGGGACGAAGACAGGGAGTGCCACAGAGCCCGGCGCCAGCGGCCAGACAGCAGGCACAGCACCGGGGGCGCAGACGGTGGCAGGGAGCAGACCCATGCCCCAGCAAGGGGAACCCCCAAGCATAACAGGGCCAGGACAGGGCTGGAAGTACCGGTGGAAGGAACTGCCCCCAGGGCTCCCTGGGGACTGAGGGGGCTCCGCTGGGGAGCAGCCCCCTCACGGGGTCCCAGCTCCCCACAGCTCCGCTCCCAGCAGCCGGCTCAGCTCTGGGAAGGCCAGCAGCCCGAGCAGACACTGGGCCGACTGTCTCAGCAGCAGGAGAAAACCTCTGCAAGCTGCAGAGAGCAGCTCTTCCCCTGCACACACCAACACACACTCCTTTTTGTCCTTGAATGTGAGCATATATTTGGTGCCTGCCAGGATTTTCCCTGATTAGAAACAGGACTGGAATTTTCACACAGAGCGGAGGAGAGAGAGAAAGAGAGAAAGCGGAAAGGGAGGAAAGAAGAAACAAGTTCCCCTTTTTGCGATTCAGCATTGGCAGGAAGGACGAGGCCCTTCTTGCGCAGCTCAGAGAAGAGCTCATTTCCCAGTCTCAGCCCCGCGGTCCTACAGACCCAAGGGCGAGGGAGGACCAAGGGCAGGGGCTGCACGCGCCCAGGGGTGCTGACCGCAGACCCCGGCAGTCCCGCGGTGTCTGGATGCGAAGGTGCTGCCTTTGAGCTGCCTGCAGAGAAGGGGGCGGGGAACAGAGCCAAATTCCTGCCGCGATAAGGGGGCATGCATCCCCCACCCCTTCCCCACCGTGGGTTTTGCTGCTTTGCAACACAAGCCAGGGATCGCCTCCCACTTGCAGCGCAGCCTCCGGTGCCAGCACTGCCACTGAGCCCACAGCATCCTGCAGCTCCTGCACACGAGAGGTGCCCAGGGCTTCTGCCTGCCACAGACAGCACGGACTGATGCAGAGAGAAATAACTCAGTTCCAAAATGAGTGGTTTTTTTGTTACTTTTTCTTTTTGCCTTCTCTTAGAGAAAGGGGTGGAAGACATCACCAGCCTCTGATTTTTAGCATGCTCCTGGAAGAGAAGTGGGGGCAGGGAACAGGACGCCTCAAATCAGCTGAGAAAATCACTGCCTGTGAGAAACGTCCCCCGGGCAGCATGTCTTTGGGAACCAAGGGACAGCCACCATGAAGAAGTGCATCAATACTCAAGGCTTGTGATAGAAGAAAGGGTTTAGCAGTGCAAGGAACTGGGGAAAAGCAAAGCTTCAGCATTCAGTGGGTCTTGGCAAGCCCTGTTGATAGTATTCATTTAACACATCTCCCACAACACAAGCGACACTAATCTCTCCGCAGGAACGGAGAGGGGACAAAAAGACATGGAAGCACAGCTCCTATCAGAACTGGGCTGTGACATTTCACCATCCCAGACTTACCGGTGACAGCTGGGGGCTGCTAATTTTCAGCCCTTTAGCATCAGTCTTTCCCCATCAGATGCCAACTCAAGCCACATTAGCAGCAGGCACCAGGGAAGTCTGGCTCCTGCTGTTAGTAGATAAATGTCATAAAGCAGCAAATAAAGAGAGAAACCACTAATTGGATTGACTGGTCTCTTCAGTGTCCCAACAGGGAGAAGCAGGAGAGTAACATTATCTCCTCATCAGAACCCTCCAAAATCCAACCCAGGCTTGGGACCCAGGGCAGGGAGGATGGCCAACAGCTGTCTGAAAATCAGAGCCAACAAAATCGGCGCCAAACAGTTCAGCAACCGAAACCTGAGGTGGTTTCACACCTGCACACTGGAGGAGTGACCCTATTGCCATGTAACCCCACAGAGAGCCTCCGCAGCTTATGTGCAGGCACCCACCACACACCAGCAGCGGGGACAGCATGCAGGAGCTGCTGCCACCTTTCTTCCTGTGAAGGAGACTCTTTCCTTCATCCCGGGGCAAAATCAGGAGTTTTCCCATCCAGGCGAGCTGAATTCCCCTCTTCCTACTCTAAGCTGTAGCAACAGATCAGGAGGACAAGCAAAGCAAGGCACCTTTTCTTGTTCGGACTTGAACATGGTCTTCTTACGAGCTCCCTTCCCCTCTTGTCCATGATTAAAAGGCTGTCCTCAGAAGGTTAATAACCTCCTGGAGCCACAGCAGCCAGGACGACTGCCCCAAAGCCTGACCCCACTCAGGCACGGCAGAGGGGCAGCAGAGCAGGCGTTGAGGCTCTGGTCCTGCTCCGCTGCCTGCCCACCTCTTGGTCCAAGTTCCCTCTCCCTCCGCAGCTCCCTCAATTCGAGCACAATCCCAGCTCTCTTCTGCTGCCCACACCATTAACCTCCTGCAGTCCAAAGCCAAGCGAGAGCACCCCAGGGGCTTCAGGACGAGCCAGGGAGGCCGCTCGCTGTCAGGGATGGTGGGCCTGCCTTCCAGACACAACCTCTGCCCCAGCAGCATGGCTGGGGCACCCTGCTCACCCTTGCCAGATCACTAGACCAAGTCTGCAGGCAGCCGAGGGGCCACGGCAAGCCTTCATGCCGGTGATGTGCGCTCCTCCCTGGGGACCAGACCTGGATCATGCAGGGAGACTGCAGCAACCCAGACCGAGGCAATAAACTGGAGGACAGGGCCACAGTCGCCATCCCCTGTGCCCACGGTTCCTGGCCACCAGCCACAGCTGCAGGAAATGAAAACCCTAATGCCCCTGGACCCTCCTGTGAACCAAGGGAAGAGACCAAACTCAACTTGAGAAAGCCTTAAAAAATGCAGAAGGAGCACACAAAAGCAGACCTCAAACCATTGGGGGGGAACAAAAAGCAAAGCTCAGCCCTGTCCTGCCTAATTTCAGGCTATCGCCTGTAAGAGCAAAGGGTGAGGCTGCTCCCTAAAAATACACACTGCCCTAAAAATACACAGCGCAAGCCTAAATGCACCGTGCCACGCACACCCTCCGTGCAGTGCAGCGGCTGGAACACGCTGAGCCCCAGCTCAGCCGGGGCCCAAGGGTGGCACGGGCCGGTCCCCAGCAGCCCCGTGCACCCCACAGCGCAGCCAGGATTTGGCCCCTTCTCCCCCCCGTCCTGGCCGGGCCACCGTGACATTGCCGGGGGCAGAGGAACGCCCTCACCCATGGACCCGCCGGAGACTTCTGTTGGTTCGCAGAGATCCGTCCGTACATGTTCATCTAATTTGCTACGCTAGCTATTGCTCATCAGGTGAAAGCGCCCTCGTATCCACGAAGGATGGGGATCCTTATTGCATCAGGCAGCCGCTGTCTGAAAGCACTCCTGGTTTTAAGAGGTAAAATACAATGGGAGGATTACGCCAGGGAAGCCAAGGGCTGCAGAACCAGATGGTGATGCCCTGAAAATACCAAAATCCCACCCTAGCTGCCTCAGTCTGTGGTTTCAGAGGATGAAATCAGTGACAGGAAAACAGCGAGGGGCCATTTCCACATCCTGGCTGCACAGCCACGACACTCAACCACCTCCACAGTTTCTCTTCTGACCCCACCTGCCCTGCACCACGCGCACACGAGGACACACGAAGGAAGGGCCTGGGAAGGCGGCAGCTTTCTGCCACGATCCCCACGGGGCTCTCAGGAGAGCAGACACAGCACACACCCACACAGTCTTCTCCCCTCCATCTTCTAGAGGGCCCGAGTCAAAGAGCACCGAAATCCCAGCAAGCAGCTTTCCTTCCCCCTGCCTGACTGCTGAACTGGGACCAGCAAGCCCAAACAGGAGGCTGTGCTGTAACCACACTCATCACAGCCTGGGAGACACAAACAACACCAACCATCCACTACCGGCTGCTGGTGACTCACCTGGCTGCCTGACGGGTCGGGATTTGACACTTCTAGGTCGGGATTTTGGTCTCAATCCCTACCGAGGGACAGGAGACCGAAGCCCACTTTGGCAAGAACACAGGGCCAAAACCAAAAGAGGAAGCAGGGAGAACTGCTGGCCCCATCTCCTCTATGCAGGTATCACCTCCACTCCTCACCATATCATTTTTTGTTATATACTTGCACAAAGAAGCCCTGAGACTTGCTAGGAATAATAAGAGGGAAGGAAAAGGAAAGACGAAGGTAAAAGGAGAATAAAGAGGAGAAGTCTGTGCCAAAGCCCAGGTGCCTGGCCCTGCAGGAGGCTACCTCCCACTGAAACGCCCCCGCTTCGCGCACCTTGGGACACTCGGGGTCACAAGGAGTGGGAGCAAGCTTTGAAGGGGAACGGGCACTCACGGTGCAGGCTGAGGGAGATGTTGATGGAGCGCTCTTCCACAAAGCCCTTCAGGTTGGGGATCTTGGCACACTTGAGGATGGTCTGGGAGGCACTGTCGCCCACGTGCACCCAGCACACCGTGTCTTCGACGTAGTTGAAGTCCATGGCCGTGGTCTGCTTGGCACTGGTGGGGGTGATGTTGGGCACGGGGGCTCCGCTCAGGTAGGTGGCCAGGATGTTCTGGGAGTTGGCGATGAGCAGCACAGGAGGGCGGTCGACGGGCTCTGGAGAGGAGAAGGAGGGTCACGGCTGGGCACCACGGCTTGTGGCTGCAGCGCCACATCAAGCCGCACCTCGAGTACTGTGTTCAGTTTTGGGCCCCTCGCTACAAGAAGGACATGGAGGT
Organism: Cygnus olor; assembly: GCF_009769625.2. Classification (NCBI taxonomy): domain Eukaryota; kingdom Metazoa; phylum Chordata; class Aves; order Anseriformes; family Anatidae; genus Cygnus; species Cygnus olor. The sequence goes on from NC_049197.1 coordinate 2,058,106, forward strand.
GCTCAAGCATGTCCAGAGAAGGGCAACGAAGCTGGTGTGGGGTCTGGAGAACAAGTCTTACGAGGAGCGGCTGAGGGAGCTGGGGTTGTTTAGCCTGAAGAAGAGGAGGCTCAGGGGCGACCTTATCGCTCTCTACAGGTACCTTAAAGGAGGCTGTAGCAAGGTAGAGATAAGTCTACTCTCCCATGTGCCCGGTGATAGGACAAGGGGGAATGGGCTAAAGTTGCGCCAGGGGAGGTTTAGGTTGGATATTAGGAAGAACTTCTTTACGGAAAGGGTTGTTAGGCATTGGAATGGGCTGCCCAGGGAAGTGGTTGAGTCGCCATCCCTGGAGGACTTTAAAAGACGTTTAGATGTAGAGCTTAGCAATATGGTTTAGTGGAGGACTTGTTAGTGTTAGGTCAGAGGTTGGACTCGGTGATTTTGGAGGTCTCTTCCAACCTAGATGATTCTGTGATCAGCACACAGCCCGGCCCTTCTGCTCCCACAGAAGCAGGGCTGTGGCACACAGCCTAACACGTACAAGAGGGAAGGTGGCGGCACAGGTTGCAGTCAGAGAAGAGCGGCTTAAAGCAAAGAACTGGGGCAGGGGCACACCTACAGCAGGAGGCCATGCTTTTCAGAGCTGTCCAGAGACAACACACTTCTCTCGTCCAGGATCTTACCATTCTTGGCTTTACAGGATCTGTTATCAGGCTGCAAGAGGTATCCTTCAACACAGCTGCACGTGTAGGAACCCTCTGTGTTGGTGCAGGTCTGGCTGCAGGTCCCATAGACGGTGCACTCATCGAAGTCTGGAAAAGAAGACAAAAAAACAAGGTTTGGACCAGCATCTTTCCTTAGCTGCCTTGCAAGGGAAGGATACGTTCTGCAAGGAAGTCCAGCAACATGCAGAAAGCAGAAGGACCATCACAATATCCTCCAGCAGAGTGCCTGGCAAACGTCACCTCCCAGCTTACTGCAGAAGCACCAGCAGACAAGAAGCAAAAGAAAAAGCCCTGCTTCACAGCAGGGCCTTGCCAAGGACTCGCCAACTCACTGGCCCTTCCCCCCACTCTCCAAGACCCCCACCTAAATTTCTAGTCTGAATTTCTCTAATCTTCAACTTCCAAACCCCCAGCTCACACGCTGCTCTTTCTTCTGCTAGATGAAAGAGCTGTCTCCACCAGAAAGCTCTTACCCCTAGAGGTGCATGCAGGAGCTGTTAAAAGTCCCCTTTTCACCCCTGCTCAGATAAATGAATGATGGAGCTGCAGAAACCTCTCATTTCAAGACTTGTTTCTAGGCACTGCATGGATCTGATCACACCCTTTGACCCCCTGCTATTTTCCAGCAGCCTTCCCAAGGCATGGACAGCAGCGTGCACCAGTGCAGCGACGGCCTCTCTGACCACACAAAGCCACGTCCTCACTCCCCTTCCAATGTTTCTCAGGATTCACTGAACAGCCACACAGCTGAAGGGAGATGATCAGAGCCCTGTCCCATTGACCTCTACAGATCAGAGACTGCTGAACCCCCCCGGTGAGCCCCAGATCCCTTCGGCCACCTCGCCAAGCCCCCTGCTGCTGAGACAGCGGCCGTGGCCCCAGGAGCATGGCGCCGGCACCCACCTTTGCAGCTCCTCCTGTCCTCGGCCAGCTGGAAGGAGTTGTTGCAGTAGCAGGCCGGACCACTCAGCGTCGGCACGCAGTGGTGCTGGCAGGCCAGGGCCGTGCAATTTGCTAATTGCTCTGAGGAGAAAGGGGATGGAAAGGAGAGATGGTCAGAGGTGCAAGCGGCCACGCGTGCCAGAGCCCTGCGCCCGGCCCGGCCTCGCCGCAGGCGGTGACACCTTGGAGTGCCCAGAGGCCTGCAGAGGCTGGAGGAGAGACACGGCTGCCTGGCTCGCTGCTCCCCGTGGCGCAATTTCTGTTTAAAAGCACCCACGAAGCCTTCACATCTCCCAGTGCTCCCAACACACGAAGCAGGCCAGGGCTGCTGGGCGGCCTCGGCAGCTTCTGCCTTGCTCCACCACCACACGGCAGCCTCCAACGTCTCAAGGTTATTTAGCGCCAGGCCTCGTTAGCCTGCTGGGGGTCTCTGGGGAGGGGATGTGCAGTGCTACCTGGCTCCTTCGCCACCAGGCCTGAGGGAGGGCAAGCAGGGTGCCCAGCCTCTCTGTGTCACAGTGGGGCAAGAGCATGGCCGCCCCAGCTTGCCCCTTAACACCGGCAGCGGTGAGAGGCTACCGCAGCCCAACCAGCACACACAGGGCCAGGGCAAGCTTTCACAGCAGAAGGGATGCTCGCTGTGCCAGACGAGAGTGCATCAGCCCACAAAGGCCTCTTTGTCTGGGGGGGCGACTTTCACTGGGTTTTATTTTCTCCGCTCACCCTGCCTAACCCAGTCATTTTGGTGCTCAGAGGGCGCTGAACTCGGGTCCCAGCAAATCTGCTTGCAGAGGGGAAAAAACAGAGTGTGCCTGCAGCCGCCCAACCACGCGCCTCTGCAAACCGGGACAATTCGGCTCTTTCCACGTCCCCGTTAGCAGGAGGAGCAGAGCTCGGGTGCTGTGCTTGCACACCAAGGGACGTCCCATGGCTTCTCCACGTTCAGCAACTCCGCTCTGCCTTTGCGTGGCCCCCGTCGCCTCCCAGCCTGCCCAAACGCTGCTGCCCGGAGGCTGTCCCGAGGTGCAGGAATTCAGATCCCAAGCCCCGCTCCTCCCCAGCCCTTGCAGTATTTGCAGAGACAAGGCCCTACTGCTGGGTGACCGTACCTGTCCTGTCCCCAGCCCCTTCGGCTGCAAAGCATCTGCACCCAGACCCCTGCCCAGCCTTGCCAGGACCAGCTCCCCTCTGAGCCCTCCAAACCCCAGGGGCCTGCCCCTGCAGATTCCCCGCCTTTCTTCTCTCTCACCCCCCTGCATCTCCTCCTCCTCCCAGAGCCATATCCAGATGGGAAGTTTCACGAGCAGCCACCCTCAGCCAGAGTCCCCGACACGCAGAGCTGGGAGCCCTCGGGCTGCTGGGGTTGAAGCGGCAGCGCCGTGGGGGGCTTGGCTGGGCGGGGGGGACACGCAATCCTACAAGGCTGCAGCCGCAGAGGCTCTTCTCTGTGCTTGGGGCCAGGGGGGGCCTTTGCTGGCTGCAGGAGAGATCTTCCTCCTCTGCTAGCACTGAGGGCCAAAATGACCGACTGGAAATGTTGCCCCTTGCATGTGTAATAGTTTAATAAGGCAGGCAGGGCCCAGCTGACTTGTTTACAAGGTTTATCAGCTTTGGCAAGCCCGGCTATTCATTTCAGATTCTTATCTCCTCACTGAAGCACCACATGCATCCAACAAAAAAGAAAAAACCCTCAAGAATGCAGGGTCTTAAGCAGAGAGGGCAGGGAAGACAATGGAGGGAGTTTCAGCACAAAGGCTCTAATTGCATTTCTATCTCCTATGGGTTTTTGCAAGGGCAGCAGAGGCTCCCCAGTTCTGCAGATGGGGCTCTGCATCTTTCTGCGGGACAAACCTCCTGATGGCAGAGGAAGCTCACGTTTATCAGCAAAAGACCTCAGGGCAGAGAGGCCAGGTGCAAAGGGCAATGGGGGGAGCAGGATGAGCTGTGATTATCCAGCAGGCCAGAGCATGAACCAGCAGCAGGGCCTGGGGCTCCTCGTTCAGGCCTGAAAAGCTCCACACCCTGCTATCGGATGCAGGATGAACACATTTGCCATGGCCCGGCCAACCTCAGCTCCGCCCCGACCTCTGGAGAGGCTCCGCAGCCTCCTTCTATCAGCGCGCCCAGCTGGGCAGCGCTCGCTGGCAGGCAGCATTACTGCAGAGGCAGCACGGGTTCAGCAGCTGCCGCCCCGAGTGCCCCGTGTCCCGTGGGTACACGGGGCCCCCAACCCGCAGTGGGGACGTGCACGGGCAGCGAAGAGCAGGGCTGGAGCAGCACGGCCACCGGAGCAGCAGGACACGGGTGACGCCTTGGCACATGCTCCGAGTCCTTCTGCAGCAGCAAGGCTGCGCTCTTCACTGCCACCGTGCAGGAGAGCAGCCGCAGGTGCCAGACCCGGCCGCCTCCAGCCCCTTCCCCACACACTTGCAGCCCTTCCAGGAATGGCCTTGGCTGGATGCAGGCAGCATTTGGGGCCATGCCACGCACCACAGCAGCGCACGCTTCTCACTTCATGCCTGCTCCAATTGCTGCCTTCAACTCCTGGATAATCCTGCTCCGGGCCAGATTAGCAGCACCCCTCCCTAAACCTGGAGCAAAGGCAGAGGCTGGTATGGGCTTTGGGATCAGCAGCAAAGAAATGCCTCCCTGCCAGCTGTGGGTACTGGGGACCTCGGCACCCGACGCAAACAAGAGCGAGGATTTGGGCCCGCAGCATGCCCCAAGCTGCAAGCAGCGACACAGGGTTGCCAGCACCCAGCTCCTGCCTGGTGCACGCAGGCCATGTGCTGCCCCACCATGAAAAACCAGATCCCAATTAACCAGTGAGACCTATTAACTAAATATTAGTGGTCAGAGTGTGCAAAGCAGCACGAACACCCCTGTATTGCTTCTGCCAGCGCTGCCCCAGGTGGCACCAACCAGCCCCAGCAGCAGAGGAGCTTCCAGCTCAGGGCCGGGGCAGGAGGGAGCCACTCGTGGCAGCGTGTCCCAAGCCCAGCATCAGGCTGGGGGCGATGGAAGCTCAGCCCAGCCAGAGCCCTCTGCCCGGGGAAGGGACGGGGCTGGGCAGAAGGCACGCTGCTCGCCCAGAGCCGAGACCCAGCTCCGGGGTCAGCCCAGGACACGTGTTTCTGCGCGGCTAAGCTGTGCACCAGGCAGCCAATGCACATTGATTTTGGGAGAGTTTCCCAACAGGATTAGCAACCAGGGACTGTCCAGGAGGTGGAACAAAGCTCCTGGAAAGAAGGAAAAAAACATACCAGTATCTTTTATCTGAACTAGAATCCGAACTCTCCAAGCTTTTAAACCCAGGAGACAATGCAGCTATTTAATGGCCTGCAGGCTCAGGAATGATGGGCATTTACTTGCAAGCGGCTCTGGATAATCTCCGGCCCTGCTAGCTGCCAGCAAGCGCTCAGCTACCCCTACACTGGCTGCCTGCAGCTGGGAGAGGGGAGCACGCGAGCACATTGGCACCGGGGCAAAGCGGTTACACAAAGCACCAAGGCGACACACCTGAGGCTGCACGCGGGGACTCACCCCAAACAAGAAAAAGGGGACCCCGGGACTCTCACCACGGTGGAGGAGGAAAGGAGGCCAGGAAGGTGTTTCATGACACAGCCCACCTTCCAGCAAGTCCTGTGTGTCCACAGAGGGTAGCTGGGGAGCAGACCCTCACCATCCCCCAGACACCTACCCCGACAGTGCGGCCCTTCGTCCGAGCCATCGAAGCAGTCGTGGAGTCCGTTGCACAGTTTGCTCATGTGTATGCACAGCTCCGTGCCCAGGCAGTTGTGTTCGTTGGGCTGGCATCGTGACACCTTGCTCTGAGGACCTGCAAGACAGCAAAACGCACAACTGTCACCACGCAGAGCAAAAGCAGCACCCAAAGTAGCCAACCGGCCCCAAATCATTCCAGCTCCCGTGGCAGCCTGGGACAAAACCAGCCCCACTTGCCCACGCCAGGCTCTGCCCTGCTCCGACACCCCCAGCTCTTGCCCGGAGGAAGCTCATGGACAAGCGCTGCGTTTCCCTTTCAAAGCAAGCGGGACTGCTGCAGGCACAGCTGTTCAGGAGGAAAAGCACGATCCCTCTGGAGTAAGCTTTCCCTTGTCCATCACAGCACGCAGCCTGCAAAACAGCAGAGCCCCAAGCAGCCAGGGTGGAAGGGGAGCCCTCACCCAGCCCCAGCGAGCCCGGCCAAGGAGACGAGCACCCTGCAAGCCTCCACAGCCAGTCCTCGGGCACCCGTAGGCGCTGGGACATGCCGAGCAAGTGAGGCACCCCCGAGGCACTCGCCATGGCACCCCCGAGCTCCCCGTTTTGAACCCTGGGAGGTCGCCCCCACCTCCCCGGGGTCCCGCTCGCTGCCGGAGCACCAGGAGCACCTGGGGCCAGGCGGTGCCCAGACAGCACCGAGCACAGCGGGTCCCCATCCCCCGGGTGCCCAAAGCACGCCCACAGATGCCAACAGACTTTTTCTCAAAAGGCGACTGTGCCGGCAAGCTCGCAGGGGGCCATTAAGAACCGGGGTTACACGATACAAGGAGACTTAATCTCTGTTATTAACTAGAAAAATTACAAAGGAAGCAAGGCTTTATTTTTAAGCTTCTCAGAAAAGAAGCACGGCATTAAGACAAACAACAAAACACACCATAAAACAAGTAATATCCCGAAGCCCTGCTAAAAGCTCCCCCAGTGTCTCGGTTCCAGCCCCACTTCACCCCAGGCAGGGAGGCAGCTGCCTCAGGGAGCTGCGCGTGGCTGTGCCCCGAAACTGCCTGGGCTTGTGACACGTGGACTGGAGAGCTCTGAAAGCCTGACCCCTTGCAAGGGCTCTCCTGGAGTCCCTGTCCCCAAACCTCTCCAGGTTTTAGGGCTGAACAAGGAACTCTTCAACAGCTCTTACCAGAGCTAACAGCGTAGCTCGACTGGGTCAACAGCAGCACGCAAGAAAAATAGCGAAATCCCATTTTACGGGGAGACAGCAGCTATTTCTGCTGTGCCTTCCCAGCAGCAGTGCACACCACACTCCAGCCTCACAGGCAGCAGGGACGGTGCCGTGAGCGGCTCCCCACGGGGCACCACGTCCTCCCGCAACAGGCGAGGAGCCAGGCTGACCCGGCAAGGGCACCTGAGCACGTGTTGAGCCTCCCGTCCAGGCCTGGTCCCGTTTTAGACAACTATCTAGACCAGCAGCCACCTTTATCTGGGACTCAGGTAGCCCCGCTGGTGCAGCGTGTCCTAAATATGCCGGAGCTCTCCCTCGCCGGGGTCCGGCCGTGCAGCTGCGGATCCTCAGCACGCGCGGTGACCTGCGCTGCGCCGCTCGCTGCCGGCCACTCGGCCTCACCTGCGGCTCAGCTTTTACTTCCTGCAAGCTGCCGAATTATGCCGAGTGTGCTTTTAACCCCGGCCCTGGGGCTACCAACAGGTGCTGTTAAACGAGGACCACACGCGTTCTCCTGCACCTGCGGCCGCCACGGGGACACTGCCAGCCCCCGGCACCAGGCAGCGACCCTGCCCCTTCCCCTCTGCCCCGGCAGCTACCGGGGCTGTGGCCGAGCTTCCCCTCCGAGCCCCGTTTCCACCATCTCTGCCACCACAACCCGTGTTTTCGGCACTGCCTAACTGGAGATGAAGCGTGTGGGGCTTCTCTCAGGCTGATTCCCTGCAGCTGAGCCTCAGCCACAGGCCAGCAGCAAACGACAGCTTCCCCTTTTCCTTCAAAGCATCCAGGACAGGTAAGTTCTTGCATTTCCCTCCCAGAACACGGTGGAGGGACCCAGCCTCCCTGCGCTGCAGAGCACGAGGAAGCCTCTGCACAGCCCTCCAGCCTCCCCGATGAAGAATCAGCAAGTGGTTGCTTGCCAAGCAGACAGAGCAGGCTGGGTTTTTCCCCCCTCTGCCCTTCTCAAATGAACCGAACTCTTTGCAGAAATAAAGTCCGGCAGGAAAAGCACCGCGCGCTTCTGCTCCCGCGGAGGCAGGCAGGGCACCGCTCCCACACGAGGAGGAGCCCGCGAAAGCCTCCCGCCACGAGCACACCACCACGGCTCCTCACGGAAAGTTCCCAACTCGCCGCGGTGAAAAACTTCATCCTGCTTTTGTCCATTTCGTGCAAAGTGACTAACCCTGGGCGTATTGAATAACATGCCCTTTTTTTATTGAATAACATGCCTTTTCTTGCACAAGAGGTGCCCAAAGAATGGAAACGCGAAGGGCTCCAGCTGCCAGATGGCTCCCCACGCACGCGGGCTACTTTCCCAACACATTGCAGTATGTTTCCAGTTAGCCGACTCGCTCTGCACGAGGGAGGTGGGCTCCTCGGGATGGGGATCCGAGGTGCGTGAGATGGGAACGCTAGTCCGAGGCTCACCGCAGCCACCGGCACGGCGCTTCTCCCTGTCCCAGGGCACAGCAGCACCCAGCAGACCCCTTCCAGGAGGATCCCTCCCGAGGTGCTGCTGCGGGGCTTTCACTTCTCCAAGGGGGCTGAACCGCAGCACTATCTAGGCACCAAGTAATTGCAAATTAAGGGTTAATTAAGTACTATCAATAAGCGGGCCAAAAGAATGGAGGCACTGAAATAAAGTGCACAGTTCATCAGTCAAAACTGATCTGCCGTGTCCATTATTCGCCAGCAAAGAGCCTGGATCAAACTACTTATCACAAACAGGGCAGGATTAATCTACAAGCCACTTTGTTTGCTTTTGACTGTGTTGGCTCACTAATAAATGAGCCAATTTATTACATGTGACAAGCTTGTGGTACACCCCAAGGAGCTGAATTAGACAGGAATTTTTAACCTCTAAAAGCCACTTGGAAAGAAAAAAAAAGAAAAAAAAAGAAAAAAAAAAGAAAAAAAAAGAAAAGAAAAGCAATTCTTTCCCCTGTAAATACAAGCTGTAATTGACTTGGCAATGGCCCAAAGAAATGTGAAGTGGGGAAAGCTGCAAAGGAGCAGATGGGAACGTGACCCCGTGTGGGCAGGTCCTGCTCGTGCCACCTGGACGGAGGGCAGCTCCCTTGGGTCCTCTCCCTTGGTTTTATTTCAGGAGAACACCATGCCAGAAGCACCTAGATAAAGTGCTGCTGCATCCTCATCGCTCGATTTTTCCTCCCTGCTGCGAGTTCTCTTGCCCGACATCCTCGCAGCCACACAAACCACTGTGGACCAGCATGAAAACATGCAGCACCGACCCCGCTGCCTCAGGACCGCATCGCAGCAGGGCAGTTGGGAAATGAGCCCTGTGGCTGTGGATGACATTTTCACAGTGACAGGATGGGGTTCAGGAGGGGCAGAGTGGCTGCGATGCCCCATCTGGGCTCGCAAGACCCTGCACGGACAGCCTGCTTGAGAAGGGGCTTTCTGGAAGGCAGAGACACCTGGCAGCTTTGGAGAGACCCCCAGACCTGCTCAGCCCCGTTCCTCACTCCTCTGGAAAAGCCTTGGCACATCTTCCCGTTCAAGTGGCATTTCAAGACATCCACACCGACCACTCCCTGGACCCAGGCAGGAACGGAGGAGGCGAGAGCATCGCCATGGGCCAGCAGCCACCAGGCAGCGGGTGAGAACAGGGAGCCGAGCGCTTTAAGACCTCCTCGATACCCAAACTGACGAGCCGTGCGATGCTGGATCCTCGCAAACACCCAGGTAGCTTTGCAGACTGTGGGTCCTCATGCATCTGCAGGAAGAGTGCCGCTGCCAAGCCAGAGAGGAGAAGCATGCCTGTGGCTCGGTGGTGGCAGCGTGCGGGCAAACGCAGCCAGGCTGCCCCAGGACATCCCGCGGGGGCTGAGAGAGGCCCAGGCACGAGGCCAAGTGGGGATGAAGCAGCCAGATGACAGTCGTAGCTCAGCCACTGCAAATTCATTTCTCAAAGCCCTTCATCTCCTTTGATTTTCAACTGGACGGAGGCTCTTGTCCAAGTTTTTTCCCCAAGAAAGCACCGTGGAATGAAAAAACAACGGGGAAAGAATCAGCGCAAGCCACTTGCATGGACACAAGCGCAGCCACTGAGCTTAAAAAGGGAACTCTTCCTATGCTCGGCTAACACGTGAGCAAAGCCAGCAAATACTTAAAAGGATTCCCCAGAGAGGAAAACCTTTCACATAATAGACAGCATTTCAAGAGACTCTGACATGAGTACATTACTGCAACGTAAATAACCCTGCCTCACTGCCAGGGTACGAAAGGGTATGCCAAGCAGTGTGTAAAAGCAGTGTTTGCAGCCTGGGTTTAAAAAAAAAAAAGAGAGAGATTAAATAATAGTAATAAAAGTCATTCTCTCCCTGCCAAAAAGATAAGGAGGATGAGAGCCTTCTGGAAGCCCTGGTGCCAAAGCAGCGTGAGAAAAGCTTGCCTGGCAATCCCAGAGATACCGGGCCCTCCACCCTGCGTGTGCTGGCAGGTCAGACCACGCTCGCGCGAGCCCAGGCAGGAGCCTCCCTTCATGCCCCTGCCCCTGGGAAAGGGGCAGATGGGCACAGGCTCCGGGCCAGATGTGGAAGCTCAGCGCTGAGCGCTGCCCAGCCAGCACCATACAGCAGCCCGGGACTGCCCCAACCTCCCCGAGTCCTGCCGGGTGCAGGGAAAAGCCAACGCACCTCGCTGAGCGTCGGCAGCGCGTCGCACAGTCACTGCCGAGGCAGCAGGGCATGGCTACAGATTCAGTCTCTAAACTGAATTTTCTGCTGCAAAATCAGGTTTTGCAGCCTACCGTGCTAAGACAGACACGGAGGAGACTCCTGGACCGTCCCGTGATGCTGTGAGAGCAGAGGACACGCTGGTCCTTGATTCACGCCTGGCACGACACCCCTACCCGTCTGCCCTGCAGCGCGGAGCCGGTGGGCAGTAGCATCCCGTGCTCCGTCCCTGCAGAGCAGCCGCTGCAGTGCTCCTGCCGAGGGGTCTGCACAGCCCGGAGAGCCCAGGAGTGAGGGTCCCAAGGGGCATCAGCACCTGGGGCTTCAATGCCTGGTGGCGGAGGAGGACAGCGTTGCCTTCCAGCCTCCCAAGGGGAGGCAGCAAGCAGGGAGGAGGCTCCGCCAGCACCCACCAGCGCCGCTCTTGTGGTGAAGAAAGAGGGGAAAAAGGTAAGAGCTGGAAAAAAGCATCCAGGCTGTCCATCTACCTATCCAGATGGATAAAGAGAGCACGGTTAAACGGGGCACAGGCACGCACAGCTAGCGGAATACGTCAATCAGGACGGATTTCTTCCAGCGCTGGGAAAGGCCTCCAAGTCTTCCTGCAGTAATTTTCCAGGGCTGCTGATTGACTGGAGCCAGACGGCCCATCCCAGCCCCCTCATCCCTCCCACGGAGGGGATGGTTGCATCATTTCGCCTTAAGAAACAAATAACTCCAGCGCCGAACCAGAGCCTGCTTCCGAAGAAACCTTTACGCCAAGCGCAGCGGCAGCCGGGGGAGGACAAGGCGCCTTCACTTGCCGTCGAGCAGCAGCTCCCGGCTTCTCCTCCAACGCCGGACACCAGCACCTGGGCTTCGGCCTCAGCTGGAGCGAGCAGCAGCATCTGCTGAAGCCACCGCTGCCCAGCGGGCACAGACAGGTCCCCGCTCCCCCATCCTGGGCTCCCAAGCCCCCTCCCCATGCTCACCACCACCACCACGAGGGCCAGGGGAAGCACAGGGCGCCGCCGCCACCTCGCCCCTCACAGCGAGGTGCTTGCAGCATCCCTGCCTTCGGGAGCCCGGGCTTTCCTCACTCAAACCCGTTTGGATGGAAACCAAACCCAGCGGTGCCCAGGTCCCAGGAAACCATTGCAATACGATGGGTCACAGCCCCCATAGGGAGAGATACCGGGGGGCAGAGGCTAGGGAGATGAATGGCAGACAGACAGACAGATGGACGGACTGAATTCCTGCCGTAAGCGGCACCCGCTGTCCCACCCCCAGGGCGCTGAGAACTCGTGCGCTACTGGAAAGCGTGAGCGGAGGTAGAGCAGCGGTGCGATGACGCCTGTTCAGGACCCTCGAACGACCGTGCAGTGAAAGAGCGAATGGAGCAAAACGCAAAGAAAATTATTAGGAAGGAAAGTCATACATACATATATCAGGTGATTCATCCGAGCCATCGGGACAATCCTTTTCCCCGTCACAGCGCCAGCCCTTAGATATGCACGTAATCTGATCTTTGCATGCAAACTGTTTAGGGCTACATGTCTTCGGTGCTGGATGAGAAAAGAAATAACGATAATAAACATGATCAGTTTCTTCCCAAAGACAAGTTATTTAAAAAAAAAAAAATTAAATTAAGGACTAGATTGCTTTTAGTTTGATTTCTTTCTAATGGCTCAGCGAAAGTTTTAGCCTGGCATCAAATCCATCAACCTTGCCCCTTAGGAAAGGAGAAAATTTAAACTGAAACATTAATTACACTGCGAGAAAACAGGAACTGAGATCCATGATGCACTAACAGATTTTAAAGATCATTTAACTTGGATGAATTAGCTCCTGGGAGCCAAAGGCGCTTTATTTTCTATGCTAGACAGTAAAAAAGAAAGGGAAAAAAAATGAGAAAACCCAAACGAGAGCAAATTAAAAAGGAATGTTTTCAAATCGAGCAGCAGCAGCACAGGTGCTGCCTGTTCGCGCGGGTGCAAGGGCCGCAGGCACCCACCGCCTCCTCGCCTGCACCCCAGCCACACACTGGGACGGGGACGATGACCGCCCCAACCCACCCCTGCAGGCAGAGACCCTGTCCTCCGCACGCAGACCGCGATTAGAAGGGAAAGAAACCAGAGGGGAGCTTCCTTCCCCCCAGAACTGCTGGGCTTCATTTCTCTGGACAGCAGAGGCTGAAAGAAAGTTCTTTCTTGGCTAATCCACAGCTGGCTGTGACAGCGCCAAACTTTAAAAAGAAAAACGCGTATGTATTTGTACAAATAAAACACACGCACGCAGCACGAGCGGAGCCAGGCAGCTCGGAAAGCATTACAAGGCAGGGCGGGCAGCAAAAGTTCAGGTGATTGCTGCAGGCGAGAGGGTCAAAGCGCAAAGCCCCAGCTTCATCCCCGAGCCCCCGGCAGAGCCACACCGCGGCAGGGACGTGCACCGGCAGTGCCAGCCCTCCCCGCCTCCTCGCCAGTCTCTTGGCATGTCGCGTTTTCCCGAGAGACTCAGCTCTTTGCAGCAAACACCTCCACGCTGATTGCAGCTTTTGTTATAAAACAGCAAGCCCGAGCCCTCGGGGAGGGAGGAAATCTTGAAAACACAACCAAACGCAACTCTGAATGTTTGTTAAAGGAGAAGGCAGCACAACACGCGCAATCCCAACAGGTATCTGGTGTCGTCCCTTGTCTTCTGCTCAGCTCCCCTCTCCATGGATCCCTGTCACTTCGTGCACAGCCCACGGTGAGGGGGGGTCTCCGCATGTTTCCAGGCGGCTGCAGCAGGCAGCAGCACGGACGCGTGCCTAGCAGCGCTACTGCTCGTTTCATGCATTTCATGACCCAGTTCGCTCTCAGGTTCCTGACGGACCAGAGGAGGTGCCGAGATTCCTCGCTGACCTGTGTTAGGAACAGGAGATGTCTCCTTCCTCCCTGCTCAGCAGCCTTTTGCTCCGTCTGTGCTGCTGGGGAGGAAGATGGGCAGAGCCCCATCCCCTGCCCAAACCCTGGTTCCTAAAGGAGGGGGAAACTCTCCCACCTGCCCTTGCACCCTGTGACTACTCCAGTTATTGCCTAGACCCGCAAAGGGGCTCTGTTTGCCCCAAAACTTGTCTGCTTTCTCCAGAAATGCCTGATTGGTTTGATTGAAGAGTATTGCCTCCTGCAAACCTGCCTTCGCCCAGGTCTCTACAGCATCAGAAGCGTTGGAGCTGCTGCTAGACGGAGACGCTCGATACCATGACACGGAATTTAGTGCAGTCAAGATGGAGACTGGATGTATCAAAATGGATGAAACACCCGCAGCTGTGAGCCCATGCCAAGCCCTCCGATCCCAACACCATTCCTAAGACAACCAGCTTAAAGCCAAGTCCCTCCTGTTCCTCCTGCAGGACCCGGCAGTGCGGGACGAGACGGCAGGGCATCCTACGGGGCCGTTTGTCCCAGGTGCTCGGGCTCGGGCTGACAGTGATGAAACACGGGACCACTGGCTGCAGGAGCAACCCCTCCTGCTGGGCACAGCTGGTGCCAGCCCTGCTACGGAGCCCATGGTCACCACGGGGTCGTTTCCTCTCTGCCCCAGGGACAGGTCAGACCCAAAGCAGAAGGGGCTGCACCCTGCTGGGCACCCACTGCCCACTCAGGGTCCCCACGAGCACCCCGAGCCTGGCACCCGCACCCCAGCCCCAGGGACCGCGTCCCCACCAGGGCCAGCTCTGCCACCCCCCTCTTCCTGGAGGAGCTGATCTTCCTCCCCCACCTCTGAGCCACAAGCTTACCCAATGCAAGATTCATTAAGAAAACCACAGCAAAGAACCGACACTCCCTTGGATTTCCTGCTCTCCCTCATCCCCCGAGGTTTCCAGCAGCCACAACGTGACCTACCACCACACGCACGCACCCCGACGGCCCTCGGCCGAGCCCAGCCCCAGCTCTTGCCTTCCTCCTCACCCCCGAGGGGAGCAGGAGCTGGTTTACGAGGGCAGGCCCCTGGCAAGCAGCTCCAAGCCTCCTGCCCAGCACCTACACTTCTGCTGGCCCCCAGCTGCTCAAAGTCCCCCAGGTTCGTGTCTACAAAGGAGATGAAGCCAGGCCCAGGGCAGGATCTTGATGCAACCAGTTTATTTTGCACTAGAGACACCCGTCCTGAAACAGAGATGCTCACCAGCAGCACGGAACATGAGCCCCTCTTCCGAAGACGTCATCCCTACCTACCAGCACCTAAATCTTCCAGACCAGCTCCGTCTCACGGACTGGCTGCGGTTAGACAGACTGAAGGAGAGCAAGTTCTCCTGCTGCTTGCAACAGCTCCCCTACGCAGGAGCAGAACATGTGGGATTTCTTCTAAGCACTAAAACATTGCTCATACGCTTTTTTTTTTTTTGTCAGGCTTCACATGTGTCATGGTTTGCCGTCAGGAATGCCACCCCTGTAGACACGTACTTGGCTCGCACCTGCCTCTTCCCGGACGTGGCAGTGCACGTGCAGGTCTCCAGCTAAGTCAGCTGCAGGGAAAAAAGGTGCTTCCCCAGCACAGGTGAGCCCCAGGGAACGGTCTCACTGCACCTTGCCGCCACGGGTGGCGTTAACCTGCCACAAAGCTGTGTCTGAACTGGGCTCGGAGCTCAGACTGTCCCCGCCGTCACTCACAGAAGCAAGGATCGCCTTGGAAGCACAAGCCCGCACCACTGCTGGTGGCTCTGCACAAGGAGAAGAAAGAAGATTGCTTCCCTTTTCAGCCACTAGCTCTCCAAGCTTCTCGGTAACAAAACGCACTTTCTGTTCTTGCACAGCATGTTCCTAGTGAGTTAAATAGCCTCCAAAATGAGTGTCAAGATGCCTAAATGCCAGGTGGACAATTAGAGAAGGTGTCTGTTAATGCATCGTTCACAATGAGCCAAGTTTCTTTTTGAAAGCCAGGCGGCCGCATCAGCAGAAGCGGCAATCTCAGCGGAGAGAGGAGCTCCAACTTTGGGTAGGAGAATAAAGAAGCCTTCATGCAGTGTACAATGGCCAGCTCAGACTGCAGGGCCAGGACAGCTGCAAAAGCCTTCCATGGAAAACATTTGCCTCTTTAGCAGTCAGAGGAGAGATCCTCGCTTAAAAATAATTCAAAAGGGACAGAGGGGGAAAAAAAAATTGTACTCAAAACAGCAAATGGTTATTTCGGTACAAAAAAGGGCACCCTTCTCTAGGGAGGGCTGGGGGCGCCCGTCCCAGCAGGGAAGCGGAGCTGCAGCAGGGTCTGTTGGGGCAGGAGAGGACCCGGACCCCGGCGGCACCTCTCGCTGCCTCAGTGATGAGGGCAGACGAAGTCAGCACCGCAACGCAGGCAGCCAGAGGGCTTCGTGTGGACGTGCAGTGGGTTCAGAATTTTTTTTTTTAAGTGTTAGCAAAAAAACACACAGCAAAACACGTTTCATCTTTGCCTAAGGCAAGAAATCAACACTTCTACTTTAAATGGACTATTCTGGGAGGCTGGTGAACAGAAGGTCCTCACCTTGAGTAGAAGCCAAATTACCTTCAGTGCACAGATGACTATGGCATAAAAACCTAGATAAACTGGAAGCAAACCACAAAAAAAAAGTTAAAGAACTTCCTCCTTAAGCAAGCCATACTTTTCTACTCAACCCAATTCTTGCTCCTCTCCTTGGAGGAGGTGGCTGGCTCTTACTTCGCAAAGGAAACAGCACTGGCAATAAATATGGACTGGAATGAGCATGATTTGCAAAACAGATGTTCTTGGGGGGGGGGGGGGAGAGAGAATAAATCCACTCCACATTCCTCATAGGTCTCTGTTCCCCAGCTACTCCCCTCCCCTCCATGCTAACATATACGGTCTCGCGCAATGGCCAAGCCTGCCAAAACACACATCTCCTGCGCTGCGCACGCAGAGCCGGGCTTGCTCTGAACCCTGCTCCAGGACGCACGTCAGGCTTGCAAACTCCATCCGGGTACTGAGCCCCAGCAGCTAGGGACCAAAAAGGGGCAACATAAACCAGCTGAGCCTTCAAATTTCCCTGCCAGACCCCCTCCTCCCTCAGAGCTGGCTACAGCTGCCACCAGCACAACCACTGGGATGCTTCAAGGTCCCCGAACATCGCCCTTGTGAGCTTTGCCACAGCGACACAAAAACCTGCAAGGTTGTTCTGGAGGGCAGAAGTCTGGCACGAAATTATTGAACCTCTGGAGAAGGGGGGGGATGGAAAAGCCCCAGCATCCTGGTGCGTGTGGGATGAAAGGTGGCATCATTTGTGCTTCAGTCCAGCCCCGGTCCTCACCTGCACCAGCACTGAGGCTTTGCCGAGGGGGCACTGGAGCACAGTTTACTATCCCATCTCCACCCCCTCAGCGTCCCTCCCTCTCAGTTTAACTCTCCAGATGTCCCTTGGCCAGAGGACAGTGCAATTTAGAGGCTGCTTTCCCAAAACAATGATCGGGCGCATGCACCTCGCATGACTCCTCCAGGGCCCCAGCATGCAAGGCCACGATGCCAAACTGAGACTTTCCAAGTTGTCCTATTAACTGAACACAAAAATCAGACACACAGACACAGACACAGATTTCTAGGTTGGAAGAGACCTCAAGATCATCGAGTCCAACCTCCGACCTAACACTAAGTACTCCACTAAACCACTAAACTAAACTAAATCAGTCATCTTATGCTTTCATTTTTCTCTACAATCTCCCCCACATCATCCGTTCTTTGTTCTCAAGTTTTGGGGTGGCGGGAGAGTGATTTATTCATTTTTTGTGATGTCAGGACTCTTCAAATTCTCCAGAATTTCTCTGTAGCCTGAAGACAGACAGGCACGGAGAGAAAAGATAAAACACTGAGGCATGCGCACACCTCGATTCCTTCATGATGCCTTGAATGCAGGGACCAGAGCTTTGTTACAAAGCCATAAGGCCAATGACAAAAAATAATAAAATAAAATAAAATAAAATAAAATAAAATAAAATAAAATAAAATAAAATAAAATAAAATAAAATAAAATAAAATAAAAACCACAAACAGGGAGAGCAGAGCCCAGAAGGGCTGCGACTTCCCCCAGCCACTCGGGCATTTCTGCACACAGCGTGCAGAATTTGCAAGCTCATGGCTAAAGTAAATTTGTCAGGTCCTTTGGCTCTGAAAAACTAGACAGGATAATAGAGACATTTAAAATAACACAACTTAGATCTTGTAGTCATATTTTTTCAAGGGGGGGAGGCTTATTTGTTTGGTTTGCATTTAAATACAAGATCTCTAAACAGTTCAAATGCATTTTTGCCATTCTTCCATCTGGCCCCCTCGTATGAGAAGATTCAAACCAGACCCGCTGCTCCATCGGAGCTGCTATTTCCATGAATGACGTTGCTGTTCGCACTCCCAGCTATTCCCATTTGGAGAAGCCGCAGGTATGCGCTGTTTGGAACTTATTTGGGTTGGAGGGGGAGGGGCTGGTTCAATTGCTAAGTAAATATTGACTTTAAAATACGCATTTTTTCCCTTTTCCTTTCAAGTCTGCCTATTGCGTCTAAATCACAAGGCATTAACTCTGGGTTGTTTTTTTTGTTTTTTTAGGGGATTTTGTTTTGTTTTGTTTTTTATAAAAGGACAATTTTGCAAAGAAAAGCCTGCCTCAGCTTTGCAAGAGAGGTTTGAACGGAAGCAAAACGCCATTCATAAGAAACACGCGCATCTGTCCCTGGGAAAGAGCTGGCTGAGGGCGAAGAACGTCGGAAGGCATCTTTGAGCCGGCCTCCTCAGACCCGGCCAGCTTTTAGATACAGCAAGGAGCTGAAAACCACCCTGAAAATCCCATCCAAGCAGAGCACTGGTGGACCATCATCTTCAGGCACGTGCCTCGAGCATCCCCCAAAGCGTGCTGCGAGCTTTTGCGGATTTTTCGCCTCTGGCTCGTGCTCGCCGACTGCCTCGAGGCAACATGGGGGATGCTCACGTACTGAGGGTGCTTCAAGGTCTCGCAGCAGCCCTCAGACACAGAGGGCCTGGCCCGTGCCCCGGCTGCTCCCAGAGGCTGGCCTGGACCCTTCGCACAGAGACCATGCTCCGTGCATGCTCCCATCGCCCACAGGAGGGCACAGAGGGAGCAGCCCAAGGGTGCCGGGACCCCAGCTGCCCCCACCACCCGCCTCCAGGCCCCAGCTCCCAGCCAGGCCTCGGCCCCATCACCATCATTGGGGCAAGAGGCGACACTGCGGCCTGGCCGAGGAGCAGCCAAGGGATGAGCCAGAGCGGGCCCATGGCAGCCACCACCCCATCCTCTGCCCGTTATTCCTTTATCGATTCAGACAAAGGATGAGAGGGGAATGTGGAGCAAGAGAAGGAACAACGAGGGGTGGCAGCAGGGGCTGGGCTGGCTCCCCGTAAGGGAGGACAGAAACGGAGATGGCCAAAAGCGGCCATCCCCAGCGGGGAGAGGGGGAAGGGGAATAAAATCATATTGCGACTTCCAAGGGCTCCTTTCATCTCCACGCACCGCGGTCACCTGACTTCAAACAGATCCAGGGGGAGACGATTTAAACGCTAACACGCATCAGGAAATCTGGACGCGCTGGGAGGAATGCGCTCCCCCCGCCAGCCCAGCCCCTTCCCCTCCTGCTCCCCAGGCTCCGGGCAGCTCAGCTGCCTTCAGACAAAATGCATTAAAAAAAGGGGGGGTGGAATTTGCATTTTAAACCAAATTCAGAAGCTGAGAGATCTGTGCTGGAGTGAGATCCCCCCGTCCCCCCCTTCTGCCTCCAGACCCACAGATTGATCCTTAGAAGAATGAGCTAAAAAATGGCAGGAGATGAAACCAGATGAAATGAATCCACGGCATTTTCAGAATTGGAGGGGAAAAAAAAAGCTTGATCATACAAAATGTGGTGGGGAGGGGCAGAAGGGGCAGGCTCCAGCCACGCAGCAGAGGGTGTTTCAAGAAAGAATCATGCTTTTTTTTTTTTCCTCCTTTTTTCCTTTTTTTGCAGCTTATCTGCAATTTAAATGAAAACAAGAAAAAGAAAAAAGAAAAAAAAAAAGCATTTGCAGCCAAGAGAAAGGGGCTTAATTCCTCTCGGTTTGGTTGGAGGGGCTGCAGCCGTGCCTGGCTGGCAGCCACCCCTTCTGGGGGTGGCTGCCCCTTCCCCTCCCCACACGAGGCAGAGGGGTGAGGAAGAGGCATTGATTTGGGGCAGGAGACCCAGCCAGATACTATGGATGCCATGCACGATGTTCCCCCCTCCCCCCCAGATCCCGAATATCCCCTGCCTCCTCTACCTGCTCGGAAGGTTTTATTCCCTTTATTTATTCTAGCAATAAGAAGTAGGATGTTTATACCATTGGCAGTTTGGAACCCAAACAGAATATAGCGTTCTGCACCAGAGGCAGTTATTTATGGCTTGTGGCTAAAGCTGATAACGCTTCCCCCAGAGACCTGCCTGCATTGTGCAATAAAGCAATTGCACATTATAGATTAATAGGCATTTCATCTGGATAGCTGAATCACAGGGCAGGACTCTGCAAGGAGCTAAATGACAGAGCCCAGGGCTGTGTGAGGCGAAGGGGCCGGTAGGGCCGGCAGCAGGCAGGGGGCTGCGCTGGGCAGCAGGGCGCTCGACTGCATTCGGCCTGGGACGGGCATCGGCCAGCCAAGGCTCTAAAAGCGCTGGAGCCAGGCCAAAACCATTGGCCTTAATTCATTAGTCAACTCAATTTCGCTGGCTTTGCAAATAAGGACTTTGTCTAAAATGGGGAAACGGACCAGAATAGCTATTGTGAACCGGGAGCAGGCAGAAAGGGCCCTTTGAGAGGACACTCTGCCGGAATAAAAGTCACTTTTATCCCAGAATAATTAGCGTGCTCTGAGTACACTAATTATTCCAGCATAAAGGGACTTTTATTCCCAAGAGGAGAGTGCCGCTCGGGGAGCTACTCTGAATTCAGGTCCACCTGTCCGTGTGAACGCCATCTCCCGGTCCTGCCGCTCCGGGGGCGACCCAGCCTGCCGACACTTGTGACACCCACGTGTCCGGGGATGGACGGACCTGCGAGCATCCGCAGGGTGGTCACCACTTACAAGTCCAGACCAGGCTGTGCCATGCAAACTTGGGCTCCCACCCCAGCCAGCGCTGGGAAACACCAGACCCCTGCCCCATGCATGTCCCCTGCACTAGGAGGAATAGGTTGAACAGACCCAGCTCCATCATCTGCACAAGCTGCCAGGTGGTTTTCATGAGCCCCGTTGTTTTGGGGAGCAAACACCTCCTGCAGCTCAGGGGGACAAGGTCACGAAGCCACCGCGGCACCAGCTGCTATTTCAAGGTCTCCCCAGGAAAACCTCAGGCTCCTGCTGAAGAAAACAGCACAGGGAAGCAGAGCAATACTGTAACCCTTCCTGCTCCACGCGGACAGCATCTCCAGCTGCTCTGCCCAAGCTGGGATTTGGCTGCAACCTGCTCAAACGTGGCCGTAGCTACAGGGAGGCTGGGAAAAACTCCCCCGGCCCATCCCCTCCTTGCCTCAACGGGAGCTGGAGCCTGTCTAGGAGGAACACACCCCAAAAGCAAACCCGACCTGCTCGCCCAGTGATAGCAGACTTGGAACAAAAACACAGCCTCCAAAGCAGGGTGGGGAAGCATCCCCTGGCTCAGGCCTCCCCCGCAGCGGCACCTTGCAGACACAGCGTGCCGGACGGGTCGCAAGCGTGCACCTCAGAGGCGGCGGTGCAGGATTGGGAAACACTTGGGGTTTCCTCAAGAGCATGCTAACAGGATGCCACATCGCACTGTGGCTTTGCTGAGCACTGCCTCATCCCCCTCTGCACCACTGATTGCCCACGGCCCCGTGCCGCACACAGCCAGTGGCCTCCACGGGCCGACGCCACTTCCCCGTGTGCCTGGAGGAGGATTTCCCTGGGCCAGGCCCCAGAGGAGCCGAGTCAGCCATGCCAACCAAGCGCTTCGCACATCTAAACGCCCGGCAAGGCGAGGGCAGGTGGAGGCAGCAGAGGGGACGTGGCCAGCGGCAGGGCTCCAGCCCCGTCACCTCTCCGCAGCGCAGCCCCCGCCTGCACCGCTCCTCGACCGCCCCGCGCAAGAGCTGGCCCCGCTCCCGCTCCTCGCCGCCGCTGTGCCGGCCGGGCGCCGTTCCCCCACCGCAGCACTGCGGCCCAGACACCCGGGCCGGGCCACGGCCGAGACGCCGTGCCAAGAGCGCTGCGCGGCCCCACGAGCCGCAGCTACCACCCAAACAGCAAGCTCCAAGCTTGAGCAGGGAGGGGAGGAAAAAAAAAATAAAATCCAACAACAACAAAGAACCCCAACGCTGTGTCCCAGGGTCGCCGCACAATACCCGGGCTTGTTGCTTCTGCTGGCAAAAGGCAGCTCCGATCAGCTGTGCAAATTGCAGAGTAACCCAGCCGCATCCATGCACGCAGCTCGGGCCAAGGACAAGGGCAGCATGGGGCAGGCAGAGCCCCCATGCCCCCAGGGGCACCCCCGGGGATGCAGCCGCTGGGCTGGGTCTTGAGAGGTGGAGGGAAAAAACAAAATCTTTGGCATGGTGGAGTGTCCCATCTGTTTATAACTGGCAAAAATGATTAAAGAGGAATCTGGTACAGTTATGTCTGGTCTGATTTTGTGTCCCAGACATTACTCTGCCCCCTTGGCATCTCTACCAGCGCAGCTATGACCGCCTAACTGCTCGTCTGCAACAGCCTGGACACTCCATGGTGCTTGGACCTGGTGTGCCCGTTCCTACCTTCTGCCAGCTGCAGAAAAAGGAGCTTTGAGATTTCAGAGAAGCTGAAAGAGCACAGGGCAGGGCAGGTTTGGGAGGGATGCTGGCATCAGGCAGCCGCAGAAGAGAAAACCAAACTCATGAGCACAATGCTGGGCTCCAAATTCCACAGAGAAAACCCGCTGCAGGCCATGAGAGGAGACACTTGAGTGAACCCATCTGGACAGGCTCCGGCAGGAAGCAGAACCTTGCCGCGGCCACACGGGGTGACACGGAGCGGAGCAGGATCTCGCCCACCTCCCGGCCAGCCCCACAGCCACAACCAGGGCCGCGTGTCCCCGTGGCACAGATGAAGGCAGCACCACGGATCCCTCCATTCATGCTTTCAGGAGGCAGGGAGGAAATTCCCCTGCTTGGCAATAACCTCGGAAGCCCCGGTGCCCTGCTCTGGGGCAAAGGCCGGAGCTGGCCCCAAGGACGGACAGACAGACACAGCTCGGACCCCCCGCTGCTGCCCTGGGAAGCCATGGATGGCGCCTGCACTCCCCTGCCAAGGCAGGAAGGTGTCTGAGCCCCTACGCCCCGCAGCTTCCGTGCAGGCCTTTGGAAGTGCTGTCGCTGTAGGAAGTATTAAAGCCAACTGCTTCCTTTTCCAAACAATAAAAAAGCACTACAACAGAAGGCAGCGGGCCGGGGGAGGAAGCCATTCACAGCCCGGCTCCTTCCCCAGCATGCTGCTGGGACTGGAGCTGCTCGACTGCTGTGCACGAGGGCTCCAGCTCCCTCCTGGCTGCACACCCAGGAACCAGGACCCGTGCTCGGCCCCAGGTGAGGCTGCTGTGAGCAGCCGCACGTGCTGGGTGCCCAGAGGCAACCCCACAACAAGTAGACCAGGCTCTGCAGAGCAGTGTTGCTGCAGGACAGGAGCAAGGTGCGGGGTCACTATTCCTCCCCAGCGTCACAGCTTCACCCACACAGCAAAAGCTGTTTTTTTTTTTTTTTGTTTTGTTTTGTTTTTTAAGGTCAAGATACTCAAAGCCTTCAGCAAATTCTGAGCACAGCACAAAAAGAAACTTGCAGAACCCCGTGGGCTGGAGCGTGCAACCAAGATGCCAGGAGGCTCCCGACCTGGGTGCAGGAAAGCAGAGACAAGGGAAACCAAGTCGCAATTAGCCCCAAGGAGACTGATTAACTGCTATAGTGCCATGGCTACTCCAGCGTGGCCTGTCGTGCCAGCAAACTGAGAGAGGCAGAGGTACACTTGACTGTTCATCAGATACAATGAGCTGCTGTGCAGACCCGTGATCCAATGAGCGCCGGGTCCCTGCGCTCAGACGTCTGTAGCGGCGCCTGCAAACAAAGAGCTGCACCATATTAAGTAAATGGACTAGATTGATGCGTTTCAAAGCTCTAGGCGGATTAAAATAACAATTTGCCTGGCAGCCCACAGAAAACAAAACCTAGCCACATCTCAGCAAGGCTGAGGCAGAGGAGCAGCAATACGAGGGCTTGGAAGGCACTCGTTTCACCCCCGGCAGGAAACCTCCTCAGTTCATTCACTAAGGGATGGAAATCACAGCCCTGAATCCAGCAGCAACTCCAAAAGGAAAGCAGTCAGTCCGTCTCCTTCCCCAGCCCAAGTTACTGAAGCTAATCGCCTGCCGCAGGTTTCTTTGCCCTTCACCTGCCAGTCACGGCCCCACGTGCCCGGCCACGACCCAGAAACACGTGCTCACCCTCACTACTTGCAGTGCTGCCTTTTCATTTGGAGAAACGGCATCTTGCAGGAGGCTAATTAGTCCAGACAATTAAAGATGAAACTTCCAACTCAATTAGACGCTTTCCCAGTCACCTGCAACTCACATTCAGATGCCTCAGTCCACATTTTGGAAGAAATCACAGACCTGCTCTCCCCCTCCCACAGCAGACGAGGCCACCCACTGCCCCCACAGCAAGGTTCCCCCGGGATCCCCCAGGACCTACGGGCCACCAGCAGGGTCCTGCCCAGCCCCACACTGCCCACCCCGTGAGCCTGAGCTTCAGGCGCGCTGGGACTGTCTCTAACCCTGCAAAGCATCCGCGTGATTGTAGCTTTCGTCTGCTCGGCTTCCTTGGCTAAGAAAGGACACAGTAAGCCTATATTTAGCACCAGAGATGGATGGACTGCACTGGGGAAAGCAACCTC
Organism: Cygnus olor; assembly: GCF_009769625.2. Lineage (NCBI taxonomy): Eukaryota > Metazoa > Chordata > Aves > Anseriformes > Anatidae > Cygnus > Cygnus olor. The sequence goes on from NC_049197.1 coordinate 2,082,298, forward strand.
ACACAACGGAATAAGATCCAGCAAAACAGTCCTCGCAACCCACCCAGCATTTTTCCTTCTTAAAATAAGAGGCGCAGAGCGAAGAAAACAAGAAGTTTGAGCTGAATTAGAAAAGGCTGAAAATATTTGCTGCTGCTGCTTGCCGCTGGCAGGACGGGCTGCCAAGGTACATTAAATGTAAGTGACTGAAAAGTTAAGTCAACAGCAAAAACTGGTCTGTAAATAACTGCAAGCTGGTCTCGCACTGGCTTGCGAAATACGAAGGAGAGGAAAGCGCATCTCTGTGCAGACGGCGTTGACGCTCGCTTGGGAACGCCACCAAAGATGGCGCAGACACGAGACCTCCACAAGTGTCGGGCACGGTACCGGCCCCCAGCCCAGCATCACCTGCAGCCCTGGGGCCCCCACCAAGGAGAGGAGCAGGCAGGGGCCGCACGCGCAGCACCGCCAGTGAGCGTCCGGCACGGCACCGCCAGGCCGGCACTGGACGTGCCCCCAGCGCACAATGCCGCTCGCTGACCTTCACCGGCGTCGGTCACGTGGCTGTGATACCGATGGAGTTCAGAAACACACACCTCCTCCCCCTCGGGGATAGCAGCTTCTTAATTTACAGCGCCCAGCAGGACTCCGGTCACACAGCGTGCGCAGCAGCAGCAGAGGGGAACAGGCCACGAACCGGGGACCTACGCCCCATCTCCTGGCGGCCACGCGCGGAGAGGACACCGACAGGGATGGAGCCAGAATGCCCAATCCAGAAGGCGGCGGAGATAAAAATTCAATCCCAGCACAACGAGAGCCTTGTCTGCTTGGCAGAGCATAGAGCCCACAGGAAGGAAACGGGTTAGATGCGTTCACCGCTCGCAGGCTGAGTCAGCCGTGCACCGCCGCGACGAGGAGCAGGCGCAATCTCCGAGGAGCCCATTTCCCAATCCTGGGATTGCTGGATTCTTCCCGACTTATCCGTGGGGTTTCAGACAGCTCTCCTACACACCCAGGCATTTCAGCCAAGCTCTGCGACTTGCCGGGGAAAACCGGGAGCACGATGACTTTGCACTGTGCCGAGGCGCACGGCACAGACAGAGCAGTGGGCTCTGGGAGCGCAGCCAGGACTCGCCTGTGGGTTAGCGGTTGAACAAGGTGCTCGACACGCATCGGGGAACCGAAATCTTTTCGGCACATGGAAGAGGAACCTCCTGCCCCATGACAAGGCCACGGTCTTGCCCGCTGGTTGCTGTCACATCAATAGGGCCAACTCAGCCAGGCTCACAAGCACCCAGCCCTGACCGCAGTGCTCTGGGCTGCGCCGCCCCCCCAGAGCTGCCGTTTCGGGAAGCATCCCCTTGCACCCTCTTCCCAAGGCCAAGGGGACGTGTGGAGGCGCATGTGCCCTGCACAGGACGGCAGCGGGCAGCCCAAGCTGACCAAAGCCCCACTGAACGATCACCCGCAGCAGGCTCAGGAACTTATCCCAAAGGTGCAACCAAAATCCCCGCGAGCCGGTTGCAGACCGGGTTCAGCACCTGCACAAGGGGCCACAGCATTGTGCACGCCGGCGTTCATCTCCTAGAGGAAGGCGCCGGGCAGGGGCTTCCCCACGCGGGGCACAGCAGGGCCCTCGCTGAGGATCCCCCCGGCAGCGCCACACGAGGAAGCCAACATAAAAGGTTGCTTTGCAGATGTCCCGCGTGCCCAGTATCCCTCCGAGGCTGGCGCATTCACCTCTAAAACCCACAGGGATGTTCCCTCTTTCTCCAAGAGCCAGGATCCCTTCTGCCCAAGGACTCTGCCCCTCGTTCCCTCCCAGCCCCGTCTCTCCCTGCTCAGCTCAGCCACAGGAAACACCAGGAGCTAACTGGGATGTTACTGCAGCCCTCCGGTGGCCAGGGTCCCCTCCGCCCTCCCCAGTGAGGAGGCGGCCGAGCACAGCCCCTCACGGTGCCTTGCCAAACCACCCCGCGGGGAAGCAAGCAGCCTCGCTCGGACCACACCACCACCAGCACTGCATCCCGGCATCTTCCTGCCCTCCAAGGACCCCGCGGTGGAACGGCTCCGTCCGCGGGCACCTCCTGACCCCTGGGCAAGCCGCCAGCTCCCGCCTCCACCCTGTCCCCCAGCGCTGAGCTCCAGAGAAGGACCGTGGTTCTGGGGACACCGCGGAGCAGCTGCTTTGCACTATTTTTTTCCCCCCCTTAGCTTGCCCCTGCTTATCAGCCGTTGTTTCTGCGAGGGGAAGTCTCCCCATCCCAGGACGGGTGCAGCGCTGCTGCCACTGCTTGCCAGCTCCGCCGAGGAGCACGGTGCCCACAGCTGGCCAGTGACAGACCCATGCCAGACCCTGGCACCCTCTGGGCACATCAAGGAGCACGGTGCCCACAGCTGGCCAGTGACAGACCCATGCCAGACCCTGGCACCCTCTGGGCACATCAAGGAGCACGGTGCCCACAGCTGGCCGGTGACAGACCCGTGCCGGACCCCAGCACCCTCCAGGCACATCATGGCCTCAGGCACGGGCGGCTCCACGCTCGTAAGGAGCCTGCTCCTACCAGGGCGGTGCCAGGCAGGCAGGACGAGGGCAGTGCCAGGGCGGAGGCATCGCCCCACCCTGCCTTGCAGCCAGCCCCAAAACCAGCTCTGGGTCGCTAAGACCCCCCCCAGACGAGCCTCCCTCGCTAAGTGAGAAAGCATCTGTGCTTCTCTCCCCAACCCTTCTCTCTGCCAGGTTCCTGGGGAGTGAGTCACTCCTGCAAAGCTATATCGAGACAGTTTGGCTTCTCCCCACATCCACACCTTGCCAATCACACAGGACTGCAAGGCTCATCCTACTCCGGCTGCAAGAGCCAGAGACACAAAAGCTGTCCCGGCTCGAAGCCGTCCCTTCACCAGCGGTCCCGTGCCCCCGCCACCAACAGCCATGCCACCCGCACCTCCCTCCTGGCCCAGGGATGCCGAAAAGCCAAGGCTGCGCCCGTCCTGTGCCAGGCAGGAGGCAGCCAGCAGCTGCGGATCAAGTACGGGCTGGTGGCAAAGAGGAACCAATTAACTCGAAAGCCTCGCCAGCTCTCCTCCAGGAAGAGGCGGCTCTGGGTGCCAAGGCCTTTGAGGAACGGGGAAGACTTGGGTGGTTTGCCCTCCATTGGCCCAACTAGTTCTGACACAGGAGGAAGTGCACGAACAGCCGACAGGGCAGGAGCAGCCCCGGCACCTTCCCGCACCGCGCTCAGAAGCGGAGCACAAACAGGGGCCGGGATGCCGAGGATGAGGTAGGAAGCAATGAGGAGGCAGCGCCTTGGTTTTACCCCAGAAACGGCCAGCGCTGCTGAGGATGCTCTGCGCCCCCTCAGCACCAGCACACGTCACCGGAGAAGGAGCAGGCGGGACAGGAGCCGCGGCCGTGCTGCTCCCACAGGGATCGCAGCGGTACGTGGGCACACGGCTCGCAGGAACGCAGAGATGCGATGAGAGCGGAGCGTCTGGCCACATTACGGGCCAGCACCCTGCCCTCAGCACCCCACAGACACCCCCTGCCCACATCTGCGTGGAGCTGGGCAGGCTCCCCCCAGTTAGCCCCGTTCCCTTGCGTGGCAAAGGCAGCGCCAGCCCCCCCGGCCACCCCCAACAGTCCCCTGGACCCAGCCTGGCTCCTGGAAAACCCGTCCCTGCCCAGGGAGATGGCACCTGCGTGCACAAGACCCAGACAACGGAGGGGAAAGGGCTGCACCAAAACACCTCGGCCGCCCTTAACCACAGGTATTCCCAAAGCAGCATTGGGACCCGGGGAGTGTGCCACCGCCCCGGCAGATGGGAAGAGCGCTCCGGCAGATCAGAGCCGCGCGCCGCTGCCCTTTGTCCCGCTGGAAGAGCTCCTCCACCATCCCCGCCGGCTGGACTTTGTCTCCCCTCTCTTCTGCAGCCAAAGACAGGAACAAATTAACATTTTCAGCGTCCCAACCCGGGGCAGTGGCTTTGGGGGTCGCAAACCAAGGCAGCCCCGCCGCCGCACTGCTGGGGGGGAGGAGGGCTGGGGTTTTGAAACCTCCTCCCCAAGCCTCATCCCCAGACTGGGGGAGCTCTTGCCCACGGAGCTCCAAAGGACACCGTGCCAGCTGCACGTGGCTTTGTGGGGTCGGCAAGGCACAGCACCCCGCAGCAGGAGCCCACCGCCAGCCACCCGGTGAGGGGGCGTTCCCATGCTGGCTTTCGCCCCGTTCCAAGTCATCGGGGTGGAGGAGAGGATGGAGGAACTTCCCTCGAGCTCATCATCGCTGCTGCAGCCTTGTTTCCAAAGGCAACGCAGCTTATGCAATGACTGATGCCTGTCCCTCCCGCCCCCACCAACTTCGGGATCCGCCGGCTGCTTCGAACCCTGACCGAGGGGGGGGACGACGCCTCCGAGGTGCCCCCGAAAAGGGGAGAGGCCGAGCAGCAAACCCCGGTGCGCTCTCTGCCTACGGGGAGAGGGCAGCTCGGTGCCAGTGGCTCCAGCAACCCCGCACGGGTGTCAGCGGAGCGGGGGACACAAGCGGCATCGCCGCCACCTCCCTCTGAGGGACGCGATTTGGGTGCCTGAAGCTCCCCCGGGGGTGGGGGGGGAGGCCAGGGCCTCCCGCCCCCCCCCCCCAGCACTGGCCATGGGTTGGACGCTGCTGTCTCCGCCACGGCACCGAGCGCCAGCGGCTTCGTGCCGAGGTGGGTGCTAAAAGGGGACAGCGAAACCTTACCCCAAATCCCCCCATCGATAAATTGCTCCAGGCTGCCGCCTTCGCCAGGCCCTTCCCATCTGGGCTAGAGGGAACCCGTAAGCGGAAAGCTGCGCGAGCCAACTCAAAACCCCAAATCTCTGGGCTTTTAAGGGGGGGAAAAAAAAAAATCAGGCTCCTGCCCCATGCATTAAAACATCTCCAGGAACTTCTCCGCCAGCGGCTCCCCGCTGGCCGGGGCTGCCGGCTCCGAGCCCCCGGTACGGCGCGGCGAGGCTGCAGAAGAACGGGGCGAGCAGATCAATTCCGGCAGGGGCGAGACGTGCGCAGCTTGAAAAGGAGCCGCTCGGTGCGGGGCTGGACGGCCCCGGGGCCACCGGCCGGCCCCGTTACTGGCCCCATTACCGGCCCCGTTACGCAAGGGCCGGGGGGGCCGCGCTGTCACCGCAGGGTAGCTGCTGCTGCTCGCAGAGGGAAAATGGGGGGGGTGGGGGGGGTGTCAGGGGAATAAAAGCGGGGGGAGCTGAGGAAAGTTACCGGGGGGGGTCGGGAAGGAGAGGAGGACGCCTGCTGTAGGAATTGGGGGGTCCCTTTATTTTCTCCGCAGAAGCGGGGACCCGCGGGGCCACTCTGCTTTGTCGCAGCGGGGCCGCCGGGGGAAGCGCCGCGGCTGCAGCGGCCGGGACCGGGACCAGCCCCAGCCCCGCTTCGACCCCGGTCCCGGTCCCGGTCCCGGTCCCGGTCCCGGTCCCGACCCCAGCCCCGGTCTCGGTCCCGACCCCAGCCCCGGTCTCGACCCCAGCCCCGGCCCCGCTCCGGTCCCGGCCCCCCGGCCCCAGCCCCGCGACCCCCCGGGTCCTGAGGGCGCCGCCAGCGGCCCGGGCCCGAGCGCAGCCCCCGCGGCAGAGCCCCCCCGGCCCCGGCCCCAGCCCCGGCCCCGGCCCCGGCCCCGCGCCCCCGGTCCCGGCGGGCGGCTCCGCTCCGCAGCGAGGCGGCGGCGAGGGCCGGGGCCCCCGCGGCGGGAGCGCCCCGCAGCCCCCGGGGGAGCCGTGGCGGGGCCGAACCGGGCCACAGCGGGCCGAACCGGGCCGACCCGAGCCACACCGGGCCGCCCCGGGCCGTGCCGCCCCCCGCGGCCCCGCACTCACCTTCGAGGGCGCGGGCGGCAGGGGCGGCCAGCAGGGCCAGCAGGCACCCAGCGAGGGGCAGCAGCAGCGGCCCCATGCCGGCGGCTCCCGGCGGCTCCCGGTTCCTCACGCCGTGCTGCCCGCGGGGCGGCGCGTCCCGGGCCCGCGCACCGACATCCGCGGAGGGAGGGGGCGCGGGAGGGCGGGGGCGGGCAGGGGAGGGCCGGGCCGGGCCGGGCCGGGCCGGGCCGGGCGGAGCGGGGGGGCCGGGCCGGGACTGGGGTGGTTGGGGGGGGGGGGAGAACCGAGACCCTCCGGCCCTGGGCGGCGGCGGCGCCGGGGGCTGCGGGGCGCGGGCGGGGGGGCTGCGCGCGCCGCCGCCGCCGCCGCCGGGGGATGGAGCGCGCGCCGCCGCCCGCCTGACGTCACCGGGCTCGAGCCGCCGCGCGGGGGGGGGGGGGAGTTGGGGGGAGGGGGGGGGGGGTCCTACGCGGCGGGCACGCATGCGCGGGAGGTGCCGGGGCTGCGCCCCCCCGGCGGGGCGGGGATGGAGGGGGGCAGGTGCCGGGATGGGGATTGGGGAGGGGGGTGGATGGGGGGGAGTATGGGATGGGGATGGGGTGGGGATGGTATGGGAATAGGTATGGGCATGATACGGGTATGGTATGGTATGGTATGGTATGGGAATAGGTATGGGCTTAGGTATAGGTATGGTATCAGTATAGGTATGGGTATGGTGTAGGTATGGGAATGGGAATGGGTATGGGTATGGTATGGTATGGGAACAGGTATGGGTATAGTATGGGAATAGGTATGGGCATGATACGGGTATGGGTATGGGTATAGTATGGTATGGTGTGGGAATAGGTATGGGCTTAGGTATGGTATCAGTATAGGTAGGGGCTTGTTGTAGGTATGGGAATGGGTATGGGCATGGTATGGTATGGGAATAGGTGTGGGCAGAGGTGTGGGCATGGTATAGAATGGGAATGGGTATGGATAGAGGTATGGTCATGGTGAGGGGATGGGTATGGACATGGTGTAGGTGGGGTATAGGTATGGTATGGGCGTGGTGTAGGTATGGACATGGGTATGGTATCAGCAGGGGCATGGGTATGGGGGACAGGGACGTGGCGTAGGGACGGACATGGTATGGATACGGTACAAGTGCTGCCCGCCGCCCCCACCCCGCAGCATGAGGCCGTGGCCCCAGGCTGTGACCCCCAGCCCAGGGTCCTGGCAGCGGGGTCCCAGCAGCAGGGTCCCGCGGGGGCCAGGCCATATTTTGCTCATCCATTGTTGGGTCCTGAGCGCGTGGCTCACGGTCGGAGCCGTGCTCAGGCTCAGCGCCAGCTCCTGGCAGGGGGATGCTCCGTGAGCCCACCTGGGGGGGCCACGGGCAGTGGCTCCGGCCCCAAACAGCCATGGCATTCCTCTCACCTTACCCAAACATCCTTTTCTCCACAGGGAACGTCTCATCCCTGCCTCGGATGTTTGTTAGCAAGTGTCTCCGTCACCGTGATCTGCGTTTTGGGCCGGTTGGGGCAGCAGCCACGCTGCCAATATTTGCAATGCTGCTGAGGAGCCGGGGACCCACCCAGGCTGTGGGGCTGGGGGTAGCGCGGACTCCCCAGCCCCAGTGACAGTGGGGGTGCCCCAACCCTGTCCCTCCTTCATCGGCTGCAGGTGCGTTCCTTCAGCACCCCCTGGGCAGTGCCCCATCCCTCCCTGACCACCATGGCTGTGGCTCTGATGTCAGAGCCAGAGCCGTGACCATCATTCTCCTCGCCATACCGCTGCCTCACGGTGCTGAGTCTGGGTGCCACAGGGTCCAGGGCAGCACCGGCACCCACCCTGCAGCCTCTCTGTGGCAGGAGCCGCCTGCGCCCCCCCAGATGACGTCAGCAGTTACAACGATGATGTCATACACCTGCCCCTGCCCCAGTGAGGCAATGCTGGCAGAGGTCTTGGGGGGAAGGCGGACAGGAGCCAGCCGGGAGGGGCCCATCCGAGGCAGTGCCGTGCCAGATGTTTGGGATGAAGGTCCAGATGTTCCTGGGATGCCGTCCCCGCAGAGGGGCCAGGGGTGCCTGGGGGGGGGGGGCACAGCACAAAGCGCTACTCTGCGCCACGTAGCCAAGGCCCTGCGGGTTGTGCAAACCCCTGCGAGCGGAGGTGGCCGGGACAGCAGGGCCATGGCCACGCTCTTGCCAGGATTCCTCCCACGTGCCCAGCCCTGGTTCCCATGCGCTCGGCACCGGTGGGTTCGTTCAGGGCCCCCCGCGGCTCCCAAGCCAGGCGGGGGAAGCCCGGTGCCCCCCTACACCCCCAGAGCGGGCAGCCCGGGGGGGGTCCTGCTGCTGGAGGGAGGCGGAGGAGGGGGATGCCACAGCAGGGCCCCCCGGTCGCTGATGGTCCCAATGCCCCGGTGAAACGCGGGCTCCGTCCCGCCGCAGCCACGTCTGGCCGTGTTCCTCCGAGGGGTGCTGTCTGCCCCCCAGCCCCACAGGGACGCGACTCTGCCCCACACCGTCCCGGCCCCACGCACGCCGCGGGAGGCCTGCAGGAGGGCATCGGGGGGGGCGAGGAGCGGTGGGGACGAACGCGGGGCCCTGGCCCCCGAGGGCGCTGCCACCGGTGCCCGGGGCAGGGGGCACGGCCGGGCCTTGCGCTCGGTTCCCCGGGGGACCGAGGAGCCGTTTGCCCGAAGCACGGCGTGTCCCGGGGGGGGTCCCGTCCCAGCAGTTGGGGGGCAGCCCCCCAGGTCCGTCCCCGTCAGCAGCCCCACCCGGGGCCTCGGGCACCCCGGGGCCGGTAACGGGGCCCTGCGGCGGGACCCCGGTGCGGCAGCGCCCCCTGGCGGCCCCGGGGCGGCTCCGCACCGAGCGGGGGGGTGGAACCGAGCGGCCCACGGGGCACAAACGGCCCCCGGCGCACCGGGACCCCCCCGGACCTCGCTCACGTCTCCGGGCAGCTCCCGGGCCCGGCTGTGGGCCTCGAGCCCCGGGACGCGGCTGCAAACCGGGGCCAGGCCCCGGGCCCGTTGAGCAGCAAAGCGCCGCCGAACGGGTGCGCGGCTCGGGGGAGGCCCGGTTCCCGGTTCGGGGAGGGGGGGGGCGGTGGGCTGCACGGTGGCGGAGCCCCGGTATGGAGCAGGCTGGGGGGGCAGCGCGATGTGGGGCAGGTGCGGGGCGGCCCTTCGGGGGGGGGTGTGTGGGGGGGGGGGGGTACAGAAACGGCTCCGCAGCGGGACCGGAGGTGGGGGGGGGGGAACTGCGCGGACCGGGGGGGAACGTGGGGACCCGCGAGGGAGAACGGCGGGGACCCGGGGGGGGAGAGGGGCCGGGGCCGTCGGGGCCCCCCCGCGCACCCCCGCGCGTCTCCTCCCTCTTCCTGGCGCTCGGCGCTTTCCGCCGGAGCGGGGCCAGCCCCGGGAGCCCGGCCCGGCCGCGCCCGCAGCCGCAGCCCGCGCCGCCATGGAGTGAGGGGCCCCGCGGCCCGGCCCGGAGCGGCGGCTCCGCGAGGTAACGGCACCCAGCACGGGACGGGGGAACCGGGGGGGGGGGGGCGCGGGGGCCGCCGGCTCCGCGGGCCCGGGGGCACCGGGAGGGGCCGGGCCCGAACGGGAAGGGGCGAGCGCGGCTCGGGACCCCCCGGGATGGCGGCGGGACCGGGGCCGTGGAAGCCCCGGGCCGGAAGGAGGCGGCGGGGGCCGGGCCCGGTGAAGGGGGAAGTCGGCGGCTGGCTGCGGGGCCTGTGCCCGGCGGGACGCGGCCCGGTAACGGGGCCTTCCCCGGGCCGATAACGGGGGCAGGGAGGGAGCGGGGCCGGGCGGCAGCGCCCTCCGGTAAGTCCCCGCTTCCCGGGGGGGGGGGGGGGGGGCTGCGGGGACGGGGGGGCCCAGGCTGTGGCCCGGGGGGGATAACGGGGACTGGGGGGGGGTTGCCCGGGCCCCCACCGCCCCAGCTCGGTGCCCGCGCGCCGTGCAGCTCCGCGGCCTCCGGTTGCCCGCCGCAGGCAGCGGGGCTGGCAGCAGGCCCCGGGGTGCGGGTCAGCGCCTGCGGGACGTATCCTGCGGCTGCTGGGCCCCCGGCACCGTCCGGAGCGGGGCCTGGCGCACAAAGCGGGGCTCCCCGCAGGAAAACCCAGCGGCTTTTCAGCTCCCGGCGTCAGGAGAGGCGGCCGCGGCTGCTGCTGGGCTCTGCAGGTGCCTGCCCGTGTCAGGGGGCAGGATGGCGAAGCGGGGGCCTGCAGAGCCCCCCGGGGTGAGCCCACCGGAGCTCAGCCTGCTGCTTGTGCAGGCGTGGACGGACAGCAGTGCCGGGGTCCCTGCGGGCTCTTGGCAGCCCCAACGCAGCTGGAAGCCCGGCCCGTGCTTGGCGGGGCTGCCAGGCCCAAAGTCCAATGCGGGCGGCTACCAACAGCGCGTATGGACCGGGCCGCTGGCACCCCGTCTCGGGGCGAAGGGTGCGTGAGGCAAAGCGAAAGCGCATGAGCGCAGCCCGGGGCACCTGGCAGGCGCCTCTGGGGGCAAGGGCTGCGGCAGGTCCCCAGGGGTGGGAGCTGAGGGCCTGATCCTGCCTGGATTCCCCGCGCTGTGAGTCACACCAGGGCTGGGTCAGCTGGGGAAAGCCGTGCTCTTCTCCGTCTGAACCAGGAGGGCTTTCGCTGCGGGAGGGCAGAGGGCTCCGGCCAGTCCGTGCCACCGCACGGCCTCCGCAGCATCCTCTGCGCTGTGTCCCATCGGTGCCGGGACCGAGGTCCCGCATCCTCACCTTGGACAGCGAACACTGGCAGCGTTTGCCTCCCCGGCAGCACGGGGAAACTGAGGCGTGTCAAAGGCGGTGACAGCAGCAGGCTGCGTCCCCATGGGGACGTGGGAGGGAGGCTGGTGGCAGAGCCAGGTGTCCCGAACTTCAAGCACTGGAAAATCTGAGCGTCTGTCCCTGAGGAAGTCCCAGGGAAATCTCTGCTGCACCTTGCGGAGGGCAGCGGGCTGCGTGTGTCTGCTAGCCACCGGCTCTGTCCCCAGCCGGCCCTTGGCAGGGCCTGACCCCAGGGGGGGCGTGTGCTGGGGGATTGGGGGGTGGAGGGGAGCCGGATCCCTCGGGGGCTCCCTCACAGCCCCGTTTCCCCTCACACAACAAAGAAGTGGCACCAAGAGGTGGGTGCTGCTCTCATGAGGTGCCGGTGGTGGGTGGGTGACAGCGGCGAGACGCTTGTCAGCTCTCACTTCTGGGACGTGGACTCAGCTTCCCACTGCCCGCAGAGCGAGCAGAAAGCCCATGCTGGGGAGCGGGGAGGTCAGCGATCCCCCTTCGGTGCCAGGGCCCGTCCTGCCTGACCTCCTGGCACCGCGTCCCTACTGCCACCAAGGACGAAGCCAGGCGGGGTGGGGAGGTAGGAAGAGGGGGCTCGGGGCGGAGCTGCCCCCCTGCGCCATATCCTGCCCCGCCATTGAGCCGGAGGCGCCTCGAGGCCGCGGGGTTTTCCCAGGCAGCAGCTCCCAGCCCCGCACGCAAACGGCCTAGCCCCATGGGAGGGGGCCCTGTCCGGGGCTGCCTCCACCCGGTTCCTTTTTGGGGGCACAGAGCCCCGCTCGCGGGGGATTTGTGCATCTGCGGCGGCGTGGGCACGTTGCCCACGGAGCTGGGAGCTGCGCATGTCGGCACGAGCGAGCTGCAGGGCTGGCGGCCCAGGGCTGGAAGCTGTGGCGCTGGCTGCTTCGCCCAGGGGACGAGGCAGCGTCCCCGACCCGCAGGAGGGGTGGCCTCGTCCTGAGGCTTGGGTCTGCGTCCTGGGGCCTGCCGCAGTGCTTCCTCTTCTCGGCGCTGCAGATATGTTGATAGGGCAAACACCACGTGGCCCACCAAGCGCCAGCTGGTACTGCAAAGTGCAGGAAACCGGGGCGCCGGGCACGCCGGCCCTTCTCAAGGAAACCTCAGCCCCGGCCAGGGTACTGTTACAGGAGCACGGGCTTGGCAGGGAGAGGCTGTTGTGCAGAAGGAGCAGAGGAGGAAAACACAGAGTTATGGAAACTGCAGCGAGGACGGGAAGGAAGCGTGGCACGGCTGGGCTCGAGGAGCTGCAGCGATTGACGCCAGGAGGGGATGGGGCCGTCCCCTGCCGCGAGCTCCTCCAAGCCGGCCCTGGGCTGGTGGGGACGAGGAGGAGCGCGGCGTCTCCTGCAGCCTCGCAGCAAATTCAGGCATGCCCAGCTCACGCTCCAGGTTGTTGCGTACAAGCCAGCAGCTGCCTCCCCGCGCTAAGCAGAAATACAGGTTTTAACGAGGAAGGGGGACGGGGATTGGGCCTCTGAGGATCGCAGGATGAGGGACTGCTCTTTTCTCCTGTCTCCGATCCCTGCGTACCAGCAGCTCTGACCTCTCCTGGTCCCTGCCTTGCAGGGTCCCTGGGGGGTGGCGAGGGGAAGCAGCAGCCGCCGCCGGTGGGTTTCCCCGGCCGAGCGAGCTGTGGAAAGGCCCCGGCCCCAGCTGCAGCAGGTGCCCTGAGCGGGGCTGAGCTGCCTGGTGAGCGCTGGGTAGGTTTCCCCAGCCGTTGATCCCTGCAGGGTCCGTCGATCCCCGCAGTAAATCATCGGGGTGGGTTTGTGCCAGCGGAGTCGGGAGCAAATTCGCTGCTGGGAGACCCAGGCACGGCACGCAACGGGGTTGCTCCTCCGATCGGTGTGGGATCCCGGGGGCTCGAGCACCTCGGGGGCTCCCTTTGCCCGGCCCCAGTGCGTCCCGGCCCCCGGAGCGAAGGCGGGGGCGAGCGGCCTCGCTTGGCGGCCGGCAGCGGGCCACGGTTGTTTTGCACTCTCTGCAATGTTGCCCTAGTGACGTTGGCTCCCTTCCCTCCGCATGGTTTCTCAGAGTCTCCGGCGGCTCCACCTCCTCCCTGCGCCTTGGCTCTTGCCGCGCGGCGAGGACCCGCTGGGGAGAGCAGCCGGCCGCAGGCGCACGTGACGCCTCCCCCTCGCTCGGCTGTTTGCTCTCAGCCCCGGCAAGACGCGCTGGCCCGCGTCCCGCAGGCCTCCCGGTCCTCCGAAGGCCGGAGCCTCGCGTCCTGCTGCAGGATCCGGCCTCCACCCCGGCCGGGCGAGGGGCAGCCAGGAGCGAGGTGCGTCTGGGCCGGGCGGCGCAGCGGCTCCTCGCCCCGGCGAGGGGTGGCGCGAGGGGAGCTGGCTCTGCAGTGGGGCCGTGGGATGGAGGACGCGAGGGTGGCGGCGAGGAAGGGAGCAGGATCTTGGGAAGCAGCCCGGGAGGCTGGGCTGCGGAGGCGGGGTGAAGTCCGCAGGCTTTAGGCGCTGCTGGAGGGCGTAGGGTGCGTCTGTGCCAGGGAGGCACCGCTGGGGTTGCGAAGCCCAGCTTGGGGGTGGTGGGAGCCCCCGGGTCTTCCCCGTGGTGTTTCCTGTCTCTAGTCATCGAGCCCTCTCCTTGCTTTCCATGGAATCTGGAGACCGGTTTGTGGGGTGGCTGAGGCGTGCCCTGGGAAGGTGTTTTCCTTGGGGGGGGGGGGGGCTGGGGAGGTTTTGGGGAGCAGCTTGGCCACCTCACCTCTGCAGGGCTGGGGGTCAGGGCTGTGTCTCGTTCCTGAAAGCACCGCAGCAGGGCCGTTTCAGCAGGCGCTGGGGCTTCGCACTCTTCTTGCTCCTGGCAGCTTTGCCATCTCTCCTGCGCCGAGCTCAGTAGCGCTGCCTGCCACCCCGTGTGTTCCTGTGCCCGTGGAGCAGGCCCAGGGATTCCCCAGAATTGCAGGAAACCGAGGCACGAGTGGGCTGCCGGCCTGCCAGGATTGCCCAAGAGGAATGATCAGGGATGGGTGCTTCCTGCTCCTCCTCTCCGCGCAGCCCCGGCCGTGCCAAGCAGCAGGTTCAGACGGCAGAGGGACGGGGCAGCAGTGCTCGAAGGAACCTTCAGGACCGGGGGACAGACCCGTTCGCACGTGGCCCCAGCCCAGCCGTGCGGAGGACAGGGTTGTGGGGTGCCCGCAGTGCCCCCCTTCTCCCCATTCACCCCCCGTTTCCCTGCAGGTAACGGTTCCCAAGATGTCCCTCTGGAACATCGTCTCCCACATGCCGCCGGAGGAGTTCAGCAGCCTCTTCGCAGAGTTTCCCCGCAGCCTGCGCTGCCTCCTGGCCGACTGGCTGGAGAACCAGCCCTGGTGAGTCCCCGGCTGCCCCGCGGGGCTCTGCCCTGCCCCTCACCGCTCCCGCGCGCCCGGGATGGGGCTGGGGAGCATCCAGCTGCCCGCAGAGAGGGCTGAGCCCCCAGCCAAGGGGGCCCCAGCCTGGCCAGTGCCTGAACGTGTGGGTGCTGGTACCGGGCTCCGTCCACGGCCCCAGGTGAGGTAAGTGAGGGCGCCCCGTGCATCCGTGCGGGAGCAAGAGGAGATGGGGCCGGAGATGGATGCACTGACGGTGCAGCTCGTGGTGGGTCTGAGCGCCCCGATCTGGATGGGAAGGGAGCTGGGCAGAGGGTGCAATGTCAGGTGAGGCTGGTCGGGGTCAGTCGGTGCCCTCAGCACCCTAGCAGGGTCTGGACTGACTCAGTGCTGCATTCGCAGTGGCAATAACCATGGGCGCAGCCTGGCCAGCACCCCTGGTTTGTGCCTAGAACATAGAAATAGCAGCGGGTTAATTAGCAGCGTCACGGTCTCGCCCAGGCGTCCACAGGAGTGGCCTCAGGAGCTGCTTCTCCTCCGCACAGCGTGATGACCAGGTTGCAAACGGGCAGGAAATTCGACACGAAGGGGCTTGGCCACGTGTAGCCCCTGGGGCTGCGCCGCAGCAGCGGGCGAGGGGCTGCTCCAGGCCCCGTGGGGGGGGAGCGCAGCGGAGGGTGGGTGGCAGCTGGGTGTGTGTGTGGGAGAGGTTTCAGGAGGTGACGTCCTCTGCGATGAACCTCGTGATCTCGCTCAGAGTGCCGTTCACCCTCGCTCACAGCTGTAAGGTAGCAAATTTCCCCCAGAAGTCCAGCCGGCGCTGGGTGATGTGCCAGGGCAGCGGAAGCACCGGTGTCCCCTTCCTCCCCGGTGCGTGCTCACGGGGAGGGCGGAGGCTTCGTGCCCACCCGGCCTTCTCCCCTTCTCCCCAGGGAGTTCATCAATGGCTCCGACGCCTTCTGCACCAGCATGGCCAGCGGGATGCTCTCAGCCATGCTGGAGAAGCTCCGCAGTGCCGCCGGCAGCGATGGGCAGCAGTGTCAGATCCTCCAGCAAGTCAGCAACATTGAGGTGCGTGGGGGTCCGGGCGCGGGGCCCCGAGGGCCGTGTCCCACCGGGACGGCAGCTAGCAGCCACGGGAGGCAGGATTGTTGTCATGCCTTGGGTTTGCTGCATCAAACACCATCAAAGGGGCTGATGCTCTGAGCCGGTCCCCTCTCGAGGCCAGAGCCGTCCGTGACTCGTGCGGACTCAGTGCCGGCGGTGGGGTTTTGTGGGTGCTTCGGCAGGACGGGGGAGCTCATCCGTGTCCCGGGGCCAGCCCCCAGCTCGTCACAGCACTCAGGCCCTTCGTGGCCACGATTCCCCCCTGCACGCCGGATGCCGCAGCTTCCCCTCGTGGGCCGCGTCCCTGCAGCCCCTTGGTGCCCAGGAGCTGCCCCCGCGGGGACCCCCTGAGCACGTTGGCACTCGTGCAGCCTCCTCGCCACATGTTCCCCATTTTCTGCTTGAGCGTTCGATTTCTCCTTCCTCCATGCGGTGTTTTGTGCCGTGTTTCCTCCTGCTGCGTGTGCATGTGTACACTGGGTTTCTTTTTCTGGGCTCTTTCTCTGTTTACTGAGACCTCTGTGAATTGCTCTCTGTCTCTCTTCCTCCCTCTGTGATTGCAGATTAACCCCTCTACTCTCTCTCCTGCCAGTGGAGCTCTTAGAGTAAGGGCTGAACGGTGCTCGCGCCCAGAGCCCGGTTCTGGTTGAAAACCCCGCTTTTTTGGTAATATACAACATTTGGGAAGGGGTCAGTTTTAGTCATAACTTCTGGGGAACTGGGTGACTTTCATGAACAACGTTGCTGCTGGCTTTTGAAAATATGCAGATGTTTCAGCTTTTTTTTTTTTTTTTTTTCCAATTTAAGTTACTCAAGAAGAGCCTCCCTCCTCCCATTGTTCCTCATCCCGTAACAGCAAACCCTTTTCCCTTCCAAGCCCTTTGTTGTGGGAGTGCGCTGGGTGGGAGCATGGGCTGCGGGCGGCGGGAGCTGGGTGCTCTTGCTCAAGACAAACGTGGCCAAGGAAGCAGCCGGGGCAGGCACGGCCTCTCTCCGGGGGGTGTGGGTGCTTCGGGATGGGGCTGTGACACAGCGAGGGTGCAGCTCTGGGCTGCCACAGCGTCTCGGGAGACCAAACCCAGGGCTTTGGTCCCCTAAACCCCGGTGCTGGCAGGGCTGGCGCTGGTGCGGGGCCGCCGGCACCGCGTCGGACGCGGGGTGGGCGCAGGGGGCCAGGGGCGTGTCGCAGAGCTGCCGCCCGGCCCGCAGGGGAAGCCGCCCAGCGTGCCGTCCAGCGGTTCGCCGTTGCTGTTTAGGGAAGTAGCTAATTTGGGAAATGTGCGAAGGCCGGAGGAGCTGGCGCAGGGTGCGGGGAGCTGGAGCCAGACGGGAAATTCCTCTCCCTGGGCTTGGTGGAAAGCGCTGATTCACTCGGGCCAGGGGTGGCCGGGAACATCTTCGCCAGGTGTAGGGCTGGTGCCTCTTGAGGGGATGCTTACAGAAATACGGAATTGGGGTTTGGGTTTGGGTTTAATTTAAAGTTGCTTCGTATTTTTCATGCACGGTTGAAAACTGGAAAAGTTTGAAAACTGGAAAAGTTTTAAAGGTTTTTAAAATTTTTTTAAGTTTTCAAAGTTTTAAACTGGTTGTAAAGCTGGAAATTGGTTATGTCACAACAGCGTGTCAGCCGCGGTCTCTTCCGCGTGTCTGGCCGTGAAACTGCAGAGATTGGCTCAGCGCCCTTTGTGTTGGGCTGGGGGCCCGAAACATGTGAACGGGATGGGCTGGGGGCAGCGGGGCACGTGTCCTGCCCTAACACCCAGGGCCTTGCTCTCCCCAGAGCGCGTACCGGCGGGACCCGCTGCGGCTGGTGGCCGTCCTGAAGGCGATCCTGGAGGGCGAGAAGGCTGCCGTGCTCAAGAGGGTGCGTGGCTCCTGTCCCCCCGCCGGGGCAACCCATGGCCGGGCCGTCCCCGGACCCCGCTCACCCCACTCTCCTCACCCCAGGACCGCCACCTGCCCCTCAGCTTCCACCGGCGGCAGGAGGAGCTCAAGTTCAGCCTGGGCCTGCAGCGGCTGCAGCACCGCGTCCGCGAGGTCCAGGCGCTGCGGGAGCGCAGCTCGCAGCTGCGGGACGGCTCCGCAGGTGAGGGCTCGGGGCGGGATGGATCCGGCCCTGGGGCGTGGCGTGGGTCTGCCGTGGGGCGCAGCGGAGAACGGCGTGCCCCAGGGCGCCAGCAGCGCCATGCGGGTGCAGTCCGGCGCTAACGGGGCCGCTCCGCTCCGTCCTCCCCAGCCTCTCTGCCACTGAACCCACAGCTGAAGACAGAACCGAAAGCCCCGGAGAGCGTGAGTGGGGCTGGGGCAGCGGGGCAAGGCGGCAATCCTGCGGGGGGGGGACAGGGCTGAGGAGCACGAAGCAGCTCAGGGGGCACGGGGCCAGTGCGGGGCTGCGGGCTCTGCCGGGGACACGGTGCCATGCAGAGCCCCGTGGCTCGTGCTGCCCCCCAGGAGCTGCCCACCCTGATCCTGGAGGCCACGAAAGAGCTGGAGGTGGCCAAGCAGCAGGTCCTGAAGAGGATCCAGATTTGGAAGAGGCAGCAGCAGCTGGCGGGGAACGGAGCGCTCTTCGAGGAGAACCTAGCACCGCTGCAGAAGAGGTGGGGTGGCGATAGGGGACTCGCAGCAACCCTCACCCTGTCTTCTCCCCTGGGAACAGGGACCCTGCTGGCCTGAGGGGCTCTGGGACTGCTGTGGCCCTGTTTCAGCTCAGGGCGCCCTTTCCCCGCGGTTTCCTCACAGGTGTGAGAGCCTGGTCGAGGTTTATTTCCAGCTGCACCAGCAGGTGATGGCAGCGAGCGCAGATCTGGGGCCCGAGCTGCTGCCCCGGCTCCTGGAGCGCTTCAACGAGGTTTTATCCAGCCTGGTCAAGAGGTAATGGACAGGGAGGGCGCTGCGGGGGCAGAAGGTGGATCTGCAGAGGCTGGTGGCAGAGCTGGCTGCCCTCATCACCGTTGTCACCCCTTGTTCCCCCAGCTCCTTCCTGGTGGAGAAACAGCCCCCGCAGGTGCTGAAGACCCAGACCAAGTTCCAGGCGAGCGTCCGGTTCCTGCTCGGCCCCCAGCTGCTGAAGGCGTCCACCAAGCCCTACATGGTGCGGGCTGACATGGTGACGGAGAAGCAGGCGCGGGAGCTGGCGCTCAGCGCCTATGGCAACACCCTGAGGTGAGCGGCCGGCCAGCGCGAGGGTGGGGGGCTGCGCCCCCGCTGCGCTGCCCTGACCCCCGCTCTGCCCAGCGAGAGCACGGGGGAGATCATGCACAACGTGGTGGCCCTGGAGACCAACCCCACCAGCGGGACCTGCTGCGCCAACTTCAAGAACGTGGTGAGTGCTGCTGGCCAGGGGCTGTGCAGCGGCCCCGGGACAGGCTCGGGGCTGCGCTGGGATGTTGGGAGGACCCCGGGAGGGCTCTGTGGGGGTCTCGGGGCTGTTGGTTGCCTGGGGGTGACGCTTGGCTCTCCCCTCCCTAGCTGCTGAAGAAGATAAAGCGCTGCGAGCGGAAGGGGTCCGAGTCGGTGACCGAGGAGAAATGCGCCGTCCTGTTCAGCACCACCGTGGCCCTGAGCCCCAGCAACCTCACTGTGCACCTCCAGGTACCGGCCCCTCTCCTTGGCAGCACCGAGCCTCCCTCAGGCACCCAGGTCCTGCCACCCCTCGCAGCCCTGGTCTGGGCTGGGATGGCCCTGGGGTGGCCTCAGGGCTGTGGGACGCTGAGCCCGGGCTGAGGGGACGGCGCTCCGTGCCCAGGTCCTGTCTCTGCCCATCGTGGTCATCGTCCACGGGAACCAGGACAACAATGCCAAAGCCACCGTGCTGTGGGACAACGCCTTCTCGGAGATCGTGAGTGCCGCGAGCGAGGGCTGTGGGGAGGGGCTGGGGCAAGGGAGGACCTGCCGGGGTGCCAGGGCTGGATCCAGCTCCAGGACGAGGAGATTCCAGGGCTGGGCCAGGGCAGTGGGCGATGTCCCAATGCTGTCTCGATGCTGTCCTGATGCTGTCTGGCCCCGCCGCAGGACCGCGTGCCCTTTGTGGTGGCCGAGCGGGTGCCGTGGGAGAAGATGTGCGATACTCTGAACCTGAAGTTCATGGCAGAGGTGCAGACCACCAAGGGGCTTCTCAAGGAGCACTACTTCTTCCTGGCCCAGAAGATCTTCAATGACCACAGTGCCAGCCTGGAGGACTTCCAGAGCCGCAGTGTCTCCTGGGCCCAGTTCAACAAGGTTACTGGGAGGGCTGGCCAGGGTGGGCAGGGGCCAGCATGGCCCTGGGGAGCCTCACAGCCCTCTCGTTCCCCAGGAGATCCTGCCCGGCCGGGGATTCACCTTCTGGCAGTGGTTTGACGGAGTCCTCGACCTCACCAAGAGATGCCTCAAAAGTTACTGGTCAGACAGGTGGGTGCCGGGGAGGCTGAGTGGGGTGTTCACGGACCAGACGCAGGGAGTACTGGGTACCATCCTGGCACTGGCACGCTGTCCATCTGTCCTTTCCTCCAGGCTCATCATCGGCTTCATCAGCAAGCAGTACGTCTGCAAGCTCCTGAGCACAGAGCCTGACGGGACCTTCCTGCTCCGCTTCAGTGACTCGGAGATCGGGGGCGTCACCATTGCTCACGTCATCCGGGGCAAGGACGGTGAGACGGGGGCTGCTGCCAGCACCGCGAAGGGGAGAGCGAGGTCACCGTGGCGCGGGGACGCTGGGCGTTACGGGGGGCAGGCAGTGGAGCCCCGTGCCATGTCACCCGCAGGCTCCAGCCAGGTGGAGAACATCCAGCCCTTCTCTGCCAAGGACCTGTCCATCCGATCCCTTGGCGACCGCATCCGGGACCTGGGGCAGCTCCGCAACCTCTACCCCAACACCCCCAAGGACCAGGCGTTCGGCAGCCACTACAACAGTGAGTGGTGGGAGCAGAGGGGCCCTGGCCTTGGGGCTGCCCCGGCTGCAAGGCTGTGGGGTGAAGCAAGGGGGGCTGCGAGGGGGGCAGAGGGATTTGGGTCCTAGGTTCTGCTGGCCCCAGGGGCTGCCAAGGCTGGCACTGCATCATCCCATGCGGGGCAGTGGCTCACAGCTGCTTCTCCCTTCCCTGCAGAAGAGCAGACGGGCAAGGATGGCCGCGGCTACGTCTCCACTGCCATCAAGATGACGGTGGAAAGCGAGAGGTGGGTGGGTGCAGGAGGCTGTCGGTGAGCCCCGGTGGAGGTGTGTGCATGGGCAGATGATAGCGGCCAGCCTGAGCATCACTGCTGGGCAGGGGGATTTCTGTCTGGGGGAAATGGGGAAATGGGGAGGTATTCGTGAGCGAGGAATCCCCCCCGGGGAGCCCGAGCCGCAGCGGAGCCCAGCTCCTCGCAAATCCCACCCTGATGTCAGCGCCCCCAGCAAGTGCTGGCTTGCACACACGCCTCTTTGTAGACTGGACCTTGCGGTGCAGGAGTCCTGCCTGTGCTGAGGGGGTCGGTGCACTTCTGCAGGGACCAGCAGCCCCAGAGCACTGCAGGGGGAGGCCCCGAGCCCCCCCAGGCTCAGATGTTCAGCCTGCCCGTGCTGCAGCCCGAGCTGCGCCCCGAGAACCTGCAGTCGGTGCTCAGCCCCATCTGGTGAGTGCCTGCCCAGGGGCAGGGGCAGCTCTCCGGGCACATGCTGGGAGGGGAGGGGGCTGCCCTGGAGAACGCCCTCACCTGCTGACAACCCCCCTCCGTCTGCACTCGCAGCCCCCCTGCTCCCTTCTGCTCCCAGTCCATGTCCAGCTACCCCGCGGGTGAGAGCAACGTGAACATGATGGTCCCCGAGGCCATCGGGTCCTCCTTCCCCAGGTAGGAGCAGTGCCACGATTGGGGTGGGGACAGGTTGGACCCCCCACCTCCCCCCGGCATGGCTGGGCCGTGTTTCCCCCACACACACACCTAAAACGCTCCTGCTCCTCCCCACAGCACCTCACCGATGCTCTCATCGTCCCTGGTCATGGACCCTGCGCTGCCCCGCTGCCAAGACCTTGCCTTCAGGAACCCTATGTAAGAGCTGGCGCGTGGCTGGAGGGGGGCACCCTGCCCTGCCCCCCCTTCTCCTGGTCCCAGGGCATGCACAAATGGGGGAGCGGGGACCGTCCCCAGCTGACCAGTGCTCCCAGTGCTCTGCCCAACTGGTGCTGCCCATGAGGAGATGCGCTCCAGCCCCTAAACCAAGCACTTCTCCCCTGCGTCCTGGGGCTGCCAAGCGCCCTGGGGGCAGGGAGGTGCCCCCTCCATCGGCCCCCTCTCCCCCCTTTGCCCCCCAGGAGCTTTATGACCAACCAGTACATGCCCGGGGAGGCCTCCCAGCTGCTGCCCGGAGGCCCCTCGCCGGAGCCGCGGGATGAGGAGATGCCCGAGCTGGCCCCGTTCACGCCGATGGACGCGCCGCTGCAGAGCTCCCCAAGGTGGTAAGCACGGGGGGGCCGTGGGGTGCCTGGGGGGGCTGCCCTGGGTCACGCTGCTCCCGCTCTCCCCCAGGATGGCACCCAGCATGGACCTGCCGCCCGGCTCGGAGTTCGACCAGTTCCTACAGGAGATGTCCCTGGAGAGCCCCGCGCTGTGCCCCCCCTTCACGCCCCCCCCTGCAGCGCAGCGGATACCCCAGCCCCAACGCTTCGTGCTGGGGGCTGGGGGAGTCCCGGTGGGACGACAGCGTCCGGCCAGGGCACGCGTGAGGGGGCTGCGGGGGCCGTGGGACTGTGAGCCCCGACACAGCCTCGTCTGGGCTCCTGGACTTGACACCATTTGCGCTGGGGTGGAAACTCTGGCAG
This sequence comes from Cygnus olor, assembly GCF_009769625.2. Classification (NCBI taxonomy): domain Eukaryota; kingdom Metazoa; phylum Chordata; class Aves; order Anseriformes; family Anatidae; genus Cygnus; species Cygnus olor. Next base: position 2,104,174 of record NC_049197.1, read on the forward strand.
GGGAGGGGAGGGAATTTTGCGGGGGGGGGCAGCACTTTGGGTGACACCCTGCCCCCCCCCCCAACCTGTGTATACGCTGCACTTTGGAGCACGGAGCCGCTGCCTGCCCTTGCCGCTGCCAGCGGGGGCCCCGACCCCCGTGGGGGTGCCCCCAGCCTCGCCGCCAGGCTCGGTGCCCCCAGCCCACGCTGCCGGGCTCAGCCCCCCGCAGAGGCCGGGATGAGTCAGCTGCAGGGGCGAGAGAGGCGGCAGCGGGAACCGGGGGACTGAACGCGCCAGCCCGGCGCTCGGCAGGGCCTCCAGCATCCCGAGGGATGGGGGGGGACAGAGGGACCCCCCCCCCCCCGCACCAGCCCAGCTGGGGCCGCAAGCCCCTCGTCCACCCGGGACTGGCACCTGCTGTGGGGTTTGTGAGCTGCCCTGCGGCCCCCCCAGCCTGGAGGAGGGTCAAGGCAGGGAGAGGGGAGCCTGGGGGCGTGGGGGGCAGGAAGATAAGCCATAAAATAAAGTTTTATTCCAAAATAACAAAATAAATAATCTACTGTACACGTTACAAAGGAAGAGTCGCTAATGCTCTAAAAAGACACCACACAGTCTTAACGGGGGGGGGGGGGGACCCGGGGGCTGGGCATGGCTTGCAGAAAAGGGGGGGGGGGCAGCAAGGCCCCAGCGCCCATCAAACACCTTCTGCTTTGTGCTGGGGGGGTTTGGGGGGGGGCTCCTGTGTGACCCCCCCGGCACTCAGACCACACGCAGACAAATGTTGGGGGGGGGGCATATGGGGGGCGGGTGCGCGTGTGCTCAGGCATGTGCAGGAGGGGGGGGCACTGTCGTGGGGCTGGGGGAGGTGTATTTACAGGGGAGATGCATGCATGCAGGGGGGGGGCAAGGGGAGGCTTGCAGTGCGTGCGCACGGAGTGCTCGCACGTGCTTGCTGCGGGGGCGCCGGCGGCTGGAGCGCGGGGGCGCTGCGGGGGTGCGCGGTGCTGCGCGCGCCGGCACCGCTGTGGGCGGCCGGGCTGACGTGGGAGCACGCGGCGGCGGTGGCAGGCGGGTACGGGGGGGGCCCTGTGTGGGGTCTGTACAGCGGGCTCAAGTCCATCGCGGGCTGCCCCAGCCCCAGCCCCTGGGGGGGCGGCGGGGGGCGAGGGTATTGCTGCTGCGGGGAGCGTCCCGCCGCGGCTGAGGTAACCAGAGCGTCCGTGCGGGAGGGGACGGGGATATGGGGGGGGGGGCTGCGGCCGAGACCCCTCCGGCACCTTGCGCCCACAGCACTGCTGGCACCCAGCCCCCTGCCCATTATTGCTTCGTTAGTGGTGGCGGGGGGGCTGCGGGGCTCCCGCCGGGCGCCTCACTGCCGGCTGGTCTCCTGCTCCACCTTGATAGTGCCACGGGGGGGCTCGGGGGGAGGCGGGGGGCCCCGCTCTGCCAGCCCGTCCTCGAACTCTGTGGGGAGAGGAGGAGAGTTAGGGTACCGTAGAAAGGGGGGGACAGCTCCCTCCGTCCCCACACTGGCCGCCCCCCTCCCCCGAGTCCCCAGCCCCCTGACCCCCTCCCACAGCCCCCAGGGGCTCACCTGGGCCCGGGGGCTTCCCTGGCAGGCAGGGGCTGAGCCGCCCCACGCGCTCGTGCGAGACCAGGCGGGCCAGGCGCAGCCCCTCGTCCATCAGCGTCTGCTGGAGGATGTGGCGGCTCCAGAGCCCGTGTGGGGGGAGGCCGAGGGGCACGTCAGGGGCCACGCCGGGCGGCGGCGTCAGCCGGGGACAGGCTACCGCTGCTGCAAAGAGAGGGGCGAGGGTCAGCGCTGGGGGCTGCGGGGTTCCGGCCACCACCTGCCCCCCGGGTGCGCCAGTCGGAGCCCCCACTCACCCTGCAAGTGGCTGTCGAGGCTCTCCCCAGAGAGGCTGGCCGCATCCTCCTCCAGGCTGGCACGGTACGGGGCCGCGTGGGGCTCTGGCCCCACTGGAAGCTGCAGGGGCTCCGGGCGGCTCTGCTCGCCCACCTGCCGGGAACGTGCAGCTGAGCGCAGGGCACCGCAGCCGGGCCCTGTCCCTCTGTGGGGGGGGCTCCACAGTGCAACCAGCCCTCGCCCCTCGGCGCCTGCCCGAGCCGGCGCAGACAGCCCTGAGCACGCCGCGCGGTCACACCCACGCGTGGGCGATCACCTGCCCACGCTCGCAGGTGTGCACGCATGCACATGCACGCACACCCCCGTGCATGCGCGTACACGCCCCCCCCCACCCCCCCCCCGTGCCTGCACCCCACCCCATGGATGGGGGCGTACACCCCGGGCACGCACCCACCTCCTGCTTGAGCCGCTTGGCCACGGTGGCTCCGCTCTCCTCGGGCTGCGTCCTGCGCGGGAGGGAGGAGAAAGGGCTGCGTCAGGCGCGGGGGCGGCCGCACAGGGGCCCCGCGCCATGCATGCCCGCCCGGCCCCCTGCCACGCTCTGCGGGCAGCGCCAGCCATGACGGCGGGCGTAGGAGGCCGCCCGGGCAGGGCGGTGCCGCGGGACGGCGCAGAGCGGGGCCTCGGCGCAGATGGAGCCGGGGGGGGGGGGTGAAAGTGAGGAGTGACCCGAGAGCGAAGGGAAAGCGGCAGCACGGCCGCAGCAGCCAGCACGGCGCTGGCAGGGGCCTCTTGGGGGAAGGGTGCAAGGGACGAGGCACTCCCACGTTGACCCCCAGCTGGATCCCCATCCCCACCCCAAGTGCTGTGCATCCCAGCCGCCCCCTCCACCCCCAGCACCTCCGAGGTCAGGCAGAAACAGCCTGAGCAAGGGAAAGGGGAACTTGGGGCCACGTGGCTGCGGGGGCTGCACGCTCCCACCCCCGTCCGGAAGCACCGGTCGTGGTGCAGCTCCCACGAGAGCAGTCGGGGGCTGGGGAGGAAACCCCGTGTGTGGGCAGGGGGGTGACAGCTGCCCCCCTAAGCCCCCCTGAGGACACTGGGCTCACCTGGCCACCTTGAGTGAGGACAGGTAGGTGCTCTCTCGTGCGACCTGCCGCGAGAGCGAGAAGAGCTCGACGCGCCGCAACAGCAGCGAGTTGTCCCGCAGGCAGAACTGGGCAGCCGCCTCGTTGATGATCAGCTGGGGGCAGAGGCCCGGGCGTCAGCAGGAATGGAGCCGGCGGCGCCAGCAGGACCCTCAGCAAATGGCACCACAGGCTCCGGGCAGGCAGAGACCGCCTGGACAGGAGGGGACCTCGGCTTCCTGCACCCCTGCGTGGTGGAGCCCCCACCCCAGCCTCCTACCTGGGACACAGCCAGCCCCAGAGCCACCCCAGCCCCCTCCCCATGCACCGGGGCCAGAGTTCCCCTGGTGCATTTGAGCCTGGCCCCTCACCTCATGCAGGGTGAGCTGCTTGCCCTCACGGCGCCGGGCCTCGCCGCGACCATAGATCGCACTGTGCCGACGGATCTCCTCCTCCTTGTGCCGGTCTCCATCCTCCAGCTGGAAGATGTGCCCCACGGCTTTGGCCAGCTTCTTGTTGAGCTTCATGAGCGCCCGCAGCTCGGCGTCGCCGCCCCGGGGGCAGCTCTGCAGGAGCCGCTCCACGCTCTCCGCCACCGTCTGCACCAGCTCTGGCTCCAACGCCTCGGCGCCCACCGGCTGCTCGCCGCTGCTCCCGCCTGGGGAGAAGGGGGGGCCACCCGGCTCCTCGTCCCCGCCACCCTCCGACTCCGGGGTGCTTCTCCCTGGCCACGGTGGGGCCGCCGAGGGCGACAGCTTCTCCCCCGGCTCCGTGGGGCTGCGGGCCGGGGGTGTCCCTGTGCTGCTGCCCCCCTTGCCCGTGGCCTCGCTGGGGCTGGCGTGCCCGTTGCTGAGCGACTTGCGCCCGCCGGCCTCGGAGAGCTTGAAGAGGGGGATGCTGCTGACAGGCACGGCCGAGACGGGCTGGCTGAAGAGCCCCGGGTTGGAGGCCCACTCGCGCAGGGCCTTCTGGAGGCGGCGGACGTGCAGGGGCTTAGTGGCCATGCCCACCAGCGCCATGATCTCCAGGAACTCCTCCTCGCCCGCCTCGCAGAGCTGCTGCACGTCGTCCCCCCCTTGCTGGATGAAGGTCTCGTAGTAGCCCAGCAGGTTGGCGCGTTGCAGCACCCGGTACAGCTGCAGCTCCCCCAGCGTGCGGGGCATGGCCATGGCGAGCCTGTGGGACGGACAGCGTCACGCTGGGGCCAGGAGGGACAGACGGACACCCACGGTCCCCCAGGTCAAGCTCGCAGGAGAAGCGCACCCCTCACCCTTTGGCCCGGGTGCCTGGGGGTCCCCGGGATGGGGGCACACCCCAGAGGGAGGGGGTGCAGTGGGGCACTCCACAGACCCCACCAGGCCCCTCGGGCCAGGTCAGACCCCATGGCCACGGCTCCCCAGACACGACACAGACACGAGTGGGGCAGGGGCCAGGCCCGGGGGCACCCCCCCACCCTCATTTTCCCTCCCGGGGCCGTGCCCAGCATCCCACGGACCCCCCTCCTGCCGCCAGCAGCCCCCCCCAGGACACCCGTGTGGGTCAGGACACGTACCCGGGGCTGTCCCAGCCCTCCCCATCCCCAGACCCCAGCGCCCCCTCCGTCCTCTACCGCTCCCCAACCCCCCCGCTCGCTCCGACCCTCCCGGTGCCCCGAGCCCCCCCCCCCGCCCCTTGCCCCCAGCCCCCCCCCCCCCCCCCCCCGGTCGCTCACCGCGGGCTGGAGCCGGCTCTGGCCGCTACGCCCGTGCGTCCCGGGGAGAACCGCGGGGCATGGGCGGGGGCGCGGGGGCTCCGGGGGCCGCGCTCCGCTGCGGGCCGGGGATCCCGGGGGTGCCGGGAGCTCGGGGACCCGGGGAGGGGAGGGGGGGAGGCTCGGGGGTCCCGCGGCCGGGCCGTGCGCGCTCACTCCGCCGCGCCGCGCCGCTTCTGCGCGCCGCCCACACGGGCGGTACCGTGAAATAGCAGCGGCCCCGGCTGCGCCGCGGCGTGGGAGGCCCCGGGGGCGGATCCCGCGGCTGCCGCCCCCGCTGAGCGCTGCGAGGGCGGCCGCGGCGGGGGGGCCGCGGGAGGGAGCCGCGGAACCGGCAACGGCACCCCCCAGGGACCGGGGGGGTCACCGAGGGGACCGGCTGCCCCCAGGGCGCGCGGTGGCACCGGAGGTCCCGCACCCCACGGAGAGCAGCGCGGGGACCCCCGGTAGCTTCCCCGCCCGGGCCGCGGAGAGCCGGTGGCGGCGGAGCAGCGGGGAACCGGGGCCGGTGTCCCGGGCGGGCGCTGCTCGGGGCGGCCGGTGCTCGCGGGGCGCACCCCACACCCGGTGCCTGCCGCGCCCGGGGGACCCCCGCTGTGTCCGGAGGATGCGGGGGGTCCCCCCCTTCAGCCCCCCGGCCGGCGGTCCCTCAGGGCCGGCAGCAAGGGGGGGCTACGCTCGCAGCATCTCCGGTTCCTGCAGCAACCGGGCGCGCCCCGGGGATGCTCCGGGGCGCTGCTGCCCCGTCCCGGCAGCCCCGCACCCACCCCCACCGTGCCGGACCCGGCGCGGGGGGCTCGGCTCCCGGGGCAGCGGGAGGCGCCCGGTGCCGCCGGTAGGCTCCAGGGTGAGCACCCCCGCGGGTCAGCCGCGGCTCCGGGTCCCGTCCCGGGGGGGGAGATGGGGAGCGGAGGGAGATGGTTTTGGGGGACGGGGGGGGGGAGGGGAATCCTGCAGCCCCCCGCCGCCTGCACCCCGAGGGAGGGTCCCGGCCCCCCCGACCCCCCCAGCTCGGCGCTATTTATTTACAGCGCGGCTGGCGCCAGCCGCCCCCGCTGCCTCCTGCCCGGGGGGGGGCCCCGGGACCGGCGGGGGGCAGCGGGGGGCTCAGCGCCCCCTCCCGGGGGAGGCCCGTTCCGGACCCTCAGCCCCCCCCCCCCCCCCCCCCCCCAAACTCCCCCCGCCCCCGGGCTCGGGCGTCCGGTGCGGGGGGGGCCGTTCCCAGGCCCGCCGCTGCCCCCCGGCTGACGCACATCCTCCGCCCACGGCCCCGCCGCGTCCCGGCTTCGCCGCCCACGGCCTGGGGGGGGGCCCCGGAGCCCGCTCCCCGCCCCCGGCCCCCGCCGCCCCCTCCCCGGGGGGGGGGAGGGGGGAGGGGAACGGAGCCGAGCACCGGGCTCCCCCCTCCGTGGGTGGGGGGGTCCCGGCACCCCCTCGGGGGGACCGGTACCGATGCCCTCCGGTCCCGGGGGGGGGGCACCGAGGGGTCCCGGGGAGGCACCGCGGGGGGGTCCCAGGATGGGGGGGGCTGGGCAGGATGCCCCCCTCCCTCGGAGGCAGCCAGCGGTGGGGGGGCACCCGGGGGGCGGCGGGGGCCGGGCACGGAGGGGCCGGGGGGGATCCCGGGGGGTGCCGGGGGGGAGGCGCCGGAGTCGCCCCGAGAAAGCACCGGGACCCCCCCCGACCCAGCCAACGCGGCGCTGCCCCCTGATAGGCGGAGCCGCTTGTCAATCAAAGGAGAGGGGCGGGAGCGCGCGGCGAGTCCGGGCTGCGCGCTGATTGGCTGGAGCGAGTGTCCGTCAGGGCCGTTGCTAAGGCGGTGCTCGCGGTTAGGCGGGGCCCCGCCGGGCCGTTCTCGCTGAGCGGCGCTGGTGGTGGCGGCCTTAGCAACGGGAAGGCGGGGCTAAGCCTGCGTCCTGCCCAGGCAGCGCTGATAGGCTGAGAGCCCCGTCAGTCAGCCCCGCGGGAGGCGGGGGGCGGGCGAGGCCGCAGCGGCCTTCCTATAGGCCCGGACAGCTGTCAGTTAGCTGTGACGTCAGGCGAGGAGGGCGGGACGTAACGGCGGAAGCGGAAGCCGGTGGCGCGGCCCGGACATGGCGGGACGGACGAACGCGGCCCGGGCCCGGCTGCGGCTCCTGGCGGCGCTGCTGCTGCTGCTGCTGCCGTTGGGGGCGGCGGCGGCGGGGGCGGGGGGCGGCGGTACCGGGCGGGGGGCGGGGCCAGGAGGACGTGACCGGCGGGGGGCGGCCTTCGCAGGGCCCGGGGGCCTGGCCGGGGGGGGGCGCGGAGTCGGGGGGGGGGGCCCGGGGGACTCTGGGAGGGGGCAACGGGGGGTTCACGGGGGGTTCACGGCGTCCTGGGGGAGTCCCCGGGGGTCTTGAGGGGGCTGGGGCTGGGGCCCCGGGGGGCTGGGGCCCCGGGGGGCTGGGGGGGGCCCTGGGGGGGTCCCCGGGGGTCTGGGGGAGTCCGGAGGGGTCCGGGGTTGGGGCCCGGGGGTCTGGGGGGGGGCCTGGGGGGGTTCCCCGGGGATCCGGGGGTGTCCCTGGGGTCCGGGGGGAGTCTCCAGGTGGCTCTCAGGGGTTCTGGGGGGTCTTGGGGGGGTCTCTGGGGTTCCCCCGGGGGGGATGCGCACCCTGCGCTCTGGTGCGGGCGGGCGCTGATGCCCGGCGTTGGCTCCGTGCTGCTGAGCCCCCTTTGCTCTGCCCCTCGCCCTGAAGGCGCGCCGGAGACTGTGGTGGAGCTGCGCGAGGACCGTGCCTGCTATCAGGCTGCCTCTCACCGCTTCTGCTACACCAACACGCGCGCCCCGCAGTGGCACGACATCTGGACCAGGGTGCAGGTGAGGGGGTGGGGCAGGTCCTCACCCCGGCACGGCAGCGCCTGGCCCAGCCCCGGCAGTGCCCCTGTGCGCTTCCCCCCCGTGTGCAGATCCGCGTCAACAGCAGCCGGGGCATCCGGGTCACCCAGGTGGACAGCGAGGAGGAGCTGAGGGAGCTGGAGGAGTTCAGGGTGTGGAATTTCCTCTTCTCCTTCCTGAAGGAGAAGCTGAACAACACCAGCATCGACGTGGATCTCTATGGCAAAAAAACCTGCCTGAAGGTCGAGGTGCCGGAGGCCGGCACCACATACTGCGTCATGCTGTCCCGGCGTACGTCTGCTCTGCCGCAGGGCAGTGGGGCCAAGCGCTGGCACCACTAAGGGGCGGCGAGGACCGGGCACGGTCCTGGTGTGAGGGCCAGCAGGGCCGGTCCCCACAGCAAAGGGAAGCGGGGCTGCAGAGGAGGCCCGCCTTAGTCCCCCAGGGTGCAGAACGGGGGGCACAGAGTCGCACACATGGGGCGCTTGTCGGAGGCTTGCTCGGGCACCGCCTGTCCCCACTCGTTGTCAGTGTGTTGGGATGGAGCTCGCGCTGAGGGCGCCCTGCCGGGGTTTCTCCCAACCTGGGCTTCTTCTCTTCCCAGGGTTTGACCCTAAACTGTTCCTGGTGTTCTTCCTGGGCCTGTTGTTGTTCTTCTGCGGGGATGTGCTGAGCAGGTGAGTCCCCTCCTCTCCCCTGTGAGCCGGGGGCTGAGACGTGCTGGATTCGCAGAGCAGCTCTTTTCTGCGTGCTGCGGGAAGGCCGAGGATCCCCGCCTGCCTCCCTCCGCCTGCCCAGGGGACGCCAGGCCTGCTCCGGGGGCTCTGTGGGGCTCTGGGCCATTTCCCCACACCGTTCCCAGGATGCGCGGTGCCTTTCTCTTGGCACCAGGTGCTGGGGTGCGCAGAGCCCGGCTGCCCTTGCAGCCTGCAGGCTCCTGGGGGTCGCTCCTAGTGGGTGTTTGCGCACGGGCGTCCCGCAAGCTGTAAAACACTTCGTGCACGTGCGATCTCTGCAGGAGCCAGCTCTTCTATTACTCAGCCGGGATAAGCATTGGCTTGCTGGCCTCGCTGCTCATCGTCTTCTACGTCATGTCCAAGGTCATGCCCAAGGTGAGAGCGTGAGGCTGGCTGGGGGCGAGGTTGCTCGCAGCAGCCCTTTCTACACCCGCACGCCCGTTCTGGTGAGCGTGCGGGGTTTTGTGGCCTCGGGGTGTCGGGCTGTGGGTCCGGCTTTGCCTGGAGCAAGGCTCGGTAGTCGGGGGAGGCAGGCACGGGTGCCCTCTGCCAACAGCTCCTCTTGATTCTCCCGTCTCTTTTCCTAGAAAAGTCCTGTTTACTTACTTCTGGTAGGAGGCTGGTCCTTTTCCCTCTACCTGCTTCAGCTCATCTTCAAGAACCTACGGGAGATCTGCAAGTCCTACTGGCAGTACCTGCTGAGTAAGCGTGGGCCCCTCAGACCTGCCGGCTCTCCAGTTCTTGCAGCTCCTACCAGAGCCTCAGCTCGCTGCTGGGGAGCGCTGGGGCTTCCTGCCCCCCTCGTCGCTGCAGACATTGTGCTTGTGCTCCTGAGAGGCAAATCCCAGCGCTGGGGCAGTGCCCCAGCTCCCGATCCCTCTGCTCCCCTGCAGGTTACATGCTGCTCGTGGGCTTGGTGAGCTTCGGCGTGTGCTACCGGTACGGCCCGCTGGAGAACGAGCGCAGCATCAACCTGCTCTCCTGGACCCTGCAGCTCCTGGGCCTGCTGCTGATGTACTCGGGCATCCAGATCCGCCCCGTGGCCTTGGCCTTGGTGCTCGTAGCCGTCTGCGCCAAGCACCTGGACCACCCCGTGCAGTGGGCCTATGCTGTCTACAGGTGAGCGCTTGCACCCCAGCCTTTGCTTGGGCCAGGTGAGCTGCTGGGTGGAGCCCGTGCTGCAGAACTGGGGCATTTTTGGTGGTGTTTTGGGCTGGGGCGGGTACGCTGGGGGGCTGTGCCCCTCCCCTCCTCCCCGGGTTGGTGTGGGGCAGCGCCGCGCTCCTCGCGTGTGGGAGCCTCCCTTGGGAGTGAGGAGCCGCGAGCTCTGCTCCACCGCCGGCTCTTGGCCCAGCTCCCTGGGGTCTGGACCCGCGCTGGGCGCCCGGTCTGGGCTGGGAGGGCAGTAGCTGGTGCTGCGCTGCTGGCAGGAGAGCGCAGAGCGCCCGGCTGGGGCCGAGCCCCCCCCGCCTGCTGACCGAGGAGGAGTACCGCATCCAGGGCGAGGTGGAGACACGCAAGGCCCTCGAGGAGCTTCGAAGCTATTGCAGAAGCCCGGATTTCTCTGCCTGGACCGCAGTGTCCCGCATCCAGTCTCCCAAGAGGTAACGTCCCATGACAGTGTGGTCAGGAGACCTCCTCTGGGTGCTTCGGAAAGCCCCGAGTCACTCTGTGCTGCCACCTCTGGCTTCAGAGGCACAGAAGATCCCCGCCGTGTGGGAGCAGGGCGCCGTGTGGGAGCAGGGCGCCGTGTGGGAGCAGGGCGCCGTGTGGGAGCAGGGCGCCGTGTGGGAGCAGGGCGCCGTGTGGGAGCAGGGCGCCGTGTGGGAGCAGGGCGCCGTGTGGGAGCAGGGCGTGCGGCTTCAGCCCTGGCCCAGCCTGTGCTGTGGCTCTGCCCGTGGCGTTGCGTCCCAGAGCACTCAAACTCCTCACCCCCAGCTCCCTGCATGCCAGGACCTCGCAGGCCACGCGGACGTGATGGCACAGCCGCGTCTTGGTGGCTTCTTCCCAGGTTTGCTGACTTCGTGGGTGGCGCCTCTCACCTCACCTCCAGAGAGATTTCTTTCCATGAGCAGGAGTATGGCCTGGGTGGCAGCTTATTTGAGGAGCAGCTCTTTGAGGAGGAGGAGGAAGATGACTCCTTTGACACAGACCACAGGAGTTGCTCCCTGTCCTACAACCGCCTGGATGCTGATTGAGGTCAGCTACCCCGGACCCTGGAAGGCGAGAGGCAGAACTGCTGGAGTCACCCTGCTTCCCTGACACCTGCGGTGCCCAAAGCCGTGTTTACAGGGGACAGCTGGTGTCGTCTGTGCCCATCGCCTCTGATCCCACCCCAAGCGGGGCTCCTGTGAGCCCTGCAGCAGAGCCGGGCTGGAAGGAGGACACGGGGAGCTGGCGCCCTCGTTTTCCCCAGGCAGTTCCAGCCAGGCTGAGGCACCAAACGTCATCGCAGCTCTCGTTGGCAGAGGGTTGCAGGGGCTGGTCCTTGACCATGAGGTCTGTGTTGCTGCCGCAATGTAGGACACTGGTCTGGAGTTGAGCTGGACTGGAGCCACCCTGGCTTTTGGGGTGTGTGCTTGCGTGCCTCCTGCTGCACACCTCGGAGGGGCAGGGACCTCCTTCCCAGGCCTTGGCGCTGAGCTGCCTCCTGTGTGTGCTGAGCACCATGCCCCTGCACTGTGGCTGGCGGGGGGGAGCCCCTCTCCCCCCACCTCGCTCTGCCAGGGCGTCTCCACCTTTCAGGGTGGGGATGGAACAAAAGGTCCACCTCGCGTGCAGATGCCTGCAGGAGACATGTTCATAAAGGAACTTTGGACCCATCCTGCCGGTACCTGCGTGCTCAGCACCTGCGTGCTCAGCACCTGCCTGCTGCGAGGCTGCAGTGTGGGGCGAGCACACCGGGGGCAGCTGCTCCTCCTCCTCCTCGTGCTTACCAAAGGTGCCCGAGGGCTGCAGCTGCTGAGGCTGCGCCTCTGACTTGGCGTAATCCCCTGCAGCTACCAAAAATCCCCCAGCGCTTCCCAGGCAGAGCCCCAGCTCCGTGGACGGGGGGCTCCATGTGCGTGTCAGAGCTGGGTGTGAGGCCCCGTGCCCCGCGGGTCGCCCCCAGCACCCCTCGCGGGTGCTGGCTCAGCCTCCCCTTCTCCCAGTGCGGACGTGCGCCCTGCCCAGCGGGGTGCTGGTGCTTCCGTGCCCTTTCCTCCTGGTGCCAGCCGGCACCGGGCGCCCGCGTGCTCCCGCAGCAGCACCTGGGAGTGCACCCACAAAGTGCCTGCGCCGGGGGGGTGCCGGAGCTGTTGCACTGCTGCTTTCAGCCCCGTCCCCACCACGCTCCTCTTGCGGCCAGCGCAGGGCAGGAGGCCTGGCAAAGAAGCCTGGATGAAGCAGAGGTCTGGGGGGGGGGGGGGGGGGGGGGGGGGGGGGACGCCCAAATCTATGCAACTTCTTGTGGGAGTGTGGCCGTGGGGTTCGACAAGCCCCGTGGTTGGTGATAACATCGGACTCAACGATGAGGCCAGGAGGAACGTAAGGTGTATAGGAGGAACAAAGAAGGGTGATTCAGGAGACGCCTTGCCGTTAAGGCATGGAAGTTGCTGGGTGTTTGCTGTTGTCAGGCAAAGTTGTTGACCAATGAATAATTAGTGAAAAAGTACTGCTGTAGAGCGAATGGTGTGAGAAGGGAGCCTGTCCTCAATAAGGGGAAGCCGAAGTTATGTCATTAATAACGTAGTAGCAGTTACTGATCCTAAAAGAGCCCTGGTATCCGAGTGGTCTTTACGCCACAACTTCTTTGCAATAAAACTGCCCTCCGGTAGCCTCACTGCCCTGGGCTGCTCCCCTACCCCTACCTTGCCGTGCTGCTGCCCCTGCTTATGCTTTTGATTTATTTCTGGCCTAGGTTTGCTCTGCTCCAGCACTGAGCTTTACCCCCGCGTGAGCAGCCTCTGCTGATGCCTCCCTCTGTCTCCTTGGTGTGCTTAATGCAGGTTGGCGACCGAGTATATTTTTTTAATAAAGGTATGTTTTCTAGTTAACGAGCCTCCTTTATTATCTCCCAGCACCCCTCCTCTGCCCTGGCCCCTCCGCCCACGGGAGCTGGCTTGGCCCAGGACATCGCCCAGTGCCTGGGGACGAGGAGTGGGGAGCGGAGGCAGCACCCCTCCACTGCTGGCTCCATCCGGGTGCCTTCACCGCAGGAAAGGCCGGGTTCCTGCCAGCTCCGTACCTTGCCCCGGTTTCCCGGAGCCCCGGGAGGAAGCTCCCTTTGTTTGCCTGACCACAATTAAATTTCTCTCCTTGTTCCTGCTGGAGGGGAGCTGGGGGAGCACAGCAGCGGGCTGGGACCCTGCGAGGGGGGCCCGGCGGCTTTGGCGTGCTGCGTGCCTCAGTTTCCCTGCCCTCGGCCGGGCTCCGTGCCCGGGGGGAGGGCCCTGGGCCCCCGCCCCCCCCGTGGGCCGGCCGGGGCCAAGCCCCAGCACCGGGATCTGGAGCAGCCCCGGCTCGGCAGCTCCAGCAGCCGGTGCCCTGCCAGCGGGAGGTGAGTCCCCGACCCCTTTGCAGCCGCTGGGGATGGGGCTGGGGGGGCAGCACCCCGGCCACCACCCCACGTCTCGGGGGGCTTCACGTCCCCAGGGACGCCCGGCACGGGGGGGAAGCCCCGGGACCCGGCATCGCGGGGCTGCCCCGGGGCTGCGGGAGGGGGTCTGTGTGTATGTGTGTGGGGGGGGGGGGTTGGTCCGAATCCCCCCTCAACAAGCCCGGTTCTCGCCCCGGGGGTCCCGCAGCCAGCAGCGCGGGGGGGTCCGTGCCCAGCGCCCAGTCCGGGGGGAGGCTGCGGAGCCTCGTCCCGACCGCTCCCGTCCTCCCGGGAGGCTGCTCCCGGCGGGGGGGACTCCATTGCCCCCTTCGCCCCTTCCCCACCTCGCCGCCGGTGAACTTTCCCCGGGCCCCGGCAGCGGGGCTGGGTTTACAGCCCTGGAAAGGGAAAGGTAAAGCGGGGCTGAAGGTCGCCGGGGTGCGGAGCCTGGGGCTGGGTGGAGCGGGGTCAGAAGAGCCCCGGGGTGCAGAGCGCCCCCAGCCCGGCCCCTGCCTGCCCGCCCGCCCCCGGCTCCCCCCTGCCAGGAAAGAGGAAGCGGAGGCTGAATTCATCCCTGCCACAAGAATAGGACCCAGGTGTCCCGGCTTCCTGGCCAGGCTCCTCGCTTCCCCTGCACCAGTGGGTAGGAGCCGGGCATCCTGCGACCCCCCCAGAACTTCCCCAACCCCACAAAGGAGCACCTGGTGCTGGGGCTGCTGAGATCCGGAGGCGTTTTGGGGAAGGGTCCGCAGCCCCCACCTGCTCTGCCCCAGGTGCCCCGGAGCTGCCCGGCCATGGAAGCCGCCGCCACGCTGCTGGACGCTGAGGCCGTCGGGGACCTGGTGCTGCTGGACCCGCTCACCGAGGAGTCGCTGCTCCGCACCCTGCAGGAGCGCTTCCGCCGCAGTGACATCTACGTGGGCGTTGGGACGGGGACACGGGGGCTGGGTTGTGGGCCGGGGGGCTGCACGGGGCTGCACTGGGTTGGGAGGGGAGCGCCGGGATCCTGGCCGGGTCCTCCCGGCCGTGCATGCACACGCGCTGTCCCGCTTGCCCGCAGACGTACATCGGGGATGTGGTGATCTCGGTGAACCCCTACCGGCCCCTGCCCATCTACACCCCTGAGAAGGTGCAGGAGTACCACAACTGCAACTTCTTTGCCGTGAAGCCCCACATGTGAGCACCAGGCACCCTCCTCAGTCCCGCTAAGGGCTTCGCCCACATGGGGGTCCCAAGGCTTCAGGGGCTGGGGGAGTCGACTCGGGGTGTCCCTACAGCCAGAGCCAGGGCTCTCGGCACTCCCCTGAAGGCCCCTGGGTCCCCTCCAGCCCCCTTCTGACCCCTGCTTGCCCCCAGCTACGCCATCGCGGACGATGCCTACCGCTCCCTGCGGGACCGGGACCGGGACCAGTGTATCCTCATCACCGGTGAAAGCGGCGCCGGCAAGACAGGTAGAGGCTGGGCCCCCAGCGGGGCCTTGCGGGGCTGCGAGGGGGCAGTGGGACAGGCGAGCACGGCCCTGGTGCCGACGGCCCCTCGCCTGCAGAGGCCAGCAAGCTGGTGATGTCCTACGTGGCGGCCGTGTGCAGCAAAGGGGAGGAGGTGGACAAGGTGAAGGAGCAGCTCCTGCAGTCCAACCCCGTGCTGGAGGGTAAGCGCCTCGCACCCTGCGCCCATCCTGGGGCTCAGCTCAGCCTCCCCAGCCCCCCCCGACCACTACTGCATTACCCCATCCTCCTCCCGCAGCCTTCGGAAATGCCAAAACCATCCGCAATGACAACTCCTCCCGCTTTGTGAGTGACCTGGCAGGGGGTGGCGGGGAGCGGGGCTGGGGGCACGGGAGCGGGGCTGCCGCTCCCTGCTGGGTCCCTGGCCTTGATCCCAGCCCCGTCCCTCAGGGCAAGTACATGGACGTGGAGTTCGACTTCAAGGGCGAGCCCCTGGGAGGGGTCATCAGCAACTGTGAGTATTGACTGACTGCCCCCCCCCGCCCACCGGCGTCCTGGCCCTGTGCCACGGTGACGCTCACCCCTCCCTGCAGACCTGCTGGAGAAATCCCGCATCGTCCGGCACACCAAGGGCGAGAGGAACTTCCACATCTTCTACCAGCTCCTGGCCGGCGGCTCGGCGCAGCTGCTCCGTAGGTCTGGGCCCCCAGCACGGGGGGCTCGGGGGGGGGGGGAGGGCAGGGGCTTGGGGGGGCTGTGGCTGAGCCCCCTCTGCCCCCCCAGAGCAGCTGAAGCTCCGTCAGGGCTCCCAGCACTACGGCTACCTGAACCGGGAGAGCTCCAACCTGCCTGGCATGGACGACGCAGCCAACTTCCGTGCCATGCAGGTACCATCGGGGGAGCGTGGGGGCCGGGAAACTGTGACACCCCCCCTCCCCAAATGCCCTGGGGCCCTCCCCATCCCCTGAGCTGCCCGTACCCATGCCCGTGCCCAGGACGCCATGGCGGTCATCGGCTTCTCGCCCGCCGAGGTGACGGCGCTGCTGGAAGTGACGGCCGTGGTGCTCAAGCTGGGCAACGTGGAGCTGAGCAGCTGCTACCAGGCCAGCGGGATGGAGGCCTGCAGCATCGCCGAGCCACGGGGTAGGGCCTGGGGTGGGTGGGGTGGGACAGGACGGGACACGATGGGATGGGATGGAATGGGACGGGACGGGACAGGACGGGACAGGCCCCCCCACTCAGCCCCAGCCCCGCACAGAGCTGCACGAGATCTGCGAGCTGATCAAGCTGGACCCCGGCACGCTGGAGCAGGCGCTGTGCTCCCGCACCGTGAAGGCACGGGATGAGACTGTGCTCACCGCCCTCAGTGTCTCCCAGGTGAGCGGCACCTCTCCCCATGCCCCATCACCCCCCCGCTGTGGGCTCATGCCCCAGGAGCCGCCCGGGATCTGCTGCGAGCCCTGCTCCCCTCACCCCAGGGCTACTACTGCCGGGACGCGCTGGCCAAGAACATCTACAGCCGCCTCTTCGACTGGCTGGTGAACCGCATCAACACCAGCATCCAGGTGAGCGCTGGGAACCAGCCCCCCTCGGGCCCCCGTCCCCTGCCCAGCCAGGGCTGGGACGTGGCTCAGCACCCCACCGTCTCCCAGGTGAAGCCGGGCAAGCAGAGGAAGGTGATGGGTGTCCTGGACATCTACGGCTTCGAGATCTTCCAGGTGAGCAGCAGGACCCACCTGGGCCCCTCCAGCTGCTGGGGGGGCGTAGGGTAGGGCTGGGGGCTCCAGCATGGACCTGTGACTCGGGGCCCTTCTCTCGCAGGACAACGGCTTTGAGCAGTTCATCATCAACTACTGCAATGAGAAGCTGCAGCAGATCTTCATCCTGATGACCCTGAAGGAGGAGCAGGAGGAATACGTCCGAGAGGTACCCCTAGCTCATGCCACTCGGGCTGGCTGTGGCCCTGAGGAGCCTCGGTGGGACAGGGATGGGGAAGTGCCGTAGACGGCTCTGCAGCACGTCCCTTCCTCGCCCTGCTCCCTGCCGGGAGAGGATTCAATAGCAGGAAGGCAGGGAGGGATTCGGGATCCCTGTCCCCACAACTGGACATCCGGTTCCTGCCCCACATCAGTTGGGGGTGCCTGTGGGGCAGGATCCACGCAGTGCGTGTCCAGGGGTCCGCATGTCTGACCCCCATCTGCTCCCAGGGCATCCAGTGGACGCCGGTGGAGTTTTTTGACAACGGCATTATCTGTGACCTGATCGAGAATGTGAGTTGCCTCCCACCAACATGCGGGGGGTCCGGGTCGGGGTCCCAGCTCCCCTCCCTTGTACCCTGTGCAAGCCGGGGCTGAGCCTGGAGTGGACCCGGGCCGGGGTGGTTCGATGGAGCCCCTGGTCTGTGCTGGCAGTGTTTTGGGGCGCTGGGTGCAGCGTGGGCTGGGGCTGACGCTGTCCACCGCGGCACAGAGCAAGTGCGGGATCCTGGCCATGCTGGATGAGGAGTGCCTGCGGCCCGGCGTGGTGAACGAGGACACCTTCGTCACCAAGCTGAACCAGCTCTTCGCCACCCACAAGCACTACGAGAGCAAGGAGACGCAGAATGCCAAGCACGTCACGGACCTCAGCCTGCCGCAGCGCTGCTTCCGCATCCACCACTACGCCGGCAAGGTCCGCAGCACCCACGGGCACCCGTGGCCCTGTCCCTGGGTGCAGCCAGGGCGCCCAGGTCCTCTTCCCAGCTTTGCACAGGAGATGCCTGCAGGGCTGGGCTGGGGCAGGGGCTGCGGTGCCTTCCTCTGTTGCCTACTCTCTCCTGCCTGCGCATTCCCCTGTCCACAGGGGTGGTGGGACCCCAGGTAATGACCCTGCTCCCACACCCAGGTGACCTACAACGTGACGGGCTTCATCGAGAAGAACAACGACCTGCTCTTCCGTGACCTGTCGCAGGCCATGTGGGCTGCTCAGCACACGCTGCTGCGCTCCCTCTTCCCCGAGGGCGACCCCCAGAAAGTCTCCCTCAAGCTGCCCCCCACTGCCGGCTCCCAGTTCAAGACCTCGGTGGCGACGCTGATGAAGAACCTCTACTCCAAGAACCCCAACTACATCAGGTACCGGCCCTGGGGGGACCCCGCACACCAGGCACGTGGCGGGAGCCCCCCTGTGCCCACCACCACCCTCCTCCAGGTGCATCAAGCCCAACGACACCAAAACGGCGATGCTCTTCACGCCGGAGCTGGTGCTGGCACAGATCCGCTACCTGGGGCTGATGGAGAACGTGCGGGTGCGGCGGGCGGGCTACGCCTTCCGCCAGCTCTACAGCCCCTTCCTGCAGCGCTACAAGATGCTGGGCACCAAGACCTGGCCCCACTGGGCGGGCAGCGACAGGTATGGGGGGCATCGGACCAGGGGAGCATCCCACAGCCCCACGGCTGTGGGGTGGAGGGGTCTGAGCAGCCTTGTGCCCCTGTTGTGCAGGGAGGGGACTGAGGTGCTGCTGTCGGAGCTGAAGTTCCCCCCCGAGGAGCTGGCTTACGGCTACACCAAGATCTTCATCCGCTCGCCACGCACCGTGAGTCCAGGCAGGGGGGACCCAGCGCAGGGCAGGGTCTGATGCAGGGTGGGGACCTGCCCCACAGACCTCGAGCCCTGCTGTGAGCCCCGAGCGCATCGAGGGGGCTCCTGGGCGATGTTGCAGCCCCCAGGGGCTCCCCACAGCTCGCCCTCACTCTCTGCAGCTCTTTGACCTGGAGAAGCGGCGCCAGGAGCGCATAGGCGAGCTCGCCACCCTCATCCAGAAGACGTTTCGGGGCTGGCGGTGCCGGACCCAGTATCAGCTGATGCGCAAGAGTCAGATCATCATCTCTGCCTGGTTCCGGGGCCATGCGGTGAGGAGGGGATAGGCAGAGGTCCTGGCTGCACTGCACCCTCCCCCTCTTCATCCCAAGAAGGAGTGATGTGGCAGGGGGGAGCGCTCTGCACCCCCAGGAGCCAGCCTGGAAAGCGAAGCCCAGGCTGGGCACTGGGGGAGGGTCCCCAGGTGAGAGCCCCCCTGCTCACCCCACTGCCCCCACACTCCCCCCTGCAGCAAAAGAACAGGTACAAGCAGATGAAGCGGTCGGCGCTGCTCCTCCAGGCATACGCGCGGGGCTGGAAGGTGAGGGCTGGGCACCCTGCGGGCACTTGGGGCTGTGCTCCAGGGCCGGTGGCTCTCCCAGCATGGGCAGGAGGCATGCGGTGGGGGGTGTGGGGGGCTCTGCGGCTCTGCCATGCCCTGGGGAACCGGGCTCATCCCATCTCTCTCCATCTCTCCTTCCTCCTCTCCTGCCTTTCTCTCCCTCTCGCTCCCTATGTGTGTTGGTGTTTCTCGCTCCACCTCTGGGCTCCTTTGGGCTCTGACTCTCCCGCTGCAGTCTCGCAGGCTCCTCCGGGAGCTGAAGGTCCAGCGCCACCGCCACCTGGCCGCCAGCACCATTTCTGCTTACTGGAAAGGGTACAAGGTAACGGGGCCAGCCCCGCCGTGGGGCCATGTGCCTGTGAGCTGCTCTGTCCTGCTGTCCATCCGCTGCACCCAGGGCTGTCTGTCTGTCTGCCCTGGCCCACCCTGTCGGGCTGGGGCGGCTGTCCTGTCCGTGCAGGGCCAAAATGGGGGGCGGAGAGGGTGGGGGGGCATGCAGACTCATCCCAAAGGGACCCGTGGGATGGGGGGGATGTGGTGGTGAGGTCCCAGTGCCCGTGCTGACGGCCGCCTCCCCACAGGTCCGCAGGATGTACCGGCGATATTTCCGCTCCGGCGCCAGCACGCGCCTGGCCAACTTCATCTACCGGCGGCTGGTGAGCGGGACAGGGGGAGAGGGGGCTCAGTGCCTTCCTGCCCCCCCAGCGGTGGGGCTGGGCCTGGGGACCTCCCGACCCACTGCCGTTCCCCCTCCCCAGGTGCAGAAGTTTCTCGTGGGGCTGCAGAAGAACCTCCCGCCGATGTCGGTGCAGGACCGGACCTGGCCCCCAGCACCCTACAAGTTCCTGGCGGGCGCGAACCAGGAGCTGAAGAACATCTTCTACCACTGGAAGGTGGGGGCACTGGGGACGGGGGGGTTGCGTGGTCCTCGTGTCCCTCCGTGCCAGCGGCGCTGCATGTCCCCATCCCTTGGCAGTGCAAGAAGTACCGGGACCAGCTGACACCACAGCGGAAAGCCCTGCTGCAGGCCAAGCTCTGCGCCAGCGAGCTCTTCAAGGACAAGAAGACGCTCTACAGCAAGAGGTGCCGCCTTGCCGGGGGGCTCGGGGCTGGGGAGGGGGGCGTGGGGATGGCACCGGCTAATGGCCCCTGTCCCCAGCCTGCAGCAGCCCTTCCAGGGCGAGTACTTGGGGCTGACGCAGAACCCCAAGTACCAGAAGCTCCACGCCGTGGCCAGGACAAGCTGGTGATGGCTGAAACCGTGATGAAGGTGAACAGAGCCAACGGCAAGGTGAGCCCCGTCCCCGTCCCCGCCAAGCTGGGGGGGCTGTGGTGCCGCACTCACCACCACCACCCGCAGACGGTGCCGCGCCTGCTGCTGCTGACCACCGAGCACCTGGTCCTGGCCGACCCCAAGGCCGCCCAGCCCAAGACCGTGCTCAGCCTGAGCGACATCCGCGGCGTCTCCGTCACCCCGCTTCTCCGACGGCTTGCTGGCCCTGCACCTCAAGGAGGTACCGCGCTGCTGGGGGGCCAGGGGGGGCAGGGGGGAGTCCCGGCAGCACTGACCACCCCCCCCCTCGCCCCGCAGACCTCCACGGCGGGGATCAAGGGCGACCTCCTGCTCGTCAGCAGCCACCTCATCGAGCTCATCACGCGCCTGCACCAGACCCTGATGGCTGCCACCTCCCAGGCCCTGGCCCTGCACATCACAGACCAGTATGGGCGGGGCCGGGGTGGGGCCGGCAGGGGCGTGGCTTGCAGGGGTGGAGCAGGGTGGGTGGGGCGGGGTGGGTGGAGCTTGGGTGGGTGGGGTGGGGTGGGTGGGGCTTGGGTGGGTGGGGCTTGGGTGGGCAGGGTGCAATGGGTGGGGCTTTCAGGGGTGGGGCTCTGGGTGGGGCAGGATTGGAGGCAGCTGATTGGGCAAGAGGGGAGGGGCGGGGCAGGGTGTGTACCCCCTGAGCCCTGCCCCCTCGCCCCCCCCCAGGTTCTCCACCCGCTTCCAGAAGGGCGACATGGCCATCACTGTGGTGGAGTCGGCCAAGGGCAGCAACGACGTCCCCGTCTGCAAGAAGCGGGGCAGCCACAAGATGGAGGTCCTGGTCCACTGAGAGCCCCCCCCTGCCCACCAGGCACCCCCCCACACACACACCTCGCCCTGCCCCACTGGGCCCAGCAGCAGAACTACCGCAACCCCATTAAATGTTTTTTTTGGTGTCTGCATGCAGGTGGTGTCGTGGGGACGTGGCCCTGTTTGCGGCACGGGAGCACTGGGGGGACCCAGGCATGGGAGCCCCAGGATGTGGCAGCGCGGTGCTGGGGGGAGGGGGGCACAGCCCAGCCCAGGGACGGAGCCCCCCCAGCCCAGCGCCTTTCCTGCCGCCTGATTGCGGCGAGCGCTCGGCTCGGCGGTGATTGGAAAGGCCCCAAATTGTGGCCACTTTTCCCATTAAGTGGGAAAGCGGCTCGCTCAGCTGCAGGCGCAATTTCTGGCCGGCTGCAGGCAGCTGGCGCGTGAGGTCCCTGCCGCCTGCGCTGACCACCCCCATCTCCCACCCCCCCTGCGGTCAGCCCGCCCCGCTGCAGGACCCCCCTGTTGCACCCCCCCCGTCAGTGCAGAGCCCCCCTTGCTCCCACACTGGAGCCACCTTCGGGGACTGAGACCACGGCCAGGGCAGTGCAGGGGGACACCAAGGAGCCACTGCACGTCCCTGCTGCAGCCCTGTGCCTGCAGGGTCCCTGTGCAGCTCCGTGCCCCCCCCTTCCCCTCACTGCCTTTTCTCTCCTGCACGCGTCAAAGCTCCAGGAGAGGGATTTTTTTTCCTGTCCCACACGTCACCTGCGTTAACTTCGAGAGCTGACAACTCCCTGTCACGGCGGCAGCAGCAGCAGCAGCTCCCCGGTGGGCCTGGAGCGAGCGGTACGCTTTGCTGTGCACGGGCTGCATGTGCGGGCACGTGTGCCGGGGCACTTGGGCAGTGCGTGCACATGTGGGGGGCACGTGTGTGCACGGGGGGTGCCTCCGAGGGCTTGCCATGCTCCCCATGCCCCGGAGGGGCTGTGCCACCTCCCAGCACAGGGACCCCCCCGTGCGTGGAGAGAGGCCAGAGCCGTAAACAAGCCCAGGGCACCGCTGCTTTTCGCGGCTGCTTGGCACCACACGAGAAGGTGTTATTAATTAATTAGGCCGTCTCTGGCCAGGCTCCGATTTAATTAACGTCCCCGGCACTGCAGATGCTGCCCTGCCCCGGGCTGTGGTGCCATGTGAGCCACCGCGCTCCCGCTGCCGCCTCCCTTCCCATGGGGCTGCCGCAGCCGCCTGTTGCAGGCTTGAGTCTCGACTCGTGCCAGAGCTGGGCTCCCTCTGGTCTTTCCCATCCCCTCGGCTTCCCCCCATCGCCCTCTCCATGTTGGCTCAGCTGTGGGGGGTTTGGATGGGGGGGTTTGGTTGGGGGGGGCTGCTCCCTCCAGTGCTGGGGGGAGCAGGATCGAGCCTGGAGGCTGAGCTGGGCCGTGCTTGGAGGGGCTGCAAGGGGTCAAGCCCCCATCATCCTGGTCACAGAGGGGCTTGGGGGAATGTGGCCACACATGAGGCTGGATCTAGGGCTGCTGGGACCCCCGGAACTGGGCATGCCACTCACGGACAGTGCAGGACCAGGACCGGGCAGGTGGGGAGAGCCCCAGGACAGGACAGGAGGCACGGGTGGGCTGCACAGGGAGAGAGTGCGTGTGCATGTCTGTGCATGCCGAGCAGCCTGTGTGCTTGTGCACAGGTGTGCATGCACGCACCTGCGTGTGCATCCCAGCAGCTCAGCCATGACCCACTGCGCCGTGAGCCCTCCCAGAGCCTGCCTGCACAGCCGAAGTGCTCACTGGTGGCTCTGGCAGCATGGCAGCGTGCTGGAGACAGGGGCCAGCTCGCACGGTGTGCATGCACACGTGCCAACAGGCTGTGGCATCTTCGGATGCGTGTCCCACCGCATGCATGACGTGTGCAGGGCCGGGGGCTGCGTGGGCATGGCGCTGGCTGCGTGCTGGCTCCGTACCCCGAGGCGGCACGACGTGGCGGGGAGCTGGTGAGCCCACGTGGGCGCACTTGGGCCGCGGTGTGACTGCGCGTGTAACGGGTGTCACGGTGCCTGCGTGGGCGTTGAGCTGCAGGGTGGAGATGCCACCCCCCACGGCCCCCATTGGCGGCTCTCCTCTCACCCACCCACGCCTTGCCACGGGCAGAGCCCCTTATTTAGCTCTGCACGGCTGCTAGCTCTGGGGTGCTTCACCTCCAGGCTGAGCGTGCCCGAGAGCCGTCGGCACAGCCTGTGGCCGCTGCCCGCTGCTTCTTGCTGCTCCGCAGCCACCAGAGGCGAGGGACGCGCTGCCCGCACTGCAGCTGAGGGCTGAGCAGGTCCCCGCACCCCGTGCCAGGTACCGTGGGGTCCCCCGGGGAGGCCGCTGCCTCCGCTCCTCGCCCAGCGTGGGCTGGGGGAAGGCGAAAGGGAGCTGGAAGCTGCAGGAAGCGCTGGGCCGGGAGGAGAGAGGGGTGAAGGAAGGTGGGGAGGGCTTGGAGGGGTCACTGGAAGCCTGGAGCTGGGACCTTCCTGGGGGGCTGTGGCTGTTGCAGGGTGAGTGTGTGTTGATGTGGGTGTCTGTGAACGCGTGCGAGTGTGCAAGGCTGAGGGGGTGCTTGTCATCTCTGTGTGTCCGTGCTCCGTCCTGCATGCGTTTCCACTGCCCCAGCTGGCGTGTGGCGGCACAAACCCAGCACAATGGGCATGGGTTTTGGCATGGGACCCCCAGCTCTGCAGTGCAGCCATGCTCTGCCCCCCCCCTCAGCACCTCTGCAGTACATCTCCTGCACTGCAGCCCCCCCACCGCGTTCCCCCCCCCTCGCCCCCCAGTTTTTCCCCATGCCCCCACCGTGCCGCAGCCCCCCCAGCTGGAAAGGGGCTGGGGAGCGTTTGCTCGACTGCTCCAGTAACGCCGGCTGCCCCCGGGCCCCCATCTCTCGTTCCGCTGTTTTCCCCTCCCAAAACCTTGCCCCGGTCCGCGCCATCCGGGGGGCGAGGGGCGACCCCGGCCGCTGCTGACCCCTCCCGCAGGTCGCCCGCCCCGGCGAGGATGCGGAGCCGCGCGGTGCTCGCCCTGCTCGCCTTGGCCCTGCCGCTCGCCCTCGCCCGCTTCGCCGCCGCCCCGCCGCCGGGCCCCGCGCTCCGCTCCCAGGTAGGGCCGAGCCGTCGGGACGGCCGTCGAGGAGGCACCGGGCAGCCCCCGCCCGCGCTCACCCCTCCGCTTCCCCGCAGAGCGGCCCCGGCCCCGAGCCGCTGCTCCCGGTGCTGCCCTGGAGAGCCCGCGGCGGCCCCGGAGCCGCCTTCACCGCCCTGCTGCAACTGCTGCGGGAGGAGGACGCCGGTGAGAGCCGGGGGGGCGGTCCCGGACCCGGTCCCGGTCCCGGACCCGGTCCCGGACCCCGCCCCGACGGCAGAGCTCAGCCTCCCGCTTGTCTCTTCCAGGTCCCCCGGCGCTGGCGTCTCCCCAGAAGCGTAAGTCTGCTCCGCTCCCGGACGGTGCCAGCCCTGCAGCGGCGGCCGAGGGGGGGGTCCCGGGGCGGGCATGGAGCGGGGCCGGGCCCGGTGGGCGCTGACACCGGGCTCTCCCCGCAGGGGACATGCACGACTTCTTCGTGGGGCTCATGGGGAAGCGGACGGTGGAGCCCGGTAGGGCGGCGGGGGAAGACCGGGGGGCGGCGGAGCCGCAGCGGAGGGGCTGACCGCAGCCCCCCTGCTCCCCAGGGCCCCCCCCGGACGCCCCTAGGGCCGCCGGGTCCCAGCGCTGGGCAGCGTGAGGAGGGACCGGAGGGGCGGCGGCGCCGGGACCCCCCCGCCGGGCTCCGTTCCGGGCATCGCGGGGGGGCTCCGGGGGCCGTGTCCCGGCGCCTCGGAGCGGGCGGCGGCTGCGGGGCCACCAGGGCCCGGAGGCGAGCAGCGACTGCGGAGCCGTCGTGGGAGCCCGTCGGGGCCGGGGCCGAGACCGGGACCGGGAGCGGGGACGGGACCGGGACGGGACCGGGGATGGGGACAGGAGCGGGGCCGCGCTGCCGTCCGCGCTGTACGGGCACCTGCACACAAACAAGCGGCCCCTCGCCCTGGCTCTCTCTGTGCCTCCGCTGCGCCTCGACGGGACCCGACGGGCTCGGGGCGGCCCCGAGGAGGACACGGGGAGGAGACGGAGAGGACGGGGGGCGGGGAGGAGGCACGGGGCGGGGGGGCTGCTCATGGGCCACAGCGACCCCCCCCACACACCTCTCCCCCCCCCACATCCCCCCGCCCCACATCTCGACCTGCCCCATCTCCCCTCGTCGTCGCCCCCCAATTCCCCCCGCCGCCCCCAGCTCCCCTGCCCGCGCTGTTCCAGCCCCGTTAACCGCCCCCGGCCCCGTTGCCCTCCCCCCCGCCCCGTGCCCCCCCCTCTCCCCCCCCGCAGTTCCCCTCCGGGCCGCGGCGGCGCTGTGGCCCCGACGGCGGGGCCGGGCGGCGGAAGGCGGCTCCGGTGGCGGCCGGCGCGGGCGCTCGTCGCGGCGGCGGCCGGCGGAGGGCGGGGCGGTGCCTTTGTGTGAGCGAGCGGCGATGGTGCGGGGCGCCGGGCGGGTAAGGAGCCCCCCCCCCCCCGGGGCCGCCCCCCACACACACACCCCCAGCCCCCGGGGCCGCGCCGCCCCCCTCCGCCCCCGGCTCCTCTCGCCCCCCCCCCACCCCGTTACCTCCCCTCCCTTTCTACCCCCCCCCCCCCCTTATCTGACCCCCCTCCCCACCCTTCTGACCCCCTCCCCCCCGTGGCTCCCCTCGGTGCCCCCCCCACGCGTTCCCCCTTGACACCCCCACCCCGTGGTCTCCTACCCCCACCCCCCCTGCCGAGCCCTTCCCTGCAGAAATCGCGGCAGCGTGGCCAATTCCCACGTCCCTGTCGGGGCTGGTTGGTGCCCCCCCACCGGTGTCCCACCGCCGGTGCCCCCCCCCGGTGCTCATTCCCTCGGTGGTAGATCCGTGCCCCCTTCCCCTCGCCTCCCCTCCACTCCCCCCCATTGCCTGGTCTCTTAGCCCCCCCCCAGCACCCCGGAGTGGGGGGGACCTTTCCGCAGCTCCCCCTGCACCCACAGACCCCCCCCCCAGCACCCCGGGGTGGGGGGGACCCTTCCGCAGCTCCCCCTGCACCCACAGACCCCCCACCCGCCCCAGGGTGGGCAGGGGACAAGGGGCAGGCCTGCGGGCGCACCCTGGCCAAGCACCCCCCAGCCTGCGCCCCCCTCTTCCATGCTAAGGAAGCGCCAGGGCGCTGGCGTGGGACCCCCTCAGCAAACTGGGCTTTTGAGACACGCTTCGGCTGGTTCCCCTTCGTGTCCCCACACATCGGGGGCTTTCAGTGCCCTGGGTGCCGAGGGTGGGCTGGGAGATCGTGAGCAGGAGGGGGCGGCCAGCCTGGGGGCTGCAGGATGGGCCGGGAGGTGGTCCACAGGGGGCCCAGCGCTGTGGTGGGGAGGGGAGGCGAGACCCCACCAAAGCGCCCACGTGGGCACGGGGAAGACCCGAAGCGAGGGTGGGCAGCAGGGGGTCTGGGGGTAGGGGTCTGCGAGGCAGTGGTGCTGGAGAGGCCTGGAGGTGAGGCCCCCCCCGTCACTCGGTGGGCGGCAGAGCTGAGCGCGGCGCCCAGGATGCAGCAGGAGCTTCGGGGCATCGCCAGCAGAGCCGGCGGCTTTTTTCTTTTATTTCATGGTACAAGAGGGGTTCCGGTTCGTCTCCACCTGAGGAGCTGCGCTCGTTCCCAGTCGCTTGTCAGGAGGGGGGTGTTTGAGGTAAGACTGCCACGACACCTCTCTGGCTGTAAAGCTGTTAAAGTCTTTGACGTTTTACTCTCTGCAGAGCCCCTTGCCCTGCCACTTTCTGGATGCCAAGCACCTCCTGCGGCTGATGAGGGCGTGAAGAAGCAGCTGACCAGGACAGGGACCCCCAAGCAGCTGCTAAGATGGGCATGAGGATCAAGCTGCACAGCACCAACCACCCCAACAACCTGCTGAAGGAACTCAACAAGTGCAGGCTCTCTGAGACCATGTGCGACGTCACCATTTTGGTGGGCACCCGCTCCTTTGCCGCACACAAGGCTGTCCTGGCCTGTGCTGCAGGCTACTTCCAGAACCTCTTTCTGAACACGGGGCTGGACGCCGCTCGGACCTACGTCGTGGACTTCATCACCCCGGCCAACTTCGAGAAGATCCTCAGCTTTGTGTACACCTCGGAGCTCTTCACAGACCTGATCAACGTAGGCGTCATTTACGAGGTGGCGGAGCGGCTGGGCATGGAGGACCTGCTGCAGGCCTGCCACTCGACCTTCCCTGACTTGGAGAGCTCGGCCATCCCCAAGCAGCCCTCCCTGGCCGTGGGCGAGGGCCGGTCAGGTCCTCTGAGCAGCACCTCCTCCGAGCAGAACCATTCCGTGGGGGAAATCCGGAGCAGCGGGGAGCATTTCGGCGCCGAGCGCGGTTACATCCTGCACGGGGAGGCAGTGGGCAGCTACAAGGAGGATGACAGGAATAACGCGAGCGAAGGCAGCCAGGCCCTTGCCCTGATGCAGCAGCAGCAGCCTCCCAAGACGGAGCAGGAACCAGATGCGGGGCAGTTTGCTCCTGCCGCAAGCGTGGCAGCCCAGCCCAGCCTGGGCAGCATGAACATCGTCGTTCAAACCACCACGAGCTCCTGCCAGCAGTATAAAGTCCAGAGCAACGGTGACTACAGCAAGGGTGGCTTCTTCACCACCGACACTTCCCTGGACATCTCCACGGGAAGCAACTCCTGTCCCAGCAACAGCGACCACTCCAAAGAGCAGGGCTTTGTGCAGATGGATGAGCTTCAGCTGGAA
Source organism: Cygnus olor (assembly GCF_009769625.2). Taxonomy (NCBI): domain Eukaryota; kingdom Metazoa; phylum Chordata; class Aves; order Anseriformes; family Anatidae; genus Cygnus; species Cygnus olor. The sequence continues at coordinate 2,131,605 of NC_049197.1, forward strand.
GATTTGGCTGAGGACGAACTGCACTTCGAAGATGCCAGCGAGGAGCTGGGCCCGTCAGAAGAAGTCATTGAGCTGAGCGACGACAGCGAGGAAGAGCTGGCCTTTGAGAACGACAGCCGGGATAGCAAGGCCATGCCCTGCCAGGTGTGCAAGAAGGTGCTGGAGCCCAACATCCAGCTGATCCGCCAGCACGCCAGAGATCACGTTGACCTGCTGACCGGGAACTGCAAGGTCTGCGAAACCCACTTCCAGGACCGGAACTCCAGGGTCACTCATGTTTTGTCCCACATTGGCATCTTCCTCTTCTCCTGCGACATGTGCGAGACCAAGTTCTTCACCCAGTGGCAGCTCACCCTGCACCGCAGAGAGGGGGTGTTCGACAACAACGTCATCGTCCACCCCAGCGACCCGCTGCCGGGGAAGGTTGGCATGTTTGGCGGAGGATCTGGCTCGGAGCTGGCATGCGCCGCCTGCGGGAAGCCTTTGGCCAAAGACTTCCACACCGTCCGCAACCACATCCTGGACCACGTGAACCTGAAAAGCCAGACGTGCGGCGTATGCGATCAGAGGCACGTGAGCCTCTGCAGCCTGATGTGGCATGCCCTGTCTCACTTGGGGATCTCAGTCTTCTCCTGCTCTGTTTGCGCCAACAGCTTTGTGGACCGGCACCTTCTGGAGAAGCACCTGGCCGTCCACCAGAACGTGGAGGAGGCCCTTTTCCGCTGCCACTTCTGCGGGCAGAGCTTCAAGCTGGAGGCAGCGTACCGCTACCACGTCAGCCAGCACAAGTGTGGCAGCGGCCTGGACATCCGACCCAGCTTCGGTGACCGGCTCCAGCCGCAGGGCCTGCAGAAGAGGAAGCTGCCTGAGGAGTTCCTGAGCGAAGACCTGGCGCTGCAGAGCCAGCCGGGCAACAGTAAGTACAGCTGCAAGGTCTGCGGGAAGAGGTTTGCCCACACCAGCGAGTTCAACTACCACCGGAGGATTCACACCGGAGAGAAGCCCTACCAGTGCAAGGTGTGCCACAAGTTCTTCCGCGGCCGCTCCACCATCAAGTGCCACCTGCGGACGCACTCAGGGGCCCTCATGTACCGCTGCACCGTGTGCGGCCACTACAGCTCCACGCTCAACCTCATGAGCAAGCACATAGGCGTGCACAAAGGCAGCCTCCCCCCGGACTTCACCATTGAGCAGACTTTCATGTACATTATCCATTCCAAAGATGCGGAGAAAAATGCAGACAGCTGATGGGGTGAGGCAGGGCAGGGCCAGCAAAGGAGCAAACGCTCGCGACAGAAGCTGTGGAGAAACGTCACTTATTTTATTTAATGGTCAGGCGTCATGGATGGAATCCTCTTTTTCTATTTTTATTATTATTTTTTTTTAATTTTTGGCCTTGCTAGGTCTTTTTAGATTGGCATTGTACAAATCAACAGCACGTAAGCTACATCACTGTTTCTGAGAAGTCCATCATGTTTACTTACCTCTGATCCTGTTAGAGGCCAATGAGTTTTGTGTTTTTAGCATTTCTCACTAGGTTTTGAATCTAGATTTTATTTTTAAACCTTTTAGCCCACTTGACTAGGCTAACCCTCAGTTTGAGCTTACCCACAAACTGATGCTGCTAAGATATTTTGACACCTGACCTCAGTAGAGAGGGACAGAGCTAGAGCAGGATGGTGCTGGACTTGAAGAAAAAGAAAAAAGACAGGAAAACAAAGACTCGTTCTAGGCATCACTGGGGTTCTGCTGCTATTGTGAGGAGAGTCTGTGTCACAGGATCGGCCTTGCCACCATGGCTCCACTGCAGGGGAGATGAGCAGGCAGTGAGGCGGGATGCCAGGGGCACGCAACAGAGGGCGGCTGGGGGCCCTGGGCATGTTGCTGCCATGCCCGTGATGCTGCTGCTGTCTTCAAAGACCCCGTTTTTGGACAAAGGGAAAGGAAGGAGCCGGCCACCTCGTGGCAGGGAGCAGCCCGAGCAGGGGGCTGCTCAGAGGGTATGGGTGCTGCGAGCAGGGAGGTCCCATGGAGGAATGGCCGAGCGAGGCAGGGCAGCAGCTCCGTGCTGAGGGATCGGCTGCTTCCTAGGAGGCGCTTTGCAGCGGCATCATCGTGCCCGGCTTTTGCCAGCTGCTGAGGGCGTGCTGGCATCTCCTCTGTTCTTGTGCACGTGGCGCTTGCTGCGTCCCAGGGCGTCGTGTTGGAAGCTGCAGGAGAGCAGCGTTGCTGAGGCTGCGTGATCCCAGCGCATGAGCACAAGACAAAACCGTGGCCTTATCTCTCCGTCGGTGTCGTCGGGAAGGACGGAGCTCTGCCAGAGGCGTGGCCCCCGCTGCTGCCACCGCTGCCGCCATGGGTTGCCGCATCCCGGACGTGTCTCCTCGCCAACGAGCGCTGCAGGACGGTGTTGGTGCCGATGTGAGTTCGTTCGCCTTCTGTCGCGACGCCGTGACCGCGGCGTGTACCGGGGCAGCCACTGGGAGCCGCGTGTGCTGCAGTGTGGGCTCCCGGGGCCGGGCCGGCCCTGCCGGCAGTGTTTACACCAGGAAGGGTGGGACCGGCTCGTTCCCATGCTATCCTGCTGTGGGGCAGAGGTGGAGAGGAACATATTTTCCAAATACCACAGCGTGAGTTATAACTGCCCTTAGGTAACTCATACTACCTCACAAACAGGAAGCGCTTTCAAGCCACAGTCGTCGTAAATTGGGCTCCTGTGCTTCTGCAAAGATATGCTGTTACAAAACAAAACTAGTGATTTGCAAACCCTGTGAGATCACCCTGCTTCCCCCTCCGCTCGAAGGGGCAACCCGCAGCCCAGCATGGTCCGGACGCGTGGTTCGTGAGCTAGGAATTCCTGGGGATTGCTCCCCCCGCTCCACTGTGGCCTTGGGCAAGTCACTTCACCTCTTTGCCTCAGTTTCCTCATCTGTAAAATGAGGGTGGTAACACTTGTGGTACCGACCTACCTCCCTGGAGTGTGCTGAAGATTACTGGCTCACATCTGCAAAGCGCGTGGAAGATGCAAAGCACCTCGTGAGTATTAACATGTAGCATCCGAGGAGATGACAGCCTCCATCCTCTCCTGTCCTGTAGCGGTTTCTTGAGGTACAACGGCCACCCAGCTGGGTCATTCTACTCCTGTTACAGCCTTCCCCATCGAAAGCAACTCTTCCTTTAGTCCCATCCAAGTCCTGTGGAATGAGCTACGTAGCAATACAAGGTGAGGGGAGACTGAAACTTGTGGGTTGAGATAAGGACAGGGAGATCTCCCTCCACTTGCCATTATGGGCAAAACAGCCTTGGCTTGGGGAAGATTAATTTATTGCCAGTTAAGAACCGTAGAGCAGTGAGAACTAAAAGCAGACTAAAAACACCTTCCTCCCATCCACCCTCTTCTACCTCCTCTCCCAAGCAGTGCAGGGGAACAGGGGCTGCGGTCAGCCTGCAGCGCTTCCTCTCCACTACTCCTTCATCATCACGCTCTTCCCCTGCTCCATGCAGGGTCCCTCCCACGGGATGCTGTCCTTCCTGAACTGATCCCACGTGGGCTCTCTGTGGGCTGCAGCCTCCTTCGGGCCACATCCCCCTGCTCCCCCCTGGTCCCCTCCAGGGGCTGCAGGGGAACTCTGCTCCCACACCTGGAGCACTGGCGCGCCCTCCTTCTCCCACTTCGGTGTCTGCACAGGGCAGGGGCAGAGGAGCCGACCTCACTTGGGAGGAAAAGGGGAAGTGGAGGCTGCTGAGGGGTTCGCATCCTTTCCCCCATCCGTGTCATGTTGGCCAGGTTTGGGCCAGCTGACTGCCTGCTGGAGATGCCTAACGGGACTCGTCCGCTTGGCACTTTGGTGCGTGCAGTATGTTTACAGAGGAAAATAGGTACTGATATGGTAGGTGGCTCGTGTGGGAGATGGGGGAGGTGTCTGTCAGCCAGAGTTGCGCTTCCCGAGTGCTGGTTGTGGGGTGCTGCTGGTCAGCCAGTGGCCTTGGTGCGGGACCCCCGGCAGCAAGGAGCCGTGCCCACCCTGCTGGCTCAAAGGGAAGAGCTCAGGAGCCGTGTTGGGGGCCGGCAGCACGGCACTGGGGGGCTCGTTGAGGCACAGGGTCGCCTCCGTTGTCCTGATGGTGGTGAGGTGTGCTGGTGGATGGCGCCCTGGCATGTGGGGAATGGACGTGGTCTGCTTTGGAGGTTGTTATGAAGGATGTGAGGGAGGCTTGGGACCACTGAGTCTTCAAAGCCTCAAGACCCTCCTGAAATGCCCCAGGAGCTTCAATGAGCTTCGGGACGCCTCGGGGCACTGGTGCATGGTAACAGCCTGCAGCCCCGTGTCTAGCTAAGCTGTGAAGCAAAAGCCTTTTGTGCACATAAACCAAAAAGAGAAGCTTTTACACTGAAACAGTAGCGGGCAAAGCAAGCCCACCCTTCTGAGCACAGGGACAGGAAAGCAAAAGCCCACCCCGTCTTCTGCCGGCTGCTTTTGGTGTGTGGGTGGGGAGAGAGCGCTCAGGTCCCTGATGTTTCTGTCTTGGTTTCTTCCCTGTGTGGTCATGAATTATTCCCACGTGAAGCTGCCTGTGATTGGCAGCGAGCTCTCGTTTGTGGAGGCAGTGTGGGAACGGGGCCATGGCTGAGAGGGGCTGAGGGAGCTCTCCTCCCCTGTGGTCGGGGGGCTGCATGGCATGCCCCACACCGGGCCTGGCCCCACATCGGGCCCGGCCCCACACGGCCCCTCTGCCAGCCCCACCAGGCCTGGGATGGGGCCCCAGCAGCCCCCACGGCGCTGCGAAGGGTGCTCGGAGCTGCCTTGCTCCGACCCCTGCAATGCATCACGCCGTTCTGGTTTGTCCTCCCCTTTCTCGAAGGATCTGGGTCTCTTAACAAAATAATTAAGCAGAAGAAAGGAAAAAAAAAAGTTGAATTGCTGTCTAACCTTTTTGTTAAGTTAATAGTAGGTACTGACCTCCTGATATTTAAGTGTTTACTATCTATTTGCTGTAAAGTTTTGTATATTTTGTAAACTTTCCCCCCAAATAGTAGATGTCTAAAATCGTTGTACATTGGGTTCTTTTATACTCCATTGTTCAGCACAAAGTGTGGTTTTTATTTAGAATAATAAAATGAAAAATGTTGACGTCTTGTGCCTTGTTTCTCTAGTAAAAACAAAATAATAATTCTTTTTATAGTTAGCCAGTGCCAGGAGCAGGTGCTGGACAAATTCAAGCTGGGGACGAGGCCCAGGAGCAGCGGGTATTTGGGAAGTGCTAAAGGAACGTGCTGCTGGGACAGCTTCCCATGAGAGGGGACAAGGGAAGGCTGGGGGGGAGTCAAGGGGAGCTGCAGGACCTGCAGGGTTTTGGAGCCAGGTCTCTGGGTGAAGCTGTGGGTGAAATAATTCTGCCTCGTGCTGTCCGGGGTGGGTTGTGAGGCCGCTCTGGCCTCCAGCACTGTGAGCTGCAGTGCACAAAGTTCCAGATGCATTAGGAGAGTTTTCTTCAAAACAAAACAAAAGTTTAATAGGTCAAATACCAAGTTGTACATGTTTAAGTAACTTGAATATAGTGCTGTCCGGGTTATGTCATGTATCAGATGTCTTGCTATTGTGTGCTTATCTTCAGTTTCTTCAGTGAGAATGAGAGGGCATGAGCAAAGGAAGCCTTGAGAGGGTTGGGCCCGGAGCCGTGCTCAGCTGGCGGCTGCCTCCGCATCCCCTATTGAAGGGGCTGCCCTTGTGTCGGGGGGCTGACTTCTGCCCTGGCTGCTCAGCAAATATTTCTGTGACAGAGAAGGATTTGTCTTTTCCTGCCCGGGCCGGTCCCCTTCTGGAGGCGAGCAGGGACATCTCTGCGCAGCAGTCCTGGGGCGTGCAGCGGGGGAGCAGAGCGGCCCCCGGCCAGCCCCACGGTGACCGTGGGTCCGTGTCAGCCCGGCACATCCTGCCCTCCGCTGCTGGAGGCGAGCATCCTGTCCTCGGATCCGGTCCGATTTGCTTATGCCTTGCTTTTTTAAAAATGTGTTTCTTAAGCAGCTCAAGGCCTCCAGATTTATTAATTCCCTTCCAGCGGCTGCCTCTCCTTCACCTTCCCCTACCCAGGGCTTGACCCACAGCATGTGACTGAGCCGAAGCCAGATGAGGAGGAACTTTCTCTGGATGCTCCAGTTCCTTGCAGCCCGTGCTCCGAGGATGTGTGCACATGGAAGTGCCACAGTGCACGCCTTCCATGTGACTTTGATTGAGAGGGACTGCATGTCAAGGACTGCCAGAGCCTGCCAGTACTTAGAAAGGTGCCCAGCGGCTGAGGAACCCGACACGAGATGCTTTAAAGGAGGCCGGTGTTAATGAGCTGGGTGTCCTGCTGCAGTATGCAAACCAGGAACCCTAACTCGATTCTCCCCAGTCATGTTTGAAGGCAGACTTGTGCAGCGAAACCCAGTTCTAATTGTCCCTAATTTACTGCTGGGTTTGAACAATCTCTCTCAACGAGTTGCTGATGTTGAGTGGTTCCTCCCCTGGTTAAAGCTCAGCTCTGTGTCATGCTCAGCACCTCCGGGTTTTGTTGCCTTCATTTCTGTAAAATCAGGCTTTCAGCTCCCTGCCAGGTGCTGCGAGGGAAGGTTTGTCTTTCAAAGGCATGAATTTCATCTTGTTCCTGCTCGGGAAAGCATCAGGGCAGAAGGGCAGTGTTCATCCCATACCTTTGCAGCAGGATATGGCCAGAGCACACGGGTAAGTGAAAGTAGGGGCTGCAGAAAACCCTGGGCTAAAGGAAGAGGGCAGCGTGTTCCCCACCCTGTGTGGCTGTGGGGAAGGTTGGGGGCTGCTGGGGTCGGGTCCCTGTGGTGGGTTTGTGGGCAGGCTTCGGAACAGACAGAGTACAAGTGTTTCTTTGGAAAACAGGAAATATCTCTTTCTCTTATTCTTTTGTTAGCAAAACAGATCCGATAGGGCAGCACATCAGAGGCGACGTGTCTGCGACTCCCTGCACCATCTAATTTCACGTCTGGCACTCTGCCCTTGCCTTCAGAGCACAGTAGGTGGCCAGCCAAGAAGTGTTGTTTAAAAGCAAAGTGTCTGCTTAGCACCAGGGAAAATAATCTTACTGACCGCAGTGAGCCCAGGGAGCTGGCCACCCCCCTGGGGCCAGCCACAAGCGGGCAGTCCAACGCCCCGCTTAGTTGGGGGGGGTTGTTGTCCTTCGTGATGACTATGGAGTGCTGTGTGGTGGAGGAGGAATTGTCTGCACCTTTCTGGCCGGCTAGGTCTTTGGGGATGTATTTCACCACGGCAGAGATGAGCTTGCTGCGGAAGTTTTTGCTTAGGAAATTGTAGAGGATTGGGTTGACCACGCAGTGGAGCAGGGTGAAGCAGTCTATGATGTCGTAGAAGAAGTAGAGGAAGTGAGCGAATGTGCAGTGGAGGATGATGTGGTTGCCGTCAAGGGTGAGCAGTGTGAGTGTGACGTGGAAGGGCAGCCAGCTGACGAGGAACACGATGATGTAGGCGTAGATGAGCAGACAGTGCTTCCTGCTCTCCGGCTTGGTGCGCTTCAGGAACCTGGCCGTCAGGATGTTGAAAACGGTGATGATGGGGAAGGGGATGAGGAACCCAATGATGGTGGTGGCCAAGCTGACTGCCAGCGCCCACTCGTCATAGGTCTCGAAGGGGGCCATGAAGATGCAGATGGGCTCTCCGGTGTTGACCAGCTGCATGTGAGCGACCTCCAGGAAGGGGATGGCTGCTGCCAGGACCCAGCTGCAGGCGCAGATGATGCGGCGTGCCCGGTGCTGGTGCTTACGCCAGAAGAGGGAGGAGCTCGTCAGGGACACGTAGCGATCCACACTCAGGCAGGTGAGAAAGAAGATGCTGGCATACATGTTGGCGAAGTAGAAGTAGTGCGTGAAGCGGCAGAGGAAGCTGCCCCAGAGCCAGGTGTAATCCAGCATCACTTCCAGCATCCAGATGGGTAGCGAGAGCAGCACTCCGAGGTCGGCAATGGCCATGTTGATGATGTAGAGGTTCACCAAGCTCTTGTTGCCCCGTGTCTGCCAGTTGACCCAGATGACGAGGAGGTTCTCCACCAAGCCCACCACGAAGATGACCAGGTAAAGGATGAAGAGGACGACCCGCTTGACATTCTCATCCAGGCTGAACTCGCAGAACGTGTAGGTGTAGTTGAAGAGGTGGAACAGCTCAGACCAGTTGTGGTAGTCCCCATACTCATTTGGGAGAGTGGGCGCTTCGCTGGGGGCAGCGGTCGTCTCAGCCATTCTGGTAGCTGCAAAGAAAGGGAGAGCAATGAACTGCGGAGCCCTTCGGCAGGGGCAGAAAGCTGCAGCCACGCTGGGAGTCCTACCCCTGCTGGGCGCTAGAGCCAGGAAGCATCTGCACACTCAGCTTCTTGGTAACTTCAATTTCTGCTCTTGGCCATCCCAAATGACGACTGAATTGCAGCACCTGGGTATGGGACACAGGGGTCTCACAAAGACCCAGCTGTGGGTGTCACACTATGAGACTTGTTTGAATTAAGCTGTGAGACTTGCTCACCAGGTTTTGCTTTATATCCCTCTGCCTCCTTGCACTGAGGGATGCTAGAGATCCCTCCCCCCCCCCCCCAAAAAAAAAGATGTTATTTATAAGGGGCAGGAGCTTTCATTTAGACGTAAGAAAAGATCAAAAGAGAAACTCAGACAGAAAATCTAAGTGGTTGCACTGAGTGGGGTGGCTGGAAAATAGAGAAAAAACAGCTGGTCTCTCCTGGTGAAGTTCAGTCACAGGGGGAGGTTCTGGAAGTACGTACGTATTTTTTTTAATCCTATGGGATTTTATTTCGATGGGTAAATTCCTACATCATCCCTCCAAAGACGCTGCATCAGCATTGAACGTTAACCTCACATCGCAGACAAATGCCAGCCGCAAGCAGCAGCCTCCCAGTCCCCCAGCTGTGTTCCCGCTTCCATCCCTGTTGGACCACAGCCAGCCGTGGCCGTACCCTGGGGACACGCAGTGCTGGGGACCGGCAGGTGGCAGAGACAAGGACCCAGTCAGGGCACCTGCAAGCCCCGAGGCTCAGCAACATCAGCGTGGGCATGGGGCTGCAAGCCTGGGAGCCTCCCTTGCTGCTCCCTGCAGCTGCCTCCGCTCCTCCTGCGCTCAGGTCCCCCTGGCGCAGAGCTGGTGGGATCCCCACTGCTGCCGCCCTGCCCTTACACGCAGAGGTGCACCCCAGCGCTGCGGTCAGGATCACAAAGCATGCAGGAGACCGCAGCAGCAGCCTTGCCCCCACTGTGGTGTGCAGGTGCTGTGCAGCCCAGATCGGAATGCTCCCGCGCTCCTCCCTGCCGCGCACTGCACTGGATCCCCTCAGGGCTCTGAGCAGGTACCAAAACTGTGAACTTAAGGGAAATGTAACAGCATCCTTTTATTGCCACAAGTGTGAAAGCCTGTGGATCCCAGCACGGCTGCAGCCGCACAGCAAAGGTGCCGTGGACCCTGTTGGAGAACTCCCAAGGGGACCCATCCCCAGGAATACCAAGTGCATCGCTGCACCGGGGCACCCCACAGCACCACACGGGGCTCTGCGCACCACAACCAGCGCCCCCAGAGCACCAGCCCTGCCCAGGCGCTGTCACCCTCCTGAAAGCTTTGGCGAGAAGCCCGCAGGGCCAGAGCCTAGCTGTGCCCGGGGCTTTCGACTCCCGAGGCAGCGGTGGGAGAGGGGCGCGAGGCGTGCTGGCTCACCGGTGGGCGTGCGGAGCAGCTGCGCGGGGCGATCCTCGCGGCACGGCGGCTGGCGCTCGTCTGGGCGTGCGGGGATGCGGCCGCCGCGGGGTGTGGGGTGGGCTCTGGGATCCTCCCCAGCAGGAAATGACCATGGCAGCCCGATATCCTGAGACAGCCCAGCGCGAGGGGACGTCAGACGCAGCTTCCAGCCCCCCGGTTTGGCGTGCACCTGAGGTCACGGTGCACTGGGGAAGGGGAGGCCTCGGGAAGGTGCCAGCATCAGCACCAGAGGGGCTCCGTGGGTGATTTGGAGACACCCCATCTGCTGCCTGCTCCACGCAGGACCTGGCGGCCACCAAGCCATGGGCCTAATCCTGCCCAGGGCTCGCTGGTGCTGTGGGCAGGGGGAAAATGAATCTGCTGGGAGCACCGAGGGATAAGGTGGGTTAGGGGGAATGTGCCATGCCTGTCCCCGAGGCATTGTTCAGGGGCCCTCAGGCTTTCCTTTGGGGAAAGAGCCCAAAATCGGCACACTGGGGACACAGCACATTGCTGAGGGGGCAGAGCAGCCACATCCCCCAGGGCACTGCCTCTGAGCCAGGATTTTAAGGGATGGGGGCAGCTGGAGCTGCGATGCCTCCTCAGCCGTCGGAATTCGCTGCAGATGGCTATCTCCACAGCAACACCTCTGGCCAGGCAGCAATTAATCAACCCAACGTGATTGCCTGGCAGTTTTGCAGGGGAAGGGAGGGGGCTTTAGCCTTGCCCCCACACTGGGGAGGGGGCTGATAGGCAGAACGTTTTGCATCGAGCTGCAAGTCCTGCAAAACAATTGCAGGAAATCTCCTTTTCAAGTGCAGACAAGACATTGTGATCAACAATCGGCTCGGAAGGAAGGCACGGCTGGAACAGGGAAGCATACGGCACTGATAAGTCGGCCCTTGCACAACAACAGGCCAGTCGCCAGCGACCCCAGCGAGCAGGTACCCCGGCCCCGCAGGGTCCCAGCCTCTGTTTGCAAAGGGGAACTCAGGGTTTTGGTCCCACCCCCAGCACCGCAGGGTGCGCTTTGCCCCGCGGCTGGCACAGGGATGCCATGCTGTGCCGTGGGCCGGGAGGCTCGTCCTTTGCTGTGGCTGCACCTTCCCAGCAGGGCAGGGATGCGGTTTTGTTTCCATGTAACAGATCATGAAACTGAGGCAGGAGGAGATAAGCTGAGGGGAGTTACTGCCCTCTGCAAGCCCATGGGAAAGGCAGGAATCGGATCCAGGCCACGCACCGCAGCCACGGCCAGCAGGGGCCGATGCTAAGAGGGGGTGAGGAAGGGAAAGAAGCTGGTCCCAGCCCCAACAGCCCCTGGACTCTGTCCTGCCCAGCTGCAGCCATGGTGCTCTGCCCTGCAGGGCCAGGCACCAGCGTGAGGGCCTCGGGGTCATTTATTTGTTTTCATCTTCCTCACCTTCTAAGACTGGGGCATGTGATCCAGCTTTGATGGCACAAACACTATCCACTGTGGGCTGGCAATGCCTTGTCTTGGCATTTTATTTCCCAAGGGCTTAGGGAAGGACCAGACCTGTCTGTGGAGAGCAAAAGCGTTGGTAGATGCAGCAGGAAGGACCGAGTGACGAAGGTGACCCTGCAGCGGTTGGATCAAGAGCAACCTGAGGGACCTAAGGCTTTCCTGGGGGCGTTTTGGGGCTACCCGATCCCAGCCAGGACTTCCAGCTGCAGGAGCTGGTGGCATTTCCAAGCCAGCCGTGCCGCTGGGAGCGGGACAGGAGCTGGGGCAGGCAGCTCGGCTCCTTCTCCCAGTCTCTGCTGGGATGCTCCAAGGCCACCGGCACCCAAACGTGACCGTCTCCAGTGAGCCCAAGGGCCCCCCCCCCCCCTCCAGGGGCCCGCTTCTTCCATTTGTTTGGAGATAAATGGGATAAGAGGCTGCTTCCTCTCCGGAAAGGCACCGCTCCAGGGCTCGGGGCAGGACGGGAGGGGCAGCTGGGGGAGCTCAGCTCAGGGGGGGTGTCCCTGGGGCACCGGCACCGGAGAGACTTGAAGCCCCGCTGGAGCTTTTACCCCATGGAGCTGAATCTGGGCCCAAAATTCCCATGGGATTTGTACTTCATGGTTGCCGGCAGCAGGCAGGGCTGCTCTGGGACCAGCCATTCTCCCAGTGCTGCCCAGCATCGCCGCTGCGCTCTACACCCCCCCGGGGACACGCAGGGACGTGGTGCCATGCAGGCTGCTGGGGATGCTGTACCCGCCTGCCATGCCCAGCAAAAAAAAACCTGAAAGTTTTGCTGGCTGCTGCCATGGGGCTGTGGCACAGCGTGCATGGGGGCCACAAGTGCTCCCTGCCCGGGCTTCTCGCCCCGGTGCTGTCCCGCTCTTGCACACGAGGGAGAAGCACTGTGGGACTTGGGTGGGTGGGAGCCAGGCTGCTGTTAACGCTGCTCTTACCCCGCAAGCAAGTGCACAATCTAAGGGGCTTGTCTCCCAGCTGATCATCGCTAATCAGCCCTTAATTAGGGTTATGAAGGATGTGAGTTGCTGCCCACGCAGCTGATGTGCCGAAACCCAGCAACATCCACCTGGTGCCAGGGGAGCCTGCAGACAGTGGGGCCGTGCCGCTGGGGGCTTTGCACGGGGCCTGCACGGGGCCAGTCCCTGACTGCTCAGATGAAGCTGGGAGCTGGCGGCTGGGGATTTCTCCCCCTGTGTTAAGGGCAAAAAGCTGCCTGGGTGCTCCCAACCAGCTCTCAGCAGCTGAGGGAGGTAGTGAGCTAAGGATAAAGGCACCCAGAGCACTACAGAAGCATGTGGCAGCTCCGGAGCCTGTGGATCTGGCATGCGGGTAAGTGTTTGGCCCTAAATACCCCCCAAAACCAAATAAAAGCCTGGAGGGAGGCTGCACTGGGGTTGTCCTCCCTGCAGGCCGTGGCTGGTGGCCAAGGGACCCATGTCCGCACCCCACACGCCAAGCTGTGCGAGGTGTCATTGAGGCCTGGTGTCTGGGGAGGTGGGAAGCGCCGAGGAAGGCTGCTGCTGCCCGAGGGGATGCTGTGGGACCCCTGCAGGGCTGTCGGAGCAGAGCTGTCTCCACGGCCGCGGCTCCGATGCTTGCAGCTGCTCTGGACAAGGGCTTGGGTGTGCCTCGAGCGGAGCGGATGGCCCAGGACCGTGTCCCAGCAGCTTCCAGGTCCCTCTGAGGATGAAGCTCGCCACGGGAAGCCCCCTTCACACCAGCTTTATTGAGCAGCGTAACAGGGACAGAGACACACATCTCAGGGGCATGCAGGTATCCCCCCAGCCAGGCTGGGCAGGAAAAAAGTGATGATGGTGTCAGAGAGCCAGGCCGGGCAGTAGCTGAGCGGCAGGAAGGCGAGCCGGGCGTCCCAGCCGGCCGTGTAGCGGCTGCGGGGGCAGCGGGCGAGCAGCGCGTGCTCCATGCAGCCGGTGACGATGGACAGGCGGGAGCTGCTCAGGCGGTGCAGCAGGGCCGTGCGCCGGGCATCTGGGGGGGGACAAACGGGGGTCAGCAGCACAGCCCCGGGGGTGTGAGGGCTGGGGAGGGGGGGGGTACTCACAGGTCTCCAAGTAGCAGGGGCCGTAGACTGCCTGGGTCTCCACTGGGAGCCTCTCCCAGAGGCGCTCCAAGGCCTTCACCAGCACCCTGGGGTCAGTCATCCCCGTCTGGAAGCCGCCGGGTTCAATGATGGAGATCTGCACCCCGAAGGGGCGCATCTCACGCCTGGCCGGGGAGGGGGCCATCAGCACCCCAGGGACCAGGCATCACGAGGCAATGGGGACCCCCCTGACACCCCTCTGTCCCCCAGGTGGCAGCCGGGGAGCCCTCGCCTCTCCCTGAGGCTCCTCAAAATCCTTCTCTGCTTGCACAACTGCTGGCTCCAGCTTTGCCCAAGTTTCCCAACCCACGGGGACGTCTTTCACAAGCCCTCGCCGTGGCTCAATGCTCATCTCAGCTGTGGGGATGGGAGGCAGCTGGGCACAACTCAAAGCCCTGCGTGGGGAAAGCAGGGTACAACTGCCCAGCACACGGGAGCCCCGAGAGGGATGAGGCTGGCCTCCCCCATACCTGAGGGTGTCGGAGAAGGCCTCCACGCCGTACTTGGAGGGGCAGTACCCCCCACCGAAGAAGGCGATCCGGCCCATCACGCTCGCCACGTTGACCACCCGGCCCCGGGCTCTGCGCACCAGGGGCAGGAGGCTCAGCGTCACCTCGATGAGGCCGACCAGGTTGACGTCCAGCACCTTGACAAAGTCGTCCTTGCTCAGCCACTCATTAGGGGCAGTGGGGATAGCGATCCCGGCGTTGTTCACCAGCCCCCAGAGCCCTGGGAAGGGGATGAGTTGAGACAGGGTCTCTGTCCCCTTGCCACGCCCCCAGCCCCAGACGTGCCCCCCATCCTACCTCGGTCACCCACACGCTCCCGGACCCAGGCGGTGGCGGCAGCAATGCTGTGGCTGGAGGTGACGTCCAGGAGGACGGTCTGCAGGCGCTGCGAGGTGGCCGCCCGCAGCCTGGCGGCCCCCGGCTCCGTCAGGCAGCCCGCCAGCACCCGCAGCCCCCGCGCGTCCAGCTGCCGTGCCAGCAGGTTGCCGAGCCCGAGTCGCAGCCCGTGATCAGCACAAACTTCTCCGAGAGGCCGGGCACCGTCTGCCGCTCCCGGTGCCAGCGCCGCAGCCACAACAGCCCCGCCAGCACCGCCAGCCACAGCCACATCCTCGCTGGAGCTCGGCTCTGGGGGAAGGAAGAGACAAAGTGTCCCATGTGCTGCCCTGGGGTGAAGGCTGGGTCCTGGGGAGCGCGCAGGGACTGGTGGCGTCTGGGTCGGACCTGCACCCTGGGAGCTGTTAGTCTCAGCCATCGGACAGCTCTCCTGAGCACGTAGCGTTAGGGGCTTTTCACTGGTGTTGGGTGGTCTTCGGATCTCAGGTGCGAGGCCCTGCACTTCCCTGCTGGCTGCTGCCCATGGGAGCCCATTGCAGCCAGTGCTCCTCGGGTGGGTGCACTCGTGGCAGGTGCCGGTTTCAAAGCTCTCTGTCCTACCTGGCCCCTGCATCTCCCTCAGACCCCAACTGCCCATCCTGCTCAGCACTCCCTGGCTGTTTCCTTCTGGCCCTCTTACACATGAGCTTTTGTCCTCAGTGTGACTAAGAAGCACCAAGGAAGTGTTTTTGGTGGAGCCTTGCTGTGCTCCCCCCGAGCATGACACCGTTCTGCCTCTTTCCCTGCAGCAGCGCGGTGGGCTGGGGACCTTCAGAGCAGAGCCCACCTCCTCCTCAGAGCAAGCTCCTGCCTTAGCAGTGTTTGGATGTCCTTGAGCCAGCTGTGTCCGAGCCTTTCTATACCTCCCTCCAGATGTGCCTGACCCAGCCAGAGGAGCTGCACCTTGTGAACGCTGCAGCCCCAACCCTGGGGTTACCTGGGCAGGTCCTGTGCTGCTCTGGTCCCGCTCAGTGAAGGTCTGTCGCGGCCCATCCCGGTGTGGGGGCCATATAAATAGAGGCTGGCATGCAACAGCCTCAGCCCAGGTATTGAGCAGCAGCTGGGGGAAGAGCCAGAAACCCAAATTGCTCTGGGTCATCCTGCAGGAGAGGCCGGATTGCACCAGCTCCCAGCATAAAAGTTTGCATCTCCTGCAGGAGAGGCCGGATTGCACCAGCTCCCGGTATAAAACTCCATTTCTTAATTGCGATTCACTGCCTCATCTTGCACAGATCCATGTGCTGGGAGCTCTGCTTTGGCCTCTGGTAGCTGCCTGTGCTGGCAGAGCTGGCTCGGACCCTTCTGGACACAGCGCTGGGCTGAGTTTTTCTGGCTCAGAAGCCCTGGGGCGGCTGCTTTGTCCCCTTTACCCAGGGCAGGCAGCAGAGGGGCTGGGGCAAGCTCAGAGCAGCGAAGCGGGGCTGGGGGCTCCCCTGGCCACCTGATGCAGCGCTCACTCCCCTTTCCAGCCGCTCTGCCTGTGGGGCACGGAGCCGGCTGCTGCAGCTCGGAGCACCTGGGTGTCCCCAGCACCAGGGCACAGCGAAGCGGGCAGGGGCTGGTGCAGGCGGAGAGGC
Organism: Cygnus olor; assembly: GCF_009769625.2. Taxonomy (NCBI): domain Eukaryota; kingdom Metazoa; phylum Chordata; class Aves; order Anseriformes; family Anatidae; genus Cygnus; species Cygnus olor. The sequence continues at coordinate 2,147,408 of NC_049197.1, forward strand.
TCAGCACAGCCGTGCCGACACTTCTGTCCTGTCTCTCCTGGTGCAGGCAGGGGCATGGCCTCGGTGCGCTGTCTGAGGGAGGGGGCACAGCTAAAAAGAAAAGCCCTGCCGTGCAGGGAAGAGGACATTGTCTTTATTTAGCAGCAAACCTGTTTGCTAGCAGGTGACAGCGAGTTGCAGGATATACGCCAATCTAGGGATTTAGGAACTTCTCTGCACGGCTTCAGCTGCAGGGCGATGCCAGATCTCAGCCCCTGGCTGCTGCTGCCTGCAGCGGCCTCAGGCTTTCTGGGCAGGTTTGGGGTAGGGCCAGGTCAGGATCATGTCGGCGAGGGTGGAGGGCAGGTAGCTGAGGGGGATGAAGAGCAGCTTGGCGTCCCAGCCGGCCGAGTAGCGGGCGCGCGGGTAGCGACTGGTCAGCGCGTGCTCCATGCAGTCCGTGACCACCGAGAGGTTGGAGTTGCACCTATTCTGCATCTTCTTGGCTCCTGCCAGAACTGCGGAGGCAGAAGGGGCCCAGTGGGTGCTGAGCCTCGTGCCAAAGGCAACTGAACTCTCTGGCTCTCAGGGCGGCTGGACACCCTGTGGCCCCGGGGTGGGCTTTGGCTTCAGGGAGGGAGGACCGTTGCTTTAGCTTCTAGGTGGTGTACTTACAGTCCTTCAAGTAATTCTCCCCGTAGCCTGCTTTTGTTTCATCCGAGACCTTCTCCCAGGTGCTAAGAAAACACTTCTCCAGGTTCTCGGCACCGGTGATCGCTGTCTTGAAGTAGCCTGGCTCGATGATGCTGACCTTCACCCCAAAGTGGCGCATCTCAAGCCTGGAAGGATCCAAGCCCCGTGGGACCAGATTCCGGCAGCCAGCACAGGGTCGTGCAGGATGCACGGCAGCCTTGTGACAGGGGACTGTGGGGGGATCCTGAACACGCCAGCACACCCCGTGCCAGCCCCAGCACGCATCCGAGGTGGTTCATGAACAAATGTTTGCTGAGTCTGGATGGGATGGGGTCAGAACAGACCTCGGGGACATTCCCCCTGGGATCTGGAGCGAGGGCAAGGTCCAAGCAGGAGGTTTCCTGCCCGGGCAGGTGGTGTCAGCCTGGGGCCAGCAGCCTCCCCTGCAGCCAGGCAGATCCAGCACGCGGGGGAATGAAATCAAAGCCCTGCCACATCCTTCACCGTCCCCTCCCTTGGGCTGCCTCTGCGTGAGCTGGACTGAAGCCAGAGCAGAGGCTGCCAGTGGTGGCCGTGGGTACGGCACGAGGCGGCGCTCCGCGTGGGTGGGCGCTGCGTCCCCAAAGGCCCTCTTCGTGCATCTGGTGGCGGCAGCTAAAATAAGCCCACGTGTGCTCGCTGGGGGTGGCAGAGGAAGGGGTCTGCGCAGGTGAAGGCTCTGCCAGAGAAGTGAAGCAGCCTGAAGAACCAGCAGCGGGCTCCGCACGTGGACTTACCGGAGGCTGTCGGAGAAGGCCTCCACGCCGTACTTGGAGGGGCAGTACCCCCCACCGAAGAAGGCGATCCGGCCCATCACGCTCGCCACGTTGACCACCCGGCCCCGGGCTCTGCGCACCAGGGGCAGGAGGCTCAGCGTCACCTCGATGAGGCCGACCAGGTTGACGTCCAGCACCTTGACGAAGTCGTCCTTGCTCAGCCACTCATTAGGGGCAGTGGGGATAGCGATCCCGGCGTTGTTCACCAGCCCCCAGAGCCCTGGGAAGGGGATGAGTTGAGACAGGGTCTCTGTCCCCTTGCCACGCCCCCAGCCCCAGACGTGCCCCCCATCCTACCTCGGTCACCCACACGCTCCCGGACCCAGGCGGTGGCGGCAGCAATGCTGTGGCTGGAGGTGACGTCCAGGAGGACGGTCTGCAGGCGCTGCGAGGTGGCTGCCCGCAGCCTGGCGGCCCCCGGCTCCGTCAGGCAGCCCGCCAGCACCCGCAGCCCCCGCGCGTCCAGCTGCCGTGCCAGCAGGTTGCCGAAGCCCGAGTCGCAGCCCGTGATCAGCACAAACTTCTCCGAGAGGCCGGGCACCGTCTGCCGCTCCCGGTGCCAGCGCCGCAGCCACAACAGCCCCGCCAGCACCACCGCCAGCCACAGCCACGGCCCCATCCCGGGCAGGAGGTCGGGGCCCAGCGAGCGGAGCGGGGACACTCGGGGGGCAAGCGGGAGTAGGCACTGCTGCAGCCGCAACCGCTGGATCAGGCCCCCACCGACCTTGGACCTGCCCAACCCTGCAGGGCAGGGTAAATCAGTGCCGGTGGTGGGGCCGGATCTGGGGCCAGCGGCGCTGTGCCAGCAGCTGAGGCTGCAGCCGAGCCTGGGGAGGCACGGGCAGGGGGCTCAGTCCCACAGTGTGTCCCCGGCCCCTTCCAGGCCAGGTCCTGGGCAGGAGCGTGATGGTTTCCTGCCCCGTTCCGGTGTCGCCAGCTCTGTCGACAGCTGGGGCGCGCTGGAGGCGTCTCGCTGCCGGCACTGCCCTGGGCCGCGTCTTACGGCAGCGTTACGGAAGGAGCCTGAAGGAGCAGGCGCTGCGTTTCCCAACGCCGCTCGCTTCTGCTTTTATCATGGGCATCTGGTGGCTCTGGGAACCAGAGCTGGAGAGCAGCAAGAAGCTGCACTGAGCTTGTAGGCACACGCCTGCACAGGCAGTGCCCACAAAACACTCCTGCGCTCCTGGCGGCGGTGCTGAGCCTCTCCCTTGCCCCCTTGCAAACCAGCCCAGGGGCAGCCTGTTGTTGGCATGGGGCTGCAGCCTTTGTGTTTGGTCCTTGGGGTTTTGGCTGGGTCTGCGCCTACACGGGCACCCCACAGACCTGTCCTCCCAGCTGCCTGATGCAGCCCCCCCCGGCTGCTCCCCCTGCACGCACAGGGCACCAGAGGGGAGCACGGGGCAGCCCCTGCAGAGCCTGGGGCCAGCGAGGGCTGAGCTGCATTGCCCCAAGAGCAGGGCAAGCACCACACCGGGGTCTTCTGTGGCCAGGAAGGAGCTTTGGTCCCTCACAGCCCTCCCAGTCCCTGTGGTCGTTCTCCTCTGCCCGGCAGTGTTTGATGCCTCACCCATCCCCGGGGATGCCCCTGTCCTCCCCTTCCCTCTTGGCAAAGCAGGACCCCCCTGTTCCTTGCTGCTTGTGCAGCATGAAGCCCCTGAAAGCAAAGAGCAGTGGGCGGACGCAAGGCAGCGGCGGTGGCCACACAACACACGCAGGCACTCAGGGCAGTGTTGCTTTCTATGAAATGGCCGCGAACACCAACAACCGACTGGAGCGAGCGGGGCCCGGGCCGCACGCCCGATGCCGGGGGTATGAGCAGCACCATGCTGGGCACCGGCTGCGCCCTGAGCGCGCTCCTAGGTGGTGCTGGTGGCGAGCAGGCGGTCGGCCCAGGCGCTGGGCAGGTAGGACAGGGGGATGTAGAAGAGTCTGGCGTCCAGACCGCATCCGTAGCGAGTGCGCGGGTACTCGGCTGTCAGCGCGTGCTCCATGGCGTTGGTGACGAGGGAGAGCTTGGGGTTGGCTGTGACGATGAAATGCTGAAAATTGCTGCTGTCTGCAGAGGGGAAGTGAGAAGTGAGAGCTGGCCGGGCACCCCGCGCCACGCTGAGATTTAACCCAGTGAGGGCAGCACGTTTTGTTTTCCTTTCCCTGCCACAGGATCCCAGCCGCAGCCCCCTGGCACCCCTGGCACCCACACTCACAGGCCTGGAAGTACTGCTGCCCATACTCCTGCTTGACCTCGTCGGGCGCGCGGTCCCACGCCCGCACGATGCTCTGCCTCGCCTCGTCAGAGTCCAGGATGCTGGTCTGGAAGCAGCCGGGCTCGATGATGGACACCTTCACCCCGAAATCCCGGAGCTCGCGCCTGGAAGGCAGCGGTGAGCGTGGTGCAGCGGGGATCGGGGCTGGGAGAGGGACAGGGGGATGGGATAGGGGGTACCTGAGGCTGTCGGAGAAGGCCTCCACGCCGTACTTGGAGACGCAGTACCCCCCTCCCACCAGGGCGATGCGCCCCACCATGCTGGCCACGTTGACCACCCGGCCCCGGGCTCTGCGCACCAGGGGCAGGAGGCTCAGCGTCACCTCGATGAGGCCGACCAGGTTGACGTCCAGCACCTTGACGAAGTCGTCCTTGCTCAGCCACTCGTTGGGGCCGACCGGGTTGAAGATCCCAGCATTGTTCACCAGTCCCCAGAGCCCTGGGAAGGGGATGAGTTGAGACAGGGTCTCTGTCCCCTTGCCACGCCCCCAGCCCCAGACGTGCCCCCCATCCTACCTCGGTCACCCACACGCTCCCGGACCCAGGCGGTGGCGGCAGCAATGCTGTGGCTGGAGGTGACGTCCAGGAGGACGGTCTGCAGGCGCTGCGAGGTGGCCGCCCGCAGCCTGGCGGCCCCCGGCTCCGTCAGGCAGCCCGCCAGCACCCGCAGCCCCCGCGCGTCCAGCTGCCGTGCCAGCAGGTTGCCGAAGCCCGAGTCGCAGCCCGTGATCAGCACAAACTTCTCCGAGAGGCCGGGCACCGTCTGCCGCTCCCGGTGCCAGCGCCGCAGCCACAACAGCCCCGCCAGCACCACCGCCAGCCACAGCCACAGCCACGACCCCATCCCGGGCAGGAGGTCGGGGCTCAGCGAGCGGAGCGGGGACTTTCGGGGGACGAGCGGGGAAGGCGCTGGTGCAGCCGCAAGCACCGGATCAGGCCCGCACCGACCTTGGACCCCCGGGACCGGGCAATGACCGCGGGCGGGGCCAGGGGCTGAGCTCCCTGGGGCGCCCCGAGCCCCCCCTGCCCCTCCCCGGCCGCCGGGGCTCGCTGCAGCCCCGTGCCCTGCCCGTGCCCCTCTGGTAGGTGCAGAGCCGAGCCGTGCCGTGCCGTGCAGGACTGGGGTGGGCTTTGCAGTGCCCGGCCGTGCCGTGCCGTGCCGTTCTGGGCCATGTCAGGCACTGCAGTGCCCACTCTCGAACCGAGCCGATCCGTGCCGTGCCGGGCGGGACTGGCACGGACTTTGCAGTGCCCGGCCGTGCCGTGCCGAGCCGTTCCGGGCTATGTCAGGTGCTCAAGCGCCCGTTCCCGAGCCGAGCCGAGCCGAGCCGAGCCGTATCTGGCTGCGGTGCCCAGGCGGTGCCGGGTGCCGGGTGCCGGGTGCCGTGCCGTGCCGTGCCGTGCCATTCCGAGCCGTGCCGGGCGGTGCCGCCCCCCAGCTCCCGGCGGCCCCCGGGCTCAGGCGGCGCCGCCGCTTCCCGCCGCCTGCCGCCATGGCGCGGTTCGAGCCGGCGGCGCTGCCCGAGCTGCTCCCGGTCTTCTACCGGCGGCTCTTCCCGCACGGCGCCTACGGCCGCTGGCTCGGTTACGGCGGCGGTGAGCGGCGGGGGGGGGGGCCGGGCAGGACGGGGCCGGCGGGGCTGGGCCCGGGGGGCGCGGCGGGAACGGGGCAGGGGGCGCGGGGGGGCCCCGTGCCGGTCCGCGCCGGGCCCCCCCCAGCCCCATCCGTGCCCCCCCCCCCCCAGCGGCGAAGAACTACTTCCAGCTGCGGGAGTTCTCCTTCACGCTGCGGGACGACATCTACGTGCGCTTCCAGTCCTTCGGCAGCCCCCAGGAGCTGGAGCGGGAGCTGCAGAAGATAAACCCCTACAAGATCGACATCGGGGCCGTCTACTCCCACCGGGTGAGTCGCAGAACCCTAAAACCCCAAAACGGAATCGTTAGGGTTGGAAGAGCCCTCCAGGATCATCCGGTCCAACCGTCCCCTGCCACCACCGTCACGCGCTAAACCACGTCCCCAAGCACCACGTCCCCAAGCACCACGTCCCCAAGCACCACGTCCAAGCTCTCCTTAAACACCCCAAATCCCGCTCCCACCGGGCTCCCCGACTGGCCGGGGGCTGCGGGAGGATGCCGGCCCCCCCGTGCCCCCCGCCGGGGCTGAGCAGGTCGTGCCCCGCAGCCCAGCCAGCACAACACGGTGCACCTGGGGGCCTTCCAGCCCATGGAGAAGGAGCTGGTCTTCGACATCGACATGACGGACTACGACGACGTCCGGACGTGCTGCAGGTTACCGGGGGTGTTCGCAGCATGGCCCTGGCCCCAACAAGGTGGAATAGTTGGGAAGGGGCACGGCACGGCCGCAGCACCCGCCTGACCTGCTGCGCTCTGCCCCCAGCTCGGCTGAGATCTGCTCCAAGTGCTGGACCCTGATGACCATCGCTGTTCGCGTCATTGACCGCGCGCTCGTGGGTGAGGGATCCCGGGACCCGCGCAGCCCCTGTCGTGCACCGGGGACGCATCCAGACCCTGCTGCCCCTTGCAGCGCTGCCCTGAAGAGGGGCCTGGGGGAGCTGCTGTGGGGCTGGAGCGGGAGCAGAGGACGTGCTGATGCCCAGAGGGTTCTCCCGGCGGGTCTGCAGCGCTGCCTGTGCCAGCACGCTCCCGCAGCCCGGCTGTTCCCCCCGCAGAGGACCTGGGCATGAAGCACCGCCTGTGGGTGTACTCGGGCCGGAGGGGCGTCCACTGCTGGGTGTGCGATGACGCAGTGCGGAAATGGTCCCCGGCGCTGCGCGCGGCCGCCGTGGAGTACCTGACGCTGGTGAAGGTGGGTGTGTGGGGACCGGGCAGCCCTGCTTGCCTTGCAAGGGCTGAGCAACGCTGTCCCCCCAGGGTGGAGCAGAGACCGTGAAGAAAGTGAACCTCTCGGAGCCCATCCACCCGTTCATCAGGTCGGTGGGGACGCTCCTGCCCGGCCCCTGCAGCCGCCGGCCATGGAGCGCTGAGCCTCTCCCTGCTCCTCCTCCGCAGGCGGTCAGTGAACGTGGTGGAGAAGTACTTCGAGGAGTACGCGCTGGTGGGCCAGGACATCCTGGGCAGCCCGGAGCGCTGGGACAAGGTGCTGGCCCTCGTCCCGGAGGATATCCTTCGTGCAGCGGCTCGGGTCCAGGGGAGGGTCTGCGCAGGGGAGCGGGGCTGGTGGTGACTGTGATCAGCCTTAACCGCCGGGCACAGCACCGCGAGCCGCTGCAGAGCGACTTCCCCAAGAAGCGGGACTCGGTGCAGCGCTGGGAGCTGCTGAAGGGCAAGATGGAGCGGACGCGGGTGAGCTCCCATGGGGCTGCCGAGGGGTGAGGGGTGGGTGCTGCAGCCCCCAAGGCTGCCCCCTGATCCCCCGTCCCCGCAGCGGACATCGAACACCGGGAAGAGCGCACCGTGCTACGCGGACTGGGAGATCATGCTGCAGTACTGCTTCCCGCGCCTCGATATCAACGTCAGCAAAGGCGTTGGGCACCTGCTGAAGAGCCCCTTCAGTGTCCACCCCAAAACAGGTCAGTCTGGCCACCTGCGGGGCTGGGACGTGGGGCTGGCCACCTCCGGCAGCGACTCCCCTTTCTCGCAGGCCGCATCTCAGTGCCGCTGGATCTGCAGAGGCTGGACCAGTTCGACCCATTTGCCGTCCCCACCATCAGGTGGGCCAGCAGAGGGGGTCCCCAGTTGGGTTCTGGCTCTGCCGGCAGCCTCTGCAACATCCTGCTGTCACCCGCAGCTCCCTGTGCCACGAGCTGGACGCGGCCGGCGATGACGGGGAGCAGGAGGACGACGGAGAGACGGAGCCAAAGCGGCGTGTGCGGGGTGAGTGGGGCCACGTCTGGGGTGAGGGGGGTCTCCACCCCACCGGTGGGCTTCTCCCGCTCAGCCCCCTCTGCTCCTGCAGACTACAAGAGGACAAGCCTGGCGCCGTACGTGCGGGTCTTCGAGCAGTTCCTGGAGGAGATGGAGCGCGCCCGGAGGGGGGAGCAGCTCCGGCGAAGCGGTAAGCACCGGGAGGAGAAGCAGCCAGCCTGGGGACCCGGAGGGGCCCCGTGGCTCTGGGGCGCTGCTCTTTTCCTGTAAAACTCCTCGTTTCTCCCCTTCCCAGACCTGCAAGGAGATTTCTAACGCTGCTGGGGAGCGCGGCGGCAGCCCCCGTCCTTGCCGTGGGGCCACCGAGGGAGCTGCCTGCCACCCGTGGGGGCCCGGTGCCGTGGCGCAGGGCCCTGATGTCCCCCAGCTGATCTCCCCAGCTCCCTTCCGACCGCCGCTGTTTGTGCCTTTTGTATTTTTTGTACCTTTTTTTTGCCCTATTTTTGCCTTTTGTATTTTTTGAACCTTTTCTACCCTGTTTTCCATTAAAAATTTCTGGTCACCCGCGTGCCTACCTCCCTGGGCCGTCCTACCACCGCGGGGCTGGGGCGGGACGGGGCCTAGGGCCGGGGTGGGGCCCGCCAGGACCCCCCAGGACCCCGCCGGGGCCCCGTTCCCGCCCCCCCCCGGGACCGTCCGTGCCCCGGAACCTTGGTGCGCAGCCCTGGGGGCGAGCGCGGAGGGGGACGCTGCCCCGTGCCCCGGAAGCGCTCGGCCCTTCCGGAAGTCGCGCCGCCAGCCGCTCGGTCTCTTTCCGCCGCCATCTTGGGCCCCGCTACCCGCACGGTGAGCGCCGCCGCCGCCATCCGCCGCCATCCGCCGCAGCGGGGCACCGGGGCCGGGGGGGAGGGTGCGGGAGGGCGGTGGCGGCGGGGCCGAGGCCGCCGGGAGCACCCGGGAGGCGGCGGGGACGGGGGAGGCGGGACCGGGGGCGACCGGGGGGGGACCGGAGGGGTTCGGGGCGGACCGGGGGGGACCGGAGGGGGCAGGGAGGGACCTGGGGGGGCGGCGGAGCGGAGCCGTCGGTACCGGGAGGGGCCCGGGGGATCCCGGGGGGGGGTCGAGCGCCGGTGGTGCGGGCAGGGCGAGCTCCCGGCGGCCCCCCCGGGCGGCTCCCGGTGCGGCCGCGAGCCCGGTGCCGTTTTGCTTTCCCCGGTGGGCGCAGCAATGCCTGGTGAAGCTACAGAAACCGTCCCGGCCACGGAGCAGGAGCTGCCGCAGCCGCAGGCTGAGACAGGTGAGCGCGGCGGGGGCGGCCGGGGACGGGGGGCGGGAGGGCCGGGGACAAACCGGGAGAAAGCGGGGAGCCGCCGGGTGTCAGCCCCGGGGCAGGAGCGGGGGGAGCGGCGAGGCTCCGGCACCGCGCTCGGGGCTGTCCCGGTGGCTGCGGGCGCTCCCTGCCCCCAGCCGGGGCTTCTCGGAGGGGTTTTGGGGTCGGGACCCCGAGGGAACCCGGTGTGCGCCACGGCACCGGGCGGCCTCGGTCCCGTACGGACGGGAAGCTTTCGGCGGCGGCCCCGGCTGGTGCCCCGGCGGCCCGGGGGGGGGCGTTGGGTCAGCCACGCTCGGGGCTTTTGGGGGGCGATTTGCACAACGAGATGGGAAACGCGCGAGGGGGCCGCTGAGGGCGATGGGGGCCCCGTGGTGGCAGGACGCCGTCGGGGCCGCGCTGCCGGCCAACGTGCCCCAGCCCCGGGGGAGCGAGGGGCAGAGGGGGCCCTGCCCGCGGGCGTGCGGGATTTGGGGGCCGGGGGAGAAGCCGCGGCGTCCTGCGGGGCCCGGGGGTGCTGGCAGGAAGCCTCCGTCGCCGCCTCCTGCCGCCGGGAGCGGGCTCGAGGGGCGGCTGCGGTGACGGGGGGGCACCGAGCTCGCCGCGGGTCGGAGCTGCCGGGGGGCTCGCGTCCCTCGGGGCTTCTCCAGCCGCGTCTCCTCCTGTCGGGTCCCGGCCTCGCGGAGCGCAGCGAGGCTGGGGGAAGGTGGCCACGAGCACGGCTCGGCCGGCGACGCCGCGACCGGGGGCCCGTCTGCGGGCAGCGACACGGGAGAGGGGCAGCGGCCTCCGTCCCGTCGTGGGAGGCCTCGGGGTCACCGGGAGACCCGCGGGGGGGGCCCGGCTGCTCTGCGGGGACCGCGGTCGTTGCCCCTTGCGGGGGGGGGGTGGGGGGGGGGACATCTCACGGGGAGGTGGCGGTGGGGACGGAGAAGGAGCAGAGCTGGGGGTGGGGCTGAGCCTCCTGGGGGGGGCAGCGGGGGTCAGAAGCGCCTGGGCCGCGGTTCTCGGGGAGCAGAGAGGTCCCCGCGCACGGAGGGGGCTGCCGGGAGCCTTCCCTGGGGGCGCTGCCGCTCGGGGCGGGGGGGGGGGGGCGGTGAGGACTGGGGCGTCTGGGCGGCCCCGGTGGTAACTGGGGAATCGCTTGTGCGCGGCTGCTTTCTCCTGGACGTGGCGAGAGGCAGCGCCTGGCGGGGTGGGGGGGGGTGGGGGGTGGGGAAATCTGGGGCTGCGCGAGCCGGACTGGGACACGAACGGCCAAATCCTCAGCCTGGCGGGGGGGCCCGGCCGCCTGCGGGGCTGGTTCCGCTCCCCTGACCGGTGGTGCCGGTCTCACCGGCCCGGGCAGCGCCGCCGCCCAGCTCTGCCCTGCCTTCGGGGCGCGGGGCGGAGGCCTGCGAGCGCTGTCGGGGCCTGTCTGTGAGCTGGGGGGGCCCTGTCTCAGTCCCCCGACCTTCTCCCCGCTCAGCTCCCGCAGCCCCGTCGCCGCTCCTCCTGCCGCAGCGCCCGGTGCCCGAGGCCGCCCCGTGCCGCCCGTGCGAGCGGCGCGCTGTCGGGCGCCGGGGCGTTCCCCTGCTCCCGAAGGAGCCCCGCGCGCGGGGCGAGGGGCGGCGGTGGGAGCGCCCCCGGAGCGGCTGGACGCGCGGCGCGCTCGCTCGGACGTTTCTGGGCTGCCGCTGCCCCGGCGCCGCACCGAGGGCCGGGGCTGGGGTGGGGCCGGGGCCGAGCGGGGGCTGCCGGCGGGTCCCGGTCCCCGTCCCTGCCCCGCGGGGTCCCACCGGGCCCGGCCCCGCGGCCGCCCCCTTCTCACGGGTCCGCTTTGTTTCTCTCCCCCAGCTCTTCTCCACGCTGCTCCTTCCCCGCCTCCGCCTCCGGCCCCCGGCCCCGCTGCCCCGGCTGCCCCAGGGGAGCCGGCCCCGGCCCCCCTCTCCCCCGGCGCGGTCCCCGCTGCGGCGTTTCCCGTCTCCTCCGTGCCCCCCCAGCTCCCTGCCCCAGCCCTGCCCCTTCCCCTTAATTCCCCCCCTCCGGCCCCGGGGTCCCCAGGGCCCGCCGCCGCTGTCCCGCTCAGCCCCGTGTCCCCGGGACTCCCCCCGCTGCCGTCCCCCGCCGCCGTCCCCGCCGCGGGGCCTTCCCCGCTGAGCCCCGTCCGTCCCCCAGTGGCTCTCGGCCCCCCTGCTGCCCCCCCCCAGCCCCGCAGGAACCTCCGTGGCCTCGGCCCCTCGCCCCTCTCCTGCCCCCGCCCCTCCCCACAGCCCCGGGGTGACCCCGGCTGCTCTTGCCCCGACCCCTCCCCGTCCCGTGGGGCCCCCCCCGCTTTGTACCCAGAGCCCGGGCGCTCCCCCCGTCTGCCCCTTCCTGGCCCCAGCGGTGCCGCTGCCTCCTGCCGCCCCCCAGCCTCCCCCGGCCGCCCCCCCGTGCCCCCCCCGTCTTCCTGGCAGCCCCCCTGGCGCTGGCCCCGCTGCTGCCCCCCGGGGCGGCCCCCGGGAGCCCCTCTGCAGCCCCCCAGGGCTCGCTGCCCGCGGCCCCCGTCCCTCCGCTGCCCCCGGCCGCTCCTGCTGGGGCCGGGACCCAGCCTGGGGACCCTGCCCTGGCAGCCCCCGCAGCCCCGGCACCTCCCGGGAGCCCCGACCCCGGGGCCGCTCCCGGTGCTGCCGCCCTGCCCCAAACCCCCCCAGCCGCCGCCGCGCCCCCCCCCGCCCCGCCGGCCGCTCCGGGGGCCGCGGCGCCCGCTGCTCCTAACGGCTTCCCACCGGCCGTGCCCGTGCCGGCAGCGCCAGCCGCCCCTCCTGCGGCCCCCCCCTGCTCCTCTGAGCCCTCCGAACGCCCCCCCCGGCCCCTGCTGCCCCCCCGGCCCCTGCTGCCCCCAAATCTCCTCCCTCGAGCCCCCCTACTCCCGCGCCGCCTCCTGCGGCCCCGCCAGCTCCAGCCGCCCCCGCTGCAGCCACCGCGGCTCCCGAGGGCCCAGCCGATGCCCCCTCTGCCACCCCCTCTCCTGTCGCACCGCCGGGGGCTGCTCCAGCCGCCCCCCCTGCAGCCAAAAATCCCCCAAAGGGCCCCGCCGCTGCCCCCGCTGCCCCAGCTCCTGCAGCTCCCCCGGCTCCGGCTGCCCCCCCGGCGGCCGAAGTGGCTCCCAAGAGCCCGCTCGCTGCCCCTGCTCCCCCGGCAGCTAAAAATCCTCCCAAGAGCGCTGCTCCTGCCCCCTCTGCTCCTGCTGCCCCAGCTCCGGCTGCCCCCCCTGCAGCCAAAAAGCCCCCCAAGAGCCCGGCTGCTGCCCCAGCTGCCCCCAGTGCCCCGGCTCCTGCAGCTGCCCCAGCTCCGGCCGCCCCCCCTGCGGCCAAGAAGCCCCCCAAGGGCCCGGCCGCTGCCCCCGCTGCTCCCCCTGCCCCTGCTGCGCCAGCTCCTGCAGCCAAAGCGCTTCCCAAGAGCCCCGCAGCCCCCCCGGCAGCCAAAGCAGCTCCTGCCAGCCCAGCTCCTGGCGCTCCGCCTCCTGCTTCTGGTGCCCCCCCAAAGCCTCCGGCCGAGCGCGCCGCCCCTGCGCCCCCAAACCCAGAAGCCGACCCCCCGCTGCCGCGCCGGGGGGCGACCTCGCCCCCCCCGCCGCCTCTGTGCCGACCGCCGCCCCCACCAAGAAGCGTCCCCCCCCCGGCTAAGGCCAGCAAGCCGGCCCCGCGCCCCCCCCCCGCCCCGGCCAAAGCCCCCCCGAAAGCCCCCGCGCCCGCCAGCGCTGCCGTGGAGGACGACGACGACCTGCCCCCCCTGCTCCCCCCCGAGGCGCCCGCTGCCGAGCCGCCGCTGCAGCCCGTCCTGGTGGACCTCACCCCCCGAGCCGCCGCCGTGGCCCCCGCTGCGGCCCCCCCCGGCTCCCGCCGCCAAGGCGCCCGTGCTGAGGAACGACAAGGGTATCGGCCGCCCCCGTTTGCCGTGTGCATGGAGTGTCACGGGCTGCCCACCAGATACTAACCCCAACCCCCCCCCCCCCCCCGCGGGACCCCCGCGGCGCGGGCGGCGGAGGCGGGAGTGAGCCCAGCCTGCCCGCGGAGCGCTGCCGGCCCCGTCCCGCGGCACTAACGGCGTGCTGTGGGGCACGGAGCACGGGGTGGGCCGCGCGCGGGCGTTGCGGCTGCTGCCTGAGCTGGCTTCACGCTCGGAGCTCCCCGGGGAGAGCCGCGCGCTTGCGTCTGGTGTGTGCTGTGGTTTCCCACCCGCCGAGCGGAGCCGGGGCAGGGCAGGGCCTGGCGGACCCTGGGTGCCCCCCAGGAGCCCGCACAGAGCTTTGCCGCGGGCTCAGCGTGGCCGCGGATGCGGAGACCCTTCCCCGAGAAGGAAACGGGACGGAGTTCAGGTAACAGCTGCATGAGAGCGTGGTGCTCAGCCTGCCCCGCGGGCTGGAGGCGGCGCGGTTCTGCTCCGGGCACCGGCACGTTGCAGGCAAAAAAAAAAAAAAAAAAAAAAAAAACGCGCCGCGGTTCGCGAGGGGGTCGCGCGCTGCAGGAGCTGGCGGCCCCCGGGGCTTCCCGGGCAGCCGGCAGCCTTCGGGACGGGCAGAGACCCCAAAATGCTTCCGTGGTGGGGAAACTCCAAGGTCACCCCAAGTCATCCCCCCGCCAGGAAGGTCTCGGAAAGGCGCGGCAGCCCCGAGCACGTGGCGAGCTGGGGCTCGTTTGCTCGCTGCGTCGTCGGCTCCCGTGCCGCCGGCAGGCCCGAGGAGGTGCGAGGGGTGCTGCTGCTGGGCGCTCGCCCTCGAGCCTGGGGCCTCGGTGTCGCGGTGAGCCTCCAGGCACCCGCGCTGCTCCGGGAGCCCCGCGGAGCGCAGCCTTGCCCGGGCACGGCCCTGGTGCGGGTTTTTTGGCCGCTCCTGGGGAGTTTTTTTGCGGAGAGCGCCGGGAGGAGGCAGCTCGTGCCCGGTGCTGTCCCGCTGCGGTTGCAGGGAGGGCGCCTCCCGCCAGGTGTTGCTCAACCCCGCTGGCTGAAATGCGACGGGGGTGGAACTTTTGGCTGCGCCAGCACCTGACGGCGCCGGCAGCAGAGTTCACGCCGAGGCAGCGCGGGTCCTTGTGTCCCCGGGCCCGCCTGCTGCTCCGTGCGGGGTTCTGAGCTGAGAAGCTGACACGTTTCTTTCGGTAGGGTCCGGAACAGAGTCTGACAGCGATGAATCCGTCCCAGAGCTCGAAGAGCAAGACTCCACGCAGGCCACGACACAGCAGGCGCAGGTAGGGAGGAGGAGGCGCACGTAGCCGGCCGGGGCAGAGCCCCCAGCACCGCCGCAGGGTTGTCACCGCTCCCTCTCGTTTGCTCTCCTCGCAGCTCGCAGCAGCAGCTGAAATAGATGAAGAACCCGTTAGCAAAGCAAAACAGAGCCGGAGTGAAAAGAAAGCACGGAAGGTGAGGCGGGAGGCGGATGGGCCGGAGCTGTCCGCGGCGAACAGCCCGGGCTCGGCTCAGGGTCGGGCGCGGCGTCCCCGGGTGTTCGGGTGCTCGCCTCGCGAGCCTGTTGGGGACAGCAGCCCCTCTCCTCCCGCCCTGCCACCACAGCAGGAGAGGTTTGCGTGATTTTCCGCCCTTGTTAGGCCCCGAGGCCGGGGGACGTCCCTGAGCACAGGCCCAGTCCTTGCGGCTGGGGTGGCTCCAGGTCGTGGCGTGGACCTGTGCCGGTCCTGGGGGGAGAGCGCCCCCCCCCCGCCCCCCCCCAGGCTTCCAGCGCCACGTCAGTCGAAAAGGAACGCTCGTGGGCAGCGCTGAAACGCACCCTGCCCTGTGCGTGAGAGCTCCGATCGCTGGACGGGGCCCCCCGGGCAGCAGCTGAGCGGGCTGGGCTGCCTCAGGAACTCCTCGCCTCATTCCCTTCCTCGCTTGGTTTTCAGGCAATGTCTAAGCTGGGCCTTCGCCAGGTCACGGGGGTCACCAGGGTCACCATCCGGAAATCCAAGAACATCCTCTTCGTCATCACAAAGCCAGACGTGTACAAGAGCCCAGCGTCAGACACCTACATAGTCTTCGGCGAAGCGAAGGTGAGCTGGCCGCGTGGCCGGCTGCTGAGCTGCACGGTGCTGGGGCGCGCCCCGGGGTGCTGCGGGCAGGCCCGCGGTGCTCAGCGAGGGCCGGCTCCCTCCCCCCCGCCACCCGCCGCGCGGGGCTGGCCTCGCTCACGCTTCTTCCCTCCTGCAGATCGAAGACCTGTCCCAGCAGGCCCAGCTGGCAGCCGCCGAGAAGTTCAAAGTGCAGGGAGAAGCTGTCTCAAACATCCAGGAGAACACGCAGACCCCCACTGTGCAGGAGGAGAGCGAGGAAGAGGAGGTGAGCCTTCCCCGCTGTAGCCCTGCGGAGGGGCCGGGCGCTTCCCCGGCCGTCCCCCGCCCGTGGGCATCTCTCTGCGGGGGCCAAGCAGCGTGCGCTGGCCCGGAGGCGCCCCGGGGAGCTGCGGAGGCAGGGGCTGGATTTGCAGGCTCCTTATCTGCCGCTCCTGCCTGAGCCTCCTCCCCGTCCGCCTCCAGTGGTGCTGTTAAGACACGAGGTTTTCTTTCCTTTCCCTTGCCTCGGGGGCAAAAGGAGGTGCGGGGGCCTACCCCGGGGGTCCTGGTCCCAGTCCCTGCCAGAGGAGTGTCCGCAGGGCTGGGGCCTGCCCCAAAGCTTCCTGAGGCCTGAGCGGGAGCGACCCTGATCCACGCGATCCCATTTTCCTCCGCCGGGCACGGAGCAGCCTCTGCGTTCAGCTGCAGTCAGCCCTGGGCTCTGTCTCCTCAGGTCGACGAAACCGGTGTCGAGGTGAAAGACATTGAGCTGGTCATGTCTCAGGCGAACGTGTCCCGAGCGAAGGCAGTCCGTGCCCTGAAGAACAACAGTAACGATATTGTAAATGCTATAATGGTGAGTGTGGGCAGCCCGGAAATCTGGGGGGCTGGGGAGGGAGCGGGCTTGGAAGCGGGACTCCCTGGGTGGGAGAGGTGCGTGCGGCGCGGCGTTCCCTGCGGGCGCCAGCAGAGCAAGAGCTTGGGGTTGTGCGGGGCAGGGCAGGGCGCGTGGGGCTGGCTGGGACCAGGTCCCTGCGCGTGGCCGGGGCACGCGGGGCTGCGGGCCGTGGGGCGGCTGGAAGCTGGCTCCTGACTCGTCTTTCTCTCCGCAGGAGTTGACGATGTAGCCGTCAGGAGGGAGGAGCCTTTTTTGGTGTTTCAGAGAAAAGTAAAATGAAACTAAATTTAAAATTTGTACTATTCTATCCATTAATAAAAGTTGTGGCTTATTGTTGGTGAAACGCTTTTCCCCCTCTGGTTCGGCCTCGCTGCCGTCCCTTCCCCGGTAGCGGAGGCCCCAGGGTGGAGCCTTCCTCTCGGGGAGATCCCGGCCCCGATACCCCGGCGCGTCCTGCCGGGGTGGAACAGCACCTGCCCGCTCCCCGCTTCCTTCCTCACGCCTGGCCCAGAGCCTCGGGGGGGGAGGCCGTGAGGGGAGCGGGGCCGGGGGAGACCCCAGGGGTCCCGTACTGGCCTCCCGGTGGGCAGCGCTCGGGGGGGACCTCGCGAGGGGAGCGGGGCAGGAGGCGCGGGGCGCTGGCTCGGCAGGGAGCTGGTTGGGGGCCTTCCACGGCCCTCCTGCCCCCTGCGCCTCAGCGGGAGGCCCGGGGCCGGGCAGGGGAGCAGCGAATTAACGGCGGGGGCAGAACCGGCGGCTGCGCGGCGAGCCCAGCACCGGGGGGAGGCCGCTGGGCCCCGCCGGGCCTAGGCCCAGGCCCAGGCCCAGGCCCAGGCCTCCCCCGTCGCCATGGCAACCGCCGGGCTCCCCGTCTCCACAGCAACCGCCCCCCGCCCCTCCGTCACCCCGGCAACCGCCGGCTCCGCCCCCTTTTGGGGCGGGCGGTGCGCAGCGCGCCTGCGCCTCGAGAAGCTGCTAGAAGGGAGGAGGGAGCGGGAGCCCGCGCGCGCGGCGAGGGGCGGGGCGCGGGCGGCGCCTGCGCGGGGAAGGGGGGAGGCCGGCGGCGGCCGGGCGGCGCGCATGCGCAGCGGCGGGAGGCGGCGCGGCGGGGTTTTTGCTGCGTCACCAGCGCTGGGCGCCGCCGCCGCCGGAGCGCGCGGGGCATTGTGGGAGCGAGGCCGCGCCGAGCCCCGAGCCCGAAGCGGAGCCGCCGAGCCCCGACCCCGACCCCGGTCCCGGTCCCGGTCCCGTTCCCGCCCCGTCGCTGTCGCCGCCTCCAGGACCGGAGCCGCCCCGGTAGTCCGCCGCCGGGTCCCCCCCCCCCGCCTCCGAGGAGCGTCAGCCGGAGCCGCCGCCGCCGCCATTCGCCATGTGAGGCCCGCGGGAGGGCGACGGGAGGAGGCCGCGGCCCCGCCGGTAGCGGCGGGAGGGGGAAGGGGGGGGCGGCCCCGCGCCGTGACCTTGGCCCGGCCCCGCCGCGTGGCCCCGGGCCGGGCCCGCCGCGCTGCCGCCCGCCGGAGGCGCCGTGGGGCGGCCGGGAGCCGCTCTCCGCGCTCCTCGGGGCCCGGGCACCGGCGGCGGGCGATGAATGGGGCCGGGGCGGAACCGCCCGGGGGGGGCCGAGGGCCGGGGTGGAGCCGGGGCCGGCACCGGGGGGGCCGAGCGGGGCCGGCGGGTGGCGGAACGCGCGGGGTTCCCCGGGGCGCGGCGGCGCTCAGCCCGGCGAGCGGCGGAGAGACGGCGGAGGGGAGCCGCCCGCACGGTTTCCCCTTCCGCCGTTAAAGCGAGCACCGCGGGAGAGGTCCCCGGGGGCAGTGGGGCACCGGCCCCGGGTGGGATCCGACGCTCCGGAGCGCCTCGGCCGGTCCCGGTCCCGGTCCCGGTCCGGTGGCCTCGTAACGCTGCGAGGCCGCCTCCGTGTCCCGGAACCGGTGCCCGCCGTTCGCGGGGGAGCCCCGAGCAGCGCCAGGAGGCGGTGGAGGAGCCGAGCAGCGCGGCGTGGCCGTGGCTCGGAGAGCGAAACGAAAGCGGCGAGGAAGAGGCGCGCTGCCCGCCCGGCTCCCCGCAGCTTTCCCCGCTTTCCCTAAAAGTGCGCCTGCGTTTCCCGAGAACTCTGCAGTGGGTTACGCGATGGGACCGGCGGCGCCCTTCTGAGCTGTTTTCCCTCTGCCTGAAGTACCGAGGGGAGCGTTGGCCGCCCCAGGAGCAGCCCACGTGAGCTTTTTGCCGCCTTGTCGCTGGTGAGGCATCTACGTCTCCGCAGCCCTTCCGAAACCGCGAGTCTGGGGCTGCTTCTCCTTAACGTGACTGAAAGCGAGAAGAACGTAACGAAGCCGGAGTTCTTCGTGTAGCGTTTGCAGAATACATAATCCTGAAACCGTTGCTTTTTTTTTTTTTAAAAAAAAAAAAAAACAAACAGCAACACCCTTGGTGGGGTATAAAAATGAAAGCAAAACTAGTTACGTAAACCAAAATTCTTGCCGCCTCCTGTAGACCTAAATGGCTTTTCTCGTAATCCTGTTTGGGGGCTGAAAATCTCGTTGGGCAGCCGACTTCTGCGATGCCCTCAGCTGTAGGAGCTGTCAGCGTGCTTTCCAGGAAAGAAGGCTGAGCTCCAGCGAGTCACAGCCTGCAGAACAGATGAGGAAAAGCACGCGGGCAGGTCTGGAACCTTCTCAATGGCATCGACAGCAAGCAGCGGGACTTGTGGTTCGGCCCGTGGGTACAGGACGCGAGGACCTCTGCTTCTGCGCCCGCTGTCGGGCTTGGGAAGGGAACAGGGCGTCCGGGGCTCTGGGCAGCTGCCTGGGCCCCGGGGAAGAGAGCGATGGTCCACGGCGTCATCGTGGTGTCCTCTGGAAGCGACAGCCGGTGGAGACGTTAAATACAGGTGCACGGCGGCTGCGGCTCTCAGGAAGTACCCAAAAACCTGCGGGTGGCAGCAGGCGTAGTTCGGACAGGTCTTTGCGGGGCGCGGGGGCTCGTCCTCCTACCCTGCGCTGCGCGGTCGGGCTGCATGCTCGAGCCGCCGCTGTTGGCACCAGGCGGAGGGAATGGGAAATTAATTTATTCCGGTCCCATGCGCTCAGCGCAGCTGAGCGGGAAGGAGGAAGTGGGGGGCTCTCTGCGTAACAGACGCCTCTGTCTGGAAGCCCGGCTGGTGTTCCTCCGTGCCGGTGAGAAAACAGAGCAGGGTTTTGTGTGGGCGTGGGGGAAGCACCTCTCCGAAGGGCTCTGAGCACGTGTGCTCCTCGCCGTCGGCCTCGGCGTGTGCGGTTGCCTCCCAGGAACCTGGGCGTAGGCAGCGAGGCGAATCAGCCGGGTGAGACTCGTCCCATCCACCCCTTCTGGTGGCAGCTTCCACGTGGCCTGCGCTGTTCTGAATGCGAAGTCGGGATTAGAAGCACCTCGTCAGGCGGCTGGAGGGAGTTCCCGTTCTCCGTTTGAGGGAGAGGATGAGAGGTGTGGGGGTTTTACTCGGGTGGGCGGCCAAGTTCCACCACGGTCGCTCTCTCGCTCCCCCTCCTCAAAGAGAAAGGGGGAGAAAATACGACGCAAAGGGCTCAGGGGTTGAGGTAAGGACGAGGAGATCGCTCCACAATTATTGGACGGGCAAAACAGACTCAGCATAGGGCGATAGTAAGATTTATTGCCTATTACTAACAAGCTAGAGAAGCGAGAAGCAAAGGAAAGAAACCAAAAGCACCTTCCCCCCCCCCGTCCACCCTCTTCCACCTCCTCCCCCTGAGCGGCGCAGGGGAACGGGGGAACGGGGGTTATGGTCACTCTATAGTGCTTCTTCTCTGCCGCTCCTTCTCGGTCACTCTCGTCCCCTGTGCTGTGGGGTCCCTCCCACGGGATGCAGTCCTTGCTGAACTGATCCGACGTGGGCTGCCCACAGGCAGCAGCTCTTCAAGAACTGCTCCAGATATGGGTCCGTACTGCAGGGTCCACCCCTCAGGAGCAAACTGCTCCAACCTGGATCCCCCACGGGCAGCAGCTCCTGCCAGGTCACCCGCTCTTGCGTGGGCTCCTCTCCACGGGCTACAGGTCTGGCCCGGAATCTGCTCCGGCAGGGGTCCTCCACAGGCCGCAGCCTCTGTCAGTGCAGGTCCACCTGCTCCACCGTGGTCTCCTCCACGGGCTGCAGCGTGGAACCCTGCTCCACCATGGTACTCCATGGGCTGCAAGGGGACAACCTGCTTCACCGTGGTCCTCACTACAGGCCGCAGGGGACTTCTGCTCCGGCGCCTGGAGCACCTCTCCCCCTCCTTCTGCACTGACCTTGGCGCCTGCAAGGCTGTTCCTCACTCCTCTCACTCTCCCGGCTGCTGTGTGGCGCAGCTTTTTTTTTTCTTTTTCTTTTCCCTGTCTTAAATCTGCTCTCACAGAGGTGCAAACAACATCCCTTACTGGCTCAGCTCTGGTCAGCAGCGGGGCCCTTACCAAACATGGGGCAGCTTCTAGATCTTTCTCGCAGAAGCCACCCCTATGGCCCCCTGCTACCGCAACCTTGCCACGTAAACCCACTACGGGAGGGTAGGAGAAACGGCTGAACGGACTCGGCTGACTGGTTCTGTCCGTGATGCAGTCAGCGCCTTCAGGGTGCGAGGCACCGGATGCCTGGGAGGCAACCAAGGTTCGCTGTTAGAAGCACGGCTTCTGTTCTAGGAAACTCTCTGGTCTCATCCCTCTTTGCGTGGCTTTGATGCCCGCGAGCTTCCCTCAGCTCTAGGGTGGCTCGTAAAGAGTTTGGAAGCCGCGTGAGCACTGCGGGTGCCTCGGTGCGCCTGATCCTGGCGAGATATCAAGGTCACGGCCAAACCGGAGTGACACGACCGAGGAACGCGCGCAGCTTCCCGGGAAGGCCGGGGATGTCTCCGTTGACGCTGCGAAACGCTTGGGAAGTATTGATGCCGTGCACAAAAGGCCCCGGCATCATCGTTAGCAGGGACACTGCGATTTCTGTTCTGCTGGCAGCACGTTTGAGCGACGTACCCTGTTCCATGCAGCAGGATTCATCCTCTGCTGGCGCCCAGGCGTGGCGGTTTGGGTCTGGGGGGCACGGGGAGGCACAGGGCAGCCAGAGGGGAGCTGAGCGGGTCGGCCACGGCCTCGCCCTTCCTCGGAGAGCCCTGTATTCCCCAGGAGAAGAGGCAGTCTGTCTCCAGTAGGGAATTAATACCGTAGTGAGGAAACTGCTGCTGCTGTTGACCTTTATCTGAAAAAACAGACGCCTCCCGCAGTATTTCTTAAAAGTGCTGCTAAAGGGGAAAGAGGTTTCGCCCCGAGGGGCAGTGGCTCGCTGGAAAGCGAGGGCTGCGCTCAGAACTGCCCGCTCTGAGAGCTCGGTTGCTGGCTGGGCTCAGGCGTTCGCAGCTCGTGGCTCCAGGCAGACCTCGGAGCAGGCAGGAGCGTTTCCCTGTGAGGCGCGGGGAGCTGTGAGGATGAAACCAGCCGCGTCTTAACAGTGGGGCGAGGATCGCCAGTTGGGTGGGCTTCCTCTGGTGCCAGAGTTTGATGGCCGAGGGGACTTCAGCGTCTGCTTTTCTCGCTGAAAGCCCTTCCTCCTGGCGTTCCTTCTGCCCGTGCCCCTTCTGCAGCTAAACCACAGCAGCTGTGCCCCCGTCGTCTTTGTGCTCCGCTCGGGACGAGCACACGAGGCAGGGTTTCAGCTGGGAGCAGTGTCCGTGAGGGTGGCAGGCGGCACGCTGCGAGCAGCGGAGCTGCCGTCGGTCCCGTGCGTCCCGGGGGAGGCGCGAGCTTAACCCGACCTGGCACAGCGTGGGTGAGCCCAGTATCTAAGGGCTGAATCTGCTGACAACAGGTGCGTCAAAATCCGTTCTGGAGGCTTAGCGATGTCACCTGGAAGGTTCTGGAAAGGTGATTCTGCTCTCGGGCTGCAACGCTCGCAGCCCAAACGTCCCCGCCTTGCAGCAGGCAGGGGCCGACGCTCGGTCGCGCAGGGAGAGGAGCGCTCCCGGTGTCCCGGTGCTTGGCTCCCTGTGCTCCGCGCGGCCGCGCTGAGCGTCGAGGTGAGCGAGCGTCGGTTCAGAGCCGCGAGCGTCGGCCCTGGCTTGGCAGCGCCTTGGCTGCGAAATTCCAGCCTGGGTCGCGCAGCTCTGGAACGCGGCCGGGGCGCGAGAGCGTCCGCGCTCATCGCCCGTGGCTTAGCAACAGCAGCTCCCGCCGGGCGCCGCTCGCTCGCCCCTGGAATGCGGACGTTGAGCTCGGGGCTGGGCTCCAGCGGCCGGGGAAGGAGGGGAGGCGGCGGGAGCCTGCGGCTGAGGCCGGAATGGCCGCGCTCGAGCGTCGCTGCTTGTCTGGCGGGTGAGTTGTCGCTGCCGAACGGCAAACGTGCGGCGGCTCAGGAGCGTTTCTCATGCTGCGGACGGGCCACGGCTCATTTTGATGTCTGGGGGAAGCCAGAAGTGGGACCCTCGAGGGATGCAGCCAGCTCGCCGTTCGAGTCTGCGTTCGTAGGATGCCGTAGCGAGGGTCAGAACAGCGATTCTTCCTTCTTCACAGCGGTGCTGATCTCAGCTGGGTTTTGTTCATGGTAAAATTCCTGAACGTTCCATCTTCTCTCTAGCCTTTGTGCCTTAAACGAATTCTAAAAGATTGTTAATTGTAAGCTTGTAGCACTTTTAAGAACAGGTGGAATTCCTTTAGGTAAAGTTCTCCACATGCACTAAAACTCAAGCTGCTCTGTAGCTGTGTATCAGGAGAAACGTAAGGTAAGGTAAAGTTGAGCTTACCTGGCGGCAAAAGGCTGAGGCTTGAATCTTTTAAATACTGGCAGAAAGATACAAACCCTAATTTGAATTTCTTCTGACCGGTCTGTTTGCAGGCAGCCTGCTTCTGCGAAGTGGTACGACCGAAGGGACTATGTCTTTATTGAATTTTGCGTTGAAGACAGTAAAGATGTTAATGTAAATTTTGAAAAATCCAAACTTACGTTCAGGTAAGTGTAACCTGGGCCTCCACAAAGTTGAGAGGCACAAGGATGCCCAAAAGCTGTACTGGTGCTGATCAGGTTTTTTTCTTAAAGTAGCAAGTTCTGTTATTGAAGTGTATTTGTGCTATATTTCCTGCTAAAGATGTGTTTTTCTCTTAACAGTTGTCTTGGAGGAAGCGATAACTTTAAACATTTAAATGAAATCGACCTTTTTAATAATATTGATCCAAATGTAAGTATCCTCTGGATTCTTTTTTTACTGCTGTGTCCAGAACGCTCAGCTTCTTCTGATGCACACCTCCCACCCTTCTGAAGCAAATTGGGTGCTGCTCAGGGGGGCTTTGTTAGTTGTCGCTTGACAGGTGGCATCTTAAAGGCTTCCAGTTCTGATGATACTCGCTGTCACCCCCTGTCCCACGTGTGCAGGCAGTAAGGGGTGCTATAAAACTGCCCCAGTTATGTTCAGGCAGTCCCAAACAGAACTGGTACTGCTCCGCCTGGCTCCACTTCTTGATGGTTTGATGTGCAGCGGTGTTCTGACTAAAAGCGTACCATTGGTTTTTGAATTTGTTTAGATCTGTTCATAATGGGAGTTACTCTGACAAATACTACATCATCTTACAGCCGTCCAAAGACACTCCCACGTATCTGAGTTTAAGCGTGTTCTTACAGTCTGAGGAACAGCTTTGTCCAGTATTGCGACCTAGCTTAAAGAGCGGACAGTATTTTTGAGTCAAAGAATAAGTTGATAGCTGAAGAGAAATGAATCTAATACAAGTATGTGGTGATGTTAGTGATTGTTAATACTAACAGATGCTTGCTTTTTTTCCCCTCCCTCTTCTTCCAGGAATCAAAGCATAAAAGAACAGACAGATCTATCTTGTGTTGTTTACGAAAAGGAGAATCTGGTCAGGCATGGCCAAGGCTAACAAAAGAGAGGGCAAAGGTGGGTTTGGGCGCTCTGACGGGCAGAGCAGTAGCTCATGTCTCCCCTATTTTATTTTTATTTTGGGTCACGTTTAAATTATGTAGCAGTTAACGGCTCACTTGCCACGCTCCTGATCAGTGGCAGTTCTGAGTGACTCTCTGAGTAGTAACAGTTCATTTCTTGCTTGTCCTTAAATAACTTCTTGTGTTGATGTACAGCTCAACTGGCTCAGTGTGGATTTCAACAACTGGAAAGACTGGGAAGATGATTCAGATGAAGACATGTCCAATTTTGATCGCTTTTCCGAGGTATAGGAAGATGAATACGTGGAGGATTGGGTTTCCTTTTGGGTGGCCTGTGGGCAAACAGTGACTGACAGCTACAGGGAGTCATACTCCTTGGCCTACTCTTCCTCCTGCTTTCTTGGCCGTTGCTCTCGGGGCAAGCTCTGCCAGTTAGCTGAGGCACGGCTCTTGGTTTCCCACTTGGTGCCACCTGGACAATGTTGCTTGGAGCAAAATTAATTTATAACAATAATTTATGGTGTCGTGGAGCATTGCTGGTTGTATGTGAGTAGCAGCCGTGCTGCACTGTCTAATAAGTGCAGCGTGAAAGTTGACTGTACAGGTGTAGAGAGCGCAGTGCTCACAAACGAGTGTCCAGGACAGGAAAAAAAACACCTCAGCTCTGGAGCCAGACTCCAGCTGCTTGAACCCATGCTGTGTGAGCTGTTGGCACTGCAGTGCGATGGTCAGTTTGTGCTCGTTACCAAATATGAAACAAATGATGGTCCCATTGCACGTGTCGGCACTAAATCAGTTCAAAGTTTTTTGCCTCTTCACCTGGTAATTTTTGCTTAGGTGCAACAAGACTTGTCAAAGCAGCAGGTGGATGTTTATAGCAATTTCAAGCTATTTATAGATCGTTAGTGTTCCCCTGTTCACCAAATGATTGGAGTTGGCTTCCCTCTGTGTAACGTGGCTATTATCTTTCTTGACCAGATGATGAACAACATGGGTGGAGATGACGATGTAGACCTACCAGAAGTAGATGGGGCAGAAGATGTAAGTACTTTGCAGTAAACGTGTGTAGGGCTGGCTAAGGGCGCTGCACGTTCACTGCTACTCGCTGAAGTTAAAGTTGCATTCCCCACTTCAGCACTGTTAATAGCGTAGACTGCCAAACTTTGGATAAGTGGCGTGGTCTGGCAAAATCCCCTCGAGTAGCTGGATCGAAGCTTGCAGTGTCCTGGGCAGCTTGGCGTCATACTTTTCTGCAGAGATTATTGGTTGTTACGGGTCTGTTTTTTACTAGTAAAGCTTAACTAAAGCATGTCCTGTAGTTCCTTGAAATACGCTTACTGACAGCGTGCTTGCTACACTGAGCTTTGAAAGTGCCTCCAAGCACAGTCTGCTCCAGTTAATGGTGTTTTTTCTTTCCAGGACTCACCAGACAGTGATGATGAAAGTAAGTTGGTGTTCTTGTTTTTTCTGCACCTGTGCAACAGTCTGGGGGCTTGCTGGGGGCTGCTAGTTGAGGGAGCTGTGCAGAGCCAGCAGATGTGCTGTCCTGTCAGTCTTGCTAAATCCAGGCTGCCAGCTAATGCCAGTGCCTTGCTCCAGCAGCATGAGACGATATAATCTAGTGAAAGCCTTAGCACGCCAGCACAAAATACTAGTTTGACCTTCCCAGGCTGCTGCAGTCCTGATGAGGCTTTGGCTGTAACAGCAGCCGTCACCAACACAGAGCTTCAGCGCTCGCAGTGCTGGCCTGGTTTGTGCAAGTTCGGCACTTACACGGCAGGGGCTGTACGGAGATTGGAGGTGGTTCTTTGCACGTACACACTTCAGAGTGCCAGCTGCGGTGAGGTCAGAGACCCTAAACTGCCCTATGCATGTCTTGTTCAAGGGCTGTATCTTCTCGCTTGTGTTCCTTGTGATATAGGGCTCCTGGAAGCTTGTTTTTTTTTTTTTTTAAAGAAAAAAAAACGAACTAATCTCTTACTTTTTTTTTCCCTCTAGAAATGCCAGATCTGGAGTAAGAAAAACTGTTGTCTTCAGGGTTTGGGGAAAGAACTTCATCACATTTCATAATTGAGATAAGAATTCCTGAGTTGATAGCCCTAAAGGGAGATATTGCATCCTTTAACCCATTTTCAGTCCATTTTAAATGGCTTCACTGATGGTAGGTGTGTACCATTGTGCGGGGCAGTCTTAAGCCACGAGAGGCAATAATGTTATGCATGAACCTTTTTCCAGACTTCCAAAAACCAATTGAGGTGTAGGCAATCGATACAGAACAGTTGCAATAAAGTTTACAGAGCCTCCTTGCCTCGTAGCAGATGTAATTACAATGGGAGAATTCTGAATTTACGTCAAGTGGTAAATTGACATTTTCCCCCCTCTGTGGCCTGCAGGTAGATCCGAAATTAAGCTTGTACCTGGAACAAAAACTGGCTGAACCAATGTTAGCTAATTGGGTCACAAAATTTAACAGGTGATGCGCAATACCTCTGTGGTGTCTTCAGGTGTGTTCCACTAATGTTTTATTAAAAAGGAAACAAAATCCTCTTTGTTTGGTATTTAATCGCTAGTGGCGTGTTCAGATGTATCCCAGCTGAAAGCGGCGCCCCAGCTCCAGCTTCCCCCCGCGCGCGGGGCCGCGCATTGTTGCTTGTCCATCTGTACATTTAGACCAAATCGTATTTGCACTGTTGGTATGGAAATGAGTGACAAGGTGTTCGACACTAGTGGGATCTTTTACGGTAGTTTATTTGACCAGCTCGCGACAAGGCTGAAAAAGGAAGAAAAAACAAAACAAAACAAAAAAACAAAAAAAAAGAACCTCGGTTTGTGTTCAGAGCAGCGGGGATTTTTTTAATGTCTACATTCTTTCTAATAAACTGTTGAAGACTCCACGCCTGGGCTCCTGCCTCCCTGCCTCACGGGGCGCTCCAAGATGGCGCCGGGGGGGGGGGGCCGGGGGCGCGAGGCCGCGGTCACCGCGCCCGCCCAAGGACACGGGCGGGGCACGTGCGCTCCGCGCCCGCCCCTTCCGGCCGGCTAGCAGCGCCCAATCAGCGCCGCGCCTTTCCAGAGGGGTGGGCGCGCGGCCCAATGGCGAGGAAGCGGAGAGCGGGAGCGACGGCGAGTCCGGCCAATGGGAGCGCGGGCACGGCGGGAGCGGGTGTGCCTCTGCCCAATGAGCGCGCGCGGCGGGCGGCGACGCGTGGCAGACGCCCCGCCCTTCGGAGGCCTGCGCCGTGCGGGCGGGCGAAGGGGCTCAGTCGGCGCCGCCATGTTGGGGCTCGCGGGTCGCTGCGCCGCCGCCGCCGCCGCCGCCGCCGCCCGGCCGGTGCTGAGCCGCGGGGCCGGGCCGGCCAACGGCCTCCTGCCGCTACTCCTCAGCCGCGGGGCCGGCCCGGCCGCCGCCACCGGCAGCCGTGAGTGGGGAGCAGCCGCGGGGTCACCTTGCGGCCTGCGGGGCCCGGGGGGGCCGCGCCGGGCCGGGCTGCGCTGAGCGGGGCTCCTGGTCCCGGTGCTGCCCTCCCCGACCCGCGCCTCTCCCCGCAGGCCGCCGCTATGCCGCGCAGCCGGCCCCCGCCGCCAAGGCCGGCGCCAGCACCGGGCGCATCGTGGCCGTTATCGGTGCCGTGGTGGACGTGCAGTTCGACGAGGGGCTGCCGCCCATCCTCAACGCCCTGGAGGTGCAGGGCAGGGAGACGCGGCTGGTGCTGGAGGTGGCGCAGCACCTGGGTGAGTGGCCGCCCGCCTGCCCCGGGGGGTGCCGCAGCGGGGGGGGGGGCCCTCCCGTGACGATGAATTTCGGTGACTTTCGTTCTTCTGAGCTCGCTGAAGCCACGCGTTGCAGTCTGAGGAGGGGGAAAATGGCTGCTGCAGGGCTGCGGCCCGCCACAGCTGTGGGGTGGGTCTGGCCTGGGCTCTTTTTCTGTGTTTCTTTTCCTCATTTTGTTCCTTGGCCCCGCTCTTTGCAGTCCTTCCCCCAGCTGACCGTTCCCTTGGCGGGGACGGGAGGAGGTGGCAGCAGCTGTCTTGCAGGGTCAGCTCGAGGGCACTGCGTAACACTGTCCTTGGGCCTTGGCAGGGGAGAACACCGTGCGCACAATTGCCATGGACGGGACAGAAGGCCTGGTGAGGGGACAGAAGGTGCTGGACTCTGGCGCGCCCATCCGGATCCCCGTTGGCCCTGAGACCTTGGGCAGAATCATGAATGTCATCGGGGAGCCCATCGACGAGAGGGGTCCCATCACAACGAAACAGTGAGTGATGCTGCGGGCCGGGGGATGAGCGCCACGCAGGGTTTGGAGGTAGGGGGCTCTGGTCCTGGCAGCAGCCAGGCTCATGCAGTTTCTTCAGCTGCTCGGAGACGCCCAGGCTGCACGCAGCTGGATTGTGCGCGTCCCTGCTGCGTTTGTGTTTCTGGGCTGCGAGCAGGGATCACGCTCCTGCGGTCTCCTGGCCCCGTGGCAGAGGGGCTGGATTTGGCCGCTCAGCTTCTCTCCCTTCTCACTGCAGGTTTGCTGCTATCCACGCCGAAGCCCCCGAGTTCGTGGAGATGAGCGTTGAGCAGGAGATCCTGGTGACGGGGATCAAGGTGGTGGACCTGCTGGCCCCCTACGCCAAGGGCGGCAAGATCGGTACGTGGCACCCAGTGGAAAGGGAGCGCCCGGAGAGGGGGGGCCCCGTGCCCACCCCAGGGCTCAGGAGCGGTCCCCGTGCAGCAGCTTCCTTCGCTGATGAGTGACCGTTTGACTTTCGTTCTACTGAGCTTGCTGAAGCAACGCTTAATTATCTGAGGAGGAAAGGGGTGAAGGGAGACCCCCGGGGGGGTGGCTGGATGGGCTCTGGGTTGAGGAGGACACCCTTTCCCCCCAGGTTTATTCGGAGGTGCCGGCGTCGGCAAGACGGTGCTGATCATGGAGCTGATCAACAACGTGGCCAAAGCTCACGGCGGTTACTCGGTGTTCGCTGGCGTCGGGGAGCGAACCCGGGAGGGGAATGACTTGTACCACGAGATGATCGAGTCCGGGGTCATCAACCTGAAAGACACCACTTCCAAGGTGCGCGGGGTCTGCGGGGGGCAAGGGGGGGATTCCAACGGCGCGGCGGCCGTGCTGACGCTGGGTTCCGCCACCCCCCCCCCGCCCCAGGTCGCCCTGGTCTACGGGCAGATGAACGAGCCCCCGGGTGCCCGCGCCAGAGTGGCGCTGACTGGATTGACAGTGGCCGAATACTTCAGGGACCAGGAGGGTCAGGACGTGCTGCTCTTCATCGACAACATCTTCCGCTTCACCCAGGCTGGCTCAGAGGTCGGTGCCGGAGCCCAGGCAGCCGGGGGGGGCCAGGCCCAGCCCTGCAGTGGGGCCGGACCCCTCGTGGTGGGCACCGCCAGGCCTCTCACCAGCTCTTTTCCCCCCAGGTGTCAGCCCTGCTGGGGAGAATCCCCTCCGCCGTGGGCTACCAGCCCACGCTGGCCACCGACATGGGCACCATGCAGGAGCGGATCACCACCACGCGCAAGGGTTCCATCACGTCGGTGCAGGTAGCGCTGGAGCCGGGCGCGCCGGGCGGGGGTCGCCTCCCCCCGCCTCCGTCCCACCGCCCCCCTGCCCCCCCAGGCCATCTACGTGCCCGCCGATGACTTGACCGACCCTGCCCCCGCCACCACCTTCGCCCACCTGGACGCCACCACCGTGCTGTCCCGCGCCATCGCCGAGCTGGGCATCTACCCGGCCGTGGACCCGCTGGACTCCACCTCCCGCATCATGGACCCCAACATCGTGGGGCCCGAGCACTACGACGTGGCTCGGGGCGTGCAGAAGATCCTGCAGGTGAGGGGGACGGGGCAGCCACCACGGGGAGGGCTGGGGGGAGGCAGGAAGCGCTGCCCTGGCCGCTCACCCTCCCCCGGCTTTGCCTCGCCCCACAGGACTATAAGTCCCTGCAGGACATCATCGCCATCCTGGGCATGGACGAGCTGTCGGAGGAGGACAAGCTGACGGTGGCGCGGGCGCGCAAGATCCAGCGCTTCTTGTCGCAGCCCTTCCAGGTGGCCGAGGTCTTCACCGGCCACATGGGCAAGCTGGTGCCGCTGAAGGAGACCATCAAGGGCTTCAAGCAGATCCTGGCGGGTGAGGCGGCCCCCCCAGGAAGCTCCGCGGGGGGGGAATTGGGCTCTCTGCCCATTCCTCCCCCCCCCCCCGCTGATGGCTGTGTCCCCCCCAGGTGAATACGACCACCTCCCCGAGCAGGCCTTCTACATGGTGGGGCCCATCGAGGAGGCGGTGGCCAAGGCGGAGAAGCTGGCCGAAGAGCATGTGTGAGCAGGGCCGCCCCCCCCCCCCCCGCCCCCTTCCCTGGCTCTGTGCGGGGCCAGACCCCCCCCCCCCCCCAAAAAAAAAAAAAAAAGTATTTAAAATTTCCAATAAAATGTTGGTGAAAACAGCCCCGGGGGCCCTGCGTGCCAGGGGGCGGGGGCAGGAGCCCTGTGAGCCCCTGCCCCGGGGGGGGGGGAGCAGCGGGACCCGGCTGCCCTTCCCACCCCCCCCCTCACCCTGTGGGGGGCTTTGTGCCCCCCCCACTCCCCCTCCTGGTGCCTGGCCGAGCCAAGCTGGGTGCGGGGGGGGGGCGGCGGTGCTGGATCCGTTGCCCCCAGCCCCACGGGGCCTTTACCGGGGGGCCCGCAGCAGCTGGGGGTGACCCCCCCGCGTGTGGGGCCGTGGGGAGGAGGGGTTGGGGGGGGGGGGAGGTTGGCAGCTGCGTGCGGGAGGGGGGGCGGCGCCCCTCCTCTGCCCCCCGGGCTCCTGCAGCACAAAGAGCTCCCGGCCGGCCCTGCCAGATGGGGCTTTGTCTGCGGGGTCCCGGGGGGGGGCTGCCGGGGCCCTCCCCTCCGCCGCGGTCGCACCCTGCCGGGGGGGGGGGGTGAGGCACCGGGACCCGGCCCGGGGAGTGCAGCTGGGTGCTGGGGAGGGGATCCTGGGGGGGGTTCCCTGCGGGGGGGGACGGCGGGGGGGGGACACACGCAGGCGCTGTCCGGAGGTGCTCTCAGCAGCGCGCCCCACCCCCCCCCCGGCAAAGCGCTGCGGCCCCTTTAAATGGCGGCGGGGGGCGGGGGCGGCCGCTGCCATCACGAGGGGCCGCGGGCACCGGCACCGGCACCGGGCTGACACCGCCGGCCCCCCCCCTCCTGCCCCCCAGGTACGTGCTGGGCCCCCCCGGACCCCCCCTCGGGTCGTGACCGCGCTGGGCAGGGCCCCCCGGTGCCCCCCCGGTGCCCCCCCGGTGCCGCGTGACGTCAGCGGGGATCCCGGGGGGGGGGATCCCGAGCCTGGGGGCGCCCCCCCCCGGGACCTTGCCGGGGGCCGGGACCCGGCTGGGGGGGGGGGGGGGGGCGGGGCGGCGGCGGGGGGGCGGCCCCACGTGGGGGATTCCCCCCGCCCGCCCTGCCCCCGCCGGGGGCGGGGATCCCCCCCACGTGGGCGCGGGCCCCGCCCCCCCCCCCTGACGCGCGGCGCCGCTCCCCGGTGACGCCACCGCGGCGGCGGTGACGTGGGCGCGGAGGGGGCGGGGCCGGGACCGCCCGGCGGCGCGCGGCGCTTCCTGCCCTGCGCCGCTCGGCTCCGCTCGGCTCGGCTCGGGGCGGCCCGGCCCGGTCCGGCCCGCGCCATGCGGAGCCGCCTCCCCCCCCCCCCCCGCGCCGCGTGAGCCGGGCCCGGGGAGCCCGCCGGGCCCGCACCGCCGCCTGCCAGGTCCGGGGGGAACGGGGCTGGAGTGGGGGGGGCGGCGGGGGGGGGCGTTCCGCGGCGGCCGGTTAATGGCGGGGGGGGGGAGAGGGAGACGGGACCCGGCCCGGAACCCGCGGGGAGCCCCCGGGAGCCCCTGCCCCCACCTCGGCTCTGCCGAGGCCGCCGGTGCTCGGTGAGCCCCCCCCGCCTCCCCCTCTCCCGGTCCGGGCCCCCCCTTCCCGTTCCCTCCCCCCCCCCCCCCCCGAGGTGCCGGTGCCCGGTGCGGGTCCCCCCGGTGCGGGGCTCAGCGGGGAGCCCTGGGCCGGTTCCAGTGCCCGGTGCGGGTCCCCCCCCCCCCCCCCCCCCGTCGTAGCGCAGCGGGGAGCCCGGCCCGGTGCCCCCCAGCAGCGGGTGGGAGCGGGGCCGCCCCGGGGGGCGCGGCGGGGGCAGCTCGGGGCCGGGGATCCCGGCTCAGCGCCCGGTGCCGGCCTTTCCCCCCCCGTCCCCCCCCCCCGCTGCAGGAAGCGGCCGGGAAATGGCAGCCGGGGGTTGCGTCGCCTTGTTTTTGAAACGTCCTCCCCAGCCCGGCCGTGCTTGGCTCCCAGTTCCCCTCCCGTGGCTGCCCGGGGCCACCGAGGACCCTCCTGGGGAGCCCCCGCTGACACCGCCGCCCACTCGCAGCCCTCGTTCCGGGGGCTTCGGGTCCCGGTGGGTTCACGGCCCCCAGCCCGGTTTGCTCGCAGCCAGGCCGCCCGCCGCACCGGCTGCGCCAGCCCCGGGGGACCGGGCACAGCCCCCGCCTCCGTCCAGCCCGGGCCTGGCGCTGCCCCCGGTGCCAGCGCATCCCCGCGGCCCGGCCTTCGCCCTCCTTGCCCGTACGGCTCCGGTTACGGCCTGGCCCAGTTTGCGGCAGGGCCGTGACGGGTGGCCTCTGCCCGCCGCACCCAGGGCTGGCAGCGGGCGGCCGGGTGCTGGCACCGCTCCCGGAGGTGCCGAGGGCGGTTCCAGTCGGGACAGGCCCCGGTGTCGCCGTGCCAGCGCCGGGCACGCCGTTGGTCCCCAGTGCAAGGCGCTGCCGGACCCCCGCTCCCTTCCTGGGGACGGCGTCGCTGGCTCAGCCCCGCTCCCTTCCCTGCCCTTCGGCCTCCTGGTGCTTGCTGCCATCAGTTCCCCGTCTTCCCTGCTTTTAT
The DNA here is from genome assembly GCF_009769625.2 of Cygnus olor. NCBI lineage: Eukaryota > Metazoa > Chordata > Aves > Anseriformes > Anatidae > Cygnus > Cygnus olor. The sequence continues at coordinate 2,180,060 of NC_049197.1, forward strand.
TCCGCCCTCCTGGCTCCGCTCCCCCCTCGTTGCCTCCACTCGGCCCCCTCCCGGCGCTGGCGCACGCCCCAGCCCACAGCAGCCACCTGTCCGGTTCTGGCACCTCCGGCCGCCTCCTCTGACCTCTCGCGGCCCCGCAGCGCCTTTCCCGGCCGGCCGGCGCATCAGATGCTGGGAGGTGCCGGAAAGGCTTTTTGTCTTTCTTCTCATCGGCCTCTGGCCAGGCTTCCCCGGGGGAAGGGTCCCACGGGCAGGGGCAGGGGCAGAGCCGAGCCAGGGGTGGTGGGGCCGGGATCTGGTCCCGGCTCGCTGGGGGGGGACACCCGGGAGCGCCGTGCGTGCGGCAGCTGCGTCACCGCCCATACGGGTTTCTCGGGCGGATGAATCAGCCCGGTGTCCCCGGTGGCCGGGGGGGCTCCGTCCCCGCTGGAGCCCCGGGTGGCGCAGGCTGGGCCGTGATGAAATCCCCGTCCAGGTTTCGACACGGCCGCGCTGCCAGGCCGCGTGCTTGTGGCAGCGACGGCCCTTCCGGAGGGGATGGCGGAGCCAGCGCCGCCTCTGCCCTCGGCTGATCGCGGGTTTGGCCTCCGTGGGGTGGGGGACTGTGGCCCCCAGGGGGTTCCCAGGGGGTCCCATCTCATCAGCTGGGCCCTCAGAGCCGGCCCGGCTCCTTCTTGGCTCAGGGCGAGGAGCTGGGGACAGCCGGGTACAGAGCCCCCAGCTCCCGGCTGTGAAACGAGGCCAGCCCGGATCCTGCCTCGAGCAGCTGATGAGCAGACGTCCCCGGAGCCGCGTTTCGGGAGGGGACGGGCCCTGGGCGGCGTGGCCGTGCCCCCTGCGGCATCGCTGGGCCGTGCCGCGGGCAGGGGGGACGCAGGGTCCGAGGGGACTGGCCGTCCCCGCGGTGCTGTCTCTGCTGGTTCCCAGGGGAAGCCCAGGCCACGCCGCGTCCCCACAAGGTCACAGACCCTCCCGGGGGGGGCCAGTGCCTCGCGCCGTGCTCCTGCCCCGGGTCGGGAGCCCAGGGGAGGTGGGGGCTCAGCGCAGAGCTGAGCTCAGTGCGGAAAGAAGCCCGTGCGGGGAGCAGGCGAGCCTTCTCGGTGGCAGCCTTCCCTGGGGACACGGGAGCGCGGTGACGAGCTGCGCTCACGCAGGTGGCAGCTCGGCGCACGCGGTGCTGCTGGGCCTGGGGCCGGCTCGCCGCGGAGGCGGCACCGTGGGCTCGGTGAGGGGGCAACGGGGGGGCTTTGGCCGCTGCCAGATGGCGGCCAGGGGCTCTCCCTGCCCCAGCCCCGTCCTGCGGGGCACGGCGCCGCCGGCTCTGGGGAGCGGCTGTGCCCAGGCACGAGCGCAGGGCGTGGGGCAGAGCCTCCCACGTGGGTGGGGGCCCCCACCCTGCCCCGCTGGGTGGCCGGGCAGCGTGTAACCCCGCGTTTCTTCTCCCCTCCCAGACATGGACACAAACAACCATTTCAACTTCCCGGGCCTTTCCTCCGTACCTACTGCCTCAGGACTGAAACCCACGCCTTCCTCAGGGGACAGCCTGTACACCAACGGGGCTGCACTCAGCTTCCCCCCGCAAGGGAAAAGTAAGTGCCACGGCACACCTGGGCACCCCACGTCCCCCCGCCAGGCTGCGGTGACGGCGTCCGCCCTCGTTACAGGGGAGCTGGCTCACCAGGGAGTGTGTGCTCGGCAGGGCAGCACCGCCCCGACCGTCCCCTCGTGGTTTTGTGCCCTTGGCGCGAGGAGGGGGCCTCGGCTGCGGAGTCTTCGGAGTGTCCCCGCCGTGCCGGGGAGTCCCAGGGCAACAGGGATGGGGGTGAACCTTGGGGGCTTTCTCCGGCCACGTATGGGCTGGGGGCCGGAGGGGTCTCTACACACCCCCGGTTGCTTTGGCCTAGAAAAGAGCGGCCAGGCCAGAACGGGGTCTGTGCGTGGATTTGGCCAGCCGGCTGATCCCTGCGCAGCCCTGCCAGGCACTCGGCTAATCCCCCGCCTCCTGCTGCTCACAGCCCCACGGGGTCGGTTCCTCCACGCCGGGAGGGAGCAGCCTGCTCTGTTCAGGGATGGTGGTGCTGGGGCAGGGCGGGGGGCGTCATCCGGCTGTCCCCAAGCCCTCTCATCTGGCCTGGACGTTGGGAAGTCCCTGCCGTGCCGTTAACGCATTTGTCTCTTCCACCCTCGCTCTCCGCAGGTCTGAACGGGGGCATGAATGTCAATGGCTTCTCTACTGTATCTCACACCAGTACTTCAGGGACCTTCACCTCCAGCACGCATTCCTCGGGCACGCCTCACCTCCGCTCCTACGACTGCCTCTGGGACTACGCGCAGTACCAGCCGGCCGGCGCGGGCGGCCTCAAGGACGGCAGCCCCAGCACCGCTCCGTTCCCCAGCCTCGCGCAGTTCCCGCTCAATGGTGTGGCGGGGGGGTCCCGGCCGGCCTCCCCAGGGCACAGCGCCAACCTGCGGGGCACCGGGCAGGAGCTCTGGGGCAACGGCACCCCTGGCTCCATGGGGCTGAACTTCGACTCTCAGGAGCTGTATGACTCCTTCCACGACCAGAACTTTGAGCTGATGCCAAACGGGCCGGCCAGCTTCTACACGGCCTCGCAGCCATCCCCCATGCTGGGCTCTGGCGAGCCACCCTTCCCGCTGCCACCAGAGGAGCCAGGCGCCGGCGAAGATGATGCTGAGGCCGCCAAGGAGATGTCCCCGGCCATTGCAGAGAACGGGGACGGGCTGGTGGGCAGCATGGAGCTGGAGGACACGCAGCCAGGTAGGAGCCCTGGCTTGGGATCCACCGCGTTGGGCGTTCTGCTCCCTGGGGAGGGCCGGCCTCACCCCCCATCATGAGTCCCATCGGGGTTTGGCCTCTCGCGGCTTGGAGTAGCTTTTGGGATCTTGTTAGACTGGGCTGAGTGTCACCTGTGGCGTCACCGCCGGCGGAGCAGCGTTCCCATCCGCCTGCAGAGGCGTGCAGCAGCCGGGGTCCTGCAGCCGCCCACCCGCCACGGGACTCCCTGGGGACTGGCATCTCACAGAGACCCCGGGACGGGCGCTGGGAGGGGACTGGTGGCAGCGTGGCCCCAGGAGGCAGTGGGGAAGGATGGGAGGAGGCTAGGCAGCAAACAGCCGTGGCGTGGGGATGAGGGCAGGAGCAGCGGGTCGGGCAGGAGCGGCGGGTTGCGCCGCACAACGCCTTCGGGGCAGGGCTGGCTGGGCCCCGGGCTCCGTTCCTGAGTGCCTCCTGCCCCAGGGTTTGTTTTCGGACTCTTGCTTCCTTTAGACTTGAAGCTCTGCAGCTACAACGGGTCTGCCCCCGCCGTGGTGCCGCTGAGCCAGGAGGACTCGGTCCTGGCCCCCGCCGTGGGCAGCGGCTGCCTGGGGGACGCGTCGCCCATCACCGCTCCGCTGGAGGACGCGCACATCCTGAGCGAAGACCCCCTGGAGCCATTCGAGTCCCTGGCCAGAGGTAGGGAGGCCGCCGTGGCACTGGGGTCTAGAGGCCAGGCGCGTGCTGGGCAGCTCCCGGCCGGCGGTGTGGGGCGGCTGCCTCCGCTCCTCTCCCCCCTCCTCCGGGCAGCGCGGGACCCTCTCCCGTGGGCAACGGCGACAGCAGAGGCTGATGGCGATGGTGGAGGCCGAGGCCTTCAGCGCTGCCTCCTGCAGCAGCGCCAGCCCTGGGCAGGCGAGGGGCGGGCCCGCGCCCGCGTCCCTCCCGCGCCAGCCCTCCTCCGCGCTCCCTTCCTTCCCTTCCCAGCTCCGTGACGAAGCTGTTACTCAGCGCCTGAACTTCCGCGCTGGTGAACATCACCGCCACCGCCACCACGGCCATTTTGGGCTCTGCTTCCCAAAGGAGGGGGCGTGGCTGGGGGCTGCCGAAATCTCTTAACCCCTCTTCTGCCGGTGCCTTTTCGGCTCCGGGGGGCGTTTGATCGTCCCCGAGGCCCTCTCCACCCGGCGGGTCTGGCCGCCCCCCGTGAGCGGAGATGTGGGTTTGCGTGCCCCCAACATGCTCGGAGACGGGGGGGCCCCCTGCGCGCGGCCCCGTCGAGGTCCTGGTGCTGATCCCCCCCCCAGACCCAGGCACCGGGGACCTCTACACGATGGACGACTCGCAGCTGGTGAGCGACAAGTCCCCCCTGGAGGAGCCCCCCGACGTGCCCAGCCTGCGGTGCTCTGCCAGCCCCCCCCTCCATGCCACCGGCCCCTTCAGCCTGCTGGCGGCCGGCCGGCCAGCCCCCCCGCTGCTCGCCAGCCCCGACTCGCCGCCTGCCCTGCATGGTACGTGGACGGCCCCATGATGCCCCTGGCTGCTGCCGCGGGGGGAGCACGGCCACCCAGCCGCCGTGCGGTGCCTCTTTGTGCAGGGCCGCGGGCCCTGGCCAGTGGCAGTGGGTGTGTGGGGACCCCGCAGCTCCCGGTGCTGAGCCCAAGGAGCCCCAGCTCGGAGTGTGCTGGGGGGAGCTGGTGCGGGGTCAAATGCTGCCGGGGCTGCCCGCGGGGAGGGGGACGCACAGCCCTGTCCTCGTGCTTGGCGGGTGGGGGCTGTCTGCTGCCGTGGGTGGAGCAGGAAGGGAGCAGAGCTCACGGTGACGTCCCTGACCTTGGCTCTGCAGACAGCAGCCTAGACCTGAACAGCAGCAGCCACGCGGGGCCGGAGGAATCGGGGTCCCTGGAGCTTGACGACGCTCCACTGGAGCCAGAGTCCGCATCCCCCTCCGAGGAGGAGGAGGAGGAGGAGGAGGAGGAGGCTGCTGATAGCTGCACGGAGGCTTCAGCTGCGCCAGAAGGCGAGAGCGAGGAGGCTGTCCCGCTCAGCGTGTCGGCGGGAGGTGAGGACGGAGCCCCCCCTTGGCTGGGCGCCCAGCGCACCGCCAGCGCTCGCCGAGCTCAGGTCCCCTCTGTCCCGCAGGGGATGCCCCCCCGCAGGCGCATCGCCACCCCGGAGGAGGTGCGCTTCCCGCTGCAGCACGGGTACGTGGCCCCGTCCCCGTCCCTCCATCCCACGGCCGCAGGGCCCCGCGTGGCCGAGGCCGTGCCGGGCCCCGGCTGAGGCGCTCCTGTGCCCAGGTGGAGGAGGGAGGTGCGGATCAAGAAGGGGAACCACCGCTGGCAGGGCGAGACCTGGTACTACGGGCCCTGCGGGAAGAGGATGAAGCAGTTCCCGGAGGTGATCAAGGTACGGTGAGCGAGGAGAGGGCAGCGTTGCCGTAGGGCCAGCCCCTGATCAGCCCTCAGCTCTGCCAGAGTCCCCCGCTGCAGAGGGCAGATGCTGTTTGCCAGGGGGCTGGGAGCGCTGAGCCCCCCCCTCATGCACCCTTACGGCCTTCATCCTCCTCTTCTTCCTCCTGCCCCCAGTACCTGAACAGGAACGTGGTGCAGGACGTCCGCCGCGAGCACTTCAGCTTCAGCCCCCGCATGCCGGTTGGAGACTTCTACGAGGAGCGGGACACGCCGGAGGTGGGCCTGGCACCCGGGCCGTGCTGTGGGACTCCAGGCTGCTCCGCGGCACGCGGCACTGGCAGTGGGGCCGTTGGGGTGTCCTCTCCAGGGGTGACCACCTTTTGTCCCGCAGGGCCTGCAGTGGGTGAAGCTGAGCCCCGAGGAGATCCCGTCCCGCATCCAGGCCATCACGGGCAAGCGCGGGCGTCCCCGCAACGCGGAGAAGGCCAAGACCAAGGAGACGCCCGCCGTGAAGCGCGGCCGGGGCCGGCCCCCCAAGGTCAAGATGGTCGACCTGCTGAGCAAGACAGACGCTCGGCTGCTGAAGAGGCTGGAAGCCCAAGGTACCCCTCCCCGGCCCCTCCAGCTCAGGTGCTGCCCCTCGCAGCCCACCCCGCAGGGGGGCTGCAGCCCTGGCACCCGCTCCCTGGTGCCAGCCTCCCTCTCTGCCCTCGCAGAGGTGCTCAGCGATGAGGACAAGCTGAAAATGAGCAAGATCAAGAAGAAAATGAGGCGGAAGGTACGAGTGGCTGTGGGGGAAAGGCAGGGCGAGGGCTGGGGGCAGCTCCGGGCTTCCTCCACGTCCTGCAGCTCCGTGGGCCCCAGCTGTGCCCACTGGCTGGGTGGCTGGGGCAGGGGGCTGCTGCTGTGCCCCCCCATCAGCCGCCATCTCTCTGAGCTGGGGCTTGTCCCTCCCAGGCCAAGAACAAGCAGAAGCAGGAAGCGAAAGCTCCCAAAGGGAAGGAAGCCAAGAAGAAATCCAAGGTGAGTCTGCGGTGGCTGTGGGGGCCATGGAGGGGGCGGAGGTGGAGCCCCCATCCCCACCGATCCCGGGGCTTTGTTCTCAGGCCAAGGAGAAGAAGGGCAAACCGGAGAAGGGCAAGGAAAAAGTGCGGCCCAAGGAGAAGAAGGGCAAAGGGACTCGCAAGGTGGACAAGGGCCTGTTGGCCCAGCGGCGCCTGGAGGAGCGGCGGCGGCAGCAGCTCATCCTGGAGGAGATGAAGAAGCCCACGGAGGACATGTGCCTGGGGGACCACCAGGTGGGCTGGGCCTTGCAGCGAGACGGGGGGGGAGCCGGCTGGGCTGAGCCCACGGGCAGATAGCCCGGCTGGTGCCTCGCGTGCCCTGATTGTCTCCTCTCCTGCCCTGCAGCCGCTGCCGGCCTTCTCCCGCATCCCGGGCCTCGTCTTGCCCAGCTGCGCTTTCTCCAACTGCCTGACTGTCGTGGAGTTCCTCCAGAGCTACGGCAAGGTCCTGGGCTTCGACCCAGCCAAGGACGTGCCCAGCCTGTGCACGCTGCAGGAGGGGCTGCTGGGGTTGGGTGACAGCGCAGGCGAGGTGCAGGACCTGCTGGTGCGGCTGCTGCAGGCTGCGCTCTACGACCCCGGGCTGCCCCCCTACTGCCAGGTGAGCGGCTACGTCCCCGTCCCTGTCCCCGTGTCCACTGTCACACGCGGGCAGCAAGGCTGTTGGTGCCCACAAGGCTCCCACGCTGCGCTCCAGGAGGTGCTGTCCTTGCTGCAGCCTCCCCTGCCTCTCCCTGTGCCCCTCCAGTTCCCAGCCTCATCCCAGGGGTCACCCCTGGGCTCGCCCCCTCTCAGGCTTGGGTTTTCCCAGCTCAGCTGCTGGTGTCCCCATTTTATTCCCTTCCTGCTGACCCCCCGCGCTCTCTAACACCCCTTCTTGCTCCCCAGTCCCTGAAGATCCTGGGGGAGAAGGTGTCAGAGATCAGCCTGAACCGTGACACCGTCTCCGAGGTGCTGCGCTGCTTCCTCACGGCATACGGGGCGGAGGACAAGCTGTGTGAGGGGCTGCGCACGAAGCCCTTCCAGGCGCTGCCCCCCGACAAGAAGGCCGCTATCCTGGCCTTCCTGGTGAACGAGCTCAACAGCAGCACCCTCATCATCAAGTGAGTGTGGGCTTGGGGTGAACGTGGGCTCTGCTCCTGTCCTCCTCGCAGAGCTGCGTGGAGCTGAGCCCCTCGTCTCCTTGCAGCGAGATCGACAAGACCCTGGAGAGCATGGCCAACTACAGGAAGAGCAAGTGGATCATCGAGGGCCGGCTGCGCAGGTGGGCACTGCACCATGGGACGTGGCTGGCTCCTGCCCGCGGTCTCCAAAACCTTCCCTTCCGCGCCCCTGGGGCTCGAGCAGGCTTGGGGCGTTCTTGCAGTGCCGCTGGGTGCCTGCACGCCTCAGCTTGCCGGGGAGCGAGGCAGAGAGCAGGCGGGTGTTGGATGCTGCGCCGCGTCTCGGCAGGTTGAAGGTGGCCCTGGCCAAGAAGACGGGGCGCCCCGAGTCGGAGATCACGGGCCTGGACGACGGGCGGCGCAGGCGCAGCTCCCGCCTGACAGAGGAGCCCAGCCTGGAGCTGGAGGAGGAGGAGGAGAGCCGAGGACGCAAATCCCGCCGGGACGAGGAGGTGAGGATGTGGCCGCTGGGGACGGGGAGCAGTTTGGGGCAGCCTTCGGGGATCTCTTCCCGGTCCTGCCGATGCCTCCCTGACAGGTCCCTTGCCTCCCCTAGGCCGACACATCCGCCTCCAGCATCCCCGAGCTCGAGCGGCAGATCGAGAAGCTGGCCAAGGTGCGCGGGTGGCGGAGGGGCTGCGGCTCGGCCGGTGCCGCGGGTCCCCCGGTGCCTGTCCCAGCGGTCCCTCACCACCCACGCTCTCCCTGCAGCGGCAGATGTTCTTCCGCAAGAAGCTGCTCCACTCCTCGCAGACGCTGCGGGCGGCCTCACTGGGCCAGGACCGGTACCGGCGCCGGTACTGGGTGCTGCCCCACCTGGGCGGGATCTTTGTGGAGGGTGCAGAAGGTGAGCTGGGACTGGGCTCCGGGGCCACGCTGCAGACCCCCTCTCCGCTGCTGACCCCCTCACCACTGCAGACCCCACCCTTCACCTCCCGCTGTCCTCATAGCAGCCGATCCAGCTCCCGAGGAGCACCCCGAGGAGAAGCCGTCCTCCCACGTGGCGCCGGTGAAGGAGGAGCCGTTGGACATGGAGGTGCCCGTGCCCGTGCCCGTGCCCGTGCCCGTGCCCGTGCCCATGCCCAGCCGGGTGAACTGCGCGGCCTCGCGTGCCCGGGGCCGGCCGCGGAAGAGCAAGGAGGAGCCACGGAAGAGCAAGGAGGAGCCGCCCCCACCCTGCAGGCCCAAATCCCCACCCATCAACGGGGTCCTGGAAGAGCCGATGAGCCTGGGGCAGAGCCAGCACGACCTCAGCCAGTCCGCCTTCCTCTCCTGGCTGAGCCAAACGCAGTCATCCTTACTCAAGGACTCGGTCCTCACCCCGGACAGCAGCCCCGGCAAGGGGGAAGGGGGGCTCCAGCCACTCGAGACCCCAGCAGACCCCACGGCGGAGGAGGAGAGCACCACAGAGGCCGTGGAAAAGCGGGGGCCCTGGTTCAACCTGCTGCCCCGGACACCCTGCGACGACCGACCCCCCCTCGCTACCTCCTCAGCCGAGCCCTCCCCACGCGCCAGCTCGCAGCCCCGTGGCCAGCCCCGGGGCGAGCAGTCCAAGGCCTCGGCCAGGCAGGTGGGTGCCCGGGGCCGACTGCAATGGCCGGGGCACGGGGAGGGGTCCGAGGGGTGCTGGGGTAGGGGAGCAAGGAGCAGGTGCGGGGCTGTCCTTTGTCCAACGGGCTCTGTCCCCTCCAGCTGAACGGGCTCCCCGCTGATGACCCCACGTCTCCCATGCTTGCTTCCACCCCGGTCCACGCCGACGCCAAGGCCCACGGTGCCTGCCCCAGGAGCCGGAGCAGCCTGGAGAAGCTCCAGGACGTGCCAGGGCAGCCCAAGCGCCGAGGGCGGCCTCCGACCAAGTTCTTCAAGCAGATCGAACAGAAGTACTTGACCCAGCTGACGGAGCAGCCCGTTCCCCCTGGTGAGAGCCCTGCCAGAGATCCCAGCTGCCAGGCCGAGCTGTGGCCTTGCTTCTCGCCGGGGAAACCCGTTGGGTTTTGGGGCCGGCTCTGCCACGTGAGGCCGCAGGGCAGGGGATGCCGGCGCCTCAGAGCTGAGCTGCGTGGTGCTGCCTTGCAGAGATGCAGAGCGGCTGGTGGTGGCTGCAGGACCCCGAGGAGCTGGAGGCGGTGGCTCGCGCTCTGCACCCACGGGGCATCCGGGAGAAGGCACTCCACAAGCACCTCACCAAGCACAAGGAGTACCTGAGGGAGGTCTGCCTGCGCGCCACCACGGGTAAGAGCTGCCTGCTTGGGCCAGGGCATGGGCCTGGCTCCGTGTCCCCCCCACCAACCCCCCCCTCTGTCCCCAGACCCCATCTTCCACCTGCGCCCCGAGGCGGCCGGCACCGCCGTGTCTCAGGAAGCCCTGGCTCAGTGGTCGGTGATGGAGAAGGCCTACGAGACCGACCTCTCCATCCTGCAGTGGGTGGAGGAGCTGGAGCAGCGCGTGCTGATGGCCGACCTGCAGATCCGGGTAGGCGCTGGGCCGGGGGCTGCCCGCGCGGTGGCCTCGGGCCGGGTGCCCTCCCTGAGACCCTCTCTCCCGTAGGGCTGGACGTGCCCCAGCCCCGACTCCACGCGGGACGACCTGCGGTACTGCGAGCACAAGGTGGAGCCCCTGGAGGACATCACAGTCCGGAGCCGGCGGGACGGGCTGCCGCTGTGCCGCGAGCGCACCAACCCCCTGGACCTGGCGGTCCTGCGGCTGGCGGCGCTGGAGCAGAACGTGGAGCGGCGCTACCTGAAGGAGCCGCTGTGGCCCCTGCACGAGGTGGTGGTGGAGAAAGCCATGCTGAGCGGCCCCGAGGAGCTGAGCCTGGGCACCACCGAGATGTGAGCCCCCTGTCCGTGTGGGGTGGGGGCTGGTGGCGGGACCCCCACGCCTCAGCTGAGCCCCGCGTCCCTCCTCCCGCAGCGCCTACGAGATCACGCCCCGGGTCCGGACGTGGCGGCAGACGCTGGAGCGGTGCCGCAGCGCGGCCCAGGTCTCCCTCTGCATCTACCAGCTGGAGAAATCCATCGCCTGGGAGAAGTCGGTCAACAAAGTGGTGAGAGCCCGCGCCCTGCTGGGGGGAGGAGCTGGGGGGGCCCTCGCCCCGTGGCACCCCTGACGCCCCCGCCGGACCCCGCAGACCTGCCTGGTGTGCCGGCGCGGGGACGACGACGAGCACCTGCTGCTGTGTGACGGCTGCGACCGCGGCTGCCACCTCTACTGCCACCGGCCCAAGATGACGGAGGTGCCCGAGGGCGACTGGTTCTGCTCCGTCTGCATCTCCCAGGTGGGTGGCGGGGACCCCCCCAGCTCACGCAGCGCCCCCCCCAGCTCTGCTCTGCTGGTGACCCCCTCCCGGTCCCCTCACAGGCGGAGGCATACCGGGACCCCAGCTCGCCCCGGCGAGGCAAGAAGCGGAAGCGGGGACGCCTCCTGGGAGGGGGCTTGGCAGAGGAGGAGGAGAGCCCCCGGCGCCGGGTGGCCTCTCGCCGCCGCGAGGGGCAGCCACTGCCCCGCCACGCTGCCGAGGGGCTGTCCCCGGCCAAGCGGCGCGGCGCCACACTGCGGAGCCAACCCAGCGACCTGACCTTCTGCGAGTGAGTGCTCGGGGTGACGGGGGTGGGGGACAGGGCCCCCAGGCCACCTCCCCACCACCTCCTTCCGTCCCCAGGATCATCCTGATGGAGATGGAGTCGCACGAGGACGCCTGGCCCTTCCTGGAGCCGGTCAACCCGCGCCTGGTGCCCGGCTACCGCAAGATCATCAAGAACCCCATGGACTTCGCCACCATGCGCACGCGGCTGCTGCGGGGCGGGTGAGCGCGGGGTGCCCCCAGGCCATGTCCCCCTCAGCCCCCCGGCCCCCACCCCGCGCCCCCCCTGGCCCTGACCTCCCTGCGCCCGCAGGTACTCGAGCTCGGAGGAGTTTGCAGCCGACGCCATGCTGGTGTTCGACAACTGCCAGACCTTCAACGAGGACGACTCAGACGTGGGCAAGGCCGGGCACGTCATGCGCAAGTTCTTCGAGAGCCGGTGGGAGGAATTTTATCAGGGAAAGCACGCGGCCCGGCCGTGAGCACCCCCCCGGCCCGGGGACCCCCCCGCCCCCGAGCTGCCTCCCGGGAGCCGATCTCGCTGCCTGCTGAACCCCACGGGGGCTGGGGGCCGGTGCCCAGGGCCCTGCCCCGGGGGGGGGGGGGGGGGTTGGGGCCCGGCCACCTCCTGCAGCCTGGCCCCCCCCCACCAAAATCCCTCCCTGCCCCCCCAGCACCACAAACTCACAGACTGTGTAAGCCAAAAAGAAAAAAAAAAGAGGTGTTTTTTTCTTTCTTTCTTTTAAATTTTATTTTCTGACTTAAAAACAGAAGCAGCCCTACCTACCCCCCCCATATCCTTCCCCCACTCCCCCACCCTAAAAAAAAAAAAAAAAAAACAAGTGGAAAGTGAATAAACCCTGCTGGGAATATTTAATAATAGCAATAGTTCGTAGTGAATGTGTCCGAGCGCTCCTGTGCAGCGTCTACATGCATTAACGGCCAGTAAAGTGGACTTAGCCCCCCCGCGGCCCCCCAGCTCGCCGGCCCGGCCAGGACCCGCCCCCCCCCCCGCGCAGACACTTTACGGGAGGGACCGCCCCTTCCCCCCCCCATCCCCCCCACCCCGGTGCACCCCTTCTGCTGTAGGACCCCTGCCCGCTGCGCCGGGGTGGGCGCTGCCCCCCCCCCCCCCCCACCTGGCTCCAGGGACCAACCGGGGGGGGCGGGGGGGGGGCCCCGCAGCCCCTTCCCTGCCTCCACTTCTCAGGAAGACCCCGGCCCCCTCCACCCCCACCCCCCAACACCTATGCGAGGCCCCCCTGGATCCCCCCACCCCTATTGGGACCCCTCAGGGACGCTACCGCAGCTCCGGGCGGGGAGGGGGCCTGGCCCCCCCCCCCAAGCAGGGACTTGAAGCCTCAGGCGGGCGTTTGCTGCCCCCCCCCCCCCCCCAGGAATGAGGGGGGGGGGGGAACGGCCACGCCGGGTGGGGACGTGGGGGGGCCGGGGTCCTGCGGCCCCGGTGGGGCCCCCCCCCAGCCCCACCGGCCAGGATATTACGGGTACTCGCTCTGGGGTTCGGCGGCCGGCGGGGCTGGGGGGGGCCCCGGCGCATTTCCCCCCCCCCTCCCCGGCCCCACAGAGCACTGAAAACAACTCACCTACCTGGGCAGAGGGTGGGGGCCCCGGCCGCGCCCCCCCCCCCCCCCCCCCCCCCGCGTCTTTCAAAGTAGCCTTTTTTCTATCAGATAACCTCAGAAACTTTTTATTTTATTTTATTTTTTTGCTTTGAAATAAGAGGTGGATTTGAAGTCTATTTGAACTGACTTTATATTACGCATAAATATTTATATTTTATCTAAAGAACTGCGCTGTAACAAACTTTTTTTGGGGTTTGGTTTTTCGGTCATGGTTTGGAGCCGTCAGCTTTTAGGTTGTTGTTGGGTTTTGGTTTTTTTGTTTTGTTTTTCTGTCGTGGGAAAGTTCTCGGGAGTCTCCGCATCATTCTTGTGTTCGTTCAGTTCAAGTTCGCCCCCCCCCCCCCCCCGCTCCCCCTTTGCTCCCCCCCCCCCCAATCCCCCCCCGGGGCCCAGCTCAGGGCCAGGGGTGCTTTCCTGCAGCCCCCCCCCCCCCCCCCGGCTGCAGCCCCTTCCAGCCCCCCCCCCCCGGCCGCCTTTTCTATAACCAGCCGTGTCGGTTTAGTGACTTTTTTGATAATGTACAGGTTTTTGTGAATTTAAATTGATTTCTTTCTATATTTTTAGGACCAATCTCATTTTTAATAAGGTTTAAAGGAGAAAAAACAAAAAAAAAAAAACGAAAAACAAACAAAAAAAAAAAGCCCCAGAGCCGCCTCTCGCCCTCCTGTTTGTTGCCTGTTGATGTCCCCACGAGCTGTAGGACCGTGCGTGTTGCGTTACGAGAATAAAAAACTCACGTTTGGTAGACACCCGCTGGTCCGAGCCGTCTCTGGGGGGGCTGGGGGGGGGGGGGGGGCGGGCGGGGGCCCGGGGGGGCGGCGACCCCCCCCCCGCACCACGCCCCCCCCCCCCCCCCCCCACACACACAACAGAGGCCATCGCTTTTCTCGCCTTTTTTTATTATTATTATTTAAAAAGAAAACCAAACAAAAAAACTCCAAAAGGGGAAGGGAGGGAAGAAGGGGGAGCCGGGGGGGGTGTCCGGGGGGGGGGGGAGGGTTGGGGGGGGCGAGCCGGCCGGAGCGCGGAAGCAGGAGGAAGAAATACAAAACTAGAAACCTCTCGAGATTCTTAAAAAAAAGCAACTTAAAAACCTGTACAAAATGCGCTACGTATAAATTAAAGGGGGGGGGGGGGGGGCGCGCGAGGGGCTGGGGGGGGCCGCAGCATCTCGGCTGCAGCTCGCCCACACACACACACCCCCCACCCCCCAGCAGGCAGGACCCCAGCCCCCCCCCCCCCCCGGCAGCGGGGGGGGGGGGGGGCTCAGCGCCAGGACCCCCCGGGGGGGGGGGGGGGGGGGGGGGGGGGCATCTGCAGGGCTCCCTCTTTGGTTCCTTCCTTGGGGGGGGCCCCCAACCGGGGGGGGGGGGGGGGGGAGGGGTAGTGCTAGCAGCAACAAGAGCGGTGGGTGATGGCTGGAAACCAGGGGCGCTGCCAGCCTGGGGGGGGGGGGGGGGGCGGGGGGGGGGAGCAAAAGGCCATGAGCCCCCCCTCCCCCAGCAGACCTGGGCTGAGCACGCGCCGAGCTGTGGGGTGAGGTAGATGTGTGGCGGGGGGGGGAAGGGGGGGCCCTGCTGGCCGGGGGGTGGCCCCCTCGGCCCCCGGGGTGGGTCAGGGAGGGGGTCAGGGGACCCCCACTGCGCGGGGGGGGGGGGGGGCTGGAAGAACCGGTGGGGGGGCCCTGGACAGAGTTGGCACTGGGGGGGTGGGGAGGGGTGGGGGAGGCATGGCCAGCCCCAGAGCTGGAAGCAAAGAGGCGGGGGGGGGGGGGGGGGGGGGGGCGGGGCAGCTCAGCACCCCCGATCTTTGGTTAAAAGCAATGCCCCCCCCACCCCCCACCCCGCGGGCCCCCCCCTTGATTGTCGCTGCGCAAGCGGGGGGCACGGCGGGGGGGACGGGGGACTCGCTGCCCCCCAGAGAGGTGGGGGGGGGGGGGGGGGGCACAGGGTGAGTCTAAAGTGCCTGGCTGGCCCTTGGGGCGCCCGTCGCCAGTGGAAGCGGTGCGGGGGGGGGGGGGGGGGGGGGTTATTGCACTTGTCCTGCCCCCCCCCCCCCGGGCTGGGGGCAAGGGGCAGGGGGAGACATGCACAGCCCCAGGCCCCCCGGGACAGAAATGGCTGCGGGGGGGGGTAGAGGAGGGGCAGCACCCCCGGCCTGCTGGGGGGCTGGGGCCCAGGGAGCCAGGCCCTACTGGGGGGTGGGGGGTCTGTCACTGGACCCCCACCCCCCCCACACCCCTCCCCAAGCCAGGGGCACTGACCAGGCAGCAGAAGGCACGGGGAGGGCTCCGCAGCTCGGGGGGGGGGGGGGCCTGGCAGGGGGCTGCGGGCCGTGGAAGCACAAGGTGGGGGGGGGGCCGGGGCTGCTGCAGCTGGGGAGCCCCGCCCCCCCCCGAGGGGGTTCCTGTTTTTCTTTTTTTTTTTTTTTTTTTTTTTTTTCATTTTTTAGAAAATGCAGGAGGAAAAAAAGCCCTCCAAGGGGGGGGCGAGCCACGGGCCCCCACCCCCACCCCGGCCCAGGGCCCCTCGTTTCAGGCCCCCCCCCCCTTGCAGAGGAAGAGGAGGAGAGGAAGGGGCGACGTCGCCCGCAGTTGGCAGCGCTGCGGCGGGGGCGCCCGCGGCCCCCACAGCTGGGAGAGGGTGGGTGGGCTCCATCCCCGGGGGAGGGAGGGGGGGCAGCAGTGGGGGGGGGGTCCCTCAGTGCTGCTGCCCCCCCACCCCCCCCCCCAGTCCCACTGCTACTTGGGGTAGGGGTAAGGGAAGGCGCTGGGCTCGGAGGGCGACTCGACGGGGCCGTGGCTGTGGCTCGGTGCAGTGCTGCCGTCCTGTGGGGAGGCGGCGGTGGGGACCGGGCCGGGACCCCCCCCCAGCCACGAGGACCCCCCCCGTGCCCCCCCCCCCCCCCACGCCCAGCACTTACCTCCAGCGGGATGGCAGGCGGCACCGGGGGGTACGGCGGGAGGAAGGCTCCAGGCAGGGCGGTGGCAGGCACGTACTGGGGGTGGGGGGAGAAATGGGGGTGTCGGGGGGGGCACAACGTTGGGGGGGGGGGGGGGGAGGGGTGTCCTTACCGTGCCCGTGCTGCCCAGTGAGAGGTGGCCGAGCTGCTGGGCCAGGGGGGCCACCACGGAGGGCTGGAGGGGGACAGCGTGGTCCACGGCGGGGGCCAGCACCGCGCCCTGCACGGCTCCGTCAGCGGGGGGGGACCAGGGGGGCATTGGGGGAGGGGGGGGGAACACTGGGGGAGGGGCACTGAGGGGGAGGGGCGCGGGGGGGGGCACATGGGGCGGGGGGGATGCGGGGACCTGGGGCTGGGGGGGGGGGGCACAGGGAGGGGCAGGGTGGGGTGGGGTTGGGGGCGTGGCCAATCTTGTGGGCGTGGGCATGGGCAGGGTGGGTGGGGCATGGGTGTGGGCAGGGCCTTGAGCACAGTGGGTGGGGCAACAGCCACAGGGGGCGGGGCATGGACAAAGTGGGTGGGGGTGTGGCTGCAGTGGGCGGGGCTCTGGGCAAAGTGGGCGGGGCTCTGCCTTGGGCATGCCCTCGGGCAGGTGCGGGCGGTGACGTCCCGAGGGCGGGCCCCCCCCCCACTTCCTGCCCGGGCTCACCGTGGGCTGCACGAGGTAGGACGGGGGCATCCAGGCGGGGCTGTGCACCTGCGGAGCAGCCGGTGGGAGGGGGCCGGGGCTGCGACCCCAGGGGGTCCGGCCCCACAGGGACCCCCCAGCCCTGTGGAGACACCCCGGTCCCGCAGGGCCCCCCGCGCTGTCCCCACGTACCTGGTAGGAGGAGACGGGCGAGGGCAGGTAGGGGGCCAGGGCGGTGGGCGCGATCATCCTGGTGGGGGCCAGGCCGTAGGGTGCAGGGTAGAAGCTGCGGAGCACGGTGGGGGTTGGGGGGGGGGCGGGGGGTGGGGGGCGTGCAGCCAGCAGCCCCCCTCCCTCCGGCGCCACGGGGCACCCACCCGTTCTGCAGCGCTGTCGTGGGGTCGTAGGCCAAGGTCACGGTGCCCTGGGGGGACACAGCAGGGTTGGAGCTGCCCCATGGCTCCTTCGCTCCCAAGGGCGTCTGCCTCCCGGCAGGGATCCCCTTACCGCGTCCCCCTTCTGATCCCAAACTGCCCCCGCCCCTCCTGCTGCCCCCTAACCCCCAGCTCACCGCATCGCCCTCCCGGGCCCAGGCTCTCCCGTTGGGCACAAACTTGCCCTGGCTCTGCCGCTTCTTCTGCCCCCCGTCCGCGAACTTGCAGAGCAGCGGGTCCGGGGGGGCTGCGGGGGCAGGCCATCAGTGTCACAGTGTCACCACCCAGCCCCCGGCCGCCTCGGGCCCCTGTCTGCCCCCCCTCAGCCTACCTGGCACCCCAGGGGGTGTTTTGATGTACTTCCCGTTGAAGTGGGTGATGACAGCCTCGCACTTCTCCGTGGACTCCATCCTGGTGGGGGAGCGTGGCTGGGGCAGGGGGGCAGCACTCGGGGCCCTCCTGGGTGTCCCGGGGCCCGTACAGCCCCCCCCGTTGTTCTGCGTACCCCCCACCCCTACCACAGCCCCGTACCGTGCAAAGCCGACACCGCGGCTGGCCCCGTGGGGGTCCCGCAGGATGCGGGTCGAGACCACCTGCCCAAAGGGCTTCAGCAGCGCCTCCAGCTCCTGCTCGTCCACCCCCAGCGGCAAGTTGGAGATGTAGAGGTTGGTGGGGTCCTGCTCCTGTTGCTGTGTTGGGGGACGGGGGGGGGTCAGGGGGCCAGACGGGACCGGGATGACCTCGGAATGGGGGGGGGACAGTGGGGAGAGGGGCTCTGGGACCCCATACCTTGGCCATCTGCGCCTGCACCCCGCTGGCCTTCAGCGCTGTCACCGCCTTCTGGGCTGCCGTGGGGCTGTCGAAGTCGACGAAGCCATAGCCTGAAGGTTTTGGGGGGTGGGGGCACAGACATGCAGTTGGGGGAACCCCCAAAAGCAAGAGGGGGGACCCCAAAAGCCCTCTCCCCCCCCCACCCCCAAACCTTTGCACTTATTGGTCGTCTTATCCAGGATGGCTTTGGTGGAGACGATCTTCCCGTAACTGCGGGGAAATATTGGGGGGGGGGGGGGAGGGTCACCACCTGCAGCGCCCCCCGGTGCTTGTGTGCCCCCCCCGCCCCCAGAAGCACACACCCGCTGCCTGCCCGGCCCCACTCACGGCTGGCACAGCTTCACCAGGTCCTGGTCGGTGGTGCCGGGGTGCAGCCCGCGGATGTACAGGTTCGTCTTGCTCAGCTGCTCGCCCGCCCCCCCGGAGGGGCTGGGGCTGGGGGGGGGCATGGCTGGCGGCGGCGGCACATAGGGCTGCTGGGAACCGGGGGGGGAACGCCCGGTAAGAGCGGTTAAACCCCCCCCCGGTTTCCTTCCCCGGGCCGCGGCGGGGCCTGGCGGGGCAGGCCGCCGGGGGAGGTGGGGGCAGGGTTTTGCCCCCCCCCCCGTTTCCTTTTTTTTTGTTGTTGTTTTTGTTTTTGTTTTTACCTTTTGCCCCCCTTGCTGCAGGCGAACGCGGCCAGGCCGGGGCGCGGCGGCACCGAGAGCAGCATCCCCGAGCGCGCGGCGGGGCGGGCGGCTCCGCCCGGCGTCACGCGGGATCCGGGGCGGGCCCCGGCGGCCGGGTCCTAGCGCCCACCGGGCGGCCTCCCCTCCCCCCGCAACCCCCCCGCACCTTCACCGGGGCTAAACGCGGGGCTCGGGGGCTATCGCCGGGGCTCGGAACCCCCCCGGGGCCCGTGCGGGGCTCGCCCGCTGCGGAGGGTTTGGGGTGAGGCCGGTTGGGGCGCGCGGCCCCTTTAAGGCGGCCGAGCCCCGCCCGCTCGCCGCCGCCATTACGCCTCGGCGGGGCGGTCGCACCGCACCATGGGCGCGGCCATTTTGGATGCGCCGGTCACGTGCCCCCCCCCCCCAGCCCTCACGCCCGCCATCTTGGCGCCGCCCTCCCCCGGCACGTGACGGCGGACAGCCCGCGCCCCGCGCCTGAAGGCGGGCAGGGGGCCGCCATTTTGGCACCTCTCTTTACCCCTCCCCCTCCCCTCCCCAAAGGGCGAGGGGGGCCGGGGGCTCCTGGGGGCAGCACGGGGGGGGGGGGGGAGGGGGCAGGGAGCCTGGGGGGGGTCTTGGGGGACTTTTGTGAGGTCCTGGGGGGGCAGGGCAGGCCGCGGGGCCCTTCCCCACAGGGCCTGTGCCCCATGGAGGGGCTGCGATGGCGCCGTGGGGGCCCTGGGGGCGATGGTGGCGGGGCGGCCCCCCCCGGCCCCCCACCTCCCAGGGGCCGCGCACGGCGCCCGCCGCACGTCCGTCCGTCCGTCCGTCCGCCCCTTTGTGCAGGGAATGTTCTGGCTCTTTCAGGCCGGCCTGGCCGTGCTGAGCCAGGCCCTCGGGCACCGACCCCGCTGACTCACGCCACGTGCGGGTCGGGCTGCTGAGCTGGCAGGGACGTAGGGCCCGGCCCCCCTCCCCCCCCCCCCCCCCCGCGGGCAGCAGGGGCTGGGGGGCAGCGGCGGGCACAGGCTGCCGACCCCCCCCCAGCCACCAGCACCAATCCTTTCCTGCTGCCCCCCAGCACAGGGCGCAGCTGGGGGGTCCCCAGCACCCTCCTGGTGCTGCTGTGTGAGCGGGGCCGGCCCCGTCTACTGCCGGGGCTGCCCCCCCCATAAACACCCCACCCCACCCCCCATCTCCTTTCATCCTTGCCTTTCATCTCTTCCTTGGGGATGGCGCGCTGGTCGTCGTGGCAACCCCCCAAAGTGCCCCAGCTTGTTGCCATGGCACCCAGAGCACCTTGGGGTGCCCGAGCCCCATCCCAGGACCCCTGCAGCCCCCCCCCATGGCTGTGCCCCACGGGCAGCCCCCTCCTGTGCTCCAGCGATGCCCTGTGCCGAGCGTGGGGCCTTCCCCCCCCCCCCTTAATCCGGGAGAGTGGTGGGAAGAGCGGGGTGGGAGGTGCCCCCACCTTGGGCATCCTCTGCGCTCACCTCGGCCCTGCAGCTGCGCCATGGCCATCAGGGAGGTAAGGCCCCGGTACCCCTCGGACCCCCACCGGCCCCCAAGCCCTGACTGTGGGGTCCTGGGGTGGGGGTGGGCATCCCCTGCCGTGCCCCACAACCCCCCCGGTCTGAGGTCTCAGCCCCTAACCCTGTCGTGGGGGTCCCTGTGTGCCCCCAGCCATGGCCCTGACCCTGACCCCACCTCAGCACCCCCACAGTTGCCATGGCACCCCCCTCCTGCTGGGGCTGCTCCGGTTGCCATGGCGACCCAGTTGCCAATGTGCCTTAATGCCAAGGACCCCCCCCGTCACCACGGCTCCCGGCTGCTGAGGCATCCCGTTGCCATGGCACCCCATCACTTCGGTACCACATTGCTAAGGCGCCCCGTCACCGTGGCACCCCGTCACCATGGCAACCAGTCACCACGGTCCCCTGTCACCATGGCACACCTTCACCATGGCAACCAGTCACCAAGGTCCCCCGTCACCATGGCGCCCTATCACCAAGGTCCCCTGTCACCGAGGCGCCCTATTGCCATGGCGCCCCATCACCAAGGTCCCCCATCGCCATGGCGCCCCGTCACCTCACACCCCTCTCCGTGGCACCGCGGCGCCCTGCACCCCCAGGAGCTGCGCAGCGGCTGCTTCTGGCGGGCCGTGCTGGCGGAGGCGATGGCGACGCTCATCTTCGTGGGGGTGGTGCTGGGCGCCTCGGCGGCCCCCGGCCCCCTGGCACCGGCGCTGGCGGGGGGTCTGGCGGCCGCGGCGCTGGCCTGCGCCCTCGGGGCGCCCCAGGCCAACCCGGCGCTGACGCTGGCGCTGCTCTGCACCCGCAAGCTGAGCGCCCTGCGCGGGGCCGCCGGGCTCCTGGCCCAGTGCACCGGGGCCGTGCTGGCCTCCGCCGCCGCGCGCTCGGCGCTGCCGGACGATGCCAGCCTGGTCACCAGGGTGAGCGTCCCCCGTCCCCGTGCCTGTCCCCGTCCCGGTGCCGGCAGGCGCTGAGGCCGGGCTGTGGCCGCAGGTGAGCGCGGCAGGGACGGCGGGGCAGGCGTGGGGCTGGGAGACCTTCGCCACCTTCCAGCTGGCGCTCGCCGCCTTCGCCACCGCCGACCGGGCAGCCGGCCCCACCGGGCTGGCCCTGGGCAGCGCTGTGGCTGCCGGCGCCCTGGCTGCGGTAAGGACCCCCCCGTGTGCCCCCACCCCAGCCGTGGGGCTCCCGGCCCCATGCCCAGCCCTGACCCCCTGCCCCCAGGGGCCGTTCTCGGGGGGCAGCATGAACCCAGCCCGCTCGTTGGGGCCCGCCATCGTCACCGGCATCTGGGACGACCACTGGGTGAGTCGGCGGCACCCCCGGGTGTCGTGTCCCGTCCCCCCTTCCTCAAGACACCGCTGTGGGGATGGGTGCCCCTGGCTGCAGCGTGGAACTCCCCCGTCCCATCCTCCCCCCAGGACAGGGAGCTCTTCTCTTACCCTCAGCTGCACCCCCAGCTTGGGTCCTCCCAGTGCCCCCACCACAGGACAGGTCCCCCCCTGTCCCCAACCTTGGGGTAGGGCCCTCCTGGTGTCCCCATCCCAAACATGTGACCCCCCCCCGGGCCCTCACCCCTAGAGCAGGTCCCTCCAGTCAGCCTCTGTCACTGGTGTGCCCCCCCCCGGCCCATTGCCCCTATCCCTAGTGCTGTGCCCCAGCATCCCCTGGCACCCTTAGGGTACCCCTGCTCCCACGTCCCCCCTTCCTGGGGCACCCCCAGACCCTCACATCCCCCCGGCAGCCCCTGAGCACGTTCTCCCCCCCCCTTGGGTGCCCCCTGACCCGGCCTCCCCAGGTGTACTGGCTGGGGCCGGTGCTGGGTGCGGTGCTGGCTGGCTTCTCCTACGAGTTCGTCTTCGCCCCCGGTGCCTCGCGGGAGAAGCTGGGCGCCTGCCTCGCCTGCCGGGACGTGGCACTGGTGGAGGCCACCAGCCCGTCCCCCTCCTCGCCCCCCACCGCCCCCTCCAGGGGTCCCCCCCCAGCCGAGCGCGGCCAGGACACAGCCTGAGCCCCTGCAGCATGGGGACAAGGTGCCCGGCGCCCCCAGCAGAAGGGGGGACTGCGGGGGGGGGTGGGCTCCTGCTCCTTGCACCCCCCCCCCCCCCCCCCAAACCTTCTTCTTCCCCATGGGGATTAAAGGCAGCTTTGGGCCAGAGCTGGGTGCAGAGTGGTGCTGGGGGGCTAGGCGGGTCCTGGGGGGGGGGGTCGCTGGGGGGGGCCCTCCCTTCATCCCCCCAGCTGTGCCCACCCCCAGTGGCCCCACGGTGGGGGCCAGGGGCTGCTCCCGTCCCGTGCCGGGCGCTGAGCGCAGCAAAGCCTTTTGTCGCAGCCTCTGCAGCCCCGGCAGATTCCTGCGGGCGCCAATGGCCGGGCCCGGCCCTAATCCCCCCTGGCCGGGGGCTTAGCGCCCACTAAGCCAGGCTGAATAAACCAGCGGCGGGGCGGGGGGGCCACCACGGCCCCCGGGGGGGGCACCTGCAGCCCCCGGGATGTGGGGCTGAACCGGGGGCACCCCCAGCCCCCAGGATGTGGGGCTGGGCTGGGCTGGCTCCCAGCACTGCCCCCCTACAGTGTCACCCAAAACCTGGCTGGGGGGGGGGTCTCGGTGCTGCCCCCCCACCCCTCAAGCCTGGTGTTGACCCCAGGACCCACAGAGGGCACCTGTGGGTCAGAGCCAGCCCCCCAGGACAGCAGCCCCAGGGACGGGGGGGCGTGCAGCTCTGGGGGGTCCCTGCTCTCCTGGGGGCGTGGGGCTGCCCCAGGGGGGCACTGGGGTCCCGCACAGCCCTTCACCCACCCCCCCTATCCCGGGCAGCGAACTGGTTAAGGGGGGGTGGCGGCGGTGGGGTCCCACCCCCCGGGGCCGGCTGGGGGGGGCATATAAAGGTGGGTGCGGGCGGCCCCCGGGAGGGGAGCGGGGCCGTGGCGGGCAGCGGGGCCAGGCCATGCGGGAGCTGCGCTCGTCCTCCTTCTGGAGGGCCGTCCTGGCCGAGTTCCTGGGCAGCCTCCTCTACGCCCTGCTGGGGCTGGGGGCCTCGCTGCGCTGGGCCCCGGGCCCCCACGGCGTCCTGGGGGCCGCCCTGGCCTTCGGGCTGGCCCAGGCCACCCTGGTGCAGGCGCTGGGGCACGTCAGCGGGGGACACCTCAACCCGGCCATCACGCTGGCCTTCCTGCTGGCCTCGCAGCTCTCCCTGCCCCGCGCCCTGGGCTACCTCCTGGCCCAGCTGCTGGGCGCCCTGGCCGGGGCCGGCGTCCTCTATGGGGTGACACCAGCCCCCGTGCGCGGCACCCTCGGCCTCAGCGCGGTGAGCGGGGCAGGGAGAGGGCGGAGGGGTCCGGGGGTGCTGGGGGTTTGGGGCTGGGGGCGAGGGAACGGGGACCCTGGGGGTGTTTGGGGTACTGTGGGGCTGGGGGTAATGGGAGACTGGGGAGGTTTGGGGTGCTGGGGGGTCTGGGATGGCGTGGGGGAGGTTGATGGGCACTGGGCACCGGGAGGGGCTCGGGGGTGAGCAGCAGGTTGGGGGACGCCGGGAGGGGACCCCGGAGCCAGCAGGGATGCGGGAGCAGCTCTGGGTGCCGGCGGGCGCTGAGCCCCTCTCCCCCGCAGCTGCACCCCAGCGTGGGCCCGGGCCAGGGCACGGTGGTGGAGCTGCTGCTGACCGCCCAGTTCATCCTCTGCGTCTTCGCCAGCTTCGACGACCGCCACGACGGGCGCCCGGGCTCGGCCGCGCTGCCCGTCGGCTTCTCCCTCGCCCTCGGCCACCTCTTCGGGGTAAGGGCGGGGACCTCCCCGTACACCCGGAGACCCCGGTGGCGCCACCGCGGGGCGGGGGGAGCCGGCCAGCCCCCCACCGCCCCCTCCTTCCCCCCCCAGATCCACTACACGGGCGCCGGCATGAACCCCGCACGGTCCTTTGCCCCCGCCGTCGTCACCCGCAACTTCACCAACCACTGGGTAAGTGCAGGGGGGTCCCTGCCCCGGCCCGGCCCCGGGACCCCCGCAGCACCCCGCTCTGAGCAGAGGGGGCTGCCGGAGACCCCCCGGCGGGCAGGTCCCGGCCCCACCCCCCCCCCGTGCTTAGGACACGGGGACAGGGCACGGGGAGCCCCCAGCCCCGCTGCCCCCGGGTGGGCGTCCCCGGGGCCGGCACCGGAGCCCGGGGGGGGGGACCTCGGGGCCGGGGGGGGGCACGGGGGGGGGGGGCCGGGCCCGCTCCCACGCCGCCCCCCCGCAGGTGTACTGGGCCGGCCCGCTGCTGGGCGCCGCGGTGGCCGCGCTGCTCTACGAGTTCGCGCTGTGCCCGCGGCCGCGCAGCCTGGCCGAGCGCCTGGCCGTCCTCAAGGGAGAGCCGCCCGCCGCCGAGCCGCCGCCCGAGCCGCCCGCCGAGCCGCTGGAGCTGAAGACGCAGGGGCTGTAGGCCGGGCCCCGGGGGGGCGCCGGTACCGGGTCCCAGCGCCCGCCCGCGCCTTTGCAGTGACGGGGCCGCCGCGGTGCGTGTGGTGCGTGCGTGTGTGTGCGGCGCAGCGGGCGGGCGGCGGCGGCCACCGGCACCGGCACCGGGACCGAGCGGCCCGGTACGGCCGGGGTCGCCGGGACCGGGCCGGGGCCGCCCCGCCCCGCCCCGCCGCGGCGGGAGTTCTGTGTTCGGTGAATTAAACCTGCGCTTTATTTTGGTAACCGCTCTCGGCCAGCGCGGGGGGGGGAGGGAGAACGGGGAACCGGAGGGGGGCACGGGGGAACCGGGGGGAACCAAGGTGCTAGGGAACCAAAGCGCAGGGGACTGGGGCGCGGGGGGACCGCGGCACCGCCGGGCCCGGGCCGGGCCCGCGTCGCCACGGCAACCGCGCGGGGGCTGGCGGGAGCCTGGCCGTTCCCGCGCCTCAGGGGATGCCCCGCCCTCAGGGGCGGGGTCGTCCGGGGGCGGGGCCTCTGTTAAAAGGGCAACGCCGCGCCCGTGCTGCTGTCCGTAGGGCGCTGCGGGACCGGGGTGTCAGTAGGGGTGCTGGGCTCCACACCGCACCGCTCCGCTCCGCACCGCACCGCACCGCCCGGGTGCTGCCACCGAGGGAGGGGCTGCCGTGGCCCCCGCTCGTGGCGGGGCAGGCAGGGGCCCACAGGCCGGCTTGGGAAGGCGTTTCCCTTTGAAGCCCGGGGGCGGGGCGGGGCTCGCACCGCGGGAACTGGGGCGGTTGTGTAACGGAGCCGCGGGGGCGGCGGGGCCGGGCGCGGGGATTGGGACCGGGACCGGGATCGGGACCGGGACCGGGATTGGGACCGGGATTGAGCTTGACACCGGGGCCGGCACCGGCACCGGGATCAGCACCTGGATCAGGACCGGGACCGGGAGCGGGACCGGGATCAGCACCGGGTTCGGCACCGGGATCAGCACCTGGATCGGGACCGGGAGCGGGATCGGGATCAGCACCGGGGTCGGGATTGAGATCGGGATCGGCACCGGGACCGGGACCCGGACCGGCACCTGGATCAGGACCGGCACCGGGATTGGGATCGGGATTGGCACCGGCACCAGGGGAGACCCGAGCCCGCCCGGAGCCCCGGGACCGGGGACGGCCGAGCCGGGGCTGGCCCCCGGGGCTCTCTGACGGGGTCTTGCCAAAGGCTCCCGGTGCCCGGTGCCGCGCCACGCTGCATGGACTGGTACATGATGAACTGCGAGCTGCTGGCCACCTGCAGCGCCCTGGGCTACCTGGAGGGCGACGTCTACCACCGGGAGCCCGACTGCCTGGGTACGGGGGGCGGCGGGGGGCGGCAGGGCTGGGGGCGGCCGGGGTCTCACGGCCCCGTCCCCCCGCAGAGAGCATCAAGGACCTGATCCGGTACCTGCGGCACGAGGACGAGACGCGGGACGTCCGGCAGCAGCTGGGGGCAGCCCAGATCCTGCAGAACGACCTCCTGCCCCTCCTGGTGCAGTACCCGCAGGACAAGGTGCTCTTCGACGCCGTCGTCAGGTACCGGCAGCCCCCCAGGGTCGCTCCGGGCCACGGCGCCCCCTCCTCTTAAGAGCAGCAGGAATCCCACGCGCCCCCCGCATCCGCTCGCAGGCTGCTGGTGAACCTGACGCAGCCGGCTCTGCTCTGCTTTGGCAAGGTGCCGGCGGACGCCACCTCCCGGCACCACTTTCTGCAGGTCCTGTCCTACCTCCAGGCCTACAAGGAGGTGAGCCCGCCGGGCACGGGGCCCCCGGCACAGCCCCAGGGGAGGGGGGCTCTGCCAAGACCCCCTCCCCCGCGCTCATGCAGGGTTTTCTGCAGGCGTTCGCCAGTGAGAAAGTTTTTGGGGTGCTCAGCGAGAAGCTCTACGATGTGCTGCAGCTGGTGAGTCCTGGGTACGGCGGGGTTGGTGCTTGGGCTGGGGGCCCCCGGGGGCGGCCCAGGGGTCCCCAGGAGCCCTCACGGCTGTGCCGCTGCAGGACTGGGAGCAGCGGCAGGAAGAGGACACGCTGCTGATTGAGCGGATCCTGCTGCTGGTGCGCAACGTGCTGCACGTGCCCCCGGACCCCACGGAGAAGCAGGTACTGGGTTGGGGGCTGCGGTGGCTCCCCCCCAGGGCCTGGCGTTCCATGTGCTGAGCCCCCCCCAACTTCGGCCACCCCCCAGGATGTGGACGGCGATGCCAGCGTGCACGACCGGGTGCTGTGGGCGCTGCACATCAGCGGGATGGATGACCTGCTCAAGTTCCTGGCCAGTGCCCAGTCCGAGCAGCAATGGGCCCTGCACGTCCTCGAGATCATTTCCCTCATGTTCCGTGACCAGGTGAGCTGGGCTGAACCTGGGACCCCCCCAGAGCCCCCAGGCAGCGCTGACGGCTCTGCCACAGAGCCCGGAGCAGCTGGCAGCGCTGGGGCAGGGGCAGGCGGCCGCCGAGCGCGGGGAGGACACGCGGGAGCTGGAGACCCTGCGGCAGCGGGAGCTGGCGGAGAAGAGGGCCCGAGCGCTGCAGCGCCCATCCAGGTGAGGAGAGGGCTGGGGGGGCTGGGACCCCATCGCAGGGGTGGCAGCGCTCATCCCGTGCCCGCCAGGCACTCCCGGTTCCGCGGCTCCTACGTCATCCAGGGCCTGAAGGCCATCGGAGACAACGACGTCGTCTTCCACAAGGGGCTGCACAACGTGAGCATGGAGCAGGGGATGCAGCGGGAGGTGCAGGTGGCAGGGCACGAGTCAGGCTGTCCCCTCTTGTCCCCACAGCTCCAGAGCTACAGCCACGACCTGGGCAAGGAGCCGCGCCGGGTGCCGCGGCGGCGCTGGGCCCCCCCCGATCCCGGACCCTTGCGGCGCTCTGCCCGCAACGTCCGGCTCTTCCTCTGCCACTTCTGCCAGGACTTTCTGGAGGGCTGCTACAACCGCCTGATGCTGCTGGTCAAGGTGAGGGCAGGGGGGGGCCCGGCCCCTGCCCGGGGCAGCCCCACGCTGAGCCCCCCCTGTGCCCCCAGGACCAGCTGCTGCGGGAGAAGGCTCAGCAGCACGACGAGACCTACTACCTGTGGGCCACCGCCTTCTTCATGGCCTTCAACCGCAGCCGGGGCTTTCGTCCCGAGCTGGTGTCGGAGACGGTGGGCGTCCGCGCCTTCCACTTCATCGAGCAGAACCTCACCACCTACTACGAGATGGCGCTGATGGACAAGAAGGAGGCGGTGACCTGGGCCCGCAGGTGGGGTCCGCGTCCCCTCCCCGCTGCCGGGCTCCCCCCCGGGCTGTGCCCTGACACTGCCCGTCCTCAGGATGCACCTGGCCCTGAAGGCCTACCAGGAGCTGCTGCGGACGGTGCAGGAGATGGACCGCTCCCCCGAGCCGGCGGTGCGGGACAGCAGCCAGGTCATCAAGAGTGAGTCCGTCTGTCCGGCCGGCCCTGGAGCAGCTGCACCCCCTCCCAGCACCTGCTGATCCCTCCCCCCCCACATTCTCCAGACAACATCTTCTACCTGACGGAGTACCGTGAGCTCCTCCTCGCGCTTTTCCGCAAGTTTGACGAGACCAAGCAGCCGCGCGCCTTCTTGCGGGACCTGGTGGAGACAGCGCACCTCTTCCTGCGCATGCTGGAGCACTTCTGCCGCGGCCGCGCAGGGCTTGTGGTGCAGGTGGGCTGAGGCTGCACCCAGGGGGGTCAGGGGAGGGGGGGGGGTGGCCCCTCCTGACTTCTCTGTCTCGCCCCCCCAGAGCAAACGCGTGCGGAGGAAGAAGAAGCCACGGGCGCCTGCAGCCCTCGCCCCGCAGCCACCCAGCGCGGCCGAGCTGGAGGAGCTGTGGGCAGGGTTGGCCCCGCAGCTCCAGGCCTGCCTGCAGGTAGGGGAAGGATCCGGCCCCGCCACCACCCCCGGGTGTCCGTGGGGGCACAGGGTGATGCCATGTCCCCTCCCCAGGGCGAGGTGCCCCTCCCCGAGGACGTGGTGCCCTTCGACGCTGCCTCGGAGACGCCGGTGGAGGAGCAGCGCGCGGAGGCTCTGCTGCGGATCCAGGGCTGCCTGCGGGGTGCCCAGGCCCCTGAGGCCCTGCGGCTGCTCCGCTGCGCCAGGTACCGGCCCCCACCAGACCCCCCCACCTGGGCAGGGCACAGGGCTCCAGTGCCAGCCTGTGCCCCTCTCCCCCAGGGAAGTGTGGCCCGAAGGGGACGTGTTCGGCCCCTCTGGTGCGGGGCCGCCCGAGGAGACCCAGCTGCTGCGGGAGATCTTCTTCGCTGCCCTGCCCCGTGAGTCCCACGGCCAAATCCTGCCCCCGTGGCAGCGGGTCCTGGGCTGGAGACGCTCTGGGCCCTTAAAGCCACTCCCCCCGCAGGGCACGCGCCCCCTGAGGCCGAGGAGCCGGAGGAGCTCGAGGAAGAGGAGGTGGAGGAGGACGAGGAGGAGCAGACGGTGCAGGTGGCGGAGAAGGAGTTCAACTTCATGGACTACCTCAAGCGGTGAGGGGGGCCTGGCCCCGGGGGGGTGCTGGGGGGCAGAGGGGGAGCCAGCACAGCCTCGCTCACCAGTGCTGGGGGGGGGCCAGGTTCGCCTGCGCCCCCGTGGTCCGCGCCTGCGCGCTGCTGCTGCGGGGCTATGCCCAGAACAGCGCCCGCACCAACCACTGCGCCGCCCGCCTGCTGCACCGCCTGGCCCGTGACCTGCGCATGGAGGCCCTGCTCTTCCAGCTCTCCCTCTTCACCCTCTTCCACCGCCTCCTCAACGACCCCGGCGCTGCTGCCCACCAGGTCAGGGCCCTGCCCTCCCGACCCCTCTCCCGCAGCCCTCTGCAGCCCCCCGGCACCCCACAGCCCTTCTCTTCCCCCCCCTTCTCCAGGAGCTGGTGGCCCTGGCCAAGTTCATCCTGGGCAAGTTCTTCGCGCTGGCGGCCACCAACAAGAAGGCCTTCGTGGAGCTGCTCTTCTGGAAGAACCCCACGGCCGTCCGCGAGATGACTGAGGGCTACAGCTCCCTGCAGGAGGGAGAGGGGTGAGCGGGGCCGGCACGGGGGGCTGGGGAGGGCGTCGCAGCCCTCCCTCACCTCTCCTCCCCTCCCCTCCGCCTCTGTCCAGGGCTGCTGCGCGCAGGGCCCCTGCCTGGACCCCACAGGAGGAGCAGGCGCTGCGGGAGCTGTACTGGAAGTACAAGGAGGTGGAAGGTACAGGGGCGTCGGGGGGCAGCGGGACCCCCCTGGGGGGCTCCATCCCTGCAGCCTCTCCCCTCCCGCAGGCCAGGACGTCATCGCCGCCATCCTGGCCGAGCTGCCGGCGCCTGGGCGGACGCGGAGGCAGGTGGTGAAGCATTTGGTGAGGCTGGGGCTGGCCAGCAGCGCCAAGGACTTCCCGCAGCAGAGGTGAGCCAGGCCCCCCAGGGACGGGGGCAGCACCCTGCCTGGGGCGAGCGCCCATGGCTGTGCCCCCACCCCAGGAAGGGCACCCACATCGTGCTGTGGACGGAGGAGCAGGAGCAGGAGCTGGAGCGGCTCTTTGAGGAGTTCAGGGGCTCGGATGGTGAGCGAGGACGGGGACTCTGGGGTGGGACGAGTGGATCTGGTCCCCCGCTGACCCCTCCCCGCAGACGTCCTGGGGAACATCATGAAGAACCTGACGGCACGGCGGTCGCGGGCCCGTGTGGTGGAGAAGCTGCTGGGACTGGGGCTGGTGTCGGAGCGCAAGGAGCTGCACAAGAAGCGCCGGAGGAAGGGCCGCGGCCCCGAGCTGGTACAGGGGAAGGGCTGGGGAAGGGCTGGGGAAGGGCTGGGGGAGGCATCCCAAGGGTGCTGCCCCACCACAGGCACCCAACCTCCCCCTGGTCCCCGCAGGGTGAGGCGGATGCTCTGGTGGTGTCAGCCCAGGACAGCTCAGCAGAGGAGGGGGACAGCGAGGAGGAAGAGGAGGAAGAAGAGGAGGAAGCAGAGAGCGACCCCATAGAGGAGCACTGGGTGCCCGAGGAAGGGGCTGGGCAGGGCCTGGTGCATCTTCTGCATCAGGAAGGTGGGTGGGGGTGAGGGGCTTTGCCCCCCCCCCCCCCCCCCCAGATTTAAGCCCCCCAGTTGGGCTTGGCTGCAGGGGCCGGATCCTGTCTGAGCCCCCCTTCTCCCCAGGCCTGGCCGGGCCCCTGCAGTGGCTGGAGAACTGCCTGAGGAGGACGGCCGGGGACCGCGAGCAGGAGGGTGAGCGGGGTCAGGGCTCGGGGCCAGGGGCTGGGGCATGGGGCCGGGCTGACAGCGCTCCCCCTGCTCCAGGCCTGTCCTTCCCCGTGCCCCTGGTGCCTCTCTCAGAGGAGAACGAGGATGCCATGGAGGACCGGCGCTTCCGAGCCCTGCTAAGGGAGCTGGGGCTCCGTCCCCCCGCCAGTGAGCAGGTGAGGTCCCTGGCCCTGGCCCTGTCCCCCCAGGCCTGGCCCGGCCCTGCAGTGTCTCTCTTCTCCCCCCAGGAGTCCTTCTGGCGCATCCCCGCCACCCTCACCCCGCAGCAGCTGCGCCGCGCCGCCGCCTCCCTTGTCCACCATAGCCCCAACCCTGAGGGGCTCCCCCAGCACCCTGAGGGGCTGCCGGCGCCACCCAGGCACCCCCAGGCTCCTGCTTCAGGTGAGGATTTGGGCCGGGGGCGCAGGGATCAGGCTGGGGGTGCAGGAGCTGCCTCTGAGCCCCTCTTTGTGTACCCAGCAGCAGAGCAGCTGCCGGCCCCGCTCGGATCGGACTCAGAGAGGTGAGGCTGGGTTCTCGCGTGCTGGGTTGGGGGCACCAGGCACCTGGGTTCTCCCAGTGCCCCCCCAGGGCTGGGGGCCATCGGGCTTCCCTGACCATGTCCCCACTGCTGCAGCGAGGAGCCCGTCCCCGTCCCCCTGCAGTCGGGCAGCAAGAGGCGGCGCCAGCTCGACAGTGAGGATGAGGATGGTGGAAGCCCAGGTGGGTTCAGCCCCTCTGTCCCCATCTCCGCTGGCCTCCCCTGGCGGGGTTTCTTCCCCCGTCATGCCCCCTTGGAGCTGGACCTGTGTCCCTGCCCCTATCCGTGCCCTGTCCCAGGGCTCAGCCCCGTCCCTGACCCCTTCCCCCCCCCCGCAGAGGCAGAACCAGCCGCCGCTGCGCCCTGCTCAGAGGACGACGACGACCCCCAGCCTGCAGGGAGGCGGAAGCGTGCCCGCTGCCTGGAGGAGGAGGAGGAGGAGGACTGAGGGCCCCTACCTTCCCTTGGTGCAGCTGGGCTCTGGGCAGAGCTCCGGCACTTTGCTGCAGGTTTTTAAGCTGTTCTGAAGGGTGCTGTGACAGCAGGCTGCGGCTCCTGCCCCTGTCTCCATGCCCCACGTCTGTCCCCGTCTCCCTCTCTCCCCCCAGTTCCTTTTTTCCCCTGTTTTGTTCCGTTTCCTTCCCCCCATCCCTTTTATATCTGGAAAGAGACCCAATAAACGACTGCAGCTCTGGGCCGGGCCTGGTGTGGGGCTGCGGGGCCGGGCGTGCGAGTGGCCCCGTCCCCACGGCAGTGACCTGTGCCCCACTCCTGTCCCTGCGTGTTGCAACCGGCTCCTGATAACGGCGCCTATAAACGGGCCACGGGGGGCTTGGCCGCAGCAGCGGTGGCAGCAGAGGGGCGAGGGGACGCCAGCGGACGCAAGGGGGTGAGCTGGGGTGCTGGGGGGGCGTGGGGGGGCTGCAGCTGCAGGGGGCTGACAGCTCTGCCCCCTCTCCTGCCTCTACAGGCTGTCCTGGAGCTGCCGCCATGCCCCAGGCTCTGCTCTTCCTCCTCCTCCTCCTCCTCCTCCTCGGCCTGGGGGGCGGCAGCACCCACGTCCCCACCCCACTGGAGGCGGATGCGCGGGGGCTGCTGGCAGAGCTCGCCCCCCCCCAGGCGCTGCGGGGGCGCGGGGTCTCCTGCCGGGTCCTGCACCCTGAGGCCCTGCCCGGCTTCTCCCGGCTCCCCCCGCTGCCCCGTGCCCTGGCCCGCGCCGCCCTGGCCCTGGCGCTGAGCGGAGCCGCGTGCGGCCCCGAGGCCGAGGCAACGGTGCTGGGGCTGCACCGGGAGCTGGGAACGCCTGCGGCCACCGCCCTGCTGCGGGGGCTGGCGGGGCTCCGTGACACCCCCAGCCCCCGCGCCCTGCCCCTGCTCTTCAGCCTGGTGCACTTGGGGCACCCTGGCCCGGCTGGGCCCTGCAGCCCCAGGGCTGGCACCCCACCGCCGCCGCATGGGGTGCTGGCCCCAGGGCGCCGTGGGGCCCGTGCCTGGCCCCCTCGGTGCCGCCGCGCAGCCCGGGCCCGGCGGGACGGCGAGGACGATGCCTGCAGCCCGCCGGGGGAGCAGGAGGCCCACGGGGTGCTGGAGTGGGTGCCGGGCGTCAGCTTGTTCTACAACCTGGGCACCAGCATCTACTTCGCCTTCCAGGGCTGCGAGGTCCTGGCCTCCAAGCGGGCCCTGGAGGTG
Organism: Cygnus olor; assembly: GCF_009769625.2. Classification (NCBI taxonomy): domain Eukaryota; kingdom Metazoa; phylum Chordata; class Aves; order Anseriformes; family Anatidae; genus Cygnus; species Cygnus olor. The sequence continues at coordinate 2,212,610 of NC_049197.1, forward strand.
GCCCAGGACCTGGGCTACGCTGGCCTGGCCGCCCTCACCGCCGGTGCCAGCGGCCCCGTGGCCATGGGCCTGGGGCTGGGGCTGCAGCCAGGGCTCAAGGCCGGGGTGCGGGCACTCTTCGGCTACTTCACGGCGGAAGGGGAAGCTCCGACAGCCCCCGCTACCTACAGCGGCCCCGTCCTCATCGTCTGAATAAAGGCCCCGTGGGGCGCCTGGCTCTGTGTCCCTGTCCCTATCCCTGTCCCCATCCGTATCCCCGTCCCCATTCCCATCTCCTGTCCCCATCCCCACCCGTGTCCATGTCCCCGTCCCTATCCCTGCCCCTATCCCTGTTCCCATCCCTGTCCCTATCCCCCATTCCCATCCCCTGGCCCTGTCCCCATTCCCATCTCCTGTCCCCATCCCCACCCGTGTCCGTGTCCCCATCCCCATCCCCGCCCCTATCCCTGTTCCCATCCCCTGTCCCTATCCCCTGTCCCCATCCCTATCCCCGTCCCTATCCCCTTCCCTGTCCCCACCCCTGTCCCCAGCTCCTGTCCCCTGTCCCCCTCCCCTCCCGTGTCCCTGTCCCTGTCCCTACCCCTGTCCCCGGCCCCTGTCCATTGTCCCCTGTCCCCAGCCCCGGGTCACGGCGGGGCCGCCCTGCCCTGGGGCACGGGGACTTTGGCCCCGCGGGGCGGCCCGGCCTGGGTCACCCCGGCCCGGCCCAGCCCCGGGGGCAGCGGGACCCCGGCCCTGCACCGGCGGCCCCCCGGCGCTGCCCCCCCCCCAATCCCCCCGAGCCCCCCGGCGCCGCCATTTCCTCCCGCACCCCCCGCTGGCCACGCCCACGTCGTGGCCACGCCCCCAAGCCCCGCCCATTCAGGCCCGTCCCGACTGATCCCGCCCCCTCGTGGCCCCGCCCTCTGACGTCATTTCGGGGAAGCCGGCACCCCCGCAGGAACCCGCGTTCAGCCGGCTGGGAGGGGGGCGTGGCCGCGCCGCCGCGCTTCGCCAATCGCGGCGCGGAGCGGGGAAGGGGCGTGGCCTGGGCGCCTTCCTGCCCCGGGAGTCGCGGAGAGCGCCCAGGTGGGCGCGGGGGGGCCCGGCGGGGCGGGGGAGGGGGTCCCGATCGGGGGGTGACCCCATGGGGGGGTGTCCCCTTCCGGGGGGGGGTCCCGGGCGGGGAGTGTCACCTGCGGGGGGGTCCCGATCGGGGGGTGTATTCTGCGGGGGGGGTCCCGAAGCGGTGGGGGGGTCCGATCGGGGGTTGTTCCCGTGGGGGGGGTGTCCCCTGCAGGGGGGGGTCCCGATTGGAGGGTGTCCCCTGCTGGGGGGGGTGGTCCCGATCAGGGAGTGACCCCATGGGGGGGTGTCCCCTGGGGGTGGGGGTCCCGATCGGGGGGTGTTCCCTGCAGGCTGTCCCCTGCGGGGGGCTCCGGGCGTGCTCGGGGGGCTCCTTTCCAAAGGAGGGGGTCCGGGGTGGGGGTCACTGGTGGGCGCCCCATTTTAGGGAGCAGGTCCCCACGGGGCTGCTGCTGGGGGGGCTGCGAGGAGCCGCCTGGGGAAGGGGCCTGGGGGGTTCTGCTGGGGGGGGAGTGTCCCAGGAGGAGGGGGACTGGGAGGGGTCGGGCAGGGGAGTGCGGGGGGAGCGGGCGATGAGTTCACCAATTCAGCCCCCATCTGGCCCTGCGGCCAGCGGGGGGTCCGTGGGGCTGCCCTGACACCCTCTCATCCCCCCCCCCCCCGACACCCCCCACCCCCTGATGCCCCCTCCCTGCAGCATGGCGCAGTGGCAGGAGGTGCAGAACCTGGCCAACACCCACCTGGAGCAGGTGCACCAGCTGTACGCCGCCGCCGCGCTGCCCATGGCGGTGCGGCAGTGCCTGGCCGCCTGGATCGAGGACCAGGACTGGTACGGGGTGGGGGCGGAGGGAGGGGGAATTGGGGCTGGGGGCACGCGGCCGGGCCGGGCGGGCGCTGAGCTGCGGTGCCCGCAGGCTGCAGGCGACGGAGCCGCTCTCGTCCCACGCCCGGATGCTCTTCCACTCCTTGCTGGCGCTGCTGGACGAGCGCCTGGGCAGCCTGGGGCTGGGCGACGAGGACTTCATGCTGAAGCACAACCTGCGCAAGGCGCGCCGGGACCTCCAGGTAGGCAGCGGGGCTTGGTGGGGGGCGGGGTTGGGGCTCCGTGCCCGCTGACCCCCCCCCCCGTTCCCCGCAGGCTGCTTTTGAGGAGTGCCCGGAGAGCTTCGCCAACCTGGTGGCCAACCTGCTGCAGGAGGAGCGGCGGATCCTGCGCCTGGGGCAGGCGGGGGGGCAGGTAGGCTGGGCCCCCCCCCCGGGTGGCAGGGCCCCCCCCAGGCAGCAGGGCCGAGCCAAATGGTGCCCAACGCCCCCCGTACCTCCGCAGGGGGAGGCCGCCCCGGCGCCCAGCACACCCCCAAAGAGTGACCGGGAGCAGGAGATCCAGCGGCGCCTGGCTGAGTTCCACACAGCCCTGCAGGTAACGTCCCCCTCGGCACCCCCAACCCTGCGGGGGCTGCCCGGACCCTCACACCCTCTGTCCCCAGGAGGCCGAGCGCACCTTCCGGCACCTGGAGGACCTGCAGGATGCCTTTGACTTCTGCTACAAGGTGCACTACCTGCCAGGTAGGGCCCGATCCTGCTCGTCCTGGGGGGGGGGATGTTGCCAGCGCTGCCCTGCGCCCCCCCAACCCTCCCACCCCACTGCCTGCAGGCCAGGACCAGACTAACGACCCAGAGTACATCCGCCAGGTCCAATCCCTCCAGGCCAAGCTGCAGAACCTGGACCGGCAGCGGCGGGTGAGGGGGGGCTGGGGCTGGACCCGGGGCCGGGGGGGGGCTGCAGCCGCTCCGTGCCCCCACTCAGGGCACGTGTCCCCCTGCAGGAGGTGGTGGCGCAGATGCAGCAGCTCCTGGGGCGCAGCGAGACCCTGCGGGACTTCCTGCAGCAGGAGCTGAAGGCCTGGCAGGAGCGGCAGCAGCGCAGCTGCCTGGGGGCCCCCGTGGACACCCGCCTGCACCAGCTGGAGGCCTGGTAGTGACGGGCCGGGGGGGGCTGAGTGGGGGGCGGCCGGACCCCGCTGACTCCCGAGGGGCACCCGCAGGTTCACGGCGCTGGGCGAGGGGCTCTTCCAGCTGCTGCAGCTGCTGCAGGCGCTGGGAGAGCTGCAGCAGAAGGTGACCTATGAGCGGGACCCGCTGCAGGCAGAGACGCCCCTCCTGGAGACGCGGCTGCGGGAGCAGCTCACCTGCCTGCTGCAGAGGTGGGGGCAGCGGGGGGGGGCCAGGACCAGGGGCGGGGGCTGTTCTGACCGCCTCCTTCCCGTGCCCCCAGCGCCTTCGTGGTGGAGCAGCAGCCCAGCATGCCCAACACGCCCAAGCGGCCGCTGGTGCTGCGCACGGCCAGCAAGTTCTGCACCCGCGCCCGCCTGCTGGTCCGCCTGCACGACCGCAACCACCGCATGGAGGCCACGATCCACATCGACAGGTCGGCACCCACCAGGCTGAGGTCTCCCACGCAGCCCGGGGCAGTCCCCGGTCCCCCTGCCCCACCGGGTGGGCCTGGGTCCCAACCCCGCTGACTCTGCGTTGTCTCTTGCAGGGACCCTCCGAAGACACGAGGGTGAGAGCCGAGCGCCAGCTGTGGTGGGCAGGGCTGGTGCCCACCCAGGGGTCCCAGCTTCCCCAGGGGTCCTGGCAGCCCCCCCCCCACACAGCCTCTCTCCACCCCCTCAGGTTTCGCAAGTTCAACATCCTGACTTCAAGCAGCAAAACCCTCCTGGCCGGGGACAGCCCCCGGGAGGGGCTGATCTGCGACTTCCAGTACCTTGTACGAGCCCCGGCACCTGGGTCCCCATGGGGCTGGGCAGCGGGAGAGGACCCCGGCCCGAGCCCCTGCCCCAGGCCCCGTGCTGACCCTGTCTTGCCCCACAGACGCTGAAGGAGCAGAAGATCAGCGGGTCAGGCAAGGGCAGCAAAGGCTCCAATGAGGTGGGTACAGGGTTACGGGGCAGCGGGGGCACGGGGTGGCCGGCAGCTCACGGTGCCCCGTCTGCGCAGGGTCCCCTGGCCGTGACAGAGGAGCTGCATCTCATCACCTTCACGCTGGCGTACGCGTACTGCGGGCTGGAGATGCAGCTGGAGGTGAGGGCAGGGGCCTAGGGGGGCTGGGTGGCCAGGAACCACCCGGCCTGACCTCCTGCTCCCCCCACAGACCTCCACCCTGCCCTTCGTCATCATCTCCAACAGCAACAACCAGCTCTCCAGCGCCTGGGCCTCCATCCTTTGGTTCAACATGCTCAGCCCCAACCCCAAGGCAAGCGGGACCCGTGCGGCCCCACGCTGTCTCCCCACTGCCTCCAGCCCCGTGTCTCCCTCCAAGCCCCATCTCCCTATACCCTGGTGTCCTGGTGTCCTGTCTCTGCTCCAGGCCCACTCTCTGTCCCCGTGTCCTGTCCTGGGCTCCTGTTCCCAGTCCCTGTCTGAGCTGTCCCTGGTTCTGGTCCCGGTCCCACCCCATGCCCTGTTCCTGTATCTGTCCCCTGTCCCTGCCCCGTGCCTTGTCCTCAGCCTGGTCCCTGCCCCGTGTCCCTCATCCCCCATCCCTGCAGGACCAGCAGTTCTTTGCCACGCCGCCCCCAGCGCCCTGGCCCCGGCTGGCCGAGGTGCTGAGCTGGCAGTTCGAGAGCGTGGCCGAGCGGGGCCTGAGCCGGGAGCATCTCCACATGCTGGCCGAGAAGCTCCTTGGTAAGGTCGGGCGTCAGCCCCCCCAGCCCTGCTGAGCACCCAGGCTGGAGCTGTGCCCCCCGCCTCATCCCGCTCTCACCTCCCCAAGGCTCGAAGCCGTCTCCGGAGAGCGTCCTGTCCTGGTCCAAGTTCTCCAAGGTGAGCAGCGCCCGGTCCTGCGCGCCCCCAGGTCCTGCACGCCCCAGTCCTGCACGCCCCACGGTCCTGCGTGCCCCCCCTCACGCACCCGCTCCCGCAGGACGGCGCCGCCGGCTTCTCCTTCTGGGCCTGGCTGGACGGGATCCTGGGCCTGCTCCAGGAGCACCTCAAGAAGCTCTGGAAGGACGGGTAGGGCTGGGGCTGGGGGGCCGGGGGGCTGGGGGCCGCAGTGGCTGACGGCACCTCCCCCAGCCTCATCCTGGGCTTCGTGAGCCGCAAGCAAGAGAAGAAGCTGCTGAAGGGGAAGCGGACGGGGACGTTCCTGATTCGCTTCAGCGAGAGCATCCTGGGGGGGGTCACCTTCACCTGGGTGGAGCATCCTGAGAGTGGTGAGCGTGCCCCCCCCCCCCCCGGCGCAAGCCCCTCACCCCGGCCTCAGGCCTCCCCTCCGCTGACCCCCAGCACCCCATCCCGCAGGGCGCCCTGCCTTCCGGGCCGTGGTTCCCTACACCACCGTCGAGCTGGCTTCCCTGGCGCTGCCCGACATCATCCGCGACTACCAGCTGCTGGCCGAGGAGAACATCCCCGAGAACCCGCTCCTGTTCCTGTACCCCGACACCCCCCGTGACGAAGCCTTCAGTCCCTACTACAGCCAGCGGCAGGAGGGTGCGGCACCGTGCGGCGCGGCTCGGCGCAGTGCAGACGGAGCGCCCGCCGCCCCCTCCAAACTCTCCTCTCTGCCCCCAGGGAGCCTGACAGAGAAGAAGGAATACCTGAACCAGCGCCTCATCCGCGTGTCCTCCAGGTGAGGCAGGGGGACGGCTCAGTCCCCGGAGGGGGAAACCCCTCTCATCCCTGGACCCCAACCCTGACCTTGACCCGGACCTGCCCTCTCTCCCTGCAGGCAGGCCAACGAGTCATGGCAGACAGAAGAGGAGTTGGTAGTTGCCACAGAAAACCTGGAGACGCTGCAGCTGCAGCCCAGCGGGTTGGGATCACTGCAACCCACCAGCCCCGGGACACTGCCGGTGGTGGCCGGGAGCCCAGGAACACTGCAGCCCGTGAGCCCAGGGACGCTGCAGGTGGTGGCTGGGAGCCCAGGGATGCAGCAGCCCCTGGGACCAGGAACACTGCAGCCCGTGAGCCCAGGGGTGCTGCAGGTGGTGGCCGGGAGCCCGGGGACGCAACACCCCAGGGGACCAGGGATGCTGCAGCCAGGGTCCCGGGGCCCAGAGACACCACCGCTGGTGCAAGTGGGCCCAGGGGGCTTGGAGATGCTGCAGGCAAGGACCGGGGCGCAGGAGCCGCAGCTGGTGCTGCAGCTCATCCCTGAGGGCCAGGGGACGCTGCAGGTGGGGCCAGGGGGCTTAGGGACGCTGCAGGTGCTGCCCGGGGGTACAGGGATGCTGCAGCAAGGGGGTGCTGGGGACCGAGGGACGCAGCAAGTGGCAGCTGGGGCCATGGAGCCACAGATGCTGTTGCAGCTCATCCCCAAGGGCCAGGGGATGCTACAGGTGGGAGCAGGGGACTTGGGGACTCTGCAGGTGCTGCCCGGGGTGGTGGGGACGCTGCAGTCAGCGCCCAGGACCATGGGGGTGCTGCAACAAGTGGGAGCTGGGGACCAGGGACTGCTGCAGCCAGGCCCTGGCACTGCGGAGCCACTGCCAGTCACAGATGATCAGGGGCTGCTGCCAGCGGGGCTGGGGGACCTGGGGCCGGTGCTTCAGGGCCAGGACATGCAGGAGCTGCTGCAGTTCCTGGAGCAAGACCTGGAGCCGGGCACGGGGACACTGGAGACGCTGGAGGCAGCGGAGCTGATGCCTAACATGGACAGCGGGCTGGGGCAGATGGACGCCAGGTTGGGGGGTGAGTGCCTGGGGCTGGGGGAGCTGGGGGCCACGGGGGTCCCGCAGCATTGACCCCCCTGCGTCCCGCAGGCAGTGCTGCGCTCCTGGACCCCCGCGACCCCTTCCTGCCACAGCCCGAGGACACAGCCCTGCCTGCCACCAGCTCCCTCTTCACCGTGGACACCGACTTTCCCCCGCTCCACATCGATGCCAGTGATTTCCAGTGACTTGCCCCCCCCAGCTCCCCCTGTAAATAAACCCTTTTCCCCCCAGCTGACCCTGGTGCTTCGTGGGGCAGCCCTGGGTTCAGCCCCGCAGCAGACAGCAGCTCCTCATTGTTCAGCCCTTTATTAGAAACCCATAAATACCCCAGATAAATAGGGAGCACGGCTCATAAATAGCCCCTCAGGGAGGAGGGGGAATAAATAATGGGGAGCCCACGGCGGGCGGCATCAGTGGGGTCTGGCGCTGTAGGTGAAGACGCGGCTCATGACGGCGGTGAAGGACTGGAGTTGCTCGAGCGCTTGGTGCCGCAGCTGCGGCAGCAGCGACTCGGCCCAGGTTGGGGTGGTGGGGCCCAGGGGAGCCTGGCAGGGGCGGCCGGGTGCCTGCTGGGGGAGAAGGGGGTCAGCGAGCCCAGGGCCTGGGGGTGCCGCTGTCCCAGGCGCAGGGCAGGGGCAGTGCTGCATCGCTCACCTGCACGACTCCCAGCAGCCGGTCCAGCGTGGCCTCCAGCTGCGGCAGGCGGTGGGCGCTGAAGATCTCGGAGCCCAGCAGGTCCCGGTAGTGCTGCAGCCCCTGCAGGATCCGTCGCAGGCAGCGCTGTGGGAGAAGGAGTGGGGGTGAGGCCAGAGGTCCGGGACCCCTGGGGACCATCTTGGGCATCCCTGGGCACACTGAGAGCTCCCACCACATCCCCTGGGAACCCTCAAGATCCCCAGCAACCCCAAGACCCCCGCCCCAGGCACATTCCTTCCCCTCAAGATCCCCAGGCACGCTTGTGACCGCTGGGCACATCTCTGGCGCCCCTGACATCCCCAGGCACATCCCCAGCACCCCTGGGTCCCCTGGGCACATCCCCTGGCCACCTCGGGGACCCCCAGCATCCCTGAGTCCCCCAGGCATCTCCCCACCACCGCTAGGACCCCCTGACACCTCCCCACCACCCCTAGCACCCCCCAAGCACCTCTGCAACACCCCAGGACCCCCAGGCACCTCTGCATCATCCCTAGGAGCCCCAGGCACCTCCCCACCACCCCAGGACCTCCAAGCACCTCTGCAACACCCCAGGACCCCCAGGCACCTCCACATCACCCCGAGGACCCCCAGACACCTCCCCACTACCGCTAGGACCCCCAGGCACCTCTGCAACACCCAGGACCCCCAGGCACCCTGAGGCACATCCTCAGAGCATCCCCGTGCCCCATTGGGGATGAGCCATTGGCCTGGCCACCCCCAGGGATGCCCCGTGAGCCCCCTCAGGGTCCCCTGCCACCCTCCCAGCCCTCCCCCAAGCCCCCTGCCCCCCCATCCTGGTACCGTGTTGTTCGTGTCCAGCGCAGAGGGGTCGCAGGCGTCGCTGCAGCGGATGCGGGTGGCACAATCCCCCTCGGGGTCCTCCACAGCAATCTGCACCCGGTTCTGGCAGAGGGGCGTTAGCAGGGGCTCCGTGCCCCCCGACCCCTCCCGGAGCAGCCTGCCCCCCCCTTCCCCGGGTGTCCTCCAGGCCCCCCCGTTCCTCGAGCATCCCCCGGGACCCCCCCGGTTCCTCCGGTCCCCCCGCCCCAGCGGAGCCCCGCCGCTCACCAGCTCCGAGTGCGGCTCCTTGAGCGTCCCCAGCAGCCGCGACAGCTCCCGGGAGAGGTCCTTGCAGGCGGCCCAGTCGGTGCCCGGGACCGGGGCAGGGGCCGCGGCGACCGGCGGCGCCGGCAGCAGCAGCAGCAGCAGCGCCGGGAAGCAGAGGCAGAGGCGGCGGAGCGGGGCCATGGCGAGACGGTGCCGCCACCGGAGCCGCCACCGGGCTCTTATGGGGCGGCGGCGGCAGGTGGGGAATCCCCGGGGCAGGTGGCACCCGCCCCCCGTTACTGCGAAATCGCCGCCTCCCCCGAAAGCAGAACCGATACCGGGCCGGGGTCCCCGAGCTGCGCCCCGCCGCGCCCGGCCCCGGCCCCGCGCTGGGACGGGACGGGCAGGAAAACCCGGGGCAGTTCCTGGTGGCTCCGCGCCCGGCGGCACCGGGCATCCCGGGGCCCCGCTCTGCTCCCGGCCCGGGCTCACCTGCGGTCCCCGCCTGGGACGGGACGGGACGGGACGGGCGCGGTGCAGCGCGGAGCGGAGCCCCGGTGTCCCCACGGTGTTCACCCGGTGGCTCACGGTGGCTCACGGTGTCCTCCAGTATTCCCCGGTATACCCACGGTGTTCACCCGGTGTCCCCCGGTGTCCCCTGATGTCCCCACGGTGTTCACCCGGTGGCTCCCGGTGGCCAACGGTGTCGCCCCAGTGTTCACCCGGTGGCCCTCTGTGGCCCCCCCGGTGCCCCCCGGCGTTCACCCGGTGCCCCCCAGGTCCCCCCTCCCCGTTCCCCGGCATCACCGGCCCCGCCCGGTGCCCTCCGATCGCCCGGGGAATCTGCAGGGAGGGCCCCGGCGCTGCTGTGCCCCGGCGGGGCTGCCCCGGCCCCCTGTGGCCCCCGGGGGCCCCCGCCCTGGCCCCCCCCGCACCCTCGGTAGCCCCGGCCCCGACGGGCGGGGCCGTGCTGCCCGCGGCTCCGCAATCGCGGCGGCCCCGACGGGGCGGCTCCGGCGCTTCCCGGTCCCTGCCCGGCGGGGCTGCCCCCGGCCTTCCCCGGGAGCGGCGCCCCCGGCCCTCGCCCCCGCCGCGGACCGGCCCCGGGACTCGGCGGGTGCCCGACCCCTCCGCGGCCCCCCCCGGAGCCCCCAGCCCGGCCGCGGGGCTCCGGGACGGTGGGGGGAGGGAGGGGGGGGGGCGGGAGGATGGCGGCTGTGGCACGGGCTGGGGGCAGCGGGGGGATGCTCTGCTGGGCCGGGGGGGAGTGCGGGACCCCCGTGGGATGGCAGGGATCGGTGTGTGACACCAGGGGACCCCATGGGCCACTGCTGGACACTGTGGGACATTGTGTGGCTCCGTGTGACCCCGTGGGACGCTGTGGGACCCTGTGTGTGACACTGTGGGACACTGTGGGACACTGCATGGGACCCCCGTGGGACGGCAGGGATTGATGTGTGACACCACGGGACCCTGTGGGACACTGCGGTACACTGTGGGACACTGCAGGACGCTGCAGGACAGAGTGGTCCCGTGGGACACTGCGTGACACCGTGGGACACTGCGGGACCCTGTGTGGGACCCTGTGGGACCCCATGGGACAGACAGACACTGCGTGGCCCTGTGGGACACTGCGGGACACTGCAGGACAGAGTGGTCCCATGGGACACTGCACAACATGGCAGGACACTGGGGGACACTGTGTGTGACACTGCGTGGCCCCGTGGGACGCTGCAGGACACTGCGAGACACGGTGGGACACTGCGTGGGCCCCCATGGGATGGCAGGGATCGATGTGTGACACCAGGGGACCCTGTGGGACACTGCGGAGCCCCATGGGACCCTGTGGGACACTGGAGGACCCTGTGTGTGACGCTGCGGGACACTGTGGGACATTGCATGGCTCCGTGTGGCCCCGTGGGACACTGCGGGACTCTGTGTGGGACCCCGTGGGACCCTGTGGGAGGCCGTTGTGCGGGCCAGGGCTGCGGCTTCTGCAGCACCCGGGGGCCCGTGGGGGTCCGTGGGGGGCCCGTGGGGGTCCGCAGGGCCTCGTGGGGACCCCGAGCCCCCCGCCGAGGCCCGGCCTGGCGCGGGGGCGGGACGGGGCGGGTGAGGCCCCAGCGCCGTCGGGGCCGCGTCCGCCCGCAGCTTTCTGTCCCCTCCGCCGCGCCGTCCGGCGGGCCGCCCGCCTCGTCCCGCCTCCCGCTGGCGCTGATTGGTCACCGCCCGCCGCTCCGCGCTGCCATTGGCTCGCCTGCCGCAAGGGGGCGGGGCGGCTTCCGGGCGGGAGAGCGGGGGGCGCGGTTGCCATAGCGACGGCGAGAGGGGCGGCGGCGGCCCGGCGGGGCTCCGCCAGGGGCCGTTCGGTAACGGCGGGCGGGCTCGGCAACGGCCGCTGCGTCCCCCGGGCGCGGGGGGGTGGTGGGGAGCGGCTCCCGGGGCGGAGGGCCCGGGGAGGCCGGGCCTGGGCCCGCCGCGCCGCACCGGAGCCGCCCGGCGGCGATCGGAGGCAGGCGCGGGGCCGGGAGGGCGGCGGGGGCCGCACGGGGAGGGGGCGGCAGCACCGGGAGGGAGGGGCAGCACCGGGGGGGAGGGGCAGCACCGGGGGCGGGGGGGCAGCACCGGGGGCGGGGGGGCAGCCGGAGCCCGGAGGTGCTCAGAGCCGGGGCCCAGCTCCCCGCGGGGGCTGCCGGGGCACCGGGGCTGATGTCAGCGGGCCCGGGGCGCCGCGGCCCCGTCCCCCGGCAGTTGCCGGCCATGACGGGGCTCTGAGTGTGTCCCGGGAGGGGACTTCACGGGGGCGGCTGCGTGCGTGGGCTCGGTGCCGCCCGTGTCCCTGGCTGGGAGAGGTGCACCTTGTGCTCCCCGGGGATTCCGGCCGCCTTTTCCATCGGCCGGAGTCACCGTGCCTGTGCAGCCATTTCTAGGAACCGGGGCGCTCGGTGTTTCTGGCTGACCCACTTAGTTCCTTTTCTGCTTCGCAGGGAGCCGCCGGTTTTCACCATGAATTTTGAAGGTCTCGACCCCTCCCTCGCCGAGTATGCTCCCGCTCTCCACCCGGCGCTCGACCCCGTCCTGGACCCCCACCTGAACCCCAGCTTGCTGCAGAACGTGGAGCTGGATGCCGAGGGGGTGCCCTTAGAGGGCATCGCGGTGCCAGACTCCGTGCACATCGTGGAGGGCATGTACAGCGAGCTGCACACCGCCGTCTCCGAAGTGGGCGTCCCCGTCTCCGTCTCCCATTTTGACCTGCACGAAGAAATGCTGTGGGTTGGGAACCACGGGGTAGGTGCCTCGGGGCCGCTGGGGGGAGCGAGGCGTGGAAGGGGGCTGCCAGCAGTACGGGTGCCTCTGCAGGTGTCGCAGCCTGAGACCCGAACGCTCCAACAAGCTGTTTGCAAGCAGAGAGCGGTTTGGTGCTGGGTTGAGTCATAGCTGGAAAGGTCGGCTTGGAAACTGGGAGGTGTGCTGCGCAGATGCAGAGGGTTTGTGGCTGGAAGTGGCTGATGCGTCCTGGAACACGGGAAACACTCAGGCTTATTTGTCTACCAAATTGCCTGCAGGTGTTTCCCAAGTAGCTTCACTGCCCTGACCTCTTGGGACGGTGGAGCTTTTTGGTTCTTTACTCACGTCTGCCTACGAAGGAAAAGTCTGAACAATTTTCCGTAGTTCTGGGGACACAGAGAGGCAGGGAGTCCTTCAGGCTTCAGCCTGCCTCGACCCTGCAGAGGGGTGTTTGCCTGTGTTGCGTCCAGACAAAGCTGGGGCGGGTCTTTATGAGCCCGTCCCGGGCTGCTTTTAGGGCCATGCCACCTCGTTCTTCGGCCCGACGCTGGAGCGATACTCCTCCTTCCAAGTGAACAGCAGTGACGACATCCGGCAGATCCAGAGCCTGGAGAACGGCATCCTTTTCCTGACCAAAACCAACCTGAAGTACATGTCACGGGGGGGCCTCATCATTTTTGACTACCTGTGAGTGCTTTGCCCTGGCAGCTGGGAACGAGGGGACAGTCCCAGCTTGGTAGAGAAGGTCCCAGCTTCTGTCCTCTCTCTGCCTCTGCAGCATGGATGACTCCGAGGACATGCACAGCCTCCTGCTCACGGACAGCAGCACTCTGCTCGTTGGCGGGCTGCAGAACCACGTGGTAGAGATAGACCTCAACACCGTCCAGGAGACGCAGAAGGTGCGGCATGGGGCACCGCGTCCTGCGGGTGCTCTGTCCCGATGCTCAGCCCCGCTCACCCCCCTGTTCTGTGTCCCTCCCAGTACACCGTGGAGGTACCCGGCATCACCATCATGAGGCAATCAAACCGCTTCTTTTTCTGCGGGCACACCTCGGGGAAGGTAACACCATCCCCGTCCTGCCTGGCAGCCCTGCTGATGCTCGGGTTCCCCCTGGGGTGCCCTGGATTCGGTCTCTGGTTTTTCCCAGAGCTCAGAGGGCTCCCAGGTGGCCAGCAGCTGTACGCCCAGCACCTCTCCTACCCTCCCAGGTCTCCTTGCGGGATCTACGCACGTTTGTGGTGGAACACGAATTTGATGCCTACTCAGGCAGCTTGTCCGATTTTGACGTCCACGGGAACCTGCTGGTGACCTGCGGCTTCTCCAGCCGAATGAACGGCCTGGCCTGCGACCGCTTCCTGAAGGTGTACGACCTGCGCATGATGCGGGCCACCACCCCGCTGCAGGTCCACATCGACCCCTTCTTCCTCCGCTTCATCCCCACCTACACCTCCCGCCTGGCCATCATCTCCCAGACAGGTGGGCGAAGCTGCGTCCCTCACCCGCTCTCTGCCCCTTCTCAGCATCAAACCCCCGCGGGACGGAGCTGGGGGAGCGATCTGAGCCCAGCCAGACGCTCCCGTAAGCGAGAGGCGTGCTGGGGTCACGGCGTCCTGCTCCGTGATGCCACCTTGCTCCGCGCTTCCCTCTCGCGCAGGTCAGTGCCAGTTCTGCGAGCCTACCGGCCTCGCCAACCCGGCCGACATCTTCCACGTGAACACCGTGGGACCTCTCATCATGACCTTCGACGTCTCGGCCAGCAAGCAGGCCCTGGCGTTCGGCGACTCGGAGGGATGCGTCCACCTCTGGGCCGACTCCCCGGAGGTCACCTTCAACGCCTACTCCCGGGAGACCGATTTTGCCCTGCCCTGCATGGTGGATACGCTGCCCCACTTGGACTGGAACCAGGACCTCGTGCCGCTCTCACTCATCCCCGTGCCGCTGACCAGCGAGACGCTGCTCTCGGACTGGCCCGCTGCCAACTCGGCCCCGGCACCCCGGTAATCTGCCGGTCTCTCCCAGTAAAAAACAGAGTGGGAAAGCTGGTCCCAGCGGGGATCCTCTCCCAGCTGGGGCTGGGGGCAGCTGGGTGCCCTGCGGGGGCAGGAGGTGGGCTCTGCTCCCTGTCTTGTGGCTGCCAAAACACGAGATGAGTTCCCCCTCGCACAGCAAAACCGATGGGCAGGTCTGAAGAGAGCGGGGAGTGATCAAACCTTCACGGTCCTGGGGGGGAGCGCCTGGTTAGGCCCTGGCCTCCTTCTGCACGTGTGGAAGCACTTCTCTTTTCTCTCTGCCTGAGCCCTGTCCTAAACACTTATGCTCAGCACTTTGGTGATGGAGCCCAAGTATTTTGTAGTGGCAGAAAATGAACCCTGAGGTTCTGGGGCAATGACTGAGGGGGAGGAACCATTGTGTCCCACCGGTGGGTCCCTGAGTGCGTCCAGCAAGGTTCCTGTGAAGTGACGCTGCCAAACGGAGCAGCCACTAAGTGCCAGCGTGTTTTGTAGGCGAGCCCCTCCAGTAGATCCTGAGATTCTGCGTACCATGAAGAAGGTGGGGTTCATTGGCTACGCCCCGAACCCGAGGACCAAGCTCCGCAACCAGGTACCTGCTCTCAGGAGGGTGCTGAGGGTCCCAGGGCCGTCTGCGCAGGACTTGGGGGGTTCTGCCCTGAGGTCGGGGCAGAGGTTTGCTGCCTCTGGGACTTGCACCCTCGTGGTGCGGTCTGAGGAGGGACGGGGCTCCTGCTCGCGCTAAATGGCCTCGGAGCTTTCTGCAGGGCTCGGGACAGGGCTGTGAGAGGTGCAGTTCTCTGGCTTGGGATGTCACAGGAGGCAGACGCGTGGTCTGGGTTCAACAGCTCTCCTTCCGCAGTGTTAGAGGGTGAACCAGTCCTCGGAAGGACTGGAGTCCCCCCGTCGGGCCAGAGGCCCGTCTCCCTCACTAACTTGCCCTGCGGTAGGAAGGGTTTGAGCTGTCCGGTCCGGAGGTTTAGGGCACGTCCCTCGTCCTTGGGAAAACACTGCTGTGTTTTGCCCTTGCCCGCAGCGCTGCTGTAGTTTCCCACAGTGATAAGTCCCTAGTAACAAGGAAGGTGTGGAGGCCTCGTGCAGGTTAAGGGAGGGCCCCACTCCCTTCTGGTTTATTCCTTTGCTCATTCGGGGAGGCAGGAAAGCCCAGGAGTCGCTCGTGTCAGTACGCGGTGCTTCACCTCAGGATTCAGCTGCGCTTCCTTCTCTTCCCCTTCGCAGATCCCCTACCGGTTAAAAGAGGCAGACAACGAGTTCGACAGCTTCAGCCAAGTGCCCGAGTCCCCGATTGGGCGGGAAGAGGAGCCGCACCTCTACATGGTGGCCAAGAAGTACAGGAAGGTAGCCTCCCAGGGCTCCGGGTAGCCTCCCAGGGCCACGGGGGAGAGGGGGCTGGCAAAGAACCTGCGTGGGCCCAAGCACCAGCTTACCAGTGTGGGGAGACACAGACATTTCGCAGGTGTCCTGTGCCACGGGAGGGCGTTTGTTTAGCACCTTGCATCTCTCCACAGGTCACAATCAAATACTCCAAGCTGGGGCTGGAAGATTTCGATTTCAAGCATTACAACAAGACGCTGTTTGCAGGCCTGGAGCCACATATCCCCAATGCCTACTGCAACTGCATGATCCAGGTGGGAGATGCCCAGCCCTGCCCGGGCTGCTGCAGCCCCAGGACCGCTCCTGACAGCCCTGTCTCTGCCAGGTGCTGTATTTCTTGGAGCCGGTCCGCTGCCTGGTCCAGAACCACCTGTGCCAGAAGGAGTTCTGCCTGGGCTGCGAGCTGGGCTTGCTCTTCCACATGCTGGACCTGTCCCGGGGAGACCCCTGCCAGGTCAGTCGCTAGCCCAGGCGTGCTGTGAAGCAGCAGGGAGAGAGCACAGAGGAGCAGGGTGGTGCTGGGTTCCCAGGAGGTGGCATCAGACAGCATGGAAACTCCTGTCATTTGACCTCTGTGACATGCCGCTCTTGTCCCATCCCCAGGGAAGCAACTTTCTGCGGGCTTTCCGCACAATCCCAGAGGCTTCAGCGCTGGGGCTGATCCTGGCTGACTCGGATGAAGCCACAGGGAAGGTGAACCTGGGGCGGCTGATTCAGAGCTGGAACCGTTTTATCCTCACTCAGCTGCACCAGGAAACCCAGGAGCAGGAGGGACCGCAGGCGTATCGGGGGGCTGGCAGCAGGTAACTCCCTGGCCTGGGGGTGGGGAGGGGGTCTGGCTCTCAGTGGCTCCATCTGTCCCTCGGGAACGAGCTTTTTTGCCACCTACACCTGCTCCGGGTGCCACAAGGGAGCACACAGATCTGTGGGCTACAGCAGGATCTGAACCCTGTCCCTCCTAGGCCCCGTGCAGTCAGGGCTGTGTGGGTCCCCAGTGGTCAGCCCCCCGTACCGCCTAGCCCTGCTCTGCAGGGATCGCTGGGATCCTGCTAACCCAGATAATTTTTTTCTTTTTTCCAGCAGCTTTGGGTCCTCGGGGGACTCGGTTATTGGGAAGCTGTTCAGCTGCGAGATGGAGAACTGCAGCATGTGTCGCTGCGGCAAGGAAACCGTCCGCGTGTCCTCCACGCTGCTCTTCACCCTCTCCTACCCGGAGAGCACCGGTAACGGGCAGGGCAGGGCAGGGCAGGGCTTGGCAGCTGGCACGCTGCTGCCTTTCCCCTGGGGCAGGGCAGCCGAGCAGGGCTCGTTATCTGCGTGGGTGAGATGTGATTTTTCCAGGTGAGGGACACCTGCAGAGATGACCTCCTGCAGTTGTCTGGCCTGTGGGAGGCCCGGCAGCCGAGGCCGAGCGGTGGGTCTCCAACCAGCTGAGCTTTTGGCTACAGAAAGGCAGATTTGGGGGTTGACCTTCTCCCTGGTGGTTATGAGGAAAACCCCAGAGGTTTGGCTGAGCTATATTGGTAAAGATTTGTGTGTTGGAAGGTGACGTTATTCTCCTTTCTCCCTTCAGAAAAGCCAGTCAAAGATTACGAGTTTGCCCAAATTTTAAAGCGAAGCATCTGCTTGGAGCAGAACACGCAGGCCTGGTGTGAGAACTGTGAGAAGTACCAGCCCACGGTGAGCCTGGGAGTGGAGCATGAGCGCGTGGCGTTCCGTGAGCTGCGAGGGGGTGTGGGAGAGGGGTGTGAGTGCCCCATGCCACGGGCGGAGCGGGGGGCAGTTTCTCCATTAGTCAGTGGGGAACCTCCTGAGCGGATGCAGGAGATTCCGTTCCTAGCCTGGCCCGCAAGCCGGCGTGGTGCGGGGTATTCCCTGGGCTGCTGGGGCTGTGTGGCGCTGGAACATGGCTTGTGGGTCATGCAGATCCCAGCTGAAACCCCCGGGGCAGGGGGAAACCCCCAGGAGCCAAGCACACCTGTTCTGACGCAGCCTCTGGGGATGCGGGAGCCTGCTCCATGCCTCGGTTTCCCTTACTTGACCGCCAGCAGCCAGGAGCCCTGCCGGGCGGCGGGGAGGTGGTGCTGTAGGCAAAAGCGAGGAGGAGGGAAGAGGATTAGGCTGTCCCAAATCCTGCTGTGAGCCTCTCCAGGGCTCTCAGTGCTGCCCCGCTTCCATCTCCTGCTCTCTCTGCAGGTTCAGACCCGGAATATCCGCTGCCTGCCAGACGTCTTGGTCATTAACTGTGAGGTGAACAGCTCCAAGGAAGCAGATTTCTGGAAGACGCAGGCTGAGGTGGGGGAGACACTTCGGGGCAGAAGCAGGCTTGTTCTCCCTGCCGCACAGGGTTCGCTGCGTGTCCAGTTCTGCGGAGGTGTTTCCCCTGTGATCTCGCTGTCTCTAACAGTCTCTTGCTCTCCACCCAAGCAGCACCGTACCTTATCTGCAGAGGACATGCTGGTATTTGGTCATGCTTGTAGCACGAGCTGTGCTTTTGGAGTTGGAAAAGACAAGATGTCCTGCCGTGGCAAAGCTGACAGGACTACAGTAGAATCACACTTTCATTCCCCCAGCCCCCTAGGACCTAGGAGCAACGAGGCAGTGCCTGCTTCCCAGAGCACGGGCCCAGCAGAGCTGGTGGACAGTTGGGTTTCCCTTGCTGTCTTTTTCCCTGTCGCTGACTTTACAGCCCCTGTCTTTTCCCTGCTGCTGGTCTGGCTGTCACCCACGTGTTCCCGAGCCCAGCCTGTCATTCCATGCTGACACTTCCCTGTGTTTCGTTGCCAGTATGCGTTTCAGAGAGCCATGATGAGGAGAGGAGGCTTTGAGATCACCAAAGGCAAAGAAATCTCTCTTGGAGAGTGGTAGGTGACTGTTGTGGGGTGGCAGCTCTAGCTGAGCATTGCTCCTCCCGGCCTTGGAGAACTCAAGGCCGTTTCTCATTTCATAATGAGAATTTGATAATCTACCTATCTGTAGTTCTTGTGGGCCCTAAACTGGAACAGTCTGCTGCTCTGAGACCGATCCTGCACGGGTGCTCTGCGCAGCACGGCATTCAGATACCCTCGTGAGCCCTCGGCCCTTGTTCCCCATCCCTTTTTGGACTGACAAAAGCCCCAGCACCATGCGTTGGCCCTTTTTGGGCTGACGTAGTTGTCCGCCTTTCCCAAGGCCCTGCTCTAGGCAGCTGGGAGCTGTGGTGCAGTTCTGGCTCTCCCTCTCTGTCCCTTGGAAGGTTTAGGAACAGGCTGGCTGACGGGTGGGTTGGGTGGTGCGGATCCTGACCCAGAGATTCTGGCCTACACGGCATCTTGTGACTCCCTCTCGCTCTGCCTTCCGTGATTCTCCTTGCAGGAAGGAACTGGGAAACCCCGACACGGGGCATTCATATCCTTCTGTGGAGGAACTGAAGAACATTTGGATCCCCCACGCCATCAAGATGAGCCTGACCAAGAACAAGGAGCTAGACGTCTGCAACTGGAGTGAAAGCGATGAGGTAAAGGCTGACAAGATCCTTCTGGGGCTGCGTGGTCATGTGCACATGGGGCTGCGGGAGCAGAACTGCTGCAGAACCGCTTTCTGCTGAGCGTGTGTGGGCGAGAGATAAAGGGGCTGACTTGGAGACACCTTGGGTGAGCTGTCGGCAGCTCACGCATGGCCAGCGTGGAAAATTCTGCACGTCTGAGTGCGGGGGTTTGGGCTGGAGGTCTGGGAGCTGCCTGGAGGACAGATCGGGCATTTCCCTCGGGGCTGGTTCCTCCTGCAGCTCAGCCCGTCCGATGACCCCGAGTCAGTGTACGTCTACGACCTCATGGCCACCGTTGTCCACATCCTGGACTCCCGCACAGGGGGCAGCCTGGTGGGGCACATCAAGGTGGGAGAGACCTATCACCAGCGGAAGGAGGTGAGGAGCCCTGCGGGACCGGTGCCCTCCAGCCCGCAGCTGCTGTGGGAGCAGCCCTGCTCCCTGGGCACCCTGCCTTGCCCAGGAGTTCTTGCCCAGAGCTCACTGAGGGAGCGGGTGGTTTAACTGACCCGTTCCTAGGTCTCTTAGAAAAGCGTTGAGTGCAATTTATTGAGTATGTCAGGCAGCCTTCAACAGGCAAGTGCTTCTCAGGCACCTTATGGGGATGAGAGGGCTGAAGAAGTGCTCTTCCCACCCTTACTTGGGCGAGTTCCTCCTCAGCCACAGGCACGTTGCCAGCCTGCCCTTGTGGTTCCAGGTAAAAGGGCTGTGACCTCATCTGCCAGAGGGAAGGGGGCTGGTCGGGGCAGTTCTTTAATTTGGTGGAGATGCTCAAACCAGGAGTTCCCAGAGTATGTCAAGACTTCATCCCTCTCTGTTATCTGTTGCATCTCCATGGAGTGCCCGTCCAAGCCCGAGAGCTTCGAGTACGGCTCGTCACCACCCAGGCCAGCAGGGGTTTCCCCACAGTGTCTCAGGAAGGGCGGGAGTTCCCACATGGTGTTGTCACACCCCTCTTTCCCCAGTAAAGAGGTAGAGGAGTCATTGCCTTCGCCTGCAGGGGGGGTCCCTGATGCAGTGTCTGTGCCTCTCTTTCCAGGGAGTCACACACCAGCAGTGGTATCTCTTCAACGACTTCCTCATCGAGCCCGTGGATAAGGTGAGTGCCTGGGGTGCAGCGGGGTCTGCCCCGGCCTCAAGTCGAGCTGTGGTGCCGGGGGTTTCCTGCTGGATGTGGGAGCAGGATGCTGCACTGGCCCCCCATCCCCACAGTGCGAGGCAGTGCAGTTCGACATGAGCTGGAAGGTGCCGGCGATCCTGTACTACGCCCGGAGGAACCTCAATGCCAAGTACAACCTCGTCAGTGAGTGTCTGGGTGGAAGCGGCCGTGTGGCCAGTGACACGGGCTCCCAGCTGATCGCCCTTCCCCTTTTCCTGCAGTCAAGAACCCCATCGAAGCCAGCGTGCTGCTGGCAGAGGCCTCGCTGGCTCGCAAGCAGCGCAAGTGTCACGCCACGTTCATCCCCCTGATGTTGAGCGAGATGCCGCAGGCGGGTGACCTGGTGGGGCTGGATGCCGAGTTCGTCACACTGAACGAGGTCGGTTCCCTCCCTGCGGCACGGAACGGGGCTGGGGCACGTCCGTGGGGTGCGCCTGGTCCCACGGGCACTGCAGGAGCTGCCGGTCTCTGAGCTCTCCTCCCGGCCGTCGCAGGAGGAGGCTGAGCTGCGCAGTGACGGGACCAAGTCCACCATCAAGCCCAGCCAGATGTCGGTGGCCAGGATCACGTGCGTGCGTGGCCAGGGCCCTAACGAGGGGGTCCCCTTCATTGATGACTATATCTCCACGCAAGAGCAGGTAGGGGGCTGCTGCCTGGCTTTGCACAGCTCCCTACAGGGCTATCACAGCCTGGCTGCTTTGCGACTCAGTGGAGGGGCAGCCGGAATAACGTCAGCATCCTCCCTGGGATGCCGTCAGGGGAAACGGGGAGGGGGCAAAGCCCTCAGCCCCCCAGCACGGGCCCTTTCTCTGCAGGTGGTGGATTACCTGACTCAGTACTCGGGGATCAAGCCCGGAGACCTGGACGCCAAGATCTCCTCTAAGCACCTCACCACGCTCAAGTCCACCTACCTGAAGCTGCGCTTCCTCATCGACGTGGGCGTCAAGTTCGTGGGCCATGGGCTGCAGAAGGATTTCCGTGTCATCAACCTCATGGTGACAGTGCTGAGCCCCCCTCCCCGAACGTGGCCCTAGGGGCTCGGGGAGGCTCAGGGGGCCCACAGTAGCCCTGGGGCTCGCCCCCCGCAGCAGCCCCCGGGGGCGAAGCTGTTAGCAGCCCCCTCTGTGCCCTGCAGGTGCCCAAGGACCAGGTGATTGACACTGTCTACCTGTTCCACATCCCGAGGAAGAGGATGATTTCCCTGCGCTTCCTCGCCTGGTACTTTCTGGGTTAGTGGCGGCATCCTCAGCTGGAGGAGGGGGGTGGTGGTGGTGGGGGGGGCTCTGTTCCCCCTGACACGGGGGGGGGGGCTCTGTTCCCCCAGACCTGAAGATCCAGGGCGAGACCCACGACAGCATCGAGGACGCGCGCACGGCGCTGCAGCTCTACCGCAAGTACCTGGAGCTGAGCCAGGGCGGCAGCGAGCCCGACGACTTCCGCAAGGTGCTCAAGGCCCTGTACGAGAAGGGCCGCAAGCTGGACTGGAAGGTGCCCGAGCCCGACAGCCAGAGCAGCCCCAAGCGTAAGGCGCCCCAGGAGCCCCCGTCGCCCCCCGGCCCCCGCCCCGCGCCCCCTCACCCTGCTTTGTCTCTGGCAGACGGCGCCGTGTACCCGCCCGTGCTGCCGCTGTGACAGGGACGCCCCCAGCGCCGCCGCCTCGGGACTCGAACCAGCACCGGGGCTGCCCCGGGGGCCCGGCGGTCCCGGGAGGGGGCAGCGCCAGCCCCGGGCACTGGCCCCGCTCCGCTCGCCCGCTGGCCTGGACGCCCCCATAAAGCAGCCGCCTCGGCCCCTGCCGCGCCGCCTCCTCCTTGCTGCGGGACCGGGACCGGGACCGGGACCGGGACCGGGACCGGGAGGGGGCGGGGCCTCCAACGTGAAGGGGGCGGGGCCAGCAGGAGGGGGCGTGGCCAGCACAGGGAGAGGTCAGGGCCGGCACAGGGAGGGGACGTGGTCAGCGGGGGTGGGCGCGGTCAGCAGCAGGAGGGGGCGGGTCAAATAAGGGAGGAGGCGTGGTCAAGTTTCAATGGGGCGTGGTCAGGCAACGGGAGGCTGTGGTTGGAAGTGGAGGGGCGTGGCCACCACCGAGATGGGCGTGGCCATCAGTCGGATGGACGGGCAGCTAGAGGGGGCGGGGCCTGTATCAGAGGGGGCGTTCCCCCAGCAAGAAGGGGGCGTGTCCTCGCCAAAGCCCCGCCCCTCCCCGGGGCCGATCGCCACGCGGGCCGGGCCCTGGCACCGCCGAGGCCCTCGCAGCTGGCCGCGGGCTGCCCCGGGCGCTGCCTGCGCGCCGAGCGGCCCCGCCGCCCCGCCCGGCGAACCGGCCCCGCCGCCCCGCCCGGCCCCGCCGCCCCCTCGGCCCCGCCCGGCCCCGCCGCTCCGCTCCCCGAGCACCCTCCCCCCGCAGCGGGCCGGGCCGAGGGGGCGCGCCGGGACCGGCACCGCCGCGGGCAGCCCTGGCGGGGGGCAGCGCCGAACGGGCTCGGCCGGGCCCCGGCGGTGAGGGGCGGCGGGGGGGGGGACCGGGGGCAGCGGGGCCGCGAGGATGAGCGGCCGGGGCCCTGCCGCGCTCTGCCTGGCCGCGGCCTTGGCTGCGCTGCTGCCGGCGGCGTGTGCCCGGCGGGGCCAGGACCTGCACTGCGGAGGTGCGGCGGGACGGGACGGGACGGGACCGGGGTGGGGGGGTGGGATGGGAGAGAAGGGACGGGACGGGAGGGTAGGGGCAGGACAGGACCGGAGCAGAAGGACCGGGAGGGAACGGGAGGGAACGGGACGGGAGGGGAAGAAATGGGATAGGAGAAACGGGACGGGAGGGAACAGGACGGGGTGGGAGAGACGGGACAGGAGGGGACGGGAGGAATGGGAGAGAATGGAAGGGGAGGGGAGGAAACGGAACAGGTGAAAACAGGACGGGAGGAGAGGGGATGGGATGGGAGGGAACGGGACGGAATGGGAGAGGTGGGACAGGAGGGAACAGGATGGGTTGGGAGAGATGGGACGGGGAGAAACGGGATGGGAGATACGGGACAGGAGGGAGTGGGACAGCTCAGCAGCATCTGGGACCCGCTCAGCACCCAGCGTGGCTGCTGCTTCCCCTCCGTGACCCCGACCAAGGGCAGCCGGGTGTCCCCAGAGGGCCGCTGGGTCCTGCCCCCTGCACGGCTGCTGTCCTGCACGGGCCGCACCGGTCCCTCCCCGCCACCGGTCTGACGGGGCCGGGGCTCAGCCGATGTTGCCGGTTCTGGGCCGTTGATGTCCACGTCCCTGCAGCGTGCCGGGCGCTGGTGGATGAGCTGGAGTGGGAGATTGCTCAGGTCGACCCCAGGAAAACCATCCAGATGGGCTCGTTCCGGATCAACCCCGATGGCAGCCAGTCGGTTGTGGAGGTGGGAAGCATCCTGGTGGGCAGCTGCCTCGCTGTCAGAGGGCTCCGGGCCGGGGCTGCGGGGGGAGCGGGGCTGGCCGGGGCGGCAGCCACACAGCGGGGGAGACGAGGGAAGGATTGGGCCCATGCTGAGGGCTCTGCGTGGCTTTGAGCCGCGTCTTGCAGGACATCCAAGCCTTTCCTGGAGCTCCCTGGCTCCCAGGGGAGGCGCTGGCCCAGCGTTCTGGCTCTGCTGTCGTGCTGAAAGGCCTGACCCCGCTGATCTCATGCTCGTCCCGCAGGTGCCCTACGCCCGCTCGGAGGCACATCTGACCGAGCTGCTGGAGCGGGTGTGCGAGAAGATGAAGGAATATGGAGAGAAGGTGGATCCGTCTACACACCGGAAAAGTTACGTCCGCATCATCTCCCACGATGGGACCAAGATGGACCTCTCTGGGGTCAAAATTGATGGAGATGTGGCTTCGAGTCTGAAGTTTGCGGTGCGTGTGGGAACTGGGTCCTCGGGGTGGCTGTCGCAGCTCGGTGGACGTCTTAGGCCGTGGGTCCCCATGCTTGGCAGCTGCGGCCCTTCTAGGGATGGAGCTGGTCCCACCAGCCGCTCCCGGCTGCTTCCTTTGGCTCCTCCTGGGGCTGGGGGAGAGGAGGCTGCCCCCGGGTGGGCTGGGCGGGCGCTGTCAGTGTTGTCTGACCCCCACGGTTACCATTGCAGTGCGAGAGCATTGCCGAGGAGTACGAGGACGAGCTCATCGAGTTCCTCTCCCATGAGGCTGACAATGTCAAGGACCGGCTCTGCAGCAAGCGGACAGGTGAGCTGGGCTGGGCCGTCCTGGGGCTCTCCGGCTGTCTGAGCGCACCTCGGGGTGCTCAGAGCCCTCTCCAAGCTCCCCTCTCCCTGGGGAGGTTTCAGGACTGTCGCTTTCCAAGCTCCATGCTGGGGCCTTCTGCTCCAGCTAGGCTTATCCTGGTGCCTTCGAGCAAAGCTCTGGAGGCCGAGGATTTCCCCCATGGCCCCGATGCCCCACACAGCCGCAGCTGCCCCGTGAGCTCTGGGAGCATGCGGAGGAGCTGTTCGCGTGCAGATTATCCCTGAAATCCTGCCGTCTCCCAGCCCTGCGGAGCAGCATGCCTGTCTGTCCCCGTGCTGCCGGCCCCACGCCTCGGGGAGCTGCCTGCAGCTTTTTTTGGGAGCCGTGCCTGGGCTAGTGCACTGCCTGGGGCAGCGCCAGGGCAGCTTCACCACCAGCTCCATTGGCTGCCCCGGCTCTGGGCTCCCCCCGCAGCCAATGGCCGAGCGCCCGTCCTGTGGCATCTCCCTTCCCGCAGTGCTATTTCTGGTCTGCAAACACCGGGGTCAGGGCACGCTGCGACCTTTGTGCTTCCTTTATTAATGAACATGGCGCGGTACCTGCACCGTGGCACCAGGGCGGGGCCCTGCTGCACCCCACACACGTGTCGGTGGCAGCACTCGGTCCTGCGGGGCCACGCAGCGCTGCTGGTGGCTCCCGGGGTGGCCAGGTCCCAGGGGAAGCGCCGGCGCAGCGCCTCCGTTTCTCATTAACCACAGAACCGAGGGGGAAGTGCAGGTGTCCCTGGCGCGGGTCACGGCCCAGGCGTTCGGTGCATGGCTCGCCCAAGCTAACGGCAGCAACCGGCACTGGCGGGGGCTGCGCATGGGGCTCCGCCGTGTCCTGAGCACGCTGGCCTTTGTCCCCGCAGACCTGTGCGACCACGCGCTGCACATCCCGCACGACGAGCTGTGACGTGGATGGCCCCGGGCTGTGCCGACCCTCCCCGCCGGTGCCAGGCTCCCTCCGGACACCCCCGACCTCTTGGTTCGCCTCGTCCCCGCTGCCCTGGGGGCCGGGCAGCCCTGCCCCGGGTGCAGCCGTCGCCTCTCCCGGTCTGGTGCTCTCTCATCCTATTTATTCGCCGTCCGTCCGCTGCGGCACGGTGGGACAGGACACATCCTCGTTCGTCTGGGAACATTTCGGCAGCTGAAGCGTGGCTCCGGGCAGGCCGCAAGCAGAGGCTCCTCCACTGCTGCTGGGGGACGCGGGGCACCACGGGGGCTCCTGGGGGTCTCAGGCATCCAGGGCCGGATCCCGGGAGCCCCCCTCCCGGTTGCAGGGCAATAAACGGGGCCGTGCAGCGGCTGAGCCACGGGGCCCACCACGGGCAGGTCTCGCTCCCTGTGTGCCTTCGGGGGGTGGGCGCGCAGCCCCAGGGTGGGGAAGGGGTGTCCCCAGGGTGCCCCTGTTCACCGAGGGTGGCACCGGGGGGGGCCCGTGGTGTCCCCGCGGTGCCTCCCGTGACTTGGGCCCCTCTTCCTCATGGCTCCCGTCTGCTTGGCCTTGGTGCCCAGCAGCCCCTGGCCCCGTGTCACCCGGCCCGGGGTGGCCGCGGGGCCCCGGCACCCTTGGGTGCTGCCCAGCGCCTCGGCCCATGTGGCGCGGCCGCGCTGCGTCACCTCGGCCCAGGGCCGTGTCCCGCGGTGCCACTGCCCCGGGGCAATGTCCTGGGGTCACCCCCGGCCGGGCCCAGCCCCGCCCCGCCCCCCTCCCCCCCCGATCTGTGACGTCATCACAGAGCCCGGCTCGCATCGCCTGCTGGGCGCCTTCTCGCGCGATGACGTCACGGCCCCGATGACCTCACGGCCGGGCGCCTGCTGACGTCAGAGGGCGGCCTCGCACCGCGGCCTAGCGCTGCCGGGTGACCTGAACGGCTGCGGGGGGGTGACGTCACGGGGCGTTCGGTGACGTCACGGGGCGTTCGGTGACGTCACGGGGCGGGGCCTCCGCCTCGCCGCCACCCCCCTCCCCGCCCAGATCAGGCGAACGCGGCAGCCACCTATAGCCCGGCCCCCCGTCTCCTCATTTGCATAGCCCCGTCTACCCGCGCGCGGCCCGGCCAATGGCGAGCGGCTCGGCCCCGCGAGGGGGCGGGCGGGGGCGGGGCTATGCTAATAACCTGCGCCGCGCCGCGCCCCGCCCCGCCCGCGGCTCTGAGGACCCCCGGCCGCCGCCGCCGCTCGCTCCCGGCCCCGCTCCCGGCTCCGTTCCCCGGCCCCGCTCCCGGTCCCGGCCCCGCCATGACGCTCCTCGCCGCCGGCAGCCGGGCGGCCGCGCGCCTCCGCGGGCCCAAGGTGAGGGCGCCCGCCCCGGCCCCGCCGCGCCTTAAAGGGGCGACGCCGCAGGGGGGGGGGAGGAGGACCGGAGGGGGCCCGTTCTTAAAGGGGCGATGCGGGGGGTGGGGGGGCGCCTTAAAGGGGCCGCGGGGGCGGCGGCACGTGGCGCGGCACCGGCACCGGGGGTGGGGGGGGGACACGGACCGGGCGCCCCCGGGGAGGGGGGGGCGGCGGCGGCTCCGTGCTCCCCGGGGGGGGCTCCGCCGGTAGCGGCGGGGGGGGGGTCTCTGCCCGGTGCCCCCCCAGCCTTGGCCTTGGCCGCGGCCCCGCTGTTTCGTAACGGGCGCCGTTATCGACCGGGCGTTATTTTGGGCCTGCCGCCGCCGTGTTGTGGTGCCCGACTTGGCCCCGGCCCTGCCCGGGGAGGGGGGGCCTCAGCGCCCCGGCCTTTCCTCGGTGCTCCCCAATTACCACTCGCTGATTAGCGTTGCCCAACGGGGGAGGCCTCCCCGGGCCGAGCCGCCGGTGACCGGGCTGAAGCCGTTGGCTTTGCACGCTAATCCCAGCCTGGCCGGCCTCCGGCCTCCTCCTCACGGCTTGAGCGGAGGCATCGCGGCCTTCCTCCTCCCCCTTCTCCTTCTCCTCCTCCTCCTCCTCCTCCTCCTCAGCTACCACCCCCCGGGGTGCTCCGGCTCCCCCAAACCACGGTGGGGGCCCAACGCTGCCCCCCCAGGACGCTCCGCGGTGCCCCGGTGCTGCTGGAGGAGCCCCTGGGTGCCCTCACCCCGGGGGGGTGTTGGGGTCCCCCTGGCCGCCCCCTCCCCAAACAGGGGGTGCGATGCCGGGAGCCGCGGGCCCGTCGCTGTCAGCTCGGCTCGGCCGCCAGCACGTGTGACCTTGAGCTTGCGGCGCCTCCGTGACAGCTCGGCCCCGGGCAGGGACAGGGCCACGGCCGCACGAGTGCCCCCAGCCCAGTGGCGGGGGGGCGATGGGCGCAGCGGGGACCCCCCGGAGGCACAGAGGTGATGGGCACCGTGGCCCTCGTGCTGCGACACCTGCCTGGTAATGGTGCTGGTGCTGGCACGCTGACGGGGGGCACGGAGACGGGGTCTGGGAGGGGGCAAGCAGAGTTTTGGGGGGCCCAACCCCCTGCTGCTGTGGGGTGCGGTCCTGCAGGGGGGCTTCGTGTCCCGTGGAGGTGCCCGGGGCTGTCCCGTGGGTCCCCCAGGCCAGGGGGGGCTGAGGGCCGGGCGCGTTCCCTGCAAGGGGGCTGAGCAAGAGCCCCGCAGCAGCCGCCCTGACCTTGGGCTTCGTTCTGCCTCTATTGTTCCCGTCGGCATTTTCCCTTCTCGGGTGCCGCCTGTTCCTGCAGCTGCCTCGCGCAGCCGTGCAGGGCGGCTCGAGCCGTGCTGGGGGGGCTGGGCCCCCCACCAGCTGGGGGGCTTCTGAGGGGCTTGGGGCCGCGGGATGTGGGGTTCAGTGCGGCACCGAGCCCCGCCGGGTCCCCCCGGGAGCCAGTGGAAAAAGCGAGTCATGATCTGCCTCTGCTGCAGCGGCCCCGCACCGGGGGGGGGGCCTGGCCCTGTGCCGGGGGGGAGCCTGGCCCAGGCCCAGAGCTGCAAACCTGCCCGGCCCCGTGCTGCTGGGGCTGGGCCCTGGGGTTATGCAGGGTGCAGAGCACGCCCTGAGCCCCCGCACCCGGCCCCCTCTGCACGGGGGTCCTGGCCGCGGAGCCTGGGGGCTGCCCTGGGCGCCACAGTGGGTCTGAACGCCCCGTCCTGTCGGGAGACCCGGAGGGGTCATCGGGGCCTCCCCAGGGCAGGGGCACCCCTGCTTGGAGGGCTGCTGCAGGCAGGCAGCTCCAGGGCCCAGGGGCGGCCGTGGGTCGGGCACGGTGCCCCCGGTGTCCCCGCCGTGGGCAGGGTGCGGCGAGGGCGGCCCGGGGACGAGGCGCTGCGCTGCTGGGCTGCGTCAGGGCGTTCCTGCCAGGCCGGAGTCCCCACGGTTGGGAGCGCGCGGGCAAGGAACAAAGCTTGGTTTTCCCTGGATGCCGGCCGAGCTGGCGGGGGGGAAGAAAGGGGGAGAACACACCACGCCGAGCCCCCGCACAGGAAACCTGCGGTAATGTCGGCCTGGCTCGGCTCTGCCAGCAGCACCGGCTCCCACGTGCCGCCGCTTCCGCTGTGCCGGGAGAAGGAAGCGAGAGGCGGCCGCCTCGGACGGCGGCGGCGGGGCGCGGAGCCCGCTCTGCAGCGGGGCCATACGTGTACGTGATGTGCATGAGCGAGACGAGGAGGGGAGGCCCCGCGCCGGCCTCCCCCTGGTGCCTGGCTGAACCTGCTGGGTCTGATCTCGGCGCGGGTGGGCGGGGAAGCCGGCAGCTGCAGGGCGCAGCGTCCTTGTGAGGCAGGAGATCTCCATCTCCCGGAGTCACGGGGCTCCTCCTGCTGCAGGAGCTGCGCTCTGCTACCGAGAGCCGGGGCCAGGGCGCGCTCCAGGACTGGGGCTGCTCGCCTGGCTGAAACCCTGCCCGGAATGGGGCAGACCCCGGGCGCTCAGGACCCAGGGTAACTCAGCCCCTGTGTCTGCTCTCCCGCAGAATGCACCGTGCGTCCTCTTCGCCGCCCGTCACGCCAGCGCTGCCACAGTAAGAGCAGCCCCTGCGGCTGTCACCCCTTCCTGGCGCTGGATGGGGGGCGTGTGGGGTCGGCCCCCCTACAGGTGCCGGGGCTCACGGTTCCCTCCCCTTTCCCAGAACCTGAAAGATGTCCTTGCAAACATGATCCCCAAGGAACAAGCGAAAATCAAGAACTTCAGGCAGCAGCACGGTAGCACGGCCATCGGGCAGATCACGGTGGACATGGTGAGCAGGGGTGGCTGCATCCTGCCGCGCTGGGGCTGCCGGGCTGCACCACCACGGGTAACCTCCTCCCTCTGCCCTTCCCCAGGTGTACGGCGGGATGAGGGGCATGAAGGGGCTGATATACGAGACCTCCGTGCTGGATCCCGATGAGGTAGGGTTCTGCCCTGCTCAGGTGTCTGCCTCACATGGGTGTCGCTGCAGCAGCCGACGCTTGCTCTGGGCTCTTTCAGGGCATCCGCTTCCGTGGGTACAGCATCCCCGAGTGCCAGAAGCTGCTGCCCAAAGCAGCGGGGGGTGAGGAGCCATTGCCTGAGGGGCTCTTCTGGCTGCTGGTGACGGGAGAGGTGCCCACCCAGGAGCAGGTAACGTGCTGGGGCCCCGGGGGGGGCTGGCAGCCCCCCAGCCTGCAGGCTCAGCACCCTTTCCCTGCAGGTGAGCTGGGTGTCCCGCGAGTGGGCCAAGCGTGCCGCGCTGCCCTCCCACGTGGTGACGATGCTGGACAACTTCCCCACCAACCTGCACCCCATGTCCCAGCTCAGCGCCGCCATCACTGCCCTCAACAGCGAGAGCAAGTTCGCCCGCGCCTACGCTGAGGGCATCAACCGGGTCAAGTACTGGGAGGTACGGGGGGGCCGGGTCCCTCAGTGCGGTACCGGGGGGTGGTGGCTCGCGGCTGCCCAGCTCCATCTCACCGCGGTCTGTCCCAGTTTGTCTACGAGGACGCCATGGACCTGATCGCCAAGCTGCCTTGCGTCGCCGCAAAGATTTACCGCAACCTGTACCGTGAGGGCAGCAGCATCGGGGCCATCGACCCCAACCTTGACTGGTCCCACAACTTCACCAACATGCTGGGCTACACCGACCCCCAGTTCATCGAGCTGATGCGGCTCTACCTCACCATCCACAGGTACAGGGCGGGGGAGCGGCAGGGGAAGGAGCAGGCGGGGACTTGGCCCTGCCCTGGGGCCGGGACTGGGGCAAGGTCCTGGGATGTGCCCGGGCCACTCCGGGCGGCACTGGGTGCATGGTTCAGAGCCCTGGGGCAGGGCTGTGCTGGGCTGGGAGCATGGTGGGAGGGGTTGTTGGCGCCCCCCCCCCCCCAAAAAAAATGCTGTGGAGGCATTCCTCTGTCTGTGGGGATCCTCGGTGGGGGTGTGGGAGACCTAATGCAGCCCCTCGCCTCTGGCGCAGTGACCACGAAGGGGGAAACGTGAGCGCCCACACCAGCCACCTGGTCGGCAGCGCGCTCTCGGACCCGTACCTCGCCTTCGCAGCCGCCATGAACGGGCTGGCCGGGCCCCTGCACGGCCTCGCCAACCAGGTAGGCAGCTCTGCGTGCGTCTGCGTGTCTGTCTGTCTGTCTGTGCTGCCATTCTCCCCCCCTGACTGCTGTCCGTGCCCCCAGGAGGTGCTGCTGTGGCTCACCGACCTGCAGAAGGAGCTGGGCCAGGAGGTGTCGGACGAGAAGCTGCGGGACTTCATCTGGAACACGCTCAACTCGGGCAGGGTGAGTGCAGCCCGGCTGGGGTGAGGGGCCGAGGCCGTGCCAGGCTCTGACCCCCCTCCTTGCAGGTGGTGCCAGGCTACGGGCACGCCGTGCTGCGGAAGACGGATCCCCGCTACACCTGCCAGCGGGAGTTCGCCCTCAAGCACCTGCCCAAGGACCCCATGTTCAAGCTGGTGGCCCAGCTCTATAAGATCGTCCCCAACGTGCTGCTGGAGCAGGGCAAGGCCAAGAACCCCTGGCCCAACGTGGATGCTCACAGCGGGGTCCTGCTGCAGGTGAGCCTCGGACTGGGCCTGCCCCAAAAGCTCCCCTCTCACCCCCCACGGCCCGACCCTAACGCCGCTCTCCCCCTGCAGTACTACGGCATGAAGGAGATGAAGTACTACACAGTGCTCTTTGGGGTCTCCCGCGCCCTGGGCGTCCTCTCGCAGCTCATCTGGAGCCGGGCGCTGGGCTTCCCCCTGGAGCGGCCCAAGTCCATGAGCACCAAGGGCCTGATGCAGCTCGTGGGCTACAAGTCTGGGTAAAGAAGGGACGGGGACAGGGCCGCGCTCGCTGCTCCCCCGGGACGCCTCCGGGCCCGGGACGGACTCAGCACTGAACCCCGCTCTGGCTGTGGGGCGGCAGAGGCAGCCCCGGGGGTCCCACCCGCCCTGTGCCCCCTCCCTGCCCTGGCACAGGGCCCCCTATCTGGGCCTGGACCCCACCCAGCCTCCTGGCTGCTGCCCCTTGTTGGCTCTGCCCTGGGCCAGCACCACGCACACGGAGCCCCCGGGCTCCCCGCTGCTGGGGGGGCTGGCGCTGTGGGGCTGCCCCACCGCAGCCATTTAACCCCCCCCCCACCCCGTGCCCCCCGAGAGGGGTTCAGTCCAGACTCCTGTCCACAACCCCCACTGGGGCTCAAGCCCTCGGGGCAACTGGTGAAGAACGAATGTGTCAGCCCCCCCTTTCTCCCTGGAAAGGCCTCGATACACTCCTCCCCGGCCCGTGCCCCCCGTGTTTGTGTGAATCCCTGCGTCCGATGCCCCCGGAGCCGGAGCTGGGCCCCACCCCCTCCCTGTGCCGGCCCAGCCCCGGCCCATCGCAGGCTTTGGGCGGTTCTGTACAAACAACAAAAAAATGCAAAATAAATGTTTTTATTAACAAAGCCCTAGCTGCTGCCCGCCAGCCGTCCTGCTGGGTGCAGGACCCTGACCCCGGGGCTGTTCCTGTAGGGCCGGGGGGGGGTCAGAGCTGGTCCCCCCCACTTTGTGGGTCCCTTGCCCCCATTTGTCTCTGCTGGGGCCGGCGCGGTGGTGCTTGGCCCCCCAGAAGCGCTGCAAGCCAGCAGCAGGGGGCTTGTGGTGCCTGCAGGTGCCAGGCAGGAGCCTGGTTCAGGGTCTGGGGGGTCTCGGTGCATGACCCCTCCCCAGTGCTCCCCTCCCAGCCCCTAAATGAAGACCAGGAGGCCGGGCTCACCCTTGGAAAATGCTCTTTATTGGCACGTAGAAGTCCTTCCTCGGGCAGCAAGGCCACGATCCCCTTGGTGGTGGGGATGGAACTGGGGGGGGGGGGGGGGGGGGGGGGGGCAAGGGGGAAGAGCCTGGGGTTGTGGGGGTGGCTCAGGGGGCCCCTGATGGGCCCCCCCCAGTGGGTGTTGGGGCCTGCTGGAGCTGGATCCTCCACACTGAAGGTAAGGGAAGCTCGGGAGGGGGGGCAGGGGGTGCCTCGGGCCGGGGCCATCCTGGTCCCTGGGGCAGGTGCTGGGGCTGCAAGGGGCTGGGGGAGGAGGGGGAGGGGTGGGGGCAAGTTCTGAGCAAGCCCCCCCATCCCCCCCCCCGCTGTGCGTGCGACTTGTGCAAATGTGCGATGTCGGGTCTGGCGGTGGCGCGGGCGCTGCCGGGGGCTCGGCTCCGCTCCCTGCGGACCCGGGGGGGGGGGGGGGGGGGGGGGCCGTGCTGGGGGCCCCCTCCCACAGCAGCTGCAGGCGAGGGGCCGGCAGCAGCTCTGCTCCAGCCGCTGCCTCCTCTCTCTGCACCGTTCTCCTTCCCTTTTGTTCCTAAAGAGCCAGGGGATGGGCAGGGGGGTCCTTGGCAGGTGGACCACCCCCCCCCCCCCCAGCAAGCCCTGGCCCCTGGTGTTCCCCAGTGGGACCCGGCTGGGCTCCCCCCACCGCCAGCACCAACCTTCCTCCTCCACAGGGCGCGGGCAGAGCTGCCCCAGGAGCTCCTCCACCCCTGCAGAGGGGTTGGGACCCTCTGGCTTTGCAGAGGAGTTACAAGGAACAAAAGTTTTCCTTTTTTTTTTTTTTTTAAAAAAAAAAAAGCTCCCAAGAACTAAAACAAAACAAAACTTAAAACCAAAATCAGCTACACAACCAGGGGGAGGCTGGCCGTGGGCCGCAGCTCCCCTGGTGTTGAGATGGGACCGGGGGCTCACAGCGGCCCCCGCGCTTGGAGGAGCATCACCTCTCGCCCCCGAGGCTGGGAGGGAAGTCGAGGCAACGGCAGCAAAGATGCACTCAAATAAATATTTAAGAGGGTGGGCAGGGCGAGCGGCCCCGGGGCCCTGGCGCAGTCCGCAGCAGCCGGGCTGCCCTCACGTCTGGTGGACCTCGTGGAACATGAGCTCGCGGGGGATGCGGGTCTCGGGACCGAAGTTCTTGGCCGCCCGGCGCTCGAAGGCTGCCACCATCTGCTTGACCACCTCGTCGAAGAAGACAGTGGCCAGCTGGGAGTGCAGCAGGGAGCGAAACTCGAAGGAGATCTGGGGAGCAGAGCAGGCACCGTGAGTGCCCGGCAGGGGGCACGGGGACGGGTCCTGGCAGCGGGCACCACCCCCGGGCCCCACCGGAGCGGGGTCTTACCGAGAAATCCACGGTGCTGGTGCGGGGATAGCCGGGGATGCCGGGGCTGAAGCGCCAGTTGGTCTCCAGGTGGTTGAAGAGGCGCCCGTCCGTGCAGACAGCCTGGGAGGGGAGCAGCTGGTCAGGGGGGCTGGGGCAGGGGCCGGGCCGGGGAGGGCGCCGCGGCCACGCTCACCTTGACGAGGTGGGGGCGGACGAGGGTGACGATGGAGGTGTAGCGCTCCAGCACGGGCGGGAAGCCCACCTCCAGCTGGGCCTTGACGTGGCCGGACCGCTTGGAGACCACCACCGACTTCTTGCACCAGGGCACGAAGTTCTTGTAGTCCTCCACGTTGGAGACCACGTCGTACATCTCCTGCATGGAGTACCTGCGGGCAGAGCGGGCGCTGCAGCCGGGCGGGGGGGGGCCGGGGTGTGCGCCCCGTGGGCCGCAGGGCTGCCGCAGCCACCTACCCGATGATGCGCCGCTCCGAGTACTCCTTCCGCTTGTTGGTGAAGGACCCGGCGAGGTTGAGGAAGGAGCGGCTGGGCTGGCGACGCGGCTCCCCCTCGGTGCCGCTCACCGGCCGGCCGAGCCGGAGGCCGCACAGGGCCGCGTGCCTGGGCAGAAGACGGGTGTTAGGTGGGGAAGCGGCACGGGGCAGCCCCTCCTGGGACGCCGGGCACTGTCCAGAGCCGCCCGTGGCCCCCCCGGGTGGGAGCAGCCCCAAGGTGCGCGAAGGGAGTCGGGGTCAGGCCGGGGACCCAGGGCCAACCCTATCCCTGCCACCCCAGGGCAGCGGGGAGAGGCCGGGGAAGTCCAAGTGCGGAGTCCGGGGCTGCTGCCAGAGCCGCTCTTGCGTAAGAGAAGGAAGGCAGGGGAAACCTGACCTCGGGGACACCTAATCCGGACCAGCAGAGCGGGGACAACTGCCTGTTACCCCCCGCTGCCCCTCCCGAGCCCTTCACCACAGGACCGGAGGCGGCGCAGAGCCCGGCTCAGCCCGGAGCTTCTCCGTGTCCCCCCCCGGCCCCGCTGCATCCCTTGGGGCGCTGCAGCCGCTGCCTGCGCTGCCTGGTGTGAAGGGAGGCGACGCTCCCGGCTTCCCGGGGAGAGGCCAAGCCCTGACAGCAGCGGGATCCCGGGCACGGCGTCTCGCTGCCAGTACAGCAGCAGGGTCCTCCCGCGGCGCTGCCGTCCGCTCCCTGGGCTTCCAGCAGCCGGCCCGAGCCCCTCCGCGCACCGGGCAGGCACCGCGGCGGCAGGCGGGCACCGCGACCCCGGGCACGGCGGAGCTGTGGGGTCAGCGCCGGCCCCACCGAGCTCCGCGCCGGCCGCACCTGGAGGCGCTCCAGCGCCCGCGGGGCAGCGCAGGTATTTTTAGCCGTGCCTGCGAGCGGGGCACGCCAGCTCTCCCCCAGGACCGGCAGTCGAGGGAGGAAAGGTCCCGCTGCTTCCCCCAGGAGCCGCGGGACATTCCTGCGCCAAGGAGAGTCACCCGGGGCGCCTGGCAGCCCCCGAGCTCCCAGAATAGCCGGCAGCTCGGGGGCCGCGCCCGCCGCTCGCTCGCACCGCCCGGTGCTGCACCGGCCCGGGGCTCACCTGCACGGCACCCACACCGGCGGCGGGGCACGGGCACGAACGCGACCGGCGGCGGCGCCACCGGCGCTGCACCCAGCCGGGCTCGCAGGAGCCGCCGTTTCCGCCCGGTGCCAGCCCCGGTGCCGGCGGGCTGGGCGCGGAGGTCAGCGGGGCCGGTGCGGGGTGGCCTGAGGTCAGGCCACCGGGAGCGGCCACCGGGGCGGCCCCAGACGCTGGCACCAGCCCGGGCCTGGCACCTGCCGCCGGGACGCGGCCCCGAGGGCGGCGCTGCCCCAAGGTCGGGCCCGGCGGGGGGCTCCCGGCCCCGCCCCTGCCCCGGGAGCACCGGGGGCGGCTCCCGGTGGGGCCGAGCGAGCGGCGCCCCCGGCCCCCGGTGACCTCCACCGCCCGCAGGGTGCCCGGAGCGGGGCTGCCGCCGCGCGGGGGCCTCCCCCGGTGCCGACCGCCCCGTGCCGGTGGGGCTCGGTCCCGATCCGGGTCCCGCTCCCGCCCCGGTTCCCCTCCGGTGCCCCCGTCCCCCCGGGTGCCCCCCAGCCCCGCGGCTCCCGCTGCCCGCCCCGGTTCCCCTCCGCGCCGCGATCGTTCCCCGCCGCCCCCGCACCCGAGGTCACCGCCGGGGCTCCCGCGGCTCCGGTGCCCGGTGCCCGGTGCCCGGCGCTCACCTGCCGGGCGGGGCCGCCGCGGCCCGCAGCCGGTGCCGCGCCCCGAGCTGGAGGGCGCCGCGGAGCCGCCGGGCCGCCATGACCGGGGCCGGGACGCGGCTCCGCTGCCCTCGCACCGGCGCCGCCGCCTCCGTGACCTCTCACCCCCGCTCGTGACGTCACCGCGTCGCCATAGAGCCCGCGCGCGTCACGGCCCGGCGGGGCGGGGCGGCGGCGACGCCTCCCGCGCGGGGTACGACGGGAGTTGTAGTCCTGCCCCGCGCGGGGGGCGCTGGGAGCTGTAGTCCCGGCCGGGACCCCCTCCCCCGAGGCCTCCCCGCGGGGCCCGGGAGCTCCTCGCCGCCCCCCGACGGGGGCCGGGGGAGGGCCCGGGGGCACCGGGCGCCGGGCGCCTCCCCGGCCGACGTCAGCCCCGCCGCCGCCCGGGCTCGTTTTTTGCTGGGGGAAATGTCAGCAGCTGCTGCCCGCGGCCATTTCACCTTGGTCGGGGAGCACTTGGCCACCGGCGGGGCCAGCGCACCCAAAAATAGCCCCGCCGCGGTCAGCGGCCCCCCGCGGCTCCTCCTTCTCCGAACTCGGCTCCCCCGGGCCCGCGCCGAGCTGCCACAGCAGTCACGCGACCGGGCCCCCGCGGCCGGCCACCTAATTCTGTCTCCGGGGTTATTTCGAGCTCCCCGAGGTGCCCCGCTGCCTGCTGCTCTCCCAGGCGCAGCGACGGAAGGCAACGAAAGGAGCCTGCAGAACCGCGGGGTCCGGCTCAGTGAGCGGCACCCAGGTTCCCGTCCCTCAAAGCTGTGTTCGGGGTGGGTGCAGGCCACCAACATGGCTCCGTGCTGCTCCCGTGCTCTTCTGCCTGCTTCAGGGAGCAGGAGCTGTTCTCCTCCTGGCTGCCTCAGGGAGAGGCCCCAGGCACTCCCAGAAGAGCACCAGGGCAGGTGGGATGGAGCCCGGCCAGCACCACAGAGCTGCGTCCCCGTGCGATGGCACAGAGCCGCTGGCTGTGCTGCACCAGGTGTGGTGCAAAATGGGGATGTTGGACACAATCCTCGCTTTAGGGCTGATTCTTAGGCAGGTCACCAAGCCCGCAGTGGGATGAGTTTTGCTTTGTCCCAGTGTTTGCAGGCACGGGGCACAAAGAGCAGCAGTGAAAAATGGCTGCGGGTGAGCGGTGCCACAGTGCTGCAGGGACATGGATGGAGAGAGCAGGTCCTGTGCGTGGCTGCTATCCAGACACTGCATTTCGGGAGCAAGGGCTGCACCTCAGGGTGCTCACCTGCTGCTGCAGGCAATGAGATCTCAGCAGGGTTTTAGCACTTTGTGATGGAAGAAGCAGAGCTGCCTTTGTAATGGACCAGTCAGTTCAGAGCACGGGGCATGGCTCAGTGATTAATGCAGCAGCAGAAAGGGTTTGCAGAGCACCTGTTGACACAATCAGCCCCTAATTACCAATTAGGGGCCTTGCAGGCAGTGATCAAATGTATTTGGGAGCTACTGCCCCGGAGAGGCTGCTCCAGGTGGTTTTACTCTGGGAACTGGAGACAGGGAGAGCGCAGTTCCCACCAGCAACTCCCCTGCAAGTCTTCAATCCATTGCAGCTCACTCTAAAGGCTTTGCAACGCAGTGTGCTGCTTGCCTGCTGCCTGCACATCCAGCCCTCTTGATGTGGAAGCCACAGACCAGATTTTGACCCCAGAGAAGCAGCGGTGTCTGCAGGGAAAGTCAACGTGAGAAGCCACCGTCCCCTGTGCAGGAGCCACCGGCGCCTGGCTTGCAGTAGTGAAACCACCACGAGCCACCAACCTGGAGGCAGACGGAGACTGGGGTGTCCGTGGGCTGGCTCGGGGCCACCGGGCCGGGGAAGACGACACCAAGACAAACTCCCCGGGTTCCCGCGTCCTCCCTGCACCCGGCGGTGGCAGCCCCCGGTCCCCTCCGTGCTGCTCACCCCACGGGGCCTTCCCAGTTCCGGGGGAACACCGGGCCGAGCCCGTTTGCTATGGCGAGACCCCCCTCAGCCCCCCGAGGACGCACCGCCGGCGGCGCCTGGTGGGACACAACCCCCCCCCCCCCCCCGGCCCGGCCTCGCCGCGGGGGCTCCGGGCCTCGGCGCCCCTCAGCCGCCGGCTGGGCCCCGTCCCGCCGCCCCCCCGGCCCCGCTGTCGGTGCTGCCGGCCGGCGGCGGCGCTGCGGCCCGGCGGCGGCCGCTCCCGCGGCGGTGGGCGGGCTCAGGCGTTCCCCGCCCCGCCAACCGCCCGAGCGGAGCCGCCGCGGCCGGAGCCCGATGCCGGGAGCTGGGCGCTGAGGGCGGCCCCGAGATGGGGATTCTCAGCATCACGGACCAGGTACCGCCGCCGTGCCCGCCCGCCCCACACCGCGCCGCGCCCGGTCGCGCCGCTACGCGAGCCCGGGGATGCGCGGCCTAGTGCGCGCCGCACCGGACCCAGCCGCCGCCCCAGGCCGCGGGCCCCGGGGCCCGGTTCCCGGCCCCACCGCGGAGCCCCCCGGCCCCCTCCCACCTGCGGGGCCCGGTCCGGCCCGGCGCGGGGCCCTGCCGCGCTCCTCCCGCACCGCCGAGCCCCGCGCTCGGCAGCCCGCCCTGCAGCGCGGAGCCCCGGTAACGACCGGGCCGCCCGGGCTCCTGCAGCCGGGACCCGGCTCCGAGGAGCCCGGCCCGGGGCCGCGGGGCACGGCGCCGGTACCGGGGGCGCCCCCCCGTGCCCTCAGCGCCCGCACGTGGCCCTCGCCCGCGGCCCGGCCCGGTACCGGCGCTGGGCCCCGAGCCCCGCGCGCCCGGGGCTCGTCCCCGGTTCTCCGGGCCGGGCCCCCGGAGCCCGCCTCTCCCGCACGGTTTTCCCTCCAACCGGCTCCGTTCGGGCTCGGGGGGGCCCCCGGCGCCTGCCCCTCGCCCCGGTGGCGGTGTTAATCCGCCCGCGTTGAGACCTCGCCTGGCGGCTGCAGGAGGGCCGGGGCGTTGATCGCGATTTAAATAGTACTTTATATTTTTTTGTCGGTAACCCAACCATTTAGCTCGCCTTGTGAATGGTGGGTGGGTGTGTCAAAGCCAGCGCTGCTGCAAACCGCGCGCCGCTGAAGTGCTCAGGGCATAATTACCGTCTGCGAATCTTTCCTCGTTTTTTTAAAAATATATATATATTCTTTTTTTTTTTTTAATGTCTAATGAGTGATGCTGAGTCTGCTGCATTCCAGGGGAATGACTCACACATTCCCTCTGACCCGGGATGTGTTCCCCGTGTTTAACTGCTGTCGCTGTGATGGTGCCGTGAGCGGGCGGCGTGAGGCTGGCCGGGCTGCTGGGGCGAGCGGAGAACGAAGGCGGCGTTCCCCCGGCGGGCTGCGACGAGCAGGGCTCCTTGGTTTGGGTGCTGGGGCTGCAGACGGGGTGCCAGCGGCGGCCGCTTGCTGCGTGTCGTGGTGCGAGGGGCAGCAGCAGCAAGGGGCTGCGGGGAGGCGTCCGTCCGGGCAGCGATGGTGGGCGCCAAGCGCCACGTGGGTCTGCAGCGGCCGCGGCCTCTGCCCCGGAGAGTTTGGGGTGTCACGACATCATTCTTAGGGCTGTGGGATGAGAACCGGGTGCTGGCTTCTCGGGTGATGCTCGGGCAGCACCCCGCATGCCCGGGGACACGGCGGGAGGTGCTGGCTGCTCGGGACGCCAGTTCTGCAGCCCACGGCGCTGCTTGATAGGAGTTTGGCTGGAGCTTTGCCTGTCCTTTTTGCCAGGGCCTGCCAGGTGACTTCTTGGAGATGTGAGCAGCAGCAAACAGGATAAGCTCAAGGCTTGGCTCCGCCAGGCTCTTTGTGCCATCGGAGCCAACGTAGCGTTGCAGGCGTTTCTCAAAAGATAGGAGACAGGCAATAAATACGAGGTCTTCTGCAGGAGAGCATGAGGCATCGCGTAGCTACGTCTCAGGAAGCCTGATTGCGGTCTGCGAAGACCTGGCTGGCACCAGGAGGCTTCAGCCTGCTCAGAGGAAAGGTTCACCGGCTGTGGCCGAGGCTGTGAGCGGGACTGGGGTCCCAGTGCCCGGGCGCTTCTGTGTGGTGGGTTCTGCAGCACGAGCGCTGAGCTGCGCCATGGGCACACTGCTGGAGGCTGTGGATGGGACACTGGCTCTACAATCGGTGCCACTCCTTGGGCTCCGGTAGCGGGGAGGCTTTCCTAGCAATCCCTTGACCTGTTTCCCCAACCAACAGCCATCCATGTTGTGAAAACTACCTTTGCTGGCTTGAAAACTGGTCCCTGGTGCTGGCTGAGCCACTAAGGACTTAATCCCGCTCCTCACGTAGCCCGTGTTATGTTTTCAGCGACCTCTGTGGTGCAGGAGCAAGCCAAGGGGTCTTGGGACCATGCGTGCAGGCTTCCCGGTGGTGGAGATGCCGGTGCCGTCCTCGCTGTGCCGGCTCTGGCTGCAGCCTCCCCCCCTCCGCGTTCCCCATCGACATTAAATCCCCTTCAGTTTGTCCGAGTCATTTTAGAAGTAGCGACTTCTCGTTTGCTTAAAATGAAACACAGAAGGCAAACTGTGCCCGTCGGAGCTGCATCCTGCCACAGCCACCAGAGGGGTGCTGGATGCGGCCGCCGGGCCCCTCCCGGGCAGCAGCAGGCGGAGGCGCTCGTTGGCACAGCGGAGCCCGGCCAGCTCCCGTCCCGGCTGCATCCTCCACGTGCTGCCACCTTCACCACCTGCTCGTCTTTCTCTTTGCAGCCTCCTCTGGTCCAAGCCATCTTCAACCGCGATGTAGAGGAGGTGCGGTCGCTGCTGAATCAGAAGGAGAATATCAATGTACTGGTGAGTGCTGCCCAGCCGTGCTGTCTGTGCTTCAGAGCCCTCCTGCACCCCGCTGCCTCTCCCCGTCCTTCCCCCGGCGATACGGTTCTTCAGCCAGATGGGAGGGCACAAGCTGCACAAGGGAGGCTTGTACCCTGTCGGGGTGGGCTCTTTTTGCAAGGATGGTCAGAGCCGGGCCTTTGAAGCAAAGATTTCACATTCTGCTGCTTGCTCGGCTGCCATTTGCTTTGCAGTTTTGTCCCCTTGCCTCGATCTTGCCATCTGTAAAATGGGTTGTGTGGAAGAACGGCGCTCCCGTACTTCCCCAGGAGACCCCTAGAGCATCCTGAAGCCTTCTGCAGCGCAGAGCATTGCTGGGAAGTGGTGTGGGGTGTGTGGGAGGGCTCCATGGAGGCCCAGCCCTGTCACGCTGCGAGTTTACCTTTTTCTCCTTTGGGACAGCAGCCCCAAATTGTTTGGTGTGGATGCAGGAGGTCTGCCTCATGATGAGGTTGCCCAGAGGGGAAAGGAGGATTTGAGCCGGTCAGCAAAGCGGACCGAGCCTCATGGGTGTCGGGAGGCGTTGTTTGTCTCGAGCCTGGCGGCTGGGGGTGGTTTCCACGTTCGTTCCCATGGGCACAGTGCGTCCCTGGGGGGGGCCAGTGGCAGGACCCCGTGCCTGGCGCTGCCCCCTCACGATGCACCCTGCTGTTTCCCCACGCGGCGGCCACCGGGACGAGTCCCACCAGGTCCTGGCCAGCAGCCGGGCTGGCACCGAACCGCGGCAGCCCCAGGCTGGTGACGATGAGCGCGGTTTGTCGGAACAAGGCCAGGCTCCGGAGCAGGGAGGACGTTCCCATCTGCCTTGTTAGCATGCGTTCCCTCGACCTGCTTTGCAGGCTTCCCGCTAACGAACAGCGGCAGATGGGCGGATAAGGAGCGCGGCCTGCCGCAAGGTGGGTTCGCCGGCCTCGGCCACACCAGGACCCCGTGTCTCGGTGACACGGTGGCACAGTTGGACCGCTGCCGGTCAGCAGGCGCTGCGCTCTCAGCCCAAAAGCTGGGCCGAGCCGCGAGCTCCGCGTGGGAGCCATCCGTCCCGGTTCACCGGGTCTGTCCCGGTTCAGCGCCTCGCTCCCGGCTGGGCTGCGGCAGTCGCCGGCTCTTCAGCCCGTGCCCGCCTGCTTTGCTGCTCGGGTCGGTGCACCCTGATCCGCGTGGCTCTGTCGGTGAGCTCCAGGGCCGGCGCTGCGCCGGCCGGTGTCACGAGGAGGTAAGGGCAGCGCTGCGCTGCTGCCGCCGTGCCAGGCTGGCGATTAGATCCTATCTGAGCTTAACACACGAGATAGCGCGAGGATTTTCTTCCATGACTGCTCGGGTTAGGGACCGGGCAGCTCTCCATCCTCTCTTGGGAGGAGAGAGTGTGGGGATTGTTTTGCTGGGCTCTCTGCAGCTGCTGGAGGAATAAAACCGCGATTGTTAACGCGTAATTTCCTTCTTGTGTGCAGGTTTAGAGATGTTGTTGCTTGTTCGCTGACCTGCCAGCTGGGTTTCACTTTCGCATCCTCCTGCCTGGCTGTGCCAGCACGACTTGCTGCAAAAAAAAAAAAATAAATGAAACCACCACCATGTCCCAAACAGTTCTTAACTCGATGTCAGGCGACTATTTTTTTCTCCCAGCGCAAAATCCAGGACTCCAAATGAGTTGAGCTCTTCCAGCTTTCTACTTGTTTGCTTCCCGGCTTTAGGACGTGGCATGTTCCCCGAGGAAAGCCTGAACCAAATGCCTCGAGGCAGAGGTTACCCAGGGCCCAGCCCTGAGTAAACAGAAGTGAAAGGTGTTTTTTGTTCAGCTAATCCAATCTAGGATCTGAGAGGGGCTTTGGCACCTTCCTGCCCTTCAGCAGCGAACTGAAGGAGCTGTCTGTAACTCAAAGTGGTTTTTTGTTGCTGGCCCGAGGATAAAAGTGCAGGGACGGTCTGTACACTGTCGGAGCGGAGCCGGGCTTTCTCCTCGGGTCGCAAGCGAGGACCCTTGGAGTCCTGCAGGGCAGCAGGTCCGGAGGAGGCTGCCAATTTTAAGCAGTTTTCCCCGTTTTCCGTGCCCACGGTGTCTGCGTGTGCTCCCAGGGTTTGTTGGGGCAGGCTGGAGTAGGGGAGGGACTGCGTCGTGAAAGCTCCCCTGCCCTCAGAGCTGATCGCACCTTTTGTTCCTTGCATCCCCGCTCAGGACCAAGAAAGACGAACGCCGCTGCATGCTGCTGCCTACCTAGGAGATGTTGCAATCCTTGAGCTCCTCATACTGTCAGGTAAGGGCCAGGGCTCGGGGCACTCGTCGCAAGTGCTGGGGCACCTTTAGGGCATCTTTCTGATCCCCTCTGTGCCTCGGGGTGCAGAGCAATCGGTTTTGCTCGCCATCCAAGCAACCGTGTGCTCCTCATTAAGCCAGTGGGGTTGCGGCCAGGGAAAGATTAGGAAATGTTGCTATAATCCTAGGAGGTTTGTTCGGACAGAGAAGCATCGTGGAGCTGAAATAGCAGAGGTGGGAATCCAGCCAGGAGGGGGATGTGTGCAAGGTGGCCAGCGTCGGAAGGTGCTGGAGGAGGCTGCAGCGGGGATGCGCACCCCAGAGGCACCTGGAGCAGCAGGATGCTCAGGGGAGATGGGGATTTTGCTGCTCACGATGAGGAGCCAGCTCAAAACCCAGGGGTTGGGCTGAGTTTTTGCCTGTGTTCCTTGGCGTAAAGCTGCTCCTCGTTTCCCTCCAGCCTTGTGCTTGGGCACAGCGGGGCTCAGCCAGGAGCCTCCTCGTCTGCCGTCCTGCAGCGCCTCCGGGCACCGTGGCCTTCCCAGCCGCTTGTGTGGGGGAAACCCCGAGGCTGGCACAATCCTGTCTGCCCCGACGAGGGGAGACGTGGGGAAATGTTCTGCTGAGGTCTCGTTAAAGAGGACCGGGGATGTTCAGCTCCTCTTGCGGAGCACAAGATGCCGTTCCGTGCCCTGTGTTGATTTTTGCATGCGTCTGCATTGAGCTCTCAGCAGCAGGGGAAGGCAGGAGCTTCTGGGGTCACTGGACCCAAGTGCCAGGCACAAATCTGGAGCGGGGATTGCAGTGATCTGTCAGCTTTCCTTTCTAATACGGAGCCCACAGTGACCACAGCTCCCAGCCTGAAATACTCTGGTTTGGGTTGTTTTTTTTGTGTGTGTCTCAAGTGTCTTTCCTTTAAAGCAACGAGCAGAACTGCGTGCCGGGTCTGCCAGGGTTATTCGGCTCGGTGGGGAAGTGGCAGCCTGGGAGATGCAGTCTCTTTCCTCTGCCTTGCATCCTGTGCAGCGCACTGGCACAGTCTCCCAAGGGGCACAGCTTGTTCCTCGTGCGCTTCATGGGGCTGGTCCTCACCTAAAGCCCAGCACGGGTCCCTTTTTGCAGCAGAACCGGTGCTGGTGCCCGGCAGGAGCCTCAGGTGGCCGCAGACCTGCTCTGGGGCAGAGGCAGTTGGTCACCTCTGTTCCCCGACCCTCTCCTTTTGTTCTTCCTCAGGTGCTAACGTTAATGCAAAGGACACTGTCTGGCTCACCCCATTACACCGCGCTGCGGCTTCTCGTAACGAGGTAGGTTCCCCTCTGCTGTGCCTCTGGCTTCATCGGCTCCTTACATGGAGGCGCTGGGCGCTGATGGGAGGAGGGGGCCATGCTTCTCCCCTTTCCACCTTGCCTCGTTTCAGCTGG
This sequence comes from Cygnus olor, assembly GCF_009769625.2. Lineage (NCBI taxonomy): Eukaryota > Metazoa > Chordata > Aves > Anseriformes > Anatidae > Cygnus > Cygnus olor. The sequence continues at coordinate 2,256,994 of NC_049197.1, forward strand.
GATGGGTGTTCTCGTTAGAGTGGAGAGATGAACTCGTAATTCAGAGGCTGAGAACGAGAACTGGAGAGGATCCTCTTGGTTCCCTTCCCTCCATCCTTCAGGAGCTAGCGTGAGGATTTTCCGCACAGCATCCTCCTCCCTGCCATTCCCCGCTTTCCCAAGGGCTTTGTCTAATCCAGCTTTACTTTTCTTTGAGGGATGACGGGGCTCTCGCCCCATCTCTTGGGAGCTGATTCCAACAGATCTTGTTTGAAAGATTTCCTGACGTTTAGCTTTTGTGGGCTTAACTTCATCCCACTTAACTTTGTCCTGTTTTGAGCTACTTGGGAGCGAGCAACTCTGTGGTCACGTTGGAGCCAGGCAATCAGAAGCCCTGAATCTTATGAGCAGGGCAAGTTACCACACATCGACTGCTTTCATGAATTCTCTTAATTGGCAGCAGACACGAGATGAAATACGTTAGCGTAAACCTCTACTGAGGGCGTTTGCTGTGGGCTCTGAACATGTGTGGACAGCTCCTGCGGGTCGCTGGAGCACGGGAGCTCAGCAAGCCGGGACTGCTTGGCTGTCAGGCTGGAGCAGTGCCTGTCTGTGAGCTCGAGCGTACTCCTTTCTCCTCAGCCCCAGCTCAGAGGTGCCGCAGCCGCCTCTCGCTCTGTTCTTCCCCTGGGTGCTTGGCGGGGGTTCTGACCTAGGGGAGCCTTTTTCAGGAGTGTCCGTGTGCTTCAGGGCTTCTCCTCCTCGCAGCCTGCTCCCTGGGAGCGCTGGCTGTATGCGCCACCCGGCAGCTTCGGCGTGCTGCTCCCAGGCAGGCAGGGGAGCAGTTTGCCCTTGGGGAAGAGCCGAGCCGGGAGCCGGGGTCGCTGGAAGTAGGCAGCCTGCGACCCCTCGGGAGGGAAACGGGGTTACAGCAAGCAGCCTCTACCAGCCAAAGGGGGAAATAATTACAAAATACAGGTCAACAGGTTACGTTATTGTCCCCCTGGGTGCGTTACATCTCCAGATTCACGGATGAGCACTCATTTACAGTTAAATCAGACTTCTTTCTCCTGTGCCACAACCCCTGTGCAGCCACATTTCGCTGCTGTGCTGGGGTGGGACGAGTCTGGTTCGTTTGAGTCCCTCGCGCTGATCTCCAGCCTGGAAGGAGCACTGGGAGCAGCCAGAAGGGGCTGCAGCAGCCCGGGTGAGGGCTGGAGGATTCACGCAGGAGGTGTTTGAGCTGTGCTGTTTTCCCTTCTCTCCGCTCGTTCCTGGAGTCTTCCCACTGTCTTTTCCTCTCTCACCCTTTCTCTGTGATAACATGCTGAACCACAGCCATACACGGGCTCCCCAATGTCATTGGGGACACAAAAGCAAACCAGTCCTTCCCTTCAGGGAGAAGCCTTGCTCGTGCGCGTGCAGAGCAGTTTCAGTTCTGGCTCTCAGGGCTGTTGTGGACCTGGGCAGCTCGGCGTGTGCTGGAAGCAGGAGATGGGCTGAGCCGCAGCTCCCCCTCACCTTGCTGGGGGCTCCTGCAGGTCCCAGCGGGCTGGGTGAGAGCTGTGCTTTCCTCTCGTCCTGCCAGAAAGCACTTCACCTCCTCCTGAAGCACTCGGCAGACGTCAATGCCCGCGACAAGTATTGGCAAACGCCTCTGCATGTCGCCGCTGCCAACCGGGCCACCAAGTGTGTGGAGGCCATCATCCCCCTGCTGAGCACTGTTAACGTCGCGGACCGCACAGGCCGCACGGCGCTGCACCATGCCGTGCACAGCGGCCACCTCGAGGTGGGTGACGTGGGCTCGGGCACCGGGGTCCCGTGTGGGGCTCCTGGGTCTGGCCTTCGCCGCGGCCAGCGGGAGGAGCGGCAGCCTTGCCCCTCTCACCGCTTTTCCTCATCCAGATGGTGAACCTGCTGTTAAACAAGGGGGCCAGCCTGAGTACTTGCGACAAGAAGGATCGCCAGCCCATCCACTGGGCAGCTTTTCTGGGTAGGTTTTTCCCTGCGGGCATCGCTCTGGTTTCTTTTCCCGTGTCTGTGGCTTCGCCTCTGAGGCTGGCGGTGCTCCCGCGCCACAGTGTCCGCATCCCGGGGACCCCGGCTCTCACCCCCATCCCTCAAACAGGGCATTTGGAAGTTCTGAAGCTGCTGGTGGCCCGGGGAGCCGACGTGATGTGTAAGGACAAGAAGGGCTACACCCTGCTGCACACGGCAGCAGCCAGCGGCCAGATCGAGGTTGTGCGTCACCTGCTGAGGCTGGGCGTGGAGGTGAGCCCTGCGTGCTGGGGGCTCGGGGGCAGGCTGGCCCAGAGATGGGAGAGGGTGCTGGGGGCTTTGGGAGCGCGGGCTGCTTCTTGGCTGCCTTTTTTTTCCCCTCCTGAATCCCCAAATCCTCTGGGTTTGCTGCTCCCGCAGATCGACGAACCGAACTCCTTCGGTAACACTGCACTTCACATCGCCTGTTACATGGGCCAAGATGCCGTGGCCAACGAACTGGTCAATTACGGCGCCAACGTCAATCAGCCTAATGAGAAGGGCTTCACCCCTCTGCACTTTGCTGCCGTCTCCACCAATGGGGCCCTGTGCCTGGAGCTCCTCGTGAACAACGGGGCCGACGTCAACTTTCAGGTCCGGTGCTGAGGGGCTGAGCCCTGGGCTGGGGGCGTGGGGACCTGCTGCCCCAGGGGTGAGCTCAGGGCGGCGGCAGGAGCCCGATGTGACCTCGCTTCTGCTCTCTGCAGAGTAAGGAAGGGAAGAGCCCCTTGCACATGGCTGCCATCCACGGGCGGTTCACGCGTTCACAGATCCTCATTCAGAATGGTGAGTGGCTTCTTCTTCAGCCTTGGGCTACCCCCTCCTTATCCTGTGCTGCTCAGCACCTGCCTCCACCTGGGTGTTTGCTCAGAGGGTTTCAGAGCTCTATAATTATCCCTCAAATTCACTTCTGTGCTATTGGGGCTGCTGCCGAGGGCACTGTGCTGGGTGAGGGTGGCGGAGGTCGCAGGAGCTCCCAAGGGCGGTGCAGTGCAAACCAGGGCACTGAAATTCCAGCCAGGTCAGAGCTGCTGGGGCCGAAGAACGTGCCTGCTCTGCGTCCAGCCTGAAAGACAATATTCCTGTGAGAGGGCTGCGGACTTGGCAGGCACCCCAGGGGTTCAGCCAGGGACTTGGGGGGGCTACCACGTCCTCTCCTTGGGGATGGGGGGAGATCTAATGCCCGTGCTTGCAGAACACACGCGGGCTCCCAGCGCAGACAGCAGTTTGCAGTTCTGCACGGTGCAGAATGGCCTCAAGTTACCAGCTGCGTCCCTGAGATGGGACACAGCCATCGGAGCAGCCTGGGCTGCTTGTTCGTCCCTCCCCGCCGCAGCTTGAGCCCCCTTCGGAGCCGGGTCGCTGCCTGGGACTGGAATTCAGAATCCACTCAACAGCCTTTGGCTTTCCCTTCCCAGGCAGTGAGATTGACTGTGCTGACAAATACGGCAATACCCCCCTCCACGTTGCTGCTAGATATGGCCACGAGCTGCTAATTAGTACTTTGATGACGAATGGTGCTGACACTGCAAGGTAAGAAAACAATTCCACCCTCTCCCCCCACCCCGGGCTGGAGGGTGTGGAAACAATCCGCGCTGACCCCGTCTCGTCCCCTGGTAGGCGTGGGATCCACGACATGTTCCCTCTGCACTTAGCTGTTCTCTTTGGATTTTCAGACTGTTGTCGTAAGCTACTTTCCTCAGGTGAGTGGCTCGGCTGTCCCCCTGCTGGCGGGGGCACTGGGGAGAGCCCCCACGGCCCCCTAACCCCCTGCCCCTCTGGCCCCGCAGGTCAGTTGTACAGTATCGTCTCCTCGCTGAGCAATGAGCACGTGCTGTCCGCAGGCTTCGATATCAACACACCTGATAACCTTGGGAGGACTTGCCTCCACGCTGCTGCTTCTGGAGGGTGAGCCGTGCACAGGGCTTCGGTCCCACGTTGGGGCAGGAGCGTCGCTGCCTGCCCCCAGCCCTGACCCTCCTTTCCGCCCGTGCGTTGCAGCGGGTGGCACGGGCAGCCCAGTGCAGTGCTCAGCCAGGGCTGGCAGACCCCTGGGTGCCATGTGCGGATCTGGGAGGCAGCGGAGACGCAGGTTCATAGCAAGGAATGGAGAGGGAAACCGTTTGGCCCTGTTCTGCTGCTGTGGCTCATCCCAGCCACTCCCTTCTGTGGCTGTTTACCCTTCTTTCAGACAGGGCTAAAATGCTTCCTCGGCTGGCTGTTTGTGAAGGGGTCACAAGCCGTCGCCTGAAAAGCAGCGGGGATTTAGCTGGCTGTGCAAATGCCTCGTGTTGTGTGCCAGGGAGTTTGATTTCACGCGGCGCATTGCAAATGAGCGCTGCCGCAGTGGTACGGCAGAGGGACAGCGTCCCACCAAGGACCTCGCTTCTGCTCGTCTGCGCGGCGCTCGGGAGCTGGTGACGGACCCAGCCCTCACAGTGCAGCGCTCTTACCCGGCCTTAGCAGCAGGAATAAAGCAGTGACGCAGAAGCCAGAAATCCTAGATTTTATTATTATTTTTTTTTTTGTAGCATAAAATCCAGTGCGTCAGCTGCGCTAATGCCTCAGCAAATGTCTCTCTGTAATTGCCTGGTTGTCAGAGAGCTGTGTGCGGTTCAGGGTAGGGCTGGCGAGGCAGGAAGTGTGGAAGGGTTATTTCACTAGAGAGCAGGGAAGAGCTTTGTACGAGCAGCATCCAGCCATGGCTGTGGCTCTTATGCTGCCTGGAGATGACAGACTGAATTGAGCTTCGGCACATCCAGGCTGTGTGCCCGAGAAGTGTAGCTGTCTTGTCTGCAACTAGGAGGAGTCTGTGTTCTGCTGTGCTCCCTTCTCATCTGTGTCTAACTCACCTCCCTAACTCCTGCAGGAACGTTGAATGTCTTAATTTGCTGTTGAGCAGCGGTGCTGACTTGAGGAGGAGAGATAAATTTGGAAGGTAAGCGTGCTGGGAGCCTTGCCAAGGTGATTTCTCCAGCCTCAGAAACAGCTGGGTTTGGGCTAGGACCTTCTCAAGACCTTTGCTGCACTTGGTGTTTAAAGTCTTACAGCAAGGTGTGGGGCTGAGCTGGGCTTTAGGGAGTGAGGATGCCAGCTCTGACTCTGGGCAGGCTTGTGAGCAGGAGGCACACCACCTCCAGGGAGCTTTTTGGATTTGGTCTCCTGCGTATGCTGCTTTCTGAACTCCCCTCTCACCCCAAGGGCTCTGGCTTTCCAAAAGGAGCAGCCAACCCAAAGCCTCGAGCCAGTGCAGGGTGCAGCTCAGCAGCTGGGGGCGGCTGGTTCCCCAGCTCCTGCTGTGGTGCCCGTTGGGTTTCTCCCCCCGTGCCAAGCAGTGCTCCTAAGCCCCGTTCTCCTTTCCCCTTCGCAGGACTCCACTGCACTACGCAGCTGCCAACGGCAGCTACCAGTGTACGGTGACACTGGTCACTGCAGGAGCCACTATTAACGAGGCTGACTGTAAAGGCTGTACCCCCTTACACTATGCTGCTGCTTCGGACACGTACAGGAGGTGAGTGCGTCTCAGCGCTGGGCTGGATGCGCTGGTGCGAGGCGGGAGGGGATGTTCTGCTGCGCCCCGGCCGCCTCCCCGCAGCGGCTTGTGAAGAGGACGATGAGTAGGAGGGGGTGGTCAGCAAACTGATGCAGGCCCCTGACCTTCCAGAGCAGAGACTCATTCAGGAAACAGCCATGACACTGACGAGGAGCCGCTGAAGGAGTCCAGGCTGAAGGAGGCGTTCTTGTGAGTCGGTGCCGGCCCCGTCTGGCCGTTGTTTGTCGTTTACCCTGCCCCTGGGCCCTGCATGCGGCCGCTAGAAATAACCTCGCTTCTGCCTGCTCTGAGCTGAGCAGTGACGCGTTGGAGGAAGCATCCGCTGATTTCTTGAGCAAACCTGGCCATCGCTCTGGTCCTGCTGCCAGGTCCCCCTGGGGGTCTGTGCGCGCTCCGTGCCTTGAAGGGATTCATACAGCATCTGCTCACAGATCAAAGTGGGGGGGCCCTGCACAGCTCTCCCTCTCTGCTCTCCCCGTTTTCTTGATCTCCCATTCTCTTGCTTGTTGCAGTTGTTTAGAGTTCTTGCTGGATAATGGTGCTGACCCATCCCTCCGGGACAAGCAGGGATATACTGCTGTCCACTATGCAGCTGCATACGGCAACAGGCAGAACCTTGAGCTGGTGAGTATGCGAGAAAACCCTCTGTGCTGGCAGGAGATAGGGGAAGGTCCCTCAGAAGGGATTCATCCAGCCCTGCAGTGTCGTTGTGTGTTGCAGGCAGTGCAGTGTCAGTGTTTGTCCAGGAACAAGGGAAATGGGTTTAATGTCCTCAGGGACTCGTGGGGAGCCTTTGTGCTGGGAATAGCACAGAGGAAAGACCTGGGCCTGAGAGAAAGGAGCCTTGTTACCTGGCAAGGGGGATGTGTGGATGTCTTGCACCCTGGCAACGGTCAGTCCACAACAGTCATCCTGTCCTGTGGATGTCTTGCACCCTGGCAACACAGCATGGTTGGGCTTTTAAAAGAAAACCTGGAGGCCTGTGCCAAGGAAGAGCTCTCGCAGTACAGAAAAAGCCTTGTAACTCTAAGTTTACAGCCATATGGATATAGGAAATCATATGAGTAGTGGAGAGGCCTCTGGGTAGCGGGGACGCAGCTGTCTGTACAGGGCCCAAAGCCAGGCTAAGGCAGGTGCTGACCTGAAGTTCCGATCGTTCTGGAGCAGGTGAGCTGCTCCTTAATGCTTTTGCAGCCTGCTGGTGGACAGGGTGTATGTGAAAGCCTCCAAGATTGAGTGTTTGCAGGGATCAGCTGTGACTTCGTGGTTTTGCCGTTGCAGCTCCTGGAAATGTCTTTTAACTGCCTGGAGGATGTGGAAAGCACCATTCCAGTCAGCCCTTTGCACTTAGCTGTAAGTACGGCTGGCCTGGCCCCAGGGTTGCAGAGGGCACTTGGCTCTGGGCTGGGGTTCACGCAGTGTCCTGGAGAGGTGCCTGCTCCCTGGCAGCGCGGGCTGGGTCTGGGCATCTGTCAGAGCTGCACGGGGCGAAGGAGGAAAGGAGGCAGCAGCCTGGGACTGGCTTTTCCCACAGGCCAGCGGTGAAAATCCCTTTGATTTGTATTTTAAACTCCTTGCTCTTTCCAGGGCTTTCTGGTTGCTGCCGTTTGGAGCCACCTCCCTCGTCTGTGTCTGGACAAGGACTTTGCGTGGGGTGGGAGTGCAAGCAGGGGGCATGGGCTGCGGGTACTTGGAGATCAGGATCTCATCCCGGGGGCGGGGGCTCCTGGCTGCATGCAGCCTCTCTGGGCACTGCTTTGATGTCACCTGCTTTGTCCTCAGGCCTATAATGGTCACTGTGAAGCCCTAAAGACACTTGCCGAAACCCTCGTGAACCTTGACGTGCGGGACCACAAGGGGCGGACGGCGCTGTACCTTGCCACGGAGAGAGGCTCCACGGAGTGCGTGGAGGTGCTCACCAGCCACGGCGCGTCCGCCCTGGTGAAGGAGAGGAAGAGGAAGTGGACCCCTCTCCACGCCGCAGGTGTCGGAGGGCAGACGGGGACGGGGGTGGTGAGGGAGCGTGGCCAGAGCCCGGGGGTGCTGGGGGTGCCCCTTCACCTGGCTGCTGTGCAGGGCTGTGCCTGAGGGCGATGCTTGGGGCTGGAGCTGCGATGCACCGGCAGCAGCCAAGGGTCCAAGCGGCCCAGCAGCGGGTGGGAGGGAGAACACCGGCAGCTTCTGCACGCATGTGTTTCCAGCTCAGCCGATGCACGTGCTGATCAGTGCTGTAGCTTAGCAACCTCATAACGAGCTCGCTCAGCCACGTGTACCTGGCTGCTGAGCACGAGCCTGTTCCTTTGGTTTGCGGCGGCGGCTGGAAAGAGGGAACCCAGCCGTACGCGTGTGTGTGTGTGTGTGACTCCTCTCCTCGCCTGTCTTTCCCAGCTGCCAACGGGAACACCGATTCCCTGCACCTCCTGATAGACAGCGGGGAGCGGGCAGACATCACCGATGTCATGGACATCCACGGCCAGTGAGTGCGGCCGGGGTTTCTCCGGGGATGTGTTGTGGGGTGGCGGGGGCAGGAGAGGGCAGTGCTGCAGCCCAGCTGATTGCCAAGCCCACTCTCCCCACTGCTGCCTCTCCCCCCCGTGCAGAACCCCGCTGATGCTGGCGATCATGAACGGCCACGTTGACTGTGTCCACCTGCTGCTGGAGAAGGGCTCCACAGCCGACGCAGCGGACAAGAGGGGAAGGACTGCGCTGCATCGAGGGGTGAGTGCATCTCTGCGCCTGGGGGTGCCCGGAGCCCTCGATCTTCTGCTTGGGGGCCTCCTGCGTGGGATCTGCTTGGAGGACAAGCAGGTGGTTTCTGTTGCCGTGAGAGTCCTGGGTGAAAGAGCCCCTTTTTCCTTCCTGAAATGCGGTGTTTGAGGAGGAAGCTGTGGAAGAAGGGGCTGGTTCTGTCATTAACTGGTTGAAGGAGGAGGTCTGACCTCCTGCTCCTCTCTCCTGGCCACAGGCTGTGACGGGCTGTGAGGACTGCCTGGCTGCTCTGCTGGACCACGATGCCTTCGTTCTGTGTCGGGATTTCAAAGGCCGGACCCCGATCCACTTTGCTTCGGCATGCGGACACTTAGAAATCCTGAGGACCCTGCTGCAGGCAGCCCTCTCTACTGACCCTCTGGACTCTGTGGTGGACTATAGCGGTTACTCACCGATGCACTGGGCTTCGTACAGCGGTAAGGACCCAGGCTGGGCCCCTTCCCATCTCTGCTCTGCTTTGGCTATTGAAGGGGAGGAGGGAGCTCTACCAAAATGCTCTAGTGGTGTTTTGGGACACGCACTGTAAAGAAGGATGCAGTAAAACTGTCTTCTGTGGGTGTGGTTGGGGCAGCGTGTGGGGGTTGTTCTCTCTCCGTGGCGGCTGTGCCCTGAGCAATCCAGTGGCGCTGCCAAGCTGGTAAGTTGATGGTGGCTCAGCCTTCGTGTCGGTTAACGACTGCCAGGAAGAGCCAGCGTGTCCCTCTGTCCCCCACTGCTCTGGGGGCCGTCAGCCCAGCGCTGAATTCAGCCTGGTGAATTCAGACAGCACAAACAAGGGAGGGGCGCGGGGAGTTTTGCTCCCTCTGCCAAGCTCCTTAAAGGAATGAAGTATGAAAACAGCTATTACGGAATAGCTGATGCTGCTTCCTCCGGGACTGGCAGATTTATAGGATTACCCAGCCCTCGCCCTGGGGGGACTGATGCAGCAGCATGAGGGGATGTCTCAGCGCTTCAAGGGGAAGCCAGCAGTGTGGCTTCAGGAGAAGGCGTGGGGTTAGAAACCTCCCGAGGTGCAGCAGCTTTGCTGCCAGAGAGGAAACAGAACTGCTGCCTGTGCTGGAGCAGGGGAGAGCTTGGGCGCTCTGGTCCCGAGCTCCTGTGCTCCCTGTTGCAGGATTTGCTGCGTTGGCTGCTCTCTGCTCTGGCATTCTGTTCGGGCAGGGGCAGCGCACAGTGGAGGGGAGCGGGGTGCTCTCAGCCCCCTGTTCAGTTACCGTGTTTGGGCAGTTTCACCCCATGGTACCTGGGGCCTCTCTTTCGTCGTGGGGAGAGCTGGAGGGGCCTTCAGTGCCTTCTTGTTCCATCACAGGCTGGGCACTGATGCATTTATGTCCCTCTCTTCTCACAGGGCATGAAGATTGTCTTGAATTGTTACTTGAACACAATCCATTTGCGTACCTAGAAGGAAATCCCTTTACTCCATTGCACTGTGCAGTGTAAGTGGCGCCAGGGACCTGCCCTGGGTTCTTCTCACCCAGATGACGTGGGAGAGGGGTAATGGGGTCTGAGCGGGCAGGAGCCTGCAGAAGGAGGAGCTCCAAACCCTGTCCTGCCTACCAGGGGCTCTTCTCTGGGCAGCAGCAGCTCTGGGTTACACGACCTGTTTGGCCCAGCTCCCCTGTGGCAGGGAGGTGGTCGCTGCACTGCTGGAGGGTCCCCGGGAGCTGTAAAGCAGCCGTCTCGTTGTCTGCATGCAGCACGGCCAGGGCTGTCGTGTACCAGACTCCTATGCCAGCAGGCTTTTGGCTGGAGGGAGCTGCCAAGGGGGGGAGGCCGACAGCAGAGGGACGGGCAAGGCTGCTCCGACACGGTGCTGCGTTTCCTCGACCAGCACCTCGTTTCCTCGGGAAGGATGAAGGGTGTTTTACCCAGACAGCTCCAGACTAGCTCTTGTTTGCACTAGTGTGCCGCAGGAGCTCGCTGCTCGCTCCCACTGCAGACACGCTGATGCTGCTCAGCCCTGTTCTAACTTTCCTTCTCGTCCCCGCTGCAGAATTAACAACCAGGACGGCACTGCTGAAATGCTGGTGGAAGCATTAGGTGCCAAGATTGTTAATAGCAGAGATGCCAAAGGAAGGTGAGCATGGACTCGTCCCTCTCTTGCCCCTCTCCCCAGTGCTGCTGGCTGTGACTCCTGCAGCTCTCCTCGGGGTTCCCACCACGCGTGTGGCCAGCCAGCAGAGCGGCACCCGCGCTTCGCGACCTGCCTCGGGGTCTGCCTGGGGTGTGAGCCCCTGTGGGGTGGCTGCAGGAGGGAATGGCCACGTCCAGGGGAGGAAAGCAATTCCTGCTGTTCCTGCTCTTCCCGTGGCACAGGAGGACTCTGGTGTCTGTAGGCCTGGGTGGTGTTGCTGGGGTGGGTGCTGTGCCCTCTTCTTTATGCGCTCTCTTGTCTTCCCAGGACACCCCTTCACGCTGCTGCCTTTGCAGACAACATCCATGGTTTACAGCTGCTGCTGCGCCACCAAGCCGAGGTGGACACGACTGACAAGCTGGGGAGGACTCCCCTCATGATGGCTTCAGAGAATGGGCACACTGCAGCAGTTGGTACGTGGCTGGCGGGCACTCTCCCGGGTACTTTTGCCACCCTGACGGAGCAGCAGCTTTCCCCAGGGTGTGGTGTGAGCCCCTCTGTGCCTCTTCTGTCACTGGGTCCTTTGGGAGCTGGGCTGTGCCTCTCCTACCCCTCAGCACGCAGCTGCTGCCCCCCGTTGCTGGGGTCTCTGCTCCACCTTCTCCATGGCAGCTGTCCCTCCTTGTTTCAGAGTTCCTGCTGTATCAAGCAAAAGCAAATATAACTGTGCTGGATGTCAACAAGAACACAGCTCTTCACCTGGCCTGCAGCAAGGTAGGGAGCCGTCTGCTTACAGCTGTGATTGCTGTCACCATCACCTGCAGCTTTGAAACCACGATGGGGGGAGCCTCCTGCCCTGCTGGCGTGGAGGCGAGGGTCCTGGGCTCGCTCTGCCTGCCTGTCTTGGCCTGTACAGATGCTCCTGATCCAGTTTTAAGCCCCTTAGTCTGTAGCACTGGTCTGTACTTTTCTGCGGACCCTTCTCTGTGCTCGGTGTTGTCCGTGGGGGAAGCAGGAGGCTTGTGATCAGGGTACCTGGTGCGAAAAAGGAGATGCTGCAAAGGAGGAGGTGGAGGGGACAGCAGCTCTCTTTTCAGGTCCTCAGAAGTGGTAAACCGTTCCAGAAGGACATGTTCAGAGAACGTTTCTGAATCCCAGGGAGTCGCCTTCTGCTCAGACAGCACCCAGGTCCCACCTGCAACCCCTGCCTTCCTGACCGTGCGCTGTAAACAGTTCGCTCTCCTTTCCAGGGTCATGAAAAGTGTGCCTTGTTGATCCTGGGGGAAACCCAAGACCTTGGCCTTATCAATGCAAGTAACAGTGCTCTGCAGATGTGAGTATTTGGACAGCTGACACCAGTGGGGGGAAAAAACAGGGCTTTGCTGGTGGGGGTGAGGCATGGGCGAGAGGGGAAGGAGGAGAGGGGTCGGTGGAAAGAGGTGTGTTATTGCTTGGTGCATGTGGTGAGAGCTGAGGGCACTCGTGCCTGGAGTGCCTGCCCTTCAGGCCCCCACCGTGTGTGGTGCCGCGGGCGGCCCTGCCACCGGTCTGGCCGCTCATGCGGAGCCAGGGACTGGCTGCTGCCTCGCTGCCCCTGCTTGGCACCCTGACCGCTGCCTCCCCTCTCCCAGGCCGCTCCACATCGCAGCGCGGAACGGGCTGGCCGCTGTTGTCCAGGCCCTGCTCAGCAGAGGTGCCACCGTGCTGGCTGTGGATGAAGAAGGTGCGTGTTCCCCGCGGGCAGCCAGGTCTTGCGAGGTGTCTCGGGGCGCGGGGGCTGCTAGGCGAGGCGCTCGGCTGGCATGGGGAGGATTTCCCATCCCTTCTGCGGCTGAGCTCCACATTCCCAGCCTGGGTGAGGAGGCTGGCATGCCATCATGCCCAGTAAAAGTATTCCCAGGTCCCCCGTGCATTCTGGTTGCTGTTGGTCTCAGCCATCAGGTGTAGGCAGGCACAAAACCAGCCCTGGCTGAGCCGCTGATAAGCTATTGACTCGCTTGCGAGTTGGCAGAAGCTGGTTGTTGGAGCCAGAAGCTTTTTCTCCTAGCAGTTTTTGCTCTGCTGGAACAGCTTTAAGTTGTGAGCAATATCATTACGTCTGCCCTGCTGCCGGGGCTTCTGAGGCTTTTCTAATTCGTCTCCTGCTGATCCTGGCACGCTTCAAAGCAGCCGCTGAAATTGCGAGGATTGCCAGTGCCCAGAAGCAGCTAAAGACCGACGGAAGCTGCGGCCCCTCCGCACAGGGGATAAAAACCACCCCAATCAAAGCAATCCAATTTGGGGTCCAGACTTGTCTGGAAATCAGCATGGCCTAGAGCTGTTGAAGGCCCAAGCAGTGTGGGTCCATCCACACGCGGGGCAGGAGCAGGGCCGTGGGCTGGGGGTCCTGGGGGGAGCAGCCCTGGCTCGCGCTGGCGCCACCTTCACCGCTGACTCTGTCCTAGGTCATACCCCAGCCTTGGCATGCGCTCCCAACAAGGACGTAGCCGACTGCCTGGCACTTATCCTCTCCACCATGAAGCCTTTCCCACCTAAAGACGCCATCAGCTCTTTCAGCTTCAACCTCCTCAAGAACTGCGGCATTGCAGCCAAAACCGCAGCCTGCGGGGCCCTGCCCAACGGCAGCACCTGCCCCTACAGCAAGGACCGGCACAATGCCATCGGCTTAGACGGCTGTTACTCGGAGTAGCTTAAACTATGGGTGACCTAATATCTTATTATATTTATTTAGAAATTCTATAAATATAGGGCACTTTAAAGGAGAACAAGACTGGGCAGGCCTTCTAGCATGGCCGGGTGGACCAAGAGTTCAGTGCTTCTTCCTCTTCTTGCCGGAGTGCCGGTGTGGTGCCGAAGCTGCTAATTGGCGTGACGAGCAGTTGGCAGTGCTGCTCCGTGAGCCCCCACGCTCCCATCCCTGCGTGGCCTCTGCGCCGCTGCCCCCAGGCTGCTGCTGGCTCCATGGCCAGAGAGAACCAAAATGAGAAAAAAAAATCAAAATTAAAAAAAAAAAAAAAAAAAAAAAAGCAGCCGGTTGGGACCATCCAGTGGCCTGGGAAGGGGATTTGGCTCCCAGCTTTTGGGGTGAATCAAAATCTTCCCAGTCCCCTGCCCTCGGGGGTGGCGGTGTCCCTGTGCCGCTGCCAGCTGGGAGGGGGAAGCTTGAACTCTTGGTGGGGTCTGGGGGGGATTTGGGAACTGGACGGCCTCGCAGCCGCTGGGGTGGGCGCTAGCTCCTGGCCAAGTGCCACTGTAACTGCTCCTCTCTCTGAGTCACTTTTCTCACGCTCATCCTTTGATTCCAATACAAACACTTGAATCAAGATCTACTGTACCTGGGACACTAAAATATCCTTTTGGCAGCTGTCATTTTTATGCAAAAACGGGTGCTGCTGCCCAACCCCGCGGGCTGCTTGCTACGGATGCGCTGCTGGAACCTCCCTCCCTCCACCAGGCACTTTAGGGATTCTGTTGTTTTTTGTTCTTTTTTTTTTTTTCCTTGGCAAAACGATGGATCCTAAGAAATGATTCGTTTTTGGATTTTCGTTCTCTGTATTGGAGTTGGACTGACGATCCTTAAGGGTCCCTTCCAACTCAAGATGTTCTATTCTATGATTCTATTGCATGGCTGTTTCCATGTGAAAGTCAGTGTTGCTTTTTTTTTTTAAAAAAAAGAGTTATTTATAAAGAAATGAGCATTTACCTTTAAAAATGAACATTTACCTTTAAAAAAAACAACAAAAATCACTAAAAAAAATCTAAAAGTTCTAGTTCCTTTAGTTCCTTTAAATAAGGAAAAAAATGCACTTCGAAGTCCTTATTCACAACCCTAAGTAAGTCTGTTTATTTTTCTAATGCAGCATCCTGGCAGGTTTTACTAGCGTGCGTGTATGTGGGATCATTGTTTTTTGTTTTGGGTTTTCTTTTTTAAGTTTAGAAATCATATTTATAATGCAGGTTTGAAGCATTTGAGAATGTTGCACTGTTTTGGATTATTTTTTTTTCCATTTTTTTTTTCCTTCCGAATTACTGTAACAGTACCACGTGCAAAACCAATACTCGTTCTCCATACCACGAGTCCGTTCGAAGCCAAAGACCGGGGTGCAGAGATCGAGAACGGGCCGACAGGGCAAAAAGCCTCCTCCGGGCAGGAGGGGAGTGGGGAGGAGGCTCGGGGGGAGGCTCCAGCCTCCTCTGTCCATCTGTCCGGTGCCTCTCTCGGTCGGTCGGCCACCCGGCCCGGGGACGCGTGAGCCCTGTGCGGCGTGAGGAGAAGCATTTCGGTCACCGACCCGGCGCCTTGCTCCGTCCGTCTGTCCCCGGTTGTTGTGGCACAGAGGCGGATCTGGGCAGGGCGTTGGGGCACGGTTACGTTGGCGGGCCTTGGGGCCGACGTCGCACCGCGGCTTGCTTGTACCAAAGCCAAACCCTCCGAACCAAATACGAAGCACCGGTCTCGGCCTGGGGGTGACGAGCGCGTTTTTGGTTGCGTTTTGTTCTTCGTGGCTCACGGAGGAGCTGCCCCTCGCCCCAGCGTGGTGCCAAGCCCCCCGCCTGGGGCCGGTTCACCGTCAGCACCTCGGGGTGCTGCAGGTGGTGCTGCTCCCGCAGGGGCTTCGCTCCTTCGCCCCCACTCTGCGCTGGGCTCGGTGGCCGGCCCCTCCCCGCTCACCCCCGATCCTCCGGCTTGAAAGAAAGTGTTAACCTTTCTGCACCGAATACCTCAGTTCGGAACCAGAGCTCACGAAACTTGAATAAAAAGGTCCTTCTTGGAGACCCTTTTCAGTATTCTACAGAGGAGAACTGGAAAAAGAGACTTGTTTACATGGCCGTCGAGCCCGCGCTTGCCTCTTGCAGCTCGTTCCCGTTCCGGAAGGGATTTTGGCATCGCTTTGTCTCTCTGGCTTCTTGCTGCCGGCCATCGCCCTCCTGCCGCGGGCTGGGAAAATGGGTCCAAAGTCCTGAGCCGTCGTCTTCAAGGGCTAACGCGCTCCCCCGGGCGCACGGCGCGGCCGAGCCGCCCGCCCGTGGCTGATGGTGCTGGTGGCACCGAGCCGGGCCGAGCACGGTGGCGGCAGAGCTCGGGCTGCCGCGGGCCGGGTGCCGACGTCCCGCTCCGATCGCAGCTTTTTTCTTGTAGCCAGGGTGAGAGAATTCCTCAGAGCACACATTGTTCGCTGCTTTTCCTTTTCCCCTCTCTTCTTTTTTTTCTTTTGAGCGTTATTGTGGTTTTCTTTTTTTTTTTTTACGAGAAGAAACCCAATCTTTTTTTTTCTTTTTGCCTTCTTTCCGTGCTACAAGTTACCTTTCACTCAACACGACGACTAAAACTATGACGAGACAATCAATGTGATCTCCGTAAGGGCTTCTCCATTTCTTCTCTGCAGCACCATGCTTTCTGTGCGCGTGTTCTTTGCTCTTGGCGAGGACTTTTTTCTCCCCTCCCCTTGTGTCTTATTAATAATAATAATAATGAGGAGGAGGAGGAGGGAGTAAAATGAGGTTTCAGCAGCGCATCCAGGGTCTGGGAACACATGGGAGGGACACGGGGGACGGGGGGAAGCGCGGCCAGTTTCCTTGCAGGTACCAGTCTTGTTCTCCTTTAACGCTGTATTGTATACATTTGACAGCACAGCTTGACAATTTAAGTAATAATCAAAGTGTTTGGTAATAATGCATTATTTTGCTAAATGAGATTTGTGATGGTTTCCCTAGTGCATTGTAAAGAGGGATGGAGGGAAACTTCCGCTGCCCTGCCCGCCTCCCTCCCCAGCCTCGGCACTTGGTGCCCCCATGCCCGGCGCGGCAGCGGGGGCTTCCCCAGCCCCCCCACGGACCTTTATGCCAAAGTTGGACCATTCCCGCTTCGCGTTCTGTTCGGCGCCCGGCATCCGTTTGGTGTAGCTCTCACCAAGCAGCGACTTTTTCGGCTCCCCCCCCCTAAAGCTGTTCATCTTGGTTTGGAATAAGCAGGCCCCGGACCACCCGTCCCTCTGCTCCCCCTCCAGAAGGAAGTTTCTCTCCGCCCCCTTGGTCCAAAGCACTTGCTTCAAGTAATAAGCACTTTTGTTAAAGCATGAGTCTGGATTCCCTTTAGCATCCCACGGGATAGAGAGCAGCAAGAGCGGAAGGGATAAGAGAGTGTCTTTGGTTTTATCTTTTAATTTTTAATTAAAAAAAAAAAGTTTGTTTCTAGGGAATGAATGAACAAAGGGAAGTTGTGTTTTGAGAGAGAAAAAAAACAAAAAACAGCACAAATACATTTCAACTCAAAAGGTGTATTTGCACTGCCATTGCTAGACAAATGGGCTGCGAGAGCTGCGGTCCGACTGAGCCATATAAACTGCTGACAAACACTGAATGTAACCTCCTTGACGAGGGCAGTCCAGGGAAGCTACAATTGGCTTTATTCTTTGACGGGCACTTCAATGAGTTCAAAAAGAACCTAACGATGATGAGGAGAAGGTTGGTGTTTTTGTTGTTGTTGCTGTTCCCGAGCTGCAGGCGAGTTGAATTTATTTTCTTTAGGAAGATGTAACAGCCCCGTCCCTCCTGCCCCGACCCAGTCCCCAGCGAAGTCAGAGCCCTTGACCAAAAGCGAGATGCAGATGCGCAGTCCCTGGCCCTGCCACCCACATCCCAGGGCTGGAATCTGGCAGATCGGAAAGTAGCACTAAAAACAAAGCTAAATCTCCTAAAAGAAAAAACAAAAAAGGAAAAAGAAAAAAGAAAAAAAAGGAACAAGTTTTGTTTGCTTTTTGAACACTCTGAGTGTCGTAGCGACTCCTGTGCATACCGCGGGCCCGTCGTGGTTCCCCCGAGCACGCGAGACAAAGTATTAGTCAGAAACGAGAAACCAAAACAAAGAACAAACCACAAAGACCCAAGAAACAATCTTTTTGTTTTATTTTGCATTGTGTGGCGGGGCCAGGGGGCTCCCCCCACGCCCCCCGCAGCCTGAAAACGATTCGAGTTCCACGGCGAGGGCCCCGCGGGGCTGCTCCTCTCCCCCCGCCACAGGGACCACACGGGGGGGACCCCTGGGGTCCCCCCCTGCCGTGAATGTCGGGTTCGACCCGTGCAGACTGCAAGCCCGCTCTCACCTTTGCCTTCAGTAAGAAACCAAAGGAAAAAAACCAACCCCTTCCATTTGAAATACTGGCATGAGCACGTGGATTGTTCGGTTTGGGTTTTTTTTCTTTTTCTTTTCCTTCTTTCCTCTTTTGTTTTGTTTTGTTTTGTTTGTTTCTTTGTTTCTCTCCAAGGATGCAAGGAGCTGTTCAAACCTCTTCTCCCGGCTGACTTTTTCTGGGCTCAGCAGCACCGGGTGCGTCTCGAAAGGAGCAAAACCCCCAGTAAGGACGAGCCCCCCCCCGGGGCGACCCGTCGGCGGGAGCAGCCGCGCAGCGCGGGGTAACGTACGCTGCTGCTGGCGCGCGAGGCCGGGGGCGCAGGGGATGCTCTGGCCGGCCTCGAGTCGTGCCGCTCGGCCCAACGCCCTTGCGGTGCTGGAGCGGGGTCAGACCCAGCCCCAGATGGGGTGGGTGGGGAAGGGGGATGCGTCCCTGAGGACTTGAAGGCATCTGTAGCAAGCTCTGTGTCTTTACAATATCCTATGTGTAAATGCTGCACCTCTGTATATTATGCACATAAACATTTCTTTGAATACGATAGGACAGACCTCATCACCAGTCAGGTATAAACGACTCTTCCTTTTCTGTGTCTTGGTGTTCTCGCGTGCGTGTGCGTGCAGGTGGGTCGTGTGCGGACCCGTGTGTCTGGGCGATGTCTGAGCTCCCTTCCGATGCAAAGGAGAAGGAGGGAAAAAAAAAAAAGAGGAAAATAGCCTTACTCGATCCAGTCTTATCGGTATTGTTCGTCAACTTGAAAACAATAAAGTAAACGCATGGAAACCTCTGGCCCAGCTGGCAATGCGTGACGGTGGACATCCCTGATGCTGGTGTGCCGCGTCCCGGAGCGGGTTTGGCACCGCTCGGTGCTGCCCGGCTCCTTCCCTCCTCTCTTATCTTCATTTTTTTTCCCCGAGGCTGTAAGGAGCGAGCTCCTGGTGGCTAGACCAAACCCGCGCTTTCTCTGGTGTTCTGTGCTCGGCTCTCGGCGGTTCTCGGAGCCCTGCGGTGAGGGGGGCGCAGGCTGTGCCGTGCTGCTGTGGCCGGAGTGGTGAGGGGCTGTCCGTCCGTCCCTCTGTCTTGTCCTTGCCCCAGGAGCCTGGCCCAGGATGGAGAGGCAGGCACGGACTGGTTTGGTCTGAGCCGCGGGTCGGGGAGAGCTCGGTCGGTGCCTGGCCGGGGAGCGGGG
This sequence comes from Cygnus olor, assembly GCF_009769625.2. Classification (NCBI taxonomy): domain Eukaryota; kingdom Metazoa; phylum Chordata; class Aves; order Anseriformes; family Anatidae; genus Cygnus; species Cygnus olor. Next base: position 2,275,725 of record NC_049197.1, read on the forward strand.
CTGGGGGCACACGGGCCCCCCCCGATCCCTCCCTGCTCCCCTCCCTTAGGTGGCGGGGAGGGGGCGGCCGGGGGTCTCGCTGCCGATGGCCTTGTTCTGTTCCTGAATTTTGCACTATGTGAGAAGTGGCCAGTTTGGGAAGGGGGGGTGGGGGGGTGCAGAGGCGCCCCAACAGAAAAGGAGAGCGGTGTCAGGGGGGGCTGGGAGTTTGGAGGGCATTAAAGCAAACGGCCCTGACTGCTGGGCTTGAGAACCCTTTTTCCTACTTGAAGGTACTAACCAAAACGGCTGCTTTAATTTAATTTATGTACCCACGCGCGATGGGATGTGACTGGGGGCAGGCTGGGAGGTGCTTTGGAGGGGGCTGGTGCTTGGGGCCAGCTCTTGTCCTTCTTGCCCCAAAAGGCTCTCGTGGCCCTGGTACGTGCTCCTTACGGCACTTGGCTCCGGCAGCGGGGCCGGAGGTGATGCTTCGCTGCAGGGCCGCTCGCTGGCAGCTCCCTGGGCTCGGCCGTCCCGTGAGGGTTCCTGAGCCCTTGGTCCTTTCCTGGAGCTTGTGCTCCCCCTCCCAGACCCCCAAAGCAGCAGGGCAGTGGCTTTCCTGCTCCTTCCCAAACTGTTGGTGCCTGGGATCACTCAGTAGGTGCCGCTGGCACCAGGCTGGGCTCTGCCCTCAGCTGGGACTGAGTGCGTGCTCGGAGTGGCGAGCGGCAAGCTGGTTTTTGGGCTGGATGTTGAGAAATGGCAGTTGTTGGCAGGGAGGATCCGGTGCTGCTGCTGAGAGGGCTCCTGGCCCCGGCACTGCCCAGCCCGGCCAGGGGATGTTGGGTGTGTGGATCTCACTGGGGGCTCTCCTAGCGTTACAGATTTGTGAGTCCTCTGAGACCCCTTTCAGAATCCTTTTAAAGGCATCCGGTCAGTTTTCCCCTTTCCTTTTTCTCCTCAACGTACGCGGAAGGGAGTTTAGAAAGATTGGCTTCATTTCTCATCTGTTCTGCGTAAGGGAAGAGCCGGAGCCCTCGCTCACCGCTGCAGCCAGCAGAGCCTCACGGCCCCCCCGGGCTGCGCCATGCGGCCGTCCCTCCGGCTGCATTTCGGGTCCCTGCTGCTGCAGCACCCCGCCGTGGCTCCTCTGCCCTCGGCTCGTCCGGCATGACTGTGGTGGCACGGGGGGGGGTCTCGGGCGAGCTGGGCTCGCTCAGCGTCTCCCTGCCGAGCCGCAGATATGCCAAACAGGGGGAGCGGGCGCTCGGTGGTGCCGCTCCCCAGATGTCTCCAAAGCAATAGAGCCCTCGGCAGGGGCTGAAGTCTGCCTGCGGGGCGAGCAGGGCTGGGGCTGGGCGCGCGCTGCAGCACCGGTGTGACCGCGTGGTCTGGTCGGCCGGGAGCTGCCCCCCGCGCGCAGCCCCTGGCGCTGGTTTTGGGGCTGCTTCGGAGACCTTCGGGGGGAGCTCAGGGCGGCGTTCCCCGGGGAAGGGGCCTGGCTGCTCCGCGTGCCTGGGGGCCCCAAGCACCCGCACTTTACAGATGTCCTGGAGCGAGACGAGCCTGGTGGGGCGCGCTCCCGTGTCCCCCGCTGGCTCCTGGCCACGTCCCAGCGCCAGTGCGCTGCGCCTGGCTTTGGTTGCAGCGGGAAGAGGCAGCACGGGGCAGGCGAAGTCTCTCCAGGCGCGTTTGCGAGGTGGTTAGGAAACGACGAGCTGTTTTAATTTGTGTCTTTCTGCACTGTTCACACCTACCTCTTGCAATAAGCGGGCTGGGGCGCACACCTGCAGAATTTGCTTTCTTGCTCCGGGCCCCGCAGCCGGGAAGGCGCCGAGCGAGAGCAGGCAGGCGGGCGCTGCCCGCATCCACGCCGGGCAAATCGCCTGCCCCAGCCCAGTGCTGTGCGCGCCTCGCTTGTAGCAGCTGCTCCATCTCCTCTGAAGGTACTTTTACTTTAACTCCCCGGCTTTTTTCCCCTCCAGTGCACTGAAATGTGGAACCTGCTGAGCAAAAACCAGCATGCAGCCGTGCTGTTGTTCGTCAGCAGCAGGGCCTCAGTTGGCAGTCATTCTTGCTGGGGACCCATAACGTGGATGCCTTTGTAACTTGGGCAGGGAGGGAGAGGCGAGGCCGGCAGCTCGAGGTGCCACTGCCCTCACTGGAGGGACGCTCCCGGTGCCCTCCACGGTCCAGGCTTCTCCCCTCCCTCTGTAGGTGCTTCTTCCTTCAACCACTGGTTTAAAGCACAAATGCATTGCCTGGCGGGGCTGGGCGGGCGGTGGGACCGGCTCTGCTCCCAGATGTGGCCCCGTGCGCCCGCCCCGCGGAGACCCGCCGCAAGTAGGGTAGAGTTTTGATGTGCAATTTAAAAATAGACAAAAAAAAAAAAAAAAAAAAGTATGAAATCCCCCTGGGGCTGTCGCAGCGGCCTCGAGGTGCCGGGTGCCTTGGTGGGCAAACTCTGAGCCATGTCCCCTCAAGCTTGCTGGCTGCTCGCCCTTGTCCTGAGAGCAGGCGCCCCAGAGAGCCCCGAAATCAGTCCTGAGAAACGAAGCACTTGTCTCTGGGCAGAGGAAAGCAGAGCGAGCAAGCAAAATACCTTCTACTCATGCAAGGGAAACACGAAACCGTTCAATCCCCCCTACACACACACCCCGTGGTTCTAGGGATCATTAGCCGATAGGTGGGAGATCAAGGAAATCAGCCCAGCAAGCCATCCGACCCCGCAGCACAGACGCTATCCTGGCAGCCTCGTCCTTACCCACGCGTGAGCCTAGTGAGCGGTTACTTTTGTCTCGGATGTTCCATACTTGTATTTTCAGAAATCCTGCATCACCTTTGGGGAGGGAGGGGGGGGAAAGAACTAAAAAGAAATTAAAAAAGATAAAAAAGGAAAAAAAAAAAAGAGAAAAAAGCATTCAGACTTGATCTATTTTATACAATGTAAGCTGCGACCAAGTCCTGTTATTCATATTGTGGCTTTGAATCAATTATGTTTATTAAAATGCTATTGCTTCTATTCCCCTGCTCCTGTCTTCCTTCCTCTGGTACAGGCTGGGTCAGGGAGCTCAGGGAGGGGGAACGCACTCAGCCTCGGCCTCGCCACCGCAGCCGGGGGCCGAGCACCTCGGGGCCGCCCCGCGCTGGGCACCCCAGTCCCCAGGAGCGGTGGTGGGGCAGGACTGAGCCCCCGCATCCCCTCCCGGTGGGTCCGAGGGGCTGGGAGCCGGCAGCACCGAGCCTGGAGCCCCCCCCGGGTCAGCTTCCAGGCATTTCAGCTTTGCAAACTTCCAGGCCAGGGGACGCTGCCGTCGGTCTCACGTGGAGGGGAGAAAGTCTGGTCCCAGGGGTGCGTTTCAGGGTCCCGCCAGCTCGGCTGTGCTTCTCCAGTTGGCGGGGGGGGGGCGAGCGGGGCCAACCCCCCTGGTCAGGGCTGCAGCCAGGCGCTGATGTGGCCCTCGGCCAGGGCGATGCCCAGCATGATGCCACTGCCCAGCAGGAACCCCACGTTCTGCAGGATGAAGTGGCCCAGGGTGCCCTCTCCAGGACCCCGCAGCACCTCGGGGAGCTGGGGGCAGAGCGGGGGCTCAGAGTGGCTGGGACATTGCCCAGCCCCGCTGCCCCCCCTCCCCGGCTGCCCCCCTCACCATGTCGGCCAGGGCCACATAGAGGAAGGTGCCGGCAGTGACGGTGAGGATCCATGGGGTGAGGTGCGCCGCGCTCTGCCCCACGGCCGCCCCCACGGCCGCCCCCAGGCAGGAAAGCAGAGCCGAGAGCAGGTTGAGGAGCAGGAGGGTGCGCGGTGCCATGCCCGCCCGCAGCAGCACCGCCAGGTCGCCTGCGGCATGAGGAGGGTGGGTGGCGGGGCTGGGGAGCCGGGGAGGGGGTGCTGGGGGCCGGGGGGCAGGCACTTACCCAGCTCGTGGGGCAGCTCGTGGCAGAGCACAGCCAGCGCCGTGCTGAGGCCACTGGAGAGGCTGTGGGAGAAGGAAGCACCTGCGGGAAGAGACCACGTCCCCATGCACCCCATGTCCCTGTGCACCTCATGTCCTCCTTTCCCTGTGCACCCCATGTCCCCATGCATCCCATGTGTCCCTGTGCACCCCTGCCCCCATACACTCCTGTCCCCATGCACCCCATGTTCCTGTGCACCCCTGTCCCCATGCACCCCCGTCCCTGTGCACCCTGTCCCCATGCACTGATCCCTGTGCGCCCCCGTCCCTGTGCACCCTGTCCCCATGTACCCCTGTCCCCATGCACCCCCGTCCCCATGCACCCAAGCCCTCGTACTCCAGCAGCTCCACGCTCCGTGTCCCCGTGCTGCTCACCGATGGCCAGCCCGTCCGTCAGGTTGTGGATCCCGTCCCCCAGCACCACCATCCACACCAGGTCAGTGGCCCTGGGGCTGGGGGGCAGCGCGGGGCTGTGGGAGTGTCCGTGGGAGTGTCTGTGGGGGGGTCCGTGGGGTTTGGGCTCCAGCTCGGGCTCTGGGGCCGTCAGGCATCGCAGCTCAGCCCCTGCAGTGGGAGAAGCGCGGGGTAGGTGCGGGGGCCGGAGCCACAGGTGCTGTGGATGGCGAGGGGGGATCCTTACCGCCACGAGACGGGGCCAGGACCCCAGTGGCTGCATCGGGGGCCTCTCCGGTGGGGTGTCGCTGGGGGAAGAGCAGAGGTGTCGGGAGTGAAGCCAGGACGTGGCTGCCGCCCCGTGCCCTTCTTGGCCACTGTGGCTCTCACCGTGGCCTCGCGGCTGCGCCGCAGCATCCCCAGGAGAAGCTCCACCACGAAGAGCAGGTAGATGCCCCCCAGCACCGCCAGCCCCTGCAGCACCGCTGCGGCCCACGGCTCTCCTGGCGTCTCCTGGTGCCGCCCCTGGGCCTGGACACAGGTGACTGGGCTCAGGGTACCTGCACGCCCCGGCCCGTGCCCCGCGCCCTGTGCCCACCGGGGGGGTACCTACGTGGGGCCAGAGGTGGAGCAGGGCGTCCCCGCAGAGCGTGCCCACGGCCAGCGCCACCAGGAAGGCCAGCAGCGAGCGGAAGAAGCCGCGGCTCAGCAGCGGGACGAAGCCAACGGCCAGGGCCGAGGGCAGGCTGATGAAGGCGACGGCCAGGAGCCCCCAGCCCAGCGCTGCGGCGGTGGGGGGAGATGGGCACGGCCACTGCATGGGCATGGGGACGTGGGGACAGGTGGATGCAGGATGGGGGGGGAACCCTGGGGGGTGCAGGGATGGGGACCCCAGGACCGGGAATGTGGGGTAATGGGAAGCTGGGGGTGGTGGGTGTAGGAGGGGAGGCGGCCGGGGCTCCAGGGAGGGGGGCTGCAGGGAATGGGGCTGGGGCTGGGGACCTGGGGCTGGGCACCAGGGGACGGGGACCAGTGGATGGGAGGAGCAGAGGACGGGGGGAGCCAGGGCTGGGGATGCAGGAGGGGGGAGCCAGGTGATGGACGACGCAGGGCTGGGGGGGCCAGGGAGGGGTTGGGGTTACCTGGCCACAGGGCCCCCCCTGGGGGAGGCAGCGTCACCTCATCGTGGTGCTGGATGCAGACGCGGCTGTCGATCTGGTAGAGCAGGGCCGGGCAGAGCAGCGTGAACTGCTCGGGCGTGAGCTGGGACACCGAGGCCAGCCCAAAATTCACCAGCAGCTGGGTCACGTTGAGGCACTGCGGGGAGGGGGATGCAGAATGCAGCAGTGAGTGGCTGGGGGGGGAAGGAAGCAGCTCGGGGAGCAGTGGGGGCTCCCTGGGGGCCCCAAGCGCATGGCGGCAGCTTGCGGGGGGGTGGGCGCAGCCCCTGGCCCCACTCACGTCATCGTGCGGGTGGTCGTAGCTGGAGTGGTCCAAGCCCAGCACCCTCCCCAGCAGGCTGAGGCTGGGCTGCTCCCACCAGGTTGGGACGGGGCCCCCGCCGCCCCCAGGGGTGCCCCCGGGGCCGGGGGGCTCGGCGGCAGGCGGCGGCTCCGTGCGGGGGGGCTCAGGGCTGTGGGGAGCGGGCACAGGGTGAGCCCCGGTTCCGAAGGGGAGGGAAGGGGTGGGAGGACGGGGTGAGGGGGTACCTGGGCGGGCGCCCCCCGGTCGCGGCACCGCTGCTGTGCTCCCAGGCCGGGTGGCGGTGGCGATGCTTCTCCTCCTGCACCTCCAGCAGGTCGAGGTGGCTGACGTGGCCGTGGCCCAGCTCCTCGTGCTGGATCTGCACCACCTGCACGCGGCCCAGCCCCAGGCTGCCCAGCAGCCGTGCCAGCCCCTTGAAGGGCAGCGTCCCGTTGGCCCCGTACTGCCTGAAGAGCTGCTGCAGGTAGTAGCCGTACTCCTGCGCCGTGTCCTCAGGCAGCGCCGATGGCCGCGGCTCCCCCCGGCCCCCCGCGCCCCGCAGCGTGAGCAGCCACAGGCAGCCCACGAGGACCTGGCCAGGGCCCATGGGGGGGGGCAGGCGGCAGCGGGGCCGGATCCTGGCGGCGGCGCTGGGGGGACGGGGCTGGAATCAGGGCGACTGCACCACGGGGACGCGGTGCCTGCGATGCTTCGGGGAGAGGTGCCCCCAAACCCCCCCCCCCCGCCCCCCCCCCCATGCTGCCACCAGCCCTGGGACAGACGGCACCCATCCCTGCGGCCCCAGCCCCGGGGGGGGGGGGGTGCCCCCCACATCCCATCCCAGGGCTCAGTTCCCCCCCCAGGGACCCCCCCCCCCTCGCTCTGGGGCCGTGTGCTCCCACGTACGCACCCTCCGTCCGCCCGCCCGTGGGGGCGGCTGGGAAGCAACAGGCGGCACCAGGGTCACGGCACGGGGCCACGTGTCCCTGCCTGGGGCTCAGGGCCACTGGACAGGGATTGAGGATTTTGGGGGGGGGGGGGGGGGGGGGGGGGGGGGCAGCGAGCTGTCAGCCCTGTGCGCGCCCCCCCGCCCCCCACACCATGGGGATGGGCACCCTGGGATGGGGGTGACAATGCTGGGGGGGGGGGGGGACACCCAGTGCCACTTGTCCTTGAGGGAGGTTTTGCAACTGGGGCAGGTTTGTGCCGGGAGTTAATGTTTCACCGCGTGGGGCGATAACGGCGGGGGGAGCCCGGCTGCCCCCAGCAGGGCATGTGCCCCCCCCCCCCCCCCCCAAAAACGCCCTTGTTCTCACCAGCACCCCTGCATGGCTCTGCCCCCCCCGCCCAGCTCCCACCCTGCTGCCACGGGACAAGCTTTGCCCCCCCCCCCCCCAACCCCTCGAGGGACAATTTGGGTAGAGGGGAACCACGGCGCAGGGATGGAGACGGGATGGGGGCACGGGGGGGGGGGGGCACGGGGTGTGGGGGGGGTGCAGGGCCCATCTGCCTCTTCCAGCCAGGACTCACCAATGCCGTGGGGCCAGGAACCCCCCTGGCTCCGCGACCTGGCACCCACCAGCCCCCCCCCCCGACAGCACAGGGTCCCACGGGTGCCCCCCCCGTCCCCAGGGCTGCCCCCCCCCCCCCCCACGAGGCACGTTGTCCCCGGTGTTATGCCCCCCCCCCCCCCCCCATTGGTGAGGCCTCATCCTGCCGGGTGCTGCATGGGCCCAGCCCAGCTCCCCCCCAGCTGCCTTGGGGGGGGGGGGGTGTCTCGTCCCCCACCCCTGGGGCTCACCTGGTGTCGTGGAGTGTGTTTGGGGGGGGGGGGGGGGGGGGGCGCGCTGTGCCGACTGCGGGGGCCGGGGGACACACCGCTGCCCGGCCCCCGTCCCCGTCGCCGTGCCGCGGTTGCGCCGTGTGCTGCGCCCAAACCGGGGGGGGGCAACGGTCACCGGGCGCTGCACAGAACCAGCCCCGGGAGGGGCCGCGGGGGGAGGGCCCAAACGGGCGTGCGGGGGGGGGCCCGGCCCCCCCCTAGGGTGGGCATCGTGGGCAGGGAGCAGGCGAGGCGCGGGCGGGAGCTTGACCTTTATTACCGTCCCCAGCAGAGCCCCCGGCCACCTGCGGGACGAGGGTGGGCGGCAGCCGGGTGCGGGGGGGGGCGCGGGGCTGTGTTCCCCGCCCCGGGGGCCGCAGGTAGGAGCCGAGCGGCTCAGCCCCTCGTGCCCGGGACCCCGCGCGTGGCCGGCGCGGGGCAGGGGTCCCCCGGGTGAGCGGGGGCGGCCCCGTCCTCGCCCCAGCGGCTGCTCGAGGCCGGGAGCCCCGGGGGGGGGGGCAGGAGCCGGGGGGGGGGGGCCGGGACCCCCGACAGGGCCCGCGGGGGCGGCGGGCGGGGGGCGGCGGGGGTCCGGGCCCGTTATCTCTTGCCGCTCCTCCGCGTCTCTTTGCCGTTGCTGACGGGGCCGGCGGCGGGGCCGGGGTGCCCGGGCTGGCTGCGGGTGATGCGGCCGCTGGGGGGGTGCGCGGGGGCGCTGGGGGGGTGCGCGGGGCCCCCCGGGCTCAGCCCGTTCCCGTTCTGGCTGTCGGGGGCTGGAAGCAGAGCACAGAGGTTGGGGGTGCGGGGGGGGGAACTGGGGGGGGGAGGTGTGAACTGGGGGGCACTGCCGGCTGGGGGGGGGGGGGGCGCACCCCGGGGGGGCCGCGCTGCCCTACCTGGGGGTGCGGCGGGGGGGCCCTGGCTGCTCTGCGCGGCGGCCGGGCTCGCGCTCTCGTTCTGGGCCTGCGGGGACGGAGACGGGGCCTGTGCCGGAGGCCGGGGGCGGCGGGGGGGGGCCTGGACCCCCCGCCCCCCCAAGACGTCCCCTGCCCCCCCCCCCCCCCCCCCCCAAGACGTCCCCGACCCCAACTCACGCCTTTGCTCTGCGACTGCTGCGCCACGTACTCGGGGTTGGGCTCGCTGAAGTTGGGCACCTCGGAGTACACCATGCAGAACCTGCGGGCACGGGGCGGGGGGGTGGGGGGCGGTGGGAACCCCCGCCGCCCCCCCCCCCCCCCCCCCCACCCCCCCCCCCCCCCCCAAATCCCCTCCTTACTCGCCGATCTTCTGCAGGTCGCCGCCGCGCCCCGTGTACAGCGTCAGGCAGCCCTTGAAGACCGAGGCGTAGCTGCGGGGACGGGGCCGTGAGGCCGGCGGGGGGGGGGGGGGGGCGCACGCAGGGCACCCCCCCGTGCCCCCCCCCCCCTCCTCCCGTGCCCCTACCCCTTGGTGAGGCGGATGATGTCCCCGGGCTGGATGAGGTTCCCCACGTCGTCCCACACCGAGATGTTGATGCTGCCCGTCTTGTCGGCCACCTTACACGTCCGCACCTCGTGCCCGTCCTTCGTCTTCGTCACCCGGCCTGGGGGGGGGGGCAGCGTCAGGCGGGTGGGGTGGGGGGGGGGGGGGGGGGGCGCGGGGGGGCCCCCCCGTCCGTACCCGCGCCCGCACCCACCTGTCTCCAGCACGATGAAGATGAGGTTGAGGTTCTTCAGCCCCGGCTTGATGTCCTTCACGAACGTCTCGGCGCTCATGGTGCCGGCGGGGGCCCTGAGAGGACGCGGCCGTCACCGGGGGGGGGGCACCGGGACGGGACCACCGGGGGCGGGGGGGGGGCACCGGGGGTGTGTGTGTGGGGGGGGGGGCATTGGACCGGGAGGGGGTAAATGGGGGAGGCACCAGGGAGGGGGCCGTGGGGGGGGGGTCTGGGGGGATGGGGGGGGGGGGCAACGAGGATGGGGATGGGAGGGGGGGAGGCAGCGGGGGGGCACCGGGGATGGGGACGGGGCACCGGGGGGGGCGGCACCGGGGGGGGCGGCACCGGGGATGGGGCCGTAGGGACGGGGACGGGGGGCACCGGGGATGGGGGCGGGGGGGCCGCACCGGGAGGGCGGGGGGACACCGGGGATGGGGACGGGACACGGGAGGGACGGTACCAGGGATGGGGCCGGGGGGACAGCGACGGGGCAGCACCGGGGCGGGGGGAACGGCACCGGGAATGGGGACGGGATGGTACCGGGGGGACTGGGGGGGTACCGGGGATGGGGGCGGGGGAGAAGCACCGGGAGGGGGGGGGGGGGCACGGGGATGGGGACGGGACAAGGGGGGGACGGCACGGCGGATGGGGACGGGGGGCACCGGGGGGCCCGGGGGGGTACCGGGGACAGGCCCGGCCCCGCGGCCACGGGGGGGCACCGGGAGCAGCACCGGGACCCCGGGGCCCAGCGGACGCGGTAACCGGGGCCGGGCCCCCCCCGGGGCGGCGCTGCCGGGCCGGGACTCGGCCCCGCCCCCCCGGCCTGCCCCTTCCCCCCCGCCGCCGGGGGGCGCTCGCGCCCCGCCCCCGCCCCCGCCGCTCGCTGACCTGCCCGAGCGCCGCCGCCGCGGGCATTCCCGGAAGTGACCCGCCGCCCCCGCCGGCAGCCAATCAGCGCGCGGAGGGCGGTGGACGTCCCGCGCGAACAGCGAACCGCAAGGCGGCGGGGGCGGGCCTAGGGGCGGGGCAATGCATAAAGCCCCGCCCACTCACCGCCCTTTCGCGGCCCGCGGGGTCCGCCCCGACCACCGAGTTCCGGCCCCTGGGCGCCCAGAGCGTCGCTTCCGGCCGGCGGCGGGGCGGGCGCTTCCGGCGGGGCGGGGGCCGCGGCGCAGCGCGGCGGGGCCGGGCGGGGGCAGGAGGCGGCGGCCGCGGCCGGGCCCGAGCCCGCGGCGTCCCGGAGCCGGCCCGGTGCGGGCGGCGGGCGGTACGTGGGTAGGGGGGCGGGGGCGAGGCCCCGGTACCGGCGGCGGGCGGGCTCCGGGGCCGCGGCCGCCCCCGGTTGTGCCGCGGGGGGGGCGGAGCGGGGCCGGGAGCGGGGTCGGGGCCTCTCGGTGGGCTGCGATCGCTTCGTGGCCCTCTCCCGGTGCGGGCGGCACCGGGGAGGCTCCGGGGGGGGCTCCGGGGCTGCCGGCGGGGCTCGGGGCGGGGGAACCGGCGGTCCCGGGCAGACAAAGGGCGGTGGGGAGCGGCCGGGGGGCTCCGGGCTCCGCGTCCCGGGGGGGCGCAGCGCGGCCCCGCCGCCGGTGGTGGGGGGGGGGGGGGGGCAGGGAACGGGCGGGAGGAGGGGGAATGGCCGGGGCTACGGGGGCGTCGGTAACGGGGTGGGTGGAGGTGAGGGGGTGCCGGTAACGGGATGGCAGGAGGTAACGGGGTGGATGGAGGTAAGGGGGGGCTGGTACCGGGGTGTCGGTAACTGGATGGACGGAGGCAAGGGACGGCCGGTACCGGGCCGCGGGTGTGGGGATGGACGGAGGTCAGGGGCTGCCGGTACTGGGATGGGAGGAGGCCGAGAGGTGCCGGTACCGGGGTGCGGGTGGTGGGAGGGGGTAAGGCGGTGGACAAGGGGATGCCGGTACTGGGGTGCTGGTACCGGGCTGGGTGCCAGGGAACGCCGGCGGCTTTGGGGCCAGCAGCCCCGTGAGGTGCCCGGCCCTCGGCATCCTGCGAGCCCCGGGGCCTCCCCGTTTGTGGCCGGGTCCCTGCTGAGCACGGCCCGCGGGGAGGCCCGGCACGGGGGCACCACGCTCCCTACGGCACCGGGGGCCCCGTGCGGGCTGCGGGGGCTCCTCGGGGCTGCTCTTGCCCCGCTGCCCGGCCGGCAGATCGGGCCGCAGCTGTCCCAGCTCCAGAGCTCCTGCTGCCAGCCCTCGCCCCGCTGGCAGCGAGCGCAGGAGTCGCTCGAAAAAAAAAAAACCCTTGGATTTGTGTCAGGAGATGCGAAGGTGGCATTTGGGGAGCTATTTTTAGCGGGATTGCGTAAGGGAAAAGCGGAGGCTTTACCTCCGGGGCAGCCGTTCCCCTGCCTGCGAACCGAGCGGCCCCGCGGGCTGCCTGCGAGCTCCCCCCCCCCCCGGCCCGGCTCCCCTTCCAGACGGGGCCGAGGCGAGCGGCGTTTTGGCCGAGCGCTGGAATTTCCGCGGCTCAGCGCCACGGGGAGGCGGCGGCGGCGCTCAGCTCGCCGCCACGAGCGAGGGCTCCCGGACCTCCCGGCCCCAGCGGGGCTCCCGGGCTGCCCTCGCGGCATGAAGGGGGGCAGAGGGGTGAGAAATCCCTCGGGGCGCCCTCCCCGACCTTCTCGAGGGGATCCACGACCCCGTCCGAGGCGCACGGGGCTCGTGGTGTGGGCTTTTCATTGTTTCTGCGGAGGTTTAGGGTGTTTGTAGGAGCGTTGCAGAGGTCTTTTTTGGGAAACGCAAGTTTCCCTTTTCTCTTTTGCGCGGCCAAAGGCTCGGCTCTCACGGAGGGAGAGGGGTTTTCCTCCGGGTCCCAGAGGGAGCTGGAAGGCAGGGCGCAGCCTTCCCGTTGGTTCTCACCGTGCTCATTTCTCCTTCCTTTCTTTTTTTTTTTCTCTCCCCGTGACTAGATCTGTCCCGCTTGGCCTCGAGACTCCTCTGTGGCAGCGGCTCTTGGCCCTCGAAGAATGACAGCTTAAGCTGTAAGAGAAGGAAGGGGAAAAGATGGGCCACGGGGAGCGGCTCCCTGCAAAGAGTAACCCAGACCGAGCCCTGCCTCTTTACTGCTTAGGGAGGAATTCTGCCGCGGAAGGTAAAAATCAGGCGCTTTTCACCAATTTTTCTGCCCCCCCCCGCGCGGGCGCTGAGTTTCTCCCCGCGCACGTGGAGCCCCAGACACGTGAGCGGTCGGTGTCCCATCGGCGCTTTTATGGCACGGCGCCTCCTGGGCAGGGCTTTCGGCTGCCTTCCACAGGTATCTCTCGAGTCACGGGTGTTTGAAAGCTTTGCTTTGGCTCTGTTACCGAGAGAGGTCTCGCTAGGTCTGCGTGCAGCACCCGGTCTCGTGCCGAGAGGCTCCCCGTGCCCGCGAGGAGCCCCTCAGCGGCTGGCGGCAGCGTGCGGCTGCTCTGGCACGTTCACCTGGGCACCGCTTCGAGATCTCAGCTGTGCGAGGGTTTGAGCAGGCTCAAAGAGCGCACTTTGCGCTCTGAAGCCATTAAAGAGCCTTTGTTGGGAGTTAACGTCTGCGGGGAAGCAGCAACATCTTCCCTAAATTTCAGAGAATAACTGGTTTCAAAGAGTCCTGCCAAACTGGATTAAAGAACTGCCCCTGCCTGATCTCTGCAGCCCTGATTTCACTCGGTGCTCTCCGACGAGCCAGGCAGACACTGGAATTTCCAGCGCGCTCTCCACAGAGCCAGCTTCCCCGTGACTCGCAGGGAAAGTGCTTTGTTAACAAAACCTCCTGGTGAATCCGGAGCTCGCGGAGGCATTGCGAGGGCTGGCAGGGAGCTGGAGGCGATGCAAAGCGGCCTTCAAAAGGAGCTCGAAGTGGAAGCGAGCCCCGAGCCGCTCGGCGCTCCCGGCCTCCCGCGTGTTTTCTCCCTGGGCTTGGTGCGGGGCCAATTTCTGGGACTTCGCAGCTTGTGTGGGCTCCTGGCGCAGGGAGTGGGCGACGCTTCCTGCTGAACGGGGTCCTCGCTGTTCTGCTGCGAGGCCGGGATTGTTCCCCAGCTGTGAAGAGACCTCTCGCATCCAAACGGTTCAGAGCGAAGCAGCACGGTCCCAGCTGTTAGCGCATGGCTCCTTCCACCCCTCTGGCGAAGGGACCACGGGACACGGTGGCCCCACGTTTGGGGGGTGCGGGGTCCTGCTCGCGGCGGCGGCCGCCTCTGCTGACGGGAGGAACACGCGGGGCCTCGCAGCGCACGTCGGGCTCCTGCCTCTGGGATTTCGGAGGTGACTTCTTCCTCTGGCCTGGAGACACGCCGTGGGCCGCAGCAGCGAGCCGCGCCGCATTCCTCGGTGACCTGTGGGGTTTGCGGGATGTGTCAGAGCTCCGGCGACAGCTGGGGAGAGCCGGCTGCGCCAGGGCAGCTGGTGGCGCGAGCAGCCTCCGGCAGGAGCTTGTACCCCGAGCCTCGGGACCTGGCGCTGCTCCTGCCCCGGCTCCTGGCAGGCAGGAGCTGCTGTCGCAGGCAGCTCGGGCCAAGGGACGCGTGGGGAAGCGCAGAGAGTGGGAAGGGCGTTCGGAGCTCGCAGCAGGAAGCACAAAACCCGAGAGCCGTCTGCACGCATCCTGCGTGCGTCCCTTCCCGCTGCCGGGCGGGGAGGTGGGGCACGGGGCAGCCCTGCAGGGGCGCGGGTCTCCCTCCCCTCCTGCCAAAGGGGCTCTGGAGGAGGAGGACGTGGCTGCTGGGGGCGATGTGCCACGAGGGCTCCTTCCTTCCCCGACGCGGCGATGTGCTGAGCTCTGAATGCTCTCCCGGCCTTCCCTGTGCTGTTGCTTCCCCGTGGGTTTTTGCCTGCTCTTTCTGCCCCTTTGGGGATCCCGTGCGAGGCGTCACAGCCCGTGGGCAGCGCCGTGGCTCCAGTTCCTGAGCCGTAGATGGGCTCGATCGGGCTGGGGAAGGAGGGAAGGGAAGTGGAGTGGGAAGCTTAGCATCTCGAGGCCGGGCCGCCCTGCCAGAACGTCCTCGCGAGGAGCAGGACCTTGACGTTCCTGAAATAACGGGAGACTTCTTTTAGAAGCTGTAGCCGTGGCTCAGCAAGCTGCGTGCTCTGAGCCGCGATCGGAGGCACAGGCTCGCTGATTTCTGGTGCGTTTTATGGGGCTGCGGGGCTGGCAGGATCGGACGGGTCGCTGGCACCTCGGCGCTGCGTCCTGCCCCTCGCGGGCTGCAGGTGAGGGGGGCTGGGGCAGGCGGGGACCTGGCCCGAGCCCTGCCCGGTGCTCCCGGTCACCCCACGCTGCTGGAGGTGAGCATGTTCGGCCCTGGAACTGGGGAGAAGTCAGATAAAAGCTGTGTGGTGCTGAGCCCCTGCTGGAGACGGGGCCCGGGGCGCTGCTGGGCGCCGGTTTTATGGCCCAGGGGGTGCGGATGATGCCTTCCCGACAGAGCGACCCTGGCTGCTTCTTCCCAAAGGTTTTCCTCCTGCTTCCCTTCTCCCTGGCTGCTGCTTTGGATTTGCTGGGTCCCAGCTCACAGGCGCTGCCGGCTGTCTTTGCTTTTTGGGTCGTTTCGTGTTTTTTTTTTTTGTGGGTGCTCCAGCACTGTGCTGCTGGCCGGGCTCGGGAGATCCTGCGGGGTACGCGCGGCCCCAGTTCAGTGGGGACTGAGCATCAGGAGCCCCTGACGAAGGAAGCAAAAGCTTCCTTTAATTTGGGAAAGGCGATTTAGGAAAAGGGATTTTTTCCTGTTTTTTTTTTTTTTCCTTTGGGATGTTTTTCTCTTTGGACATGACCTAGTGTCAGAGAAGAGCCACGCGGGAGGAGAAATCTGTAAGGAAAGAGCTCTAAGATTGGTGCTCTCGACGCTGTTGGCTTTTAATTAAAAACGTTAGTCATTACTCGCTGTGTGTTTCGCCTGTGGCCTCTCGAATCAAAACAGCAGGCACTAAAACCATGTGGATCGCAGCCAGTCCTCGCTGAAGTCTCTGCTAATCGGTTAAAACGCTTTGAAGGAACACCTCCACGGACGAGAAGCTCCAGGCCTGGGGGATGTCGATTGCTTTAGGTGTGGGAGCGCTGCAGCGAGCACGCTGAGCCCAGCGGGTTCTGCTCCTGCTCAAGTCCAGGGAAGCACCGAGTTCCCGCATGCGCCCGTCGTTTCCAAACGAGAGCACGAGCTCGGCAATTCCCTCGAAAGGATTAGGAAGCGAGAATCAGGACGCTCGTTAGCGTCGTGTAAATCAATCACGCCGACCTCCTGCTCCTTCCGTGGTCGTTCCCTCAGCTGGAGGTGAGCCGGGGCCGGTCCCGGGGCCGCCCGAGTTCAGCGAGGGGCTGCGGGGCTGCCGCCTCCCTCATCCCCAATGCGGAGCTCTCCCCCGACACGGAGCTTTGGGGACCGGAGGATTCCTGCGCGTGGGGCGTGGATTGCCCCAAATTGCACGTGCCCGGGGAGCCAGCAGCGGCAGCAATTAGAGGCCCCGCGTGGTAGCGCCGGAGAGAAGGGAGCACGTCACGTTGCGGCTTCATCTCCGATGGCTTTTTTGGAGGAGAGGGAGTGCGGCTGCTCCGTGCTGTCATTAGCGTGAGGTTAATTACACGCGTGGTGTGCAGGCAGAGCGGGTGGCTTCTATCGGCAGCTCCTCACCGGCTGGCTCCTGGCGGGGGTCTCAGGTTGGGCAGCTGCAGTGACTGTCCTGGCCCGCAGAGAGGTGTGCTCTCCTCTCTGCCAGCATTTATTTTATTTCATTTTTTTAAGTCCGTGGCTCGTAGATGTCTCAAACGTATGCAGAAATTCCTGGGAAAACCACGAAGCCGTGCGGGCTCGTTCTGCACGTGCAGGCTCACCAAATGCGAACAAAAGGGGGAGATGCGAAGATGTGAAGGCGCAGTAGGAGCAGTGCCACAAACCCGGCCCTGTGCCCGCTGAGTTCCCTCCCCGGGGCCACCGGTGCTGAGCACAGGACGGGCTCAGCGGGACCAAGCGCTGCGAATGACCTTTGCCACCGGACTCTGCACCCTGCTTGGTTTTGGTGCTGGGACGGTGCCTGCCCCAGCCTGCGTCTCCCGGCCATAGAGCGGGCGATGAGGTTTGGGTTTCTGCTCCACCTGCATGCCAGCCGTGCCCGCTGCAGCTCCCCGGGGGATCTCGCTGCAGCCGGGAGGCGTGTGCTGAGGGGCTCCAGAAGTGGGTTTGGACGGCTGGGTCCCACAGAGGGGCTTGGAGCCGGCGTTGGGTTATGTCACGCGTTAAGATGTGGCGTTGCTCTCGCTGCTTGGCCCTTTCCGCGAGGGTGGGGGAGCTGCTGGGGCCAGGAGCCCCCTGCCAGGAGCGGACGGGGCAGCCCCTGCGCTGTCGCCGTGTCCCAGGTCCTTCCCCCATGCTGCCAGCAGCGTCCCAGCCTCGATCCGTGCTGCGAGCTGGGGGCAGGAGCCGCCTTCACCAGACGCAGCCCCCGGGGGCTGGCAGCCAGCTGCTCCTTTGCCTCCTTGAAGCTTTCCGGTGCCTTTCCAGCCCGTCTTGGAGACCCCCCAGCGGCAGCGAGGCCGCCTCGGGACCCCCGCAGCCCCCGGGGGATGTGCGGTGCTTCCTCGCGGCAGGGAGACCGGGAGGACCCCGTGTGGTCCCCGGGACACCCACGGCGTGCGCTGGGACGATTGCCGGAGCGTCGGCTCCATGCAGGGCTGAGCGCCATGGAGCTGCCCCCCTGCACCCTTGGGCTCTGTGCTCTCCCTGCCCGCCCCTGTCCCTCGCTCTCCGCTTCTCATTTTATTTCTTTTGGCCCACGGAGCTGATGAAATTAGGAAAGGTTATGAAAAGCGGCGTTGCTCACGGGACAGGTTTCTTGCGAGCGATCCCAGCTGCGGAGCTGCCGTGGTGCCCGGCGGCCGCGTTGTGCTGGGGGCGCTGAGAACAGGGGCTCCTGCTGCTGAGCGCCGGGGCAGGACTGGCGCTGGGGACCTCCAGCACGGGCTGATCAAGGCTGCTGCGTTTTGTTTGCTTTTCATTTCTTGAGGGATTCTGGCTGGCCTTTCTCAGGAAGGGCCGGGCTTTCCTCCTCAGCCGCCAGCGTGGGTCCGCTGCTGGCAGACGCCGGCCCCCTGCGGGGAGCTGGCCGAGGCCCGGGGGCGGTCGCCGGCTGTGCCCCCCGCTGCGTTTCGCCCCCCAGGCGTATTTTCCCTGCAGCGTTCGGTGGGAAGGCGATGGCTCCGCTCGGGCAGCCCCCGCCCGCTGCTGCCTGCCCTTGCCCGCGGAGCAGGCTGCTCTCTGCAATGCCGTGCCGCCCGTTTGCTCGGTGCCGTTCCCGAACCAAAGCTTCCCCGGGTGAGCAGCGGCGTGGAGGTCTGGTGCTGCTGGCTCACCGTGAGCCGGCCTCATCCAGCGGAGCTCCTCCGGAGCCATCAGGCGTCCCCCGGCTCCTCCGCAGCCACCCGCGGGCAGAGCTCGGCTCAGCTGCCCCCGGCTCCGGCGGCCCCAACGTATCGGGGCAGAAAGGAGGGGCCGTGCCAAGGCGCGCTGTGCGGGCCGTGGGACACATCCACGGGCTCCCCCGCAGGCTTTTTGTTCAAGGGGGAGGGAGAGCTGCCTTCAGGGGATTGGGTTTTGCTTTGGTCAACAGAAGAAATTGCCAGCGATTGAGTTTTCCTCGGGACAGGGGCAGTTCGTTGTCGTGCTGGAGGACGGCCCGATGTTACCGCGGAAGACTTCTCGGTGCGGCTGCTGCTGGCGTGGTGGACGGACAGACGGATGGACGGATGGACGTGCTTTGGGCTGGAGGAGCCTCGGCCTCGCTAGCGGAGTCTGGCAGGTGCCAGGCACCGAGCGAAGCCCCTTTTTGCCCCAGTTTTGCCCCAGACTCGGAACACAGGTGTGATGCATCAAGTGTGTAGGAACGGGTGCCCCGTAACCAGAGCGGGGGATTGGCGGCGCCTGCCTGCCTTGCCCTGCAGCACCCCCATTTCCCTCTGTCGGGGGGGACAGAGCGGCACGGGTCCTTCCAGCTGCCTTCCTCATCTCCTCTTCCTCCTCAAGGGCACGTTGGGAGCGGGCCCTGAAGGACCTCTGTCCCCCAGGGGGGCACTGGGAGGCCAGGGGTAAGGGTAGGAACTTCAGAGTCCTTCTGACTTGTTCATCACCGATCCTCTGATCCTGTTGATCTCCAAGCTGGGCAGCAGGCGGAATGGGAAGCCCCCAGGCCAGGGGGTGACAATCTGAGAAGGCGGACTCACGGCAGCAGAGGGAAGTGGGGAAGATCCCTGCGTTTTGCTGTAATTTGGGCCGGAGCCCTGTTCTGTGACCAGCCTCTGCTCCCTCCTCGCTCCCTGCCCAGCCTCAGGGAGGCCGCTGGTGCTGGGGTCAGGGAGCCACACGCTGTTTGGTGACGGCAGGAGCTTGTTCTGTAACCGGGTGTAATCACAGGCGGCAGGGTGTCATGGCCTTGCACTGAGGGTGGGCTTGTCCGGGTTCCCACCCACGCTTCTCTGCTGTGTCTTGTCTTGGCCGTGCTGCAGAAGGTCTGGCTCGACGTCGTCCTGGTGTTAGCCCTTCCAGGAGAGGTACCGAAGCTCCTTGCGCCGGGTCCCTGCAGCCTGTGAATCATCCTTCCTGCTGAGTAGCTCCGTGCAAGCCGGGCTTGCTCATGGTAGCCACCCGGTACCTTCTCCGGGGCCGTCCTGCAGGTTGCTGAGCAAGGATGAGTGTGTCCTCCCGGGGGCCAGGTCCCTACCTCACCTCTGGGTCTAGCAGGAGGAGGCCGGGCTTCCAGCTCCTCCTTGCCCGAGTGTTGCCGACGCTTTCAGCTCTCCTGCCTCGTGGTAGGAGCGGGTGCTCCTTGCTGCTGCGTGCTGGCAGAGCCCGCAGGAGGGGGAGCAGCTGGGGCAAGGCACGAGAAGAATTTGGAGGCTCCCAGGCTCGTGCAGGTGCTGATGTCGTGCTGGAGGAAGGTTTGCTGGGGCTTCTGTCTGGCAGATGGCAAGGCTGGATCTCAGGAGTCCGCGTTTCACCCTCTGCTCCTCTCTTCCCGAGTGGATGCGAAGGCGGCCGCATCCTGCCCAGCTGCTTAGGCTGGGCATCAGAGGCCCGGAGGCTGGACCTGAAGAAAGCTGAAAGAAGAAAGTGAGCTCCTGAGGACGGCTGGGGCCGGCAGTGGTCGTGCTGGTGAGAGGGTCTTGTGCAGCTCCCCGGGGGCACCCGGATGCCTGTAAGGGCCCCGCTGTCCTTGGAGCTGCTGGCGGGTTCAGAGCTGCCGTGACCCCGGAGCGTGGAGCTGTGCCTGAGCGCTGAGCAGCAGGGGTTGGAGGCTCTCCTCCGCCAGGAGGGAGGTTGGCTGCTTCTCCTCCCCCCTCTACTGTGCCCTGGTGAGACCACATCTGGGATGTTAGGTCCAGTTGTGGGCCCCTCAGCTCAGGAGGGACAGGGAACTGCTGGAGAGCCCAGCGCAGAGCCATGAGGATGTGGAGCATCTCCCTTACGAGGAGAGGCTGAGGGAGCTGGAGCTCTTCAGCTTGGGGAAGAGGAGACTGAGGGGTGACCTTATTCAGGAGGTTCCCCCTAAATACGAGACACAACTTGTTCACGGCGGGGGTGGCGGAGCATGGACCAGGCTGCCCAGGGGGATGTGGAGTCCCCTCTGGAGACATTCCAGACCCTCCTGGACACGTTCCTGTGTGACCTGATCCTGGTGTTCCTGCTCCGGCAGGGGGCTGGGGCTGGGTGGACTTCAAGGTCCCTTCCAGTCCCTAAAATCTGGGGTTCTGTGGAGCGGTCCCAGCTGTGCCATGCAGCCCCCCGATGGGTGGGTGGGGGGCAGCAGGTTGCGGGGTGCTGTGGCTCAGCGGGGAGCTGTGCTGGGCCCTTCACATCCATCTGCCCTTCCAGTTGGTTTTAACCCCATGTGAAGGTGTCGGAGGGGCTGGGATGTGCAGTGCGAGAGAGGGAAGGAATTTGGGTCCCTCCCCAGCTGGGGAGAGCAGCATCCATCCAGAGGCGTGGGACGGTTGGAGAGCAGCCGTTGGAGATCCGCTCTCCCTCCGGCCCGGAGCCCTTAATCCTGTTATCTGAATCGCAAACCGCCCCGGGGACTTCCCCACCCCAGCCTCTCAAAGGAGCCTTTTGTCTGTGCTTGCTCTGTGGGAGGGAAGAATCCATCCACGCGTGGGGCTGACTTCCCCGGGGGGTGATTTACCCGCCTCCCCGATTCCCTGGGAGTTGATTAAAGCCCCCGCTTTGTAGCCTTATGTCTAGGGGGGGTCCCGAGGGCTGGCCACCATGTGACCGTTACCTGTGGCCCCCCTCCACGTGTCCCCCCTGCTGCTCTGGCTGAGCAGACCCAGCGCTTCCACGAGCAGCTCCTCGGGGCTGGGGCATCGCGCGAGCCCCTCGGCCGGGGTCCAGTGGGAGCCCCAGCGGGGTGAGCTCCTTCCGGTGGCACTGCCGTGGTGGCTTCAGAGCCTCGGTGCCTCCTTGCTCCTGTTTTCATGCACCTGGCTTGCGGCTCCCCTTTGTGTTGGGGTGGGGACGTGGATCTGTGCATCTGCGCGGCCGCGACCGTTTGCCGCCGACTTTGATGTTGGTGGGATGGGAGGAGAGCTGCTGGCTCCCTGGGGACGAGCTGCAGAGGAGCCGTAACCGCCGGCATGCTGGGCAGAGCTCAAGGTCACTCCGTGGCAGGCAGCGCGAGGTGGCAAATGGCAGGGTCGGAATGGGGCCGTGGGGCTGCTCCCGGGGCCAGTCCCGTTGCTGGTCCCATTGCTGCATGCCCCCCGACAGCTCTGTGGGGGGGGTGGGGGGCTCCCAGCCGAGGTCACGCTCTGCTCTGCGCTGCGTCGGCTCAGCCAGGTGGGAAAACTGCTGGAGGTGGTGGCAAGGATGATGCCTGCGCCGGGTGCCAGCAGTGCCACCGTCCCCAGGGCTCCCCTGCCACCCGTGACAGCCCAGCGCCGTGCCCGGCCTGCAGGGCTGTCCTTGGTGCTGCCTCTGTGCTGCCTTCCCCTCTGCACGCCAAGCAGGGCTGCGCAAAACGAAGCGCAACAAGTAGGGAAGCTGCAGCAGGATCAGAAATAAGGTGGGTGGGAGAGACGTGGCGCCAGCGGCGCGTCAGAACGGGCGTTCAGCACAGCACAGTGGGGCTGCGAGCTCCTGCCATGCCCAGGTCTGCTGCGCTGGGTGGGGAAGGCAGGGATTTGGGAACCGGCGCGTTGTGAGCTCCATCCAGGCACCGCGGGATGCCCGGCTGCTCCTAACCAGCTGTCTTCTTCCCTCCGCAGGGTTCTGGCGTCGGTGATGAGCAATGGGGTATGATGTAGCACGGTTTCAGGGGGATGTTGATGAAGACCTTATATGCCCCATCTGCAGCGGGGTCCTGGAGGAGCCAGTTCAGGTAGGTTTCCATCTGAGCACTGACAGTGGCTGCTGAAAGCCTCCGGTTGCAGCTCCAGACTTCTAGAAGTCTCGATCCGCACACACATGGATGGCACCACGCACAGCGTTAGGTGAGCTCCATGGGTTCTTCACTGTCCTGGTGACACCACGGGTAAGGAAGCAGCAGCGGGGCCAAAAGCCTGCGGTCGTGTGAGTGCTGGGGGAAACACGCCCAGTGCTGGGTTTGGGGGATGCTGAGCAAGGAGGCATGAAAAGGGGGAGGAAGGGGTAGCTCAGAGCCTGCACAGCCCCCAGCCCTGGTGCCGCTGGCTGAGCGGAGCCGGCTTCTGCGCGGACTCGGTGCCCCGGCCCCTACCCTGCCCTTCAGGCTCCGTTTGCTGCCAGAGGCGTTCCAGCACCAGCAGAGCTGTGGCCGTGTCGAGTAGCTTGGCACCCTCTGCATAAATCCTGCCTCATTTGAAATGAAAAGGATTCAAATGGGACTAATCTGATCTGAAACTTGTGCTTACTGCAGCTTCGTGACTCACTAATGACCCAAATCACAGAAGCTGGGACTCATGCCGGGCTGCCCCACGGGGATCCCGGCGAGGCCGAGGGCTGCGTGGCAAGGCTCAACCTGTGCCCATGAGCTGGAGCACGCAGCACTGCGACCTGTCGGAGCTAAAGTGGTGCTAGCACCTTCCAGCCATGGGGATCTGTGGTGTCAGAACAAGCTTTGATTTAAATAAAAATTAAAAAATAAAAAAAAGTCAGCATGTGAACACGATCACAGGCCGTCGCACAGGAGGGAAAATCCTGGCTTAACCAGATTTATTTAAATCTTCTTTTGAGAACCTGCTGCCTAAAACTCCCTGTTCCCAGGCTTTTCTCGCGCGCCGAGCAGTCTCTCGGTTGGGTACCAGCCTCCTGGAGCTGTGTTGGGGCTGCCTCTGTAGCTGGGCTCAGGACTCCCTCCTGACCAGCCTTGCTTTGAAGGCAGTAAATTCCCGGGCTCTGCCCCCTCCTGTTTCTCCCTGCCGGGCAGATGAACCCAGGCAGTGGCCACCCAAAGGAGGGGCGCGCGGCTCTGCCTCACGGTTTAAGGTGCTTTTCTCTGCTCAAGGTCTTCTTCCAGACGTGAGCCGGTGAAGGCCAGGTCCAAGTAACACGGGGCTCTTCTCTGTTCCTCTCCCGGCAGGCTCCTCACTGCGAGCACGCCTTCTGCAATGCCTGCATCACCCAGTGGTTCTCCCAGCAGCAGACGTGCCCCGTGGACCGCAGCGTGGTGACAGTCGCCCACCTCCGCCCCGTCCCGCGGATCATGCGTAATATGCTCTCGAAGCTGCAGATCACTTGCGACAACGCTGTTTTCGGCTGCACGGCCGTGGTGCGGCTCGACAACCTGATGTCTCACCTCAACGACTGCGAGCACAATCCAAAGCGCCCGGTGACTTGCGAGCAGGGATGCGGGTGAGGATGGCCTCCAGGTGCTGGCCTGGTCGCGGCGCGGTGCGGCCGTCTCCTCCCTCCGTATGGCCTGTGCAGGAGGACAGGGGGAGGGCAGAGCGAGGGTGACAGCCTTGGGAAAAGGGAAGGAAAAGGGAAAAGGGAAGGAAAATGAAAAAGGGTTACGGAGCCTGGTTCTGCTCTTCACACCCCTTTGCCCCGTGCGCGCTGAGCCCTGGGGGCAGCAGGGCTGTGAAGGCCAAGGTGCTGCAGAAGGGAAGAATTTTGAGCCAAACCCGTTTCCTTTTAAATCTGGTTCAAAGTCCTCAGCTCTTCAGCTTGTCGCCGGGGCTCGGGTGTTGGTTGGCTTCTGGAAACTGGAGTGGTGGAGCCTTCGTAAACCTGCCAAGGGCCGTTCCAGCCCAGGACAAGCTCCAGCATCAGCTCTGCTCCCTCCTACGTGTCGCTGAGAGCTGGGAGCAGTGGGTGGCTGGTCTGGCCTTGGCACGTGTGCTCCCAGTGCCGATACCCTTCCCACTCCCGTGCTGTAAGCATCCAGCCGGGTGGTGGCTGACTCTTGGCTCGGAGATGATCAGATCTCTTGGGATGGAGTCAGACGGGGTCAGGCTCATGGCTGCCTAACCCTGATCACCTGGGAGGAGAGAAGTCCCACTGCCTGCTGGGCTGGTGGAGGTTTGTTCCCGTGGTCCTCCCCTCCTAAACCTGTCTGCCTGGGCTTCTGGGCCTCTTGGCGAGTCTGCAGAGACTGATTCGTTCTGGAAATTGGTTACGTGCTTGTGCCAAGTGCTCTGGTGCGTAACTTTCCCTAATGTGGGGCCTCCACCTTTCTGTAATGCTCTGCAGCTTGGAAATGCCCAAAGATGAGCTGCCGAACCACAACTGCATCAAGCATTTGAGGTCCGTGGTGCAGCAGCAGCAGACGAGGATCGCTGAGCTGGAGAAGACCTCAGCAGAGCACAAGCATCAGCTGGCGGAGCAGGTGGGTCCGAGTGGGCCGGGGGCAGCCCCGCGGTGGGACCCGAGTGCTCGCGTCCCCCTGGGAAGGGTCAGGCTCAGCCCCGTGGGCAGCAGCCACCACAAGCAGTTTGTGCACAGCGTGCCCGAGCTGAGAGCCTCCAGCTACGGGGAGGGAGCTGAGCTGAGGGGCAGGGGCGTGTTTAACTCCCTGACGTGCTGGGGTCTGCACTCGTGACTTCAGCTGCAGTGCTGATGCCTGCCCCAAACCCCGTCGTGTTCTTCCCCTTGCAGAAGCGGGACATCCAGCTGCTCAAGGCCTACATGCGAGCTATCCGCAGCGTCAACCCCAACCTGCAGAACCTGGAGGAGACCATCGAATACAACGAAATCCTGGAGTAAGTGCTGCCTTCCGCTGGTCGGGTGGGAGCAGGGGGTGAGCGGTGCTGTGACTCAGCCAGCTTGCTGACAGATCTGAGGGGAGGGGAGGCCTGCAGGGGCCAAGGTGCTGTTAGAGAAGAAAACGCTTCGCGTGCCTTCCCATCGCAGAAGCGAGGGGCAGTTGCGGGGTGTTTGTGCCGGGGAGTGGCGCAGAAGCTGTTTGCACAATCGGGTCCTGACCTTTTTTATTCTGCCACCTGCATCCTGTCCAGGAGCAGGAAGCTGCCAGATTCCTTTCTCCTTCTGAGAAAGGCAGGAGGAAGCAACTCTTTATCTGATCCGTCCTTCCCCTCCCTCCTGGGAGTGAGGAAGGGCTCTGCTTGACAAAGCTGAATGCCACAGCTGGCTCCTGTTTTGGGGTGAGAACAGAGGGAAATGGAGCTGGCATTCCCCCTCCACCATTGCTCCTGAGCGTGGAGCAGACTGGAGGCAGAACAGCTCCTCGGTTTCGGTGGCGGGTGGCGCTGACGCTTTGTCCCCACGTCTGTCCCCAGGTGGGTGAACTCCCTGCAGCCCGCCCGGGTGACACGGTGGGGTGGAATGATCTCCACGCCGGACGCCGTGCTGCAGGCTGTCATCAAGCGCTCGCTGGTGGAGAGCGGCTGCCCCACGTCCATCATCAACGAGCTGATCGAGAACGCACACGAGCGGAACTGGCCGCAGGGCCTGGCCACGCTGGAGACGCGCCAGATGAACCGGCGCTACTACGAGAACTATGTGGCCAAGCGCATCCCCGGCAAGCAGGCCGTGGTGGTGATGGCCTGCGAGAACCAGCACATGGGCGAGGACATGGTGCTGGAGCCGGGACTGGTGATGATATTTGCACACGGAGTGGAGGAAATATAAAGGACTCTGGAAGAGAAACGCTTCGTGCTGGCGAGGGAGAGGAGGGGGAAGGTGGCGAGGCAGAGACTGGGGGGCAGTGGGTCCCAGCCGCTGGTGTTCCCCACTCACAGACACGGTTTTGTTAGGGCACCGCTCCCTCCGCCCTCTCGCTTCCTAGCTGAAGTGATTAAATGCCCCTGGTAAATGCTACTTAAACACTTGGCCCAGCAGCGACCGCACCGTGCAGCCCATCTGTGTTTGCCCTTTGCAGATCAGCATTCCCCATTTCGTGGCTTTCGGGGGGAAGAGAGAAGGAGCAACCTTCCCCAAATAACTGCTGGGCTCTTCAGCCCCTGCCGGGGTGGGGACACTGCCCCCCCAGCTCCCTGTGCTGTGCTGTGGACGGCGGCAGCTCTCAAGTGGCCACTGGCTCGATCCTCCTCGGGCTTCATCTCCCTCTCATCATTTTCTGCCTTCGTGCTCAGAAGTGTCTCTGTTGCTGTGCTGCTGGCCTGGCCTCCTGCCCCCCCCCGACCACGCCGTACCTGGGGGGCAGACCTGGCCCTGCCTACGGAGAGGAGAGAGGCAGAGGGGGGAGAACCTGCCCCGGGCAGGGACTGAGCTGCCCCTGTCCCCCCCGCAGCCCCCACCGCCCCTGCCCTATCAGCTCTCCTCCAGCCTGGCCCCCCCATGATCCTGCAGCCCCCTGGCACCCAGGGGGCTCCCACCCTCCTGCTGCCCCCACCCATGGGTGCTCAGCTCGGCTTCCTCTGCTGTTGCTGGTGTTTGTCTGCGGACACTCGTGACTGTGGTTCTGTATTTTTTTTGTACTTCTCGCCCTTTTCTTGTTTGTATCCCCCCCCCCGCCCCCTCCTATTTCATTTTCGAAGTACCGTGGACGGGCACCTCAGCCCCTGGTTACGTTTTCCTTGTTGGGAATTTAATTTATTTGCATTCGTTTCGTTGTTTTTTACAGTACTTTCTCCTCCCGTGGCTGTGGTGCTGACGGCGGCGGTGGCTCGCTCCCGTGCCGGGGGGGGGGGGGGCCGCGCCAGGCAGGGATGGAACCGATCCATAATAAACGCCGTTCTGGTTGCTTTACCCGTGGGCTCGGGGTCTGCGTCTGCTCCCGGGGGTCCCAACCTCAGCACCCAGCCCCCTGCCGGGGGGGGGGGGGGGGCTCCCCCAGCCCCGACCTTGACACCCCTGGGGGTCCGGGGGCTGTTTCCCCTGTGTCGGGCTCCAGTAAACCCAGAGACCCCCAGCCCCCCCCCCGCCCCGAAAAGCCTGATCTCGGCCCCGTTGCCCCCGCCGTTAAAAAAAAGTGGGTGCGGCGGGGGGTACAACCCCCCCCCAGGTCGTTCTCGACCCCCCCCGCCCCTTTCGCGAGGGGCTCGCGCCCCCCCCACGCAAAAGCAGCGGTCGCGTCACGGCCAGGATTCGAACCTGTGCGGGGAAACCCCATTGGATTTCGAGTCCAACGCCTTAACCACTCGGCCACCGTGACTCCCGCGCCTCCCTCCGCCGCGCTCCGCCTAGACCCGGCCCGGCGCCGCCGCCCGGCCCCGGCCCCGGCCCCGGGACCCCCGCCCCCGCCATGACACCCCCCCCGACCCCGGGGCTCTCCCCCCGTCCCCCGCCCGCTCTCCCCCGTGGGCCCGCAGGGGGCGGAGCCGGGACCCGGCCCGCCAGGGGGCGCCGCGGCCCGGCCGCGCCGGTACCGAGCGGGCAGCGGCGGCGTGGAGCGGGTGGGGGAGAGCCGGGCGACCCCGCGCCGGTAGGGGGCGGTGCAAGGCTGCGCACTTTGCGTCCGGTAAGGTTCCGGACAGCCACTACGCACTTTGCGTCCAGCAAGGGACGGTGCAGTCACTACGCACTTTGCGGCCGGCAGGGGCCAGTACAGCGCTGCGCACTTTGCGTCCAGTAGGGGGCAGTGCAGTCACTACGCACTTTCCGCCCGGCGGCTGCAGTACAGCACTACGCACTTTACGTCCAGCAGGGGGCAGTACGTCCCCTACGCACTTTGCGCCCAGCAGGCGGCAGCACAGCGCTACGCACTTTGCGCCCAGCAGGCGGCGCTACCGGCGCGGCGCGGCCGTGGCGGCGGGGAGCGGCGCGGCGGGGAGCGGCCCGGCCCGCTGGAAGATGGCGGTGCGGAAGAAGGACGGCGGCCCCAACGTCAAGTACTACGAGGCCTCGGACACCGTCAGCCAGTTCGACAACGTCCGCCTGTGGCTCGGCAAGAACTACAAGAAGGTAGGGCGGGGGCGGCCGCCGCGGGCCCGGCCTGTCACGGCCCCGCCGCCCCCGGGCCCGGCTCGGCGGGAGGCCCGGCTGCGGCCCGCGGCGGGGCCGTGACCCCCCGCCCGCCCCCCCCCCCCCCCCCCAGTACATCCAGGCCGAGCCCCCCACCAACAAGTCGCTGTCGAGCCTGGTGGTGCAGCTGCTGCAGTTCCAGGAGGAGGTGTTCGGGAAGCACGTCAGCAACGCGCCCCTCACCAAGCTGCCGGTGAGCCCCCGCCGCACAAAGGCGGCCCCGCCGCCACGGCGGCGGCGCCCCCCGACCGTGTCCCCCCCCCCACCCCCCCCCAGCCCCGGGCACGGCCCCTTCCCCCCCACCGCCTCCCCCCACCCCGGCCCCGGGGACGGGCGGCAGCGGGGACGGGGACGGCGGCCCTGAGACCGCGGGCTGCGGCCCGGGACACGGGGAGGGCAGCTGGGGACGTGGGGACGGTGCTCCCCCTGCCCCCGGGGCAGTGCCGCGGCGTGGGGATGTCACCTGGAGCAGGGGCAGCGCCTCGGGGGCTTGGGGACAGCGCCTCGGGGGCCTGGGGACAGAAGCCCAGCCCAGGGACAATGGCCTTGGCACAGCCGGTGCCCGGTGCGGGGACAGTGGCCCCACGCAGGGACCCTGGCCCCACGCAGGGACGATGCCCCGGTGAGGGACCGTGCCCCAGCAGCCTGGGGA
This sequence comes from Cygnus olor, assembly GCF_009769625.2. Lineage (NCBI taxonomy): Eukaryota > Metazoa > Chordata > Aves > Anseriformes > Anatidae > Cygnus > Cygnus olor. Next base: position 2,304,021 of record NC_049197.1, read on the forward strand.
CAGTGGCCCGCTGACCCCAGCGCCGTGCCCTGCTTGGCAGCTGCCCCCCACCTGGGACAGCGCCAGACCACAGACAGCGCCCCGGTGACCCGGGGCCAGCCCCCCAGTGCGGGGGCTTTTTGGCAGCCGGGGACAGCACCCCCCCCCCCCAGCCACCAACCCGGTGTCCGCATCGCAGCCCCAGTGACCTGGGTCCAGCACCCCCACGCACCGGTGACAGCTCCCGGTGCCCCAGGCTGTCCCGTGCAGCCCCCTGACCCCTCTCCTCCCGTTACAGATCAAATGCTTCTTGGATTTCAAGGCGGGGGGAGCCCTGTGCCACATCCTGGCAGCCGCTTATAAGTTCAAGAGCGACCAAGGATGGTGAGCACCCACCGCGCCCCACTGGGGGGGGCCTGGGAGCGGGAGGGGGCTGGGGTGGGAGCTGTGGGGGCTGGGTGGGGGGGTCAGAACCTTTGTCCCCTCTGTGGGAGCACCGGGGGTTGCCCCATCCCGGTGGCTGCCTGGGCTGGGCTGTGCGTAGGGCGCCCACCTCTGTGAGCAGGTGCTGGGGGAATGTCCCCCCCCGGCCACGGAACCCTGGGGGGGTTCAGGCCCCCCCTGCCAGGCAGGCTGTGACTGGCTGACGAGGAGACCGGAGCTGTGGCTTTCATGAGAGTCGCTCTTTTCTTCCAATAAGGCGGCGTTTCGATTTCCAGAATCCCTCGCGGATGGATCGCAACGTGGAGATGTTCATGACCATCGAGAAATCCCTGGTGCAGGTAAGGGGTGCTTCCCCTTCCAGACCCTCCCCCGGAGATTCGCCCCCCAGCCCCCCCAATCTGCCCCCATCCCGCTAAACGCTTTGCTCTTTGTCCCCAGAACAACTGCCTGGCCCGGCCCAACATCTTCCTGCACCAGGAGATTGAACCCAAGCTGCTGAGCAAGCTGAAGGACATTGTCAAGAGGCACCAGGTCGGTGGCAGCGCTGGGGTGGGGGGGTCCCATCCGAGGCTGCGTCGCGGTGCTCAGCCCCGCGCTCCCCCCTCCTTGCAGGGCACGGTGACCGAGGACAAGAGCAATGCGTCCCACGTCGTCTGCCCTGTCCCCGGGAACCTGGAGGAAGGTGGGTGCAAGGCTGGGGGGTGCAGCCCAAGCTCCCCCCAGCTCAGAACCGACGGAGAACCATCGTGGGGGGGCAGTGCTGGGGGCTGGGCCGTGCGTGGCCGCCGGGGCAGCTCCCCTGGGGGCAGTCGGAGCCGTGGGGGGGGCCGTGCCCAGCACCGTGCCCTCTGCCTGTGCCTTGTAGAGGAGTGGGTCCGGCCGGTCATGAAGCGAGACAAGCAGGTCCTGCTGCACTGGGGCTACTACCCCGACAGGTGAGGGGTCCTGGGGGCCCCGGGGAGCCACCGCTCTGCGCTGGGGCTGGGGGACGTGGCCGCAGCCTGATGGGACACCCCTGCTCACCCCCTGCCCCTGCGCCCGCAGCTACGACACCTGGATCCCGGCCAACGAGATCGAGGCCTCCGTGGAGGACGCCCCGACGCCGGAGAAGCCCCGGAAGGTGATGGGGCCCCCAGGCCCAGCTGGTGCCTGTGGATGGATCCCCCCCCACTCCCCTGCCCACCCTTGGGGTCACCGATCCGTCCGGACCCCCGCCCGCAGGTCCATGCCAAGTGGATCCTGGACACGGACACCTTCAACGAGTGGATGAACGAGGAGGACTACGAGGTGACCGACGAGAAGAGCCCCCTCGCCCGCAGGAAGAAGATCTCAGCCAAGACACTGACGGATGAGGTCAGAACGTGGTGGCTGCCCCCGGGGGATGCACGGGGAGGGGGCTCTGTCCTGGGGGTGCAGGGGGGAGGTCCCAGTCCCGTGCCTCGTGATCCCTGCTTCCTCCACAGGTGAACAGCCCCGACTCGGACCGTCGGGACAAGAAGGGGGGCAACTACAAGAAGAGGAAGCGCTCGCCCTCACCCTCACCCACGCCAGAGGCCAAAAAGAAGAACGCTAAGAAGGGGTGAGCCCAGGGGGGGGCAGCAGGGCCGGATCCGGCCTCAGGGCAGGGGCTGCGGGAGCCCGGCTGTGGTGCTGACGGGGCCGGGGGGGTCTCTGGCCTTCGCAGACCCTCCACCCCCTACAACAAGTCCAAGCGCGGGCACCGCGAGGAGGAGCAGGAGGACCTGACGAAGGACATGGACGAGCCCTCGCCCGTCCCCAACGTGGAGGAGGTCACTCTGCCCAAAACAGGTCAGGGCCGGGGCCGGCAGCCTCCCCACGGGGCTGTGCCTGTCCCAGCACCCCGGCGCTCAGCGCCTCCTCCCTCTGCTGCAGTCAACACCAAGAAGGACTCGGAGTCTGCGCCCGTCAAGGGAGGCACCATGACAGACCTGGGTGAGTCCGAGCCGCTCGGGCTGGGCGCTGCGGCCAGTCCCTGGTGCTGCCAAGCTGGCGGTGCCCGAAACTGCCCCCGTGTCCTCTCTTCCAGATGAGCAGGAGGACGAGAGCATGGAGACAGCCGGCAAGGTGAGGCCATGGGGCTGTGCCAGCCCTCGGTGACAGCAGCCCCGTGTGGGCTCTTTCCCTGCCCAAGGGACCCTTTTCTCTTTTCCAAGGACCGTGCTCCCCGCTCCAGAAACAGGGTCACCACTGTGGGACAGTCACCTCTTTCGTCCCTTTTCTGGGGACAAAAAGGCCCCATTTGCTGGCATATTAGAGGGTGTCCAGAGGAAGGCCACAAAAATGATCCTGGGGCTGGAGCAGCTGTCCTCTGACGAGGGGCTGGGGTTGTGCAGCCTGGAGAAGAGGAGGCTCTGAGGAGGCCTTGTAGCAGGGGGCTTATAGGGAAGGTGGTAAAAGGCTTTTCCCCAGGGTCTGTAGTGATAGGATAAGGGAAAATGGCTTCAAAAGGAAAGAGGCTAGATGTGGATTAGAAGTGAGAAATTAATTTGTTACTGGAGCAGGTTGTGGCTGCCCCCTCCTGGCAAGTGCTCGAGGCCAGGCTGGCTGGGGCTTTGGGCAGCCCGGGCTGGTGGGAGGGGACCCTGTGCATGGAGAGGGGGATTCAGACCAGGTCTTTAAGGTCCCTTCCACCCCAAACCATGCTGTGCTGCTGCGGCCCCCTCACCCTGGGGCTGCAGCAGCTTCTCCCGGCCGTGGGCCGCATCCAGTGCTCGGTGAGGGCACGAAGGAGGGGTCAGGGCCCTTTGCCCACGTGGCGCCGGTTTCCCACAGGACGAGGAGGAGAACGGCACCGGGAGCAAGGGGGAGCAGGCCAAGAACCCCGACCTGCACGAGGACAACGTGACGGAGCAGACCCACCACATCATCATCCCCAGCTACGCCGCCTGGTTCGACTACAACAGGTACGGGGCGCCCCGAGGCCACGGCCGGTGCCCCGGTACCAGCCCGGTGCGGTGCCAGCACCTCCCCGTGCCTTCGCCTTGCAGCGTCCACGCCATCGAGCGCCGAGCCCTGCCCGAGTTCTTCAACGGCAAGAACAAGTCCAAGACCCCCGAAATGTGAGGCTGAGCTCCCCCGCCCCGTCCCTCCGTGCCCACCCAGCCCCGCGCCGCACTGACGGCCCCCTCCCTGCCGCAGATACCTGGCCTACCGCAACTTCATGATCGACACGTACCGCCTGAACCCGCAGGAGTACCTCACCTCCACCGCCTGCCGCCGCAACCTGGCGGGCGACGTCTGTGCCATCATGCGGTGGGTCCGGCCCCGCAGCGCGCGGCTCATCCCGCAGCAGCCGCCCGCTCTGAGCCCCCCTTTCCTCCTCCGCAGGGTCCACGCGTTCCTGGAGCAGTGGGGCCTCATCAACTACCAGGTGGACGCCGAGAGCCGGCCCACCCCCATGGGCCCCCCGCCCACCTCCCACTTCCACGTCCTGGCCGACACGCCCTCGGGGCTGGTGCCGCTGCAGCCCAAGACGCCCCAGGTGGGTGCACACGAGGGTCCCTGCCGCGTCCGCGTCCCGTCCGCCTTCCCCGGTCCCTGTTGGGGGGGTGCTGGGGGGTTAGGGTTGGGGTTTTGAGGGGGCTGGGGGGGGGGGGGCTGAGCACAGCTTTGTCTGTGCCTCAGGGCCGGCAGAGCGACGGCGACGCCAAGACGGGCCGCAAGAGCAAAGAGATCGAAGACCTCGTCACCGAGACGGTGAAAGGGAAGCCGGAGCTGGTAGGCGGCTGCATGGGGCCCGTCCCCCCGCCGCTGGCCGAGGAAGGCTCCTTCCCTCCTCCCCCTCGCGCCCCGCATGCCGCCCTGCCCTGGGGAGCAGGGACGCGGGGGGGACACCGTGACGAGACGGGGCACCGTGGCGTCTCCAGGGAGGGACGGGGATGGGGAGGGGGGGGAGCTGCGTCCTCTCGGGCCTGCCCCCCCCCAGGCCGTGCCCCCAACGTCCCCTCTCCTCCCCAGCAGCAGACCTCGGCCTCACAGCAGATGCTGAACTTCCCCGACAAGAGCAAGGAGAAGCCGGCCGACATGCAGAACTTCGGCCTCCGCACCGACATGTACACCAAGAAGAATGTCCCCTCCAAGGTGGGGGCCCCGGCCCCCTCCCTGCTCCCTCCCCGTGCCCCCACCCCGCCGCTCACCCCCTCTTTCACCCCCGCAGAGCAAAGCTGCTGCCAGCGCCACACGGGAGTGGACAGAGCAGGAGACGCTGCTGCTGCTGGAGGTGAGCCAGGGATCTGGGAGGGGGTCCCGGGGAGGGGGGAGCGTTGGTAACGGGTCCACCCAGCCCCGCTGAGCCCCCCCCCCCCCCCACCACCCCGTAGGCCCTGGAGATGTACAAGGATGACTGGAACAAGGTGTCGGAGCACGTGGGCAGCCGGACGCAGGACGAGTGCATCCTGCACTTCCTGCGGCTGCCCATCGAGGACCCCTACCTGGAGGACTCGGAGGCGTCCCTGGGGCCCCTGGCCTACCAGCCCATCCCCTTCAGCCAGTCCGGCAACCCCGTCATGAGCACCGTCGCCTTCCTGGCCTCCGTCGTCGACCCCCGTGTCGCCTCCGCCGCCGCCAAGTCAGCGCTGGGTAATGCGGCCGCGTCCCCGCAGGGGTCGGAGCCCGGGCGGTGCCGTCAGCCGTGGCGTTACGGGCACGAGACCCACCCCCCCCCCCCCAGGGCAGTGGAGGCAAGAGGGGGCTGAGCACCGCCAGAGATCGGGCAGCATGGCCCGGGGCCGCGGGCGGTGATGGGGAGCTGGGACACGGCTGGTGGGGACACGGGACGAGCCCCGCCACACCTCCGGGGTGCTGTGCAGTGCCAAGGAGCGGGGCTGGCGCTTCGGGGGGGGGGGGCTCAGCCCCCTGCTGACGGGTGGCATCGCGCTGCTCTGGCAGAGGAGTTCTCCAAGATGAAGGAGGAGGTGCCCACGGCGCTGGTGGAGGCGCACGTCCGCAAGGTGGAGGAGGCGGCCAAGGTGACGGGCAAAGCCGACCCCGCGTTCGGGCTGGAGAGCAGCGGCATCGCCGGCACCACCTCCGACGAGCCGGAGCGGATAGGTACCGCCTGAGGAGGTGCTGGTGCGTCTCTGTGTAATGAGTTCTGGCAGGGGAGGGGCTCACCCTGCGCTTGTGTCCCCAGAGGAGAGCGGCACGGAGGAGGCGCGGGCAGAGGCGCAGCCGGTGGAGGAGAAGAAGGAGGCGAAGGTACCGGGGCTGGGGGCGCAGGGTGGGGCCCTGCTGGAGGTGGGGGGTCGAACAGCCGGGGCTGGGCTCTTCCCCAGGAGCCCCGGGATGGCACCGCCGAGGAGGAGGTGAAGGAGAAACTGGGGGACATGGCCAAGAAGGAGGAGGAGAAGGGCAAGGAGCTGGAGGGTGAGAAGGAGTCGGACAAGGGCGACAGCGACGGCACAGGTGAGTGGAGGCCTGGCCAGGCAGGGGGTGTGGAGCGCCCCCCCACCCCCCCCCCACCCCCGCCGCCCCTCATTGACCACCCCTGCCCGCTGCAGGGGACCTGGAGAAGGAGAAGGAGGCGAAGGAGGCACAGGACGAGGTGCCCAAGGAGCCACTGGAGCCCGAGGCCGAGCGTAAGGCGAAGGTGGAGCGGGACATCGGCGAGGGGAACCTCTCCACCGCCGCCGCCGCTGCGCTGGCTGCAGCTGCTGTGAAGGCCAAGGTGCGGGTTGTGGGGTTAAGGGCGGGGCTCTGTGTGTGTGTGTGGGGGGGGGGGGGTTCCTGCAAGTGCTGACCCCCCCCCCACCCCATCCCCTCAGCACCTGGCGGCCGTGGAGGAGCGTAAGATCAAGTCGCTGGTGGCGCTGCTGGTGGAGACGCAGATGAAGAAGCTGGAGATCAAGCTGCGGCACTTTGAGGAGCTCGAGACCATCATGGACCGGGAGCGTGAGGCGGTGAGCGGGGGGGGGGGGGGTGGGGGGGGCGCAGACCCTGGGCATTGCCCCCCACACCCTGGCAGCCTCTGCTGACATCCATCCCCCCCCCCCCCCGTGCTTCCCCGTAGCTGGAATACCAGCGGCAGCAGCTGCTGGCGGACCGCCAGGCCTTCCACATGGAGCAGCTGAAGTACGCGGAGATGCGCGCCCGCCAGCAGCACTTCCAGCACCTGCAGCAGCAGCAGCAGCAGCAACCGCCCCCGCTGCCGCCTGGGGCCCAGCCCCTGCCCGCCACCGGCACCCCCCTGGCCCCCGCCGCCCACCCGCTGGGCGCGCCGCCCGCCCCAGCCATGGTGGCCCCCGCCGAGCCCGGGGGGCAGCCGCTGCCCGGGGTCCCCCCGCCGCAGCCGCCCCCGCCACCGGGCGCCCCGCAGCCTGGCCCGGCCATCCCGCACGGTGAACGGGGTGCCGAGGGGTTGGGTGGGTGCCGGGGGGGGGGGGGAGGGGGTGTGGGGGCAGGGTGTCAGCCCTGATCGTTCCCCCCACCACCACCCCAATTTCATGCTACCTGAAGGAAGGGGTTGGGGGTGGGAGAGATGACATGGGATAGGATGAGAGGGAATGGCCTCAGGTTGTGCCAGGGGAGGTTTGGGTTGGAAATGAGGCGCCAGTTCTTAGAAAGAGCGGTTGGGCGTTGGTATGGGCTGCCCGGGGAGCGGTGGCCCTGTCCCTCTTGTCCCTGGGGGGACTTCAAGGAAGGGTTGGGCCTGGTGCCTGGGTGACGGTGATGGCAGGGGTTGGGGGACAGTTGGCCCGGGTGATCCTGAAGGTCTTTTCCAGCCTTAACGGTTCCCTGACCTGATGCTTCCCTGCTCTCCCGCAGCCCCGGCGCCGTTCCCCGGGCAGCAGCCGCCGTCCCAGAGCCTGGCTGGGAGCCTCGGTGGCAGCGGCCACCCTGCCGTGCCCGGTAATGCGCCCGCGGCCCTGCCCTTCGGATTGTCTCCATCCGCCATCCCATTTAGCATGGCTAACCCCCTAGCCGAGTCCATCGGGGCCACCTTCCCCGCTAACCCGCCCGCCCTCCCGCTGCATGGGGCCCTGGCCAGCAGCATGCCGCCTGGGGGGCTGCCCCCCCCGCCTAACCCACCCGGCCTGGCCCTGCCGCACCTCGCGGGGGGCTCGGCCGCCGCGCACAGCCCCGCCATCGTGGCCGCCGTGCAGGGAAGCCTCCTTCCCAACCCCGGCCTCCTTGCAGGTGAGACATTGGGGGGGGGGGGAGAAGGGGGGGGGGGGAGGGGGGGGAGAAAGGGGGCATCACTCACGGTGGGGAGGGACTCCACCCCCCCCCCCCCCCCCCCCCCCTCATGCACATCGGGCTGGAGCAGGGGGGGGAGGGGGTCCTCACTCAAACCTTCTCATGGGCAGAGGGGTACGCGGTGCGATCGCACCACAGGTGTGACACCCCCCCCCCCCCCCCCCCTTTTTTTCCCTTTCCTTTTCTCTCCGTGCAGATCAAGGCCCCCCCCTGCAGACGGACCCCATCGCGCCCAGCCCCAGCACGGCCACCCCCGTCCCCCCCACGCAGTGAGCCCCCCCCCCCGGGGCCGAGGACGCTGCACCCTGCGCCCCCCCCTGCCACAGGCCCGGGGAGACCGGCCCCTCCCGCCCCCGCAAAACCCCAGAGGAAGCCCCCCCCCACCTCACCGCCCGCTTTGGTATTTTTTTATGATGATTGTCCCGGATTTTATTTAAGTGTTGGTCTCCCCGGGCGGGCCGGGGACCCTGCTGCACCCCGGCTATTTATGAGACAGCTCCAATCCGACTTGGCAACTGGGCATTCCCCCCCCCAGCTCCTTTTCTGTTTTTGTCCCCCCCCCCCCAACCCTCTCTACTCCCCCAATTTCCCTCTCTCCCCACCCCCTTTTTTTTTAAATAACAAAAATAAAATTCCAAGTCCCCGGGGCGGGAAGAAACGGCCTCGTGTGGCAGGGTCTGTGTGGGGGCTGCGTGGGGGGGGGGGGGGGGGGTCGCACACAGGCTCAAGGACCCAGCATCTCTCCGCTGCCTCTTTATTTGCGGAGCAATAACTTAGCCGGTGGGGCTGGAGCGGTGGGGGGGGGGGGGGTGGGGCGTGGGGGGAGTTCAGCAGTGGGGGGGGGGGGGGGGGGGGGGCAATGGGGAAGGAGAAAAAAAAAAAAAGGGGAAAAGGCACAAAACCCAGACTGCGGGATGGGGGGGGTGGGTTGGTACGTAGGTCTTCAGCCGCTCAGCACCATCCGGACCAGCTCTGTGGAGAGAGGAGAAAGAGAAGGGTGAGGGGGGGGCTCCGCGCCCCCAGCCCTCGTCCGGGAGAGAGGCAGGAGCCCGCAGCAGACCCCAGGCAGACGGAGGAGGAGAGGCGGCAGCACCGGGCGCTCCGGCTCCCGCGGGCACGGCTGCGGCTCCATGCAGAGGGGCATGCGGGGGGGGGGCAGGGGCTGCACCAAGGGGGGGGGCGAGAGCGCAAACCAGGCGGCTTTTTTTTTTTTTTTCTTTGCTTAAAAAGAAAAAAAAAATTCCACCCAAAAAGTAAAGTAAAAAAAAATTAAATGAGAAAAAAAGGGAGGAAAAAAATGGTAAGTAAGTAACTGAAGGGGAGCGGAGTATGGGAAGAGGCGTACCCCTGCGGCTTCACCCTGACAAGATGTGTCTCACAAACGCTGGGAGGAAGGAAGGAGATGATGGTCAGGGAGGGCTTGGAAACGGGGCTGAGCCCCCTGGGACCCCCCCCCGGGGACCCCCTGGCCACCGGCCCGGCGCTCACCTTCGTAGTTGATGCAGCCGTTGCTGTCCTCGTGCCCGGCCACCAGCTGCTCCACCTCCTCCTCCGTCATCTTCTCACCTGTGGGACAGCGTGGGGTCACGTCGGGGTGGCTCTAGGGGGAATTGGTGGGGGGGGGGGGGGGGGGGGGGGCCGGGACGAGGGGGTGCTCACCCAGGGTGACGAGGACGTGGCGGATCTCGGCGCCCATGACAGTGCCGTTGCCCTCCTTGTCAAAGACCCGCAGCCCCTCGACGTAGTCCTCGAAGCAGCCCTGGTCCTTGTTCTTGGCGATGGTCTGCATCATGGGCAGGAACTGCTCGAAGTTCAGCGTCTTCAGGTTCATCTCTGCGCGGGGGCACGGAGCGCTGTGGGTGGGTCCGGGGGGGGGCGACAATCCCGGGAGGAGGGGGTGTATGGGGGGGGGGGGGGGGGGGGTTGGGGTGCTCACCATCGCTCTTGGGGTTGCCCAGCACCTTCATGACCTCGGCGTTGGTGGGGTTCTGGCCCAGCGCCCGCATCACGTCCCCGCACTGGCTGTACAGGATCTTCCCGTCCCCGGTGCGGTCAAAGAGCTGGAACGCCTCCTTGAACTCTGCGGGGCGCCCGCGTCAGGAGGGGGCCGGGCACCCCCACAGGACCATGCACCCCGTGGGAGCTGGTGCTGCAACGTCCTGAACCTACAGGACCGTGTAACCTGCTCCTACAGACCCTGCACCTACAGGACCCCATAACCTGGCTCCTATGGACGCTGCACCTCTGGGACCCCATAACATGCACCTACGGACCCTGCATCTGCAGGACCCCATAAGCTGCTCCTATGGACCCTGCACCTATGGACCGTGCACCTCCGGGACCCCATAACCCACACCGATGCGATGCTGCACCTGTAGGCTGCTGTAACCCGCACCGATAGGACCCCCCAACCTGCACCTATGGGACCGCCCCACCCCCAGGACCCCATCACCTGCACCCAGCCCCCAACACCTCAGATTCCGTTTCCCATCGGGATCCGGTTTCCCGTCGGGAACCCGACGCCGGGGGTCACGGAGCGCGGGGGGGCCCCGCCCGTGCAGGAAGGCCCGGGGCCGCCTCCCGCCCCCCCCCCCCGTCGCACCGGGGCGGCCCCGCCCCGCAGGAATGCGCGGCCCGGCCCGCGCCGTGCCCATATAAGGGCAAATGGCGCAAGAGGCCCCGGAACCCCCCCAGCCCCGGGTGTCCCCCCCCCGGGCCCCGCGCCCCCCCCGGGCCCCGAGCACCCCCACCCCCGCCCCGGGAACGGCCCCGGCCCCGGCCCCGGCCCCGGCCCCGGCCCCGGCGCGACTTTGCCCCGGGACCCGCCCGGCCCGCGGCGGGCAGGAAGCGCGGGGAGCGGCGGGGCCGGGCCTCGGCGGGGGGGTCCGGGGGGGTGCCGGGGGGCCCCGGTCACTCACCGGCGGTCTGCTCCTCCGAGAAGTCGCACTGCGGGGGGGGGGGGAGAGCGCGGCCGTTAGCGCGCACCGGCAGCGGCACCGCCCGCGCCGTCGGGGCCCCCCCGCCGGGTGCCAGCCCCGGGGCCGCTCCCGGGCCCGGTCCCGGTCCCCCCCCCCCCCGCCCCGCCCTCCCCCCATCACGCCCCCGCCATCACCCCCCCCCCCCGCCCGGTGCCCGCCGCCCCCCCGCCCATCGCATCCCGGTTCCGGTGTCGTCGTCGTGTCGTGTCCCCCCCCTCCCCGTTAATCCCCCCGGTGCCGCCCCCCTGCCCCGCGCCCCACCATGGCGGCGGCCGCTCCCGTTCGCTCCCGGTCCTGGTCCCGGCCCTGGTCCCGTCCCCGCTCCTGGTCCCGCTCCCGGTCCCGGCCCCGCACTGGGCCGCGGCCGCCGGGAGGCGCCTTTGTACGGCCCCGACGTCACCGCGCGCCCATTGGCCGAGCACCGCCCACGTCACCGCGCGGTAATGAGCTCGTGCATTATGCATGAGGGGGGCGGGGCGGAGACAGACCACGCCCCTTCTCCCGGGGGGGATTTTTTGCCTATAGATGGGCAACGAGCGGGGCCGGGGGGGGGCACCCGGGGGACCCCATTGGGGGCACCCACTGGGCGGTGGGCCAGGGGCACCCTCCGGGTGGCACCCAAATGGGGGACAAGGCGGGGGGCACATCCCCGTGGGAGGAGGGGGCACATCCCCCTGGGGGGGGGCACCCCAATGGCCTTAGGTGGTGGGTGGCATCCCTGTAGGGACACCCCAATGATGGCATCCCAACAGGGGCACCGCGACGATGGTCCCATAGGGGACACCCCAGCGGGGGCACTGCAATAAGGACACCCCAACGGCGAGCCCCACGAGGGACACCACAAGGTGGGGACACTCCAATGGGGAGCATCCCCCTGCTGGCATCCCGTAAGGGACACCCCAACGGGGAATAGCCCAGTGATGGCATCCCTAGGGGACACCCCGACAGAGAACACCCTGGTGATGGTTTCCAATGAGGGATCCAACATGGGGCCACGGAGCTGGGGCCACCCCCCCAGGAACCATCCCTGTGATGGCATCCCGTAAAGGACACCCCCACAGAGAACACCCCAATACTGGCATCCCCTGGGGACACCAGCATGGGGACATGGAGCTGGGGACACCCCAGAGACCCCCCCCCCAAGCTGGCACCCCACAGGGGACACCAAGGTAGGGAGCCCCCCCGGCAGGGGACACCCATGGGACAGAGCCCCCCCGCAGCCCCCCCACCCCAGGGCCCCCAGGAAGACACCGCCATCTCCTCCCTCCTTTATTTGCTGGGGAGCGTGGGGGGGGCCATAGCCCCCTGAAGGCAGCACAGGGGGGGGCGCGGCGGTGGCACAGGGGTGGCGCGCAGCAGTGATGGCAGCTCTGACAAAAGCGGCTCCCAGCAGTGGGGGGGGGGGGGACACACACACACAACCCGTGCCCCCCCCCGGCGCTGGGGAGGTTTCTCGGTGGGTAAAAGGCACGACATAAATAACAGTCTGCGCAGGCGGGGGGGCGGGGGGGCCGCAGGGCCCCCACCCCGGCTTCTTTGGTCAGTGGCGAGGCGGGGGGGCCGTGGGGGGGGGACAGGGGGACGAGCCCCCCGTGCCCCCCACCCCTCACACGGCCCCAGGCACAGTGGGGAGCAGGGGCTGGGGGGGTGCGTTAGGGGCTGCCCCGCTCATCCCGCAGCTCATACCTGGAGTGGGGGGGGGGAGATGAGATGGGGGGGAGGTGAGATGGGGGGTGAAATTGCGGCGGGGGGAGAAGATAAGGGCATTGCCCCCCCCCCAGCCTGACCGCACTCACCAGTGGGTTCCTCCCTCGGACAAATCCACCTGCGCCAGGTCCAGATGGAGCTGGGGGAGAGCAGGGGCTGAGGGGGGGCTCTATCCCCCCCCACCCCCCCACCCCCCCGACCCCCCAGGCCCCCCCTACCTTCCCCAGCACCTCCTTCTCCCGGGACATGAAGGACACGGTGGCTTTGACGTGCGCCTCCAGCTTGCGCCGCGCAGCCTCCTCAGGCGGCACGTCCCACTCGAACCTGGGGGGGACACGGCCATGGATGGGGGGGAGCACTGGAGGAGCTGGGCACCCCCCCCCAGCCCAGCGGGCCTCCCCCCCTCACCTCTCGTTGAAGTCGGGGTTCAGGGTCTTCCTCTGCACGCTGGTCTTCCTCTTGGTGCCACGGCTGCGGTCGGGCAGCAGCACCAGGGACACGTAGGGGTCGGGCAGCTCCTTGGAGAGCGGCTTCAGCTTCCTGGGGGGGCAGGTGGGTGGGTGTGGGGGGGTGGGCGATGGTGCTGGGGGGGGGGGGTGTCCCTGCTCTGAGCCCCCCCTCCCCGCTTACCTGCAGCCGTGCACGATGGCCACCAGCTTGCGCTCATCAGCGTGGTACCAGACCGTGAGCTGCAGGCGGCCCAGGGGGGCCCCCCCCGGCTCCTGCTCCGGGCGGCTGGGGGGGAGAACGAAGTAGGGGTGGGGGGGAAGCAGCTGAGGCTCAGATCGGCCCCGGCCCCGGTCCCAGCGGTGCCACTGCCCCCCCCCCCAGCCCTACCTCTCGGTCGGGGGCAGGCGCTGCCGCAGCACCGCCCCCCCGGCCCCGCTCTCCTCCTCCTGCCCCGCCGCCGCCTCCAGGGGCTCGGGGTCCCCCTCTGGCAGGGGGGCGCCTCCAGCCCCCACCCCCGAGTGCTGCGACACCAGGACCTGGGGGGGCCGAGCAAGGAGGGGGGGGAGGGTGAGGAAGGTGCTGTCTGTGTGCCCCCCCCCCGCAGCCCCGGTGCCCGCACTCACCCCGAGCTGCGCCCGCAGCAGGACCTGGCTGCCGGGGCCCCCCCCGGCCAGCGGGAACCACCCGTCCAGCACCAGCGCCTCGGCCGCCAGCAGCTGGGGCAGGGGGAGGCTGAGCGAGCCCAGGGGCTGCCCCCCCTCGTCCTTCACCTGCGGGCGACAGCGGCTCAGACACCCCCCCCCCGCCCCCCCCTCCCAACCGGACCCCCAAACCGTGGGGGGGCCCAAACGTGGGGGACCCCCAAACGTGGAGGGGGGCACAGACCTGCAGCTCCAGCACCTCCACGTGGGGCCGCTTGATGAGGAAGGAGAAGCCTTCATCCCACACTGGCTCGGCACTCGGGGCGCAGGTCTGGGGGGGGCAGGAGTGGTCAGCAACCCCCCCCCCCCGACTCCTCTGGACCCCCCCAGACCCCTCGTCCCACCTTGGTCTTGACGGAGACATCGCGCACGGCCAGGCTGGCGAAGGCGGCGGGCGGCTTGGAGCCCTTGCGGAGCTGGGGACACAGCGGTTGGGGAGGGGGGCACCAAGGGGCCGGGGGGGGGGCACGGGAGGGGGTCCCCAGGCAGGGTCGGGGGGGTCCCAGGGGCCCCCAGCAGGACTCACCGGGAGGTCGGTGGCGCGGTCGAGGAAGACGGAGAGGAGCGCGGCCGAGAGCTCTTCGCCCCGTGAGGGCTGCAGGAGGCTGTTGGCGTGCAGCACCTGGGGGGCAGCGGGGGGGGGGGGGGGGGGGGCGGCCCGGGCCCCGGGGGGGGGCACCCGGGGGGGGAGAGAGGGGGACGGCCGTGAAGGAGGGGGGGTGACGGTGAGGATGATGATGGGGACACGTGGGGATGCACGGGAAGGGGGATGGAGACGATGGGGATGGGGGCGATGGGGACGGGGAGACATGAGGATGAGGAGGGGGTCAGGGCCCCCCCCTGGTGCCCCCCCCCCCCTGGTGCCCCCCCCCCCCGCCCCGTACCTGCTCGAGGGCGGCGGCGCTGGGGCTCAGCTCCAGCCGCTCCAGCCGCACGTGCAGGCGCCCGGACTTCACCTCCTCCAGGGGCAGCCACTGGCGGGAGGGGCAGGCCGGGTGAGACCCCCCCGTGTGCCCCCCCCCCCGGTGTACCCCCCCCCCAGCCCCTCTCCTACCTCATCCACGAAGTGGCTGCTCAGCACCCGTCGCAGCGGCACCTTGCACCTGGGGAGGGCAGGGGGGGAGGAATTGGGGGCGTGTGGGGGGGGTCTCACCGCTGATGCCCCCTCCCAGCCCCCCCCCCCCGGGCCCCCCAGCACCCACCGGCCCAGGAAGTCGTCCTTGTCGATGTCCTTGTCGAAGAGGTCAAACTCCACGTCCTGCCCCGGGATGTTGTCCACCACCACCTGGGTGTGTGTGTGGGGGGGGGGGGGGGGGGTGTCACCGAGGGGCCCCCCCGCAGCACAGCCGCGCTCTGGGGGGGGGTCACATCCCCCCCCCCCCCTCACCTCGTAGATCTCGTTCCAGCGGGGGCTCAGCTCCTCCTTCACCACGCGGCTGCGGAACACCTTCCCGGCCACGCGCACCTTGGCGTAGGGGTCGGAGCGGCCCCGCACCATGCCCCTGAAGAAGTTGTCCTTGGCCACCAGGTTCTCGGCTTCCAGGAGGTGGATCCGCAGCACGGCCTGGGGGGGGGGGGGACACGGATGTGTGTGTGTGTGGGGGGGGGACACGGACACAGCAGGGGGACACAAACACGGGGGAGGGGGACACACGGCCACGGTGTTGTGGCGGACCAGGTCAACACGGGGGGGGTCCTGCCACGCACATCCTGCCCCGATTCCCCCAGCCCTACTCCCCCCCCCTTCCCACCCCCAGGACCCCCCAGCCCCCGAGCTCCATCCCGCCCCCTCCCTCGCTCCCCCCCTCCCCCCTTTCCCATCCTCTCCCCACCTCGGTGCCAAACTGGGGGTCCGGACTGGCCTTACTGGGCCGGCGGGCGCTGCTGGTACCGGCATCGGCACCCACCGGGAGCTCCAGCGTCCCCGGGGGGGCAGGCGGGGGGGAGCCGGCTTCAGGGGCGTCCAGGAAGAGAACCTGCGGGGGTGTGTGTGGGGGGGGGGTCAGCGCGGGGAGGGCGGCGGGGACCACCCCCCCCAAGCTCCCAGCCCCTCACCCTGAGGACCAGCTTCATGTAGAGGCGGCTGGCGGGCCCCGCGTGCTCCAGCGGGAAGGGCTGCGCCAGCGTCAGCTCCGGGGCCTCCAGCAGGCGCGAGAGGTGCACCGAGAGCGAGCCCAGGCTGCTCTGGCGGGTGTCGTCCTTCACCTGGGGGGGTGCGGGGGGGGGGGTCAGCGGGCCGCGTGGGGAGAAAATGGGGGCATGGGGGCAAGGGTTGGGGGGAGCGCGGGGGGAACGGGGGCGGGATTTGGGGGGAGCGGGAGCAGGATTTTGTGTGGGGGGGGTGCGCAGAGGGGGGAGAGGGGCAGGGTTTTGGGGGGAGCACAGGGGGGAATGGGGATTCTGGGGGGGGGGCCCAGGGGTAATGGGGCAGGATTTGGGGGGAAGGATGCTGGGGGGGAGCACGGGGGGATGGGGGTAGGATTTTGGGGGGAACTTAGGGGGAAATGGGGGCAGGAGTCTGGGGGGGGCAGGCACAGGGGGAATGCGGGCAGGATTTGGGGGCAAGGATTTTGGGGGGAGCATGGGGGGGAATGGGGGCAGGATTCTGGGGGGGGAGTGCAGGCGGAGGATTCTGGGGGGAGCACGGGGGGAACAGGGGAGGATTTGGGGGGAGCACAGGGGGAATGGGGGCAGGATTCTGGGGGGAGCGGTGCTGGGACCCACCTGGATGTCCACATCCTGGTTGGCGGGGTCGTGCAGGAAGAAGCGGAAGGCATCTTCCCAGACCGGGGAGCACGTGTTGTAGACCACCTTGGGGGGGGGGGGGGGGGGGGCGCGTGAGAGACCTCCCCCTGCCCCCCTCCCCTCCCCAGGGGCCGCATCATGGCCGTGCCCCCCCCCACCTTGCTCTCCCGTGTCACGTCCTGCACCGACACCTGCACCATGGGGTTGGGCTCCTTGCCCGGCTTCTTCATCTGCACAGAAATGGGGGGGGGGCGTCAGGGGGCACCTCATAGCCCCCCCCAGCCCCCCAGGACCCCCGGCCCCCACTCACGGGCAGCTCCTGCGCCCGGTCCAGGTACACAACCAGGATGGCGGCTGACGGCGGGTCGGGCTTGGCGACGATCATCCGGTTCCTCTGCAAAACCTGGGGGGGGGACGGCAGGGAGAAGGGGGGGAGCATTAAGCAGGGCAGAGCCCCCCCCCAGCCCCCCCCCCCCCCCCGAGCCCCTCACCTCCTCCAGCTTGGAGGCGTCGGACAGCAGTGTCAGCCACTCCAGGCGCAGGTGGAGGCGCCCCTGGCCCCCGTCCTGCAGCGGGAACCACTGGGGGGACACAGCGGGGTCAACACGGCCCCCCCGTGCCCCCCTCCCCCCCCCCCAACCCGCAGCCCCCTCCCCTCCTCCCAACGCTGCCCGCAGCCTCCTCCTCACCTCCTCCAGCACCCGTGCCTTCAGCACCTCCCCAAAATCCAGCTTCATCCTGGGGGAAGGGGAGCGGCCGTGAGCTCGGGGTTTTGGGGGGGGGGGTTGGGGGAGGCTGCAGCCCCCCACCGCCGCCAGCCCGCGGGTCCCGGCCCCTCACCGGCCCAGGAGGTCGTCCTGGTCGGGGTCCTTGTCAAACAGCTCCACCTCGATCTCCTGCCCCGGCACCTCGTGCACGATGAACTGGGGGACAGCGTGAGTTGGAGGGGGGCGGGCAGGGGGGTCCCTGGGCCCAGCACTGCCACGGGCACGGGGGGGGGGTCCCCTCAGGGTGTTCCCAATCCCCAAACCCAGCACGGGGACACCCCAAGAACCCCCACACACCGCAGCCAGGTCGGGTGGGACAGAGGGGTCCCCGCAGCCCCCCACTACCCGGGGGGGGGGGACATGACAACACAGGGGGAGGGCCTGTGCCGGCACTGGGGGGCTGGGGGGGGGGGGCCTCACCTCGTAGACCTCGTCCCAGGTGGGGTTGAGGTTGTTGGGGACGACGCGGCTGGTGACGAGCTGGGTGCCCACGCGCAGCACGGCGTACGGGTCCGACTTGCCCTCCACCAGCCCCCCCATGAAGCGGTCCTTGCTCCGCAGGTCCCGGGCGCCCCGGAGGTGCACACGCACCACGCCCTGCACAGGGAGGGGTGAGAAGGGGACCGGGACACCCCCACGCCCCCCCCCATGCCCCCCTCCCCAGCCCTTACCCGGGGCAGGGGGCAGCGGAGCTGCGCGGCCTCGTGCAGGTCGGGCACCAGTGGCACCAGGAGGCGGTTGGGCAGGACGAGGTAAGAGGCGATGGTGTCCATGATCATCGTGTCTGAGACAGAGCTGGGGGGGGATGAGGTGGTGGAGGGGGAGCCATGGTTCCCCATAGCCCTGGGGGGCTGGGAACCCCCCCGGTAATGCTGGGACTCACCTGAGCCCTGGGATGTCCAGCAGGTTGGTCATCCCCGTCCAGTTGATGTCCAAAGTCTGGGGGTGGGGGGAGTCAGAGGAGTTGGGGGGGGGGTCAGAGGGGTTGGGGGACCCCAGCCCCATCCTGCCTGGGGGGCCGGGGGCTGCCGGTCCCGTGCCGTGGGGGGGGGGGCACTCACCGGGCGCCGGATGAAGAACATGGTGAGGGCCCCCACGATGGGCACGTCCCCCAGGAGGGGCTCCAGGATGATCCGCAGCGTCCCGTGGAGCTGGGGGGGGCAGCGCTGAGATGCGGACCCCCCCCTTCCTACCACACGCCCCCCCCCCCCCCACCAGATCCCCCCCCTCACCTGCATGCCCTTCACCCCCGCCTTGCAGAAGAATTTCTTCACCTCCACGTCGATCTGGACGTCACCCACGTAGCTGGGGAGAGGGGACGTGGCGAGGGGGGGCTGTAGCAGGACCCCCCCTGTCCCGCTGCCCCCACGAGCAGCCCCCCCAGCGAGGGGGAGCTCCAGCAGCTACACGGGGGGGGTCTCCGCCCGCTCACCTGATGTTGAGGTCCAGCAGGATCTGCCTCTTGTGGGTGCCAGGGTGCGCCCGGACCCCCAGCACCCGGAGGGGCTGCGGAGACAGGGGTGAGGGATGGGGACCATGGGGGGGGGGGGGGGAATAATTTGGGGGAGGGGAGGTGGCAGGGGCGGGCCCCAGCTCCACAGGAAGCCCCCTCCTACCTTCTCGCCCATGTCCACCTTGGTGAAGGTGAAGGTCTGCAAGTGGCTGTTGGAGGCGCGGATGGCCGGGGCGATGTTCTCCACCAGCAGCTTCTCCATGTACTGCCCAAAAAAGGGCCAGGCCTGGGCCAGGACCTGCCGGGCGGACGGACGGAGGGACGGACGGAGGGACAGACAGAAGGACGGACGGAGGGACGGACGGAGGGACAGACAGAAGGACGGACGGAGGGACGGACGGAGGGACAGACAGAAGGACGGACGGAGGGACGGACGGAGGGACAGACAGAAGGACGGACGGAGGGACGGACGGAGGGAGGGGATGAGCAACCAGCAGGACGCTGATGGACAGGGCAACGGAGGGCCGGGCTCCTCACCTTGTTCAGCCATTCTGCCCTCTCCACGTCCGGGAAGCTCACCTGGGGGGGACGAGGGGGGGGGGGCACGTTACAAGGCCCTGGGGGCCGCAGGGGTCGGTAACCGCCAGCCCCGTGCCTCTGTTCCCCCCCCCCGTGCCGTGACCGACGCCTGGCCACAGCCCCACGCCCGGCTCCTTCAGGGGGTCCTGGGGGGGGGGGGGCACGGGGTCCGGTGCCACGGGGTGGGGTCCCGGCCCCCCCCAAAGCCCCGGGGGGGGGATGCGGTCTCTGCGGCCGCCCCAGGCTGCAGGCAGGCAGGAAGCGGCCCCCCCCCCGGTGCCCGTGAGTCACGGCACAGGCGGAAGCCGCGGGAGATAACGGATTGCGGGCAGGGGCGCCCCGGTGGGGGCTCAGGGCGGGGCGGGAGGGGGGGCAGCGGGGTCCTGGGGGGGAACGGAACCGGGGGGACCTCGGGGCCGGAGCAGGGGTGGTGCAATGCGGCGGGGGGGGGCTCCGGGTGCGGGGGGGGGGCGCCGCGCGGCAGCGGCTGGGCGGGGAAACGGGACGGGAAGGCGATGGGGAGCGGGGACGGCACCGGGACGGGGACGGGGACGGGGAGCGGGAAGGGGACGGGATGAGGATTGGGACCGGGGCCAGGACGGGACCGGGACCGGGACCCCCGCCCCGGGATGCAGCCACCGCCCCTCCCCGTGCAGGAAGCGCCTCCGGGAGGTAGCGGCGGGCGGGCCCCGCTTACCCAGGCCGGCAGCTCCCCGCGGGCCGCTCCCAGCCCGGCGGCGGCGGCGCGCACGGCCGCTTCCTCGTCGCTCTGCAGGCGGGCGGCCAGGCTCAGCCCGCGCTGCCGGGCGCGCCGCCGCCGCCTCCAGCCGGCGTAGAGCGCCAGCGCCAGCAGCACCGCGCCCGCGCCCAGCCCCAGCAGCCCCGCGGCGTAGGCGGGCAGCGCCCACAGCAGCCGCCGGCCCAGCGCCGCCAGCGCCGCCGCGCCCGAGCCGGGGCCGGGGCCGGGGCCGGGACCCGAACCCGCGTCCCGCCGCTCCATCGCGCCGCCGGTGGCCGCGCCCCTCCGCCGACCACGCCCTCTTCTCCCGGCCCCGCCCCCCGCCGCCGCGCCCCCCGCCCCCTATTGGCGCCGAGGGCCGGGGCGGCGCGCGCTGATTGGCGGCGCGGGGAAGGGGCGGGGCTCTCGGGGCCCGCTGCTCCGCCCCCCCCCTCCCCTCCCCTCCCCTCCCCTCCCGGGGGCCCCGCCCGCGCCCCTGCCCCCCCCCCCCCCCGGGGAATAATTATTAAATTATTCGCGGTAAAACCATTTGCCCTTTTTTGGAGCGGCCGCTGCTCTGCCCGCGGGGTGACGGCTTCAGGGCCCGCGGGGAGCGGGCAGCCCTCGCGTCCTGAACCCCCCCCCACCCAGGTCCTGACCCCCCTGCTCTGAGCCCCCCCCGGTTCTCTGCCCCCCCCCTCCCCCCCCCCCCCCGGCCCCGCTCCCCCCACGGACTCCGCGGGCACGGGCGCGTGGCGGCAGAGCGCACGCGGGTCGCTTCCTTTAATAGCCGAAAACGTTACATGGGCCGGGGGGGGGGGGGGGGGGGGCACGCCGCCGGGACAGGGAGCGGCCGGTGCTGCCCCCCCCCGGCCCCCCCCCCCCCCCCCCCCCGGCTGTGCCACGAGCCCCGGTGCTGGGGCTTGTGGCCCCCAGTGCTGGGGGATGAGTCCAGAGCAAGGCCCCCCCATCGCGGCTGTCCCTCTGTCCTGCTGTCCTATCATCCTGCTGTCCTGGGGGGGGCCGGCGGAGGGGCTGAGGTCACCAGGAGGCCCCCACGCCCCTTGCCCCCCCCCCCATTAACCCCCCCTTCCCTGAATTCACCGCCACGCCGAAGCCCACACGCAGCTGCTCGGGGTTAACGGTGGCCGCGGCGTGGGCCGGGGGGCTCACCCCCCTTCCTGCGGCCCCCCTGAGCCCGGAGGCGGGGGTCCCCCCAGTTTCTCCGTTCCACACTGGGGCTCGGCTCCCGCTCGCCTCCTGCCCTCGCCCCCCCCGAGGCGGGCAGGCGGCGCGGCGCGGCCGGGAGGTCAGTGCGGCATGGCCGTTATCCGCATGCTCTGCGAGGCGATGGGGTACGTCACCATGGGGGTGGTGGCGTGGCTCATGGTGATGCCCCCCAGCGGCTGCGCCATCGACACGGCCACGGGAGCCACCGAGACGGCCACCGGGGCCATGGAGACCGGGGGGGCCATGCCCTGGGCAATGGTCTGCGCCAGGGCGGCTGAGAGCGGGGTGATTTCGGGGTTCATGGGGGGAGCGGCGTTGGCCGGGGGTGCTGCCTGGGCGCCGGCGGGCGCTACCAAATCCTGTTGGGAAACGGGCCGGGGCTGCAGAGCCTGGCTGCTGAGCGTGGTGTGGGTCTGCGCGATGCTGTGGTTGTAGTTGGTGACGGTGCCCACGGTGGGCGCCAGAGTCTGCTCGGTGGCCGTGGCGGTGGAGCTCAGAGTCATCACCTTGGCCTGGTTGCGGAACTGGGCGTTCTGCTCCAGCAGCACCTCGTTGGTCGCCATCAGGTTGTTCACCTGCTTCTTGAGGTCCTCCACGCGCTTACGCAGCATGATGTTCTCCTCCTCCAGCAGCCGGTACTCCACCGTCCGCGGGCTGGTGAAGCTGTACTCGTAGGTGTCGAAGTGCAGCCCGTCCACCCGCCGCCGCTTCAGCACGGGCTCGTGGTCGTCGTAGCGGTCCGAGTCGTACATGGCGTCGTAGCGGCGCACGGCGGTGCCGATGCCCTGCTCGCGGGCGGCCATCCCCCGCGACTCGTACTCGTAGTCCCGCTGCAGGTGCTGGAACTTGCACTTGGCGCCCCGCTGGCAGTCACCTTTCAAGAAGTCCCTGCAGATGGGCACCTCCTCCTTGCTGTTGGGCAGGTCGGCGGGGGAGAGGCCGAGCCCGGCGGCCACCTTCTGCCGCAGGCGCGGGGGCAGCTCCCCCGTCTTCTTGTAGCAGTCCTCGTCCTCCTTGGTGCCGTGGATGAAGCGGCAGTTGAGGCGCACGCACTCCTTGTTCTGGAAGTCGTGGCAGAAGATGAACTCGTTCTTGCGCACGCCCAGGTTGGTCACCTCGCTGATGTCGGGGTGCCGGAAGCGGCAGCGCTTGCCCCGCTTGCAGACGTTGCGCAGGAAGTCGCGGCAGATGTCGTCCGCGTTGGCGCCCACCTCATCGCCGCCGCTGCCGTTGTTGTAGCCGTCGCGGTCGGGCATCTTCGCCGCCGCGGGGGCCGCCGGCCTCGGGGCACTGCGAGAGGGAGGGAGCGGGGCGGGCAGGGTGAGGGCAGGGCACCGGCACCGGCGGGCACCGGGGGGCACCGGGTGGCCCCCGCCCCCGGGCAGGGGACGGCGCGGCCCGGCCCGACGCGGCCCCAGGAGCCTCCAGGCGCCTCCGGTAGTGCCCGGGCAGCCCCGCGCGGCCGCCGCCCGGTGCCGGTCCCGGTACCCTCAGGAGGGCGGCCCGGGCCCGCCCCAGGAGCCGCCGGGGCACCGTCCCGTGACACCCCGCGGGGACCGGGCCCGGTCGCACCGGGAGGGGAGCGGGGGGGGGGGGCCGGTTCCCCCGCCCCATCACGGGTCGCCATGGCAACCGCCCGCAGGCCCGGGGCAGGCCCGGCGGCGGGGCCTGGCGAGGCCCGGTCCGGGACGGGGCGGCCGCGGCCGCCGCGGGGCCCCGGCGGGCGGCGTGGGGGCGGCCCCGGCGGCGGAGCGGCCCCGCCCGGCGCGGCCCGGCCCGGCCCGGCCCGGCACTCACCCGCTCGCGGCCTCCTCGCGGGTCCTCCAGCGCCAACAATGAGCGGCCCCTTCCGGCTGCCGCTCTGCGCCGGGCCGGAAGTGCTCTATGGTGCTTCCGGGGCGACCCGGAACAAGCCCCGGGGGCCTTCCCGGCGTGCCGCGCGGGGCTCGGGCTCCTCTTCCCGGTCCGTGACGTCACAGCCGCGCGCCGCCGGCCCGGCGCGGTTCCCCCGGGCCCCGCTCCGCCGCCCCCCGGTACCGACCCCAGCCCCCGGTACCGGCACGGAGCGCTCCCGACCCCGCCCGCCGCCACCCCGGGCTCCTCTTCACGGCCCTGCCGCCCGGTACCCGGTGTCCGGTGCCCCCCTGACCCCTACCGACGGTCCCGGCCCGCCGCCCCCTGCCCCGGCCGCCCCCAGCAGCACCACGCCGCGTCCAACGAACACATCCAAGCTTTATTGGCGGCACCGGGGCCATTACAGAGCGCGGCACCGGCCCCGGTACGGCCCCGCCATCAGCTCCCCGCGGCGCTCCGACGACTCCTCCGGTCCGGGGCTCCGGGGCCGGGCACGGCGCCTACTTGGACCTCTGCCGCATCTTCCTCCTCTTGCGCTTCAGCCTAGGGGAGAGACACGGAGCGGCGCTCGGACACCGGGCACGGGGCCGGTGCTGCTGGGGACCCCCCCCGGAAGGGGCAGCGCCAGGCCCGGAGCCCCGTGGGGAGCCCCCCTCACGTACCTGCGCATTCGCTTCTTGCGCCACTGCGGAGAGAGGAGAGGAGCCGGTGAGTGAGCGCAGCCGGCACCGGGCAGCCCCGGGGCTCCCCCAGCCACAACCCCGCAGAGTCCCCGGACCCCGCGACCCCCCTGAGCAGCCCCCAGGCCCTGCACCTGTTCCAGGTCCCGCTATAAAAAGGGCACCAGGACCCCCCCCCCAAGATACTACCGGTACCCAGGCACCCCCCCCCCCCCACCCGACACCCTCCAAGCACCCCAAGACCCCCCCCCCACTCCATCACCGAGGGACCCCCTCTGCGCTCCCCCAGCACCCAGGGGACCCTCCTCAGGGACTGCCCAGCACCCAGGGACCCCCTCGGGGACCGTCCCCTCCTGGCACCCCCCAGCACTAAAGGACCCCCCAGGACCTCCCCCTCAGGGACCCTCCAGCACCCAGGGACCTCTAAGGGACGCCCCCGGAACCCTCCCAGCACCAAGGGACCCCCCTCAGAGACCCCCCAGCACCCAGGGACCCTTCTCAGGGACTGTCTGGCACCCAGTGACCCCCCCAGCACTATGGGACGCTCCCCGGAACCCCCTCCTCAGGGACTGCCCAGCCCCCTGTGACCCCCTCCTCCCCCGGCACTCCAGGCACTTGGGGACCCCCTTCAGGCCCCCCCCAGCACCCAGGGACCCCCTCAGGGACCATCCCCTCCTGGCACCCCCCCAGCACTGAGGGACCCCCCGGGACCCCCCCTCAGGGACTCCCCAGGCACCTGGGGACCTCCCTCCGAGACCACCCACCACCCAGGGACCCCCCCCTCTCAGACCAGCACCTAGGGGACCCCCCCCGGCCCAGGCCCCCCAGCCCCTGCTCCGGTCCCTCAGCACCCAAAGCCCCCCCCAGCCCCGCGCCCCCCTCAGGCCGCAGCCGAGGCCGCATCGCGCTCCGAGGCGCCATCGGCCGCCCCCCGCCGCTCACCTTGGCCCTCATGGCGGCGCGCGGCCGCCGCGCTCAGTCCCGGCGGGCGGCGGCGGCGCTAACGGCGGATGGCGGCGGATGGAGGCGGGCTGCGGCGGCAGCCGACAAACTGGCGGCGGCGGCGGCCGAGAGAGGGTTGCGGAGCCCGCCGGGGCCTATTTATAGGCAGGCGCCGAGTCCCCGCCCCCTGCGCGGGGCACGACGGGCTACGCAGTCGCCCCGCGGGGCACGACGGGAGACGTAGTCCGCGCGCCGGCCGCCATTTTGCACGTCGCCAGAGCGGGAGGGAGCCGCCGCCGCCCCCCCCCGCCCCCCCCGCCCCCCCCCAGTGATGAGAGGCAGGCCCGCGGTCACCAGTCACGTTTATTTGGAAACAAAGGCGTTACAGAGGGCTTCTCGGGAGCTTTTCGACATTTTAAACAACGGCGGGGGGGTTCTTGTCTTGTATCGAGGTACATTATATTTTTTTTTTACAGGTAAAAAATAGAAAATTAAATAAACCTCCGGCAAGTCTTAGTGGCGTACAAACCTGTAACATGGGTTGAGGAGAAAGGTTAGCTCCGCCGTTCCTCCACAGAAGGCGATAAGAGAGGATATTGCTTAAAAACGCTAAAATGTTCCTGCTGGGGAACGAGGGGTGGGTTTCCCTCCGCAGCCGCTGAGCCCAGGACCCGCCACCCCGCGGCACCTCCGCCTGCCCCTGGGCTGCCACAGAGCTGGAAAGGTGGAGAATGGGAGCAGGCAGGTGGAAAAAATCAGAAAAAAAAGGTATTGCATCGTTTACTCTCTTTTATTGGCTTTGGTAGTATCTGCACGTGTGGAACTGAGGCAGACCCCAGCTGGCGGCAGGGAAGCATGGTGCCTGCGGAGGAGCCCGGGAGCAGCCGCCTGACGGGGCGTTTTTCAAAGCAGGGGATTTTCCCAAATTCAGCTACAGAAGGAGAGGGACCGGAGACCCCATCAGCAGATACCAGTACATAAAAACACCTCACACATTCAAATTCATGAAATTCAATCAGCTTTTTTTTTTCTTTAAAAAAAAAAAAAAAAAAACACTAGAAAAGAGCGATACCCCTGGCTGGACTCTAGCCCGAGTCTGCTGTAGCCTTTCCCTTGCCTACTGCCACCGAGAGCATGTGCAGGCGGGATGTCCTTCCAGGATCCAATACACATAAAAGAGTGGAACATACTCACAGGCCATGGAAACCAGCCACGAGGAAGAATAAAACACCCCAGGGCATCAGGGAATTTAAACAAACTGGAGAGCAGCAGGTACGGCCCTGGGGCAGCCAGCTCGCCTGCCTCCTGCCCCTCCGCAGAGCCATCAGGTGGGGAACGCTGATTTGCTTCCTTTCAAGTTGGGCAGTCAATTTAAAAACAAGCTCACCACAGCGGTGTATTAAAAAATAAGAGTGTTTATATGTAAACCAAGGCAGAGACAGAGCGCGGTAGACAGGACAGCCTACAGTCTCACAGGGGACGCAAAATTTGGTATTTTTCCAATGAGAAATATACAATCTAGAGGCTAAAAGAAAATGAGAAATCCTCTGCCCCAAGGTAACAGACAGAAATGCCTACGCGGCTGGGGAGGAGCTGAGATAGCGCTGTGAGGCAGGTCACCTTACACCGTACGCGCGTACCATATCACTAAACACAGGTCACTTTTTCTCGGGCGTAATCAGCTTTTTTTTTTTTTCCTCCAAGAAAATCTGTAAAGGGAGAAATTAAAAAAAGGGAGAAGGAAGAAGAAGAAAGCAAGCAGCTCTCTACACTCCCTCTCACTGGGAACGGCTTAGTTGTTCACCTCTTTAACAAGTATGAGTAGTATAAAAGGTTAGAAAGAGTGGATATAGACTAGCTTTTACTCCTCATTTTGTTTTCCTGCTTTATTTTTAAGTAGTCTGAAGTGGCTGAGAGAATCCTCCCTCATTGGCAAAGTCAACAGGAGCTGGTTGTTGTCAGTGGGAAGTCCAGCCTGTTTGTTGTTTGGTCGTAAGAGACAAACAGTGCTAGATTTTGTTTCTGTTTTTTTGGGGGGAAAAAGGGGCGAGTGTGTGTGAAGTGGGTGCTACATGGAGGGAGCGGGAGCCGCTCAGTCGCCAGCCTCATTCTCCTCCGCCGTCTCTCCCGTGGTGGCATTCTCTGCGTTCTTGGAGGCCTGCGGAAACAAACCCACGGCAGCTGTCAGGACGGAGACGCGCTCGGGGACACCAGCGAGGGGCAGACCGACCACGCAGCTGCGAGGGAGCCCACCCGAGGAACCTGACTGGGAGGAAAAGAGGGTGCCTCGAGGGTGCCGCTTCCCACACCAGGGGAACACCAGCATGTTCTTTCAGCGCTGCACTGAGGCAGGCTCGGAGGCGAGCCCGAAACTCAGCCACACAGGAACTTGGTTAAGGTTGGGTGCTGCTGACTGGGTGCCACCAATCCCCACAAAACGTGACCAAATTACCTTCTTTTTCTTCTTTTTCTGGGTCTTCCGGCTTGCAGAACTTTGTAGAAGGGCCTGGAGACAGGAAGGAAACATAAGAGAGTAGAAAGCCGTACTTCTTTTTTTTGACAGAAGATAAAGGGCTTTAAATGCCTTTACAGCAGAAGGAGCATCGCCAGCCCCTGAAGGAATGGTGGTAAGTCCTAACAGGCATAGCGGTAGCGGGGAATGCCGCAGCCTCGCGCTCCGCTGAGGCACGAGGCCTTGGAGCCAGCTGTCGGGGCTTCTCAGCAGCTCGTAGGAAGGGGCTGGTACCGCTGTCAGAAGTTTGATGCAGGAAATAAGAGCCCAACCTGGGCTAAAACATTTTTGCTGGTGCTGCGGGGCTGCAACGAGCCAGTGATTTGCACCACGACCTACTGCTGCCCTCGGACGTGCAGGCAGCCTGGCTGCAGGGGCTGAGCTTTTCATTTTTTAAGCTCCTGCTCACCCGCTCTCCATCCAGCACAGTCTCCTGGATTTTACTTCCCACCTTCATCCCAAGGGGCAGAAACACAGGGCAACCCATGAGATGTGCTTGCACCTTATGTTTTTTTAAGCTAACCTTCAGTTCTCCATCTTGCACCTCAAACTCCGACTTGTAGAGCTCAGGCTCGAAGGGGCCACTTGTTATCCTCATAGGGCCGTTGGGCATTAAAAGCACTGTGAATTTGAACTGTGCAACAAACTCTCCTGCAAAGCAGAAACAGGCGTTACTACCAGCCCCTGGGCATCTGATCCGCTGGCTATCCAGGCAGATGATCCCAGTGAGGTGCTCTTTCAATTCCTGTCCCATTTCCATTCCCACACCGTCACAGCTACAAACCAGCCTGCGGGAACTCCTCAGACCAACCCTGACCAGAGCAAAACAGTTCCCTCAGCACCACCCCACGGCCTCTCCAGCCTGCTCCGTAAGCAAAAACTTCGGCTGTCAATCTCTCCTCCTGCCCAGGAAATTACTCCATGAAAAATTTCATCTAATCGCTGGAACAATTCCAAAACAAGGTCCAGAAGCCAGCGGGGAGCGAGTTTCCAGGTGGACGGATACCAGGGCCCTTGAAGAGCACCCCTGGCATTTGTGCCGCAGCACAGCCAGCACCGGTCTCATCAGCCTCGGGAAGTGACCGCCAGCTGTCTGCTGAGCAGGCACCCACACCCGGCTCCCAGCCCTCCCACCACCAGCACTCACCTTCCTTTTCGTAGAGGACATTGAAAGGCTGGAGCAGCTCGTGTTTGGCGCATTCCACCACCCCCATCCTGGCCTTCTTCTCATCCTCAAATGCCCTGCAGAGGAAAGAGAGCCACAGCTGAGCCAGATCCCACCCCGCAGGCTTCAGAATTGCCCCCGGGGTCAGCCTGGGGACTTTCTACACTTGTGTCTCCCTCGCCCAGCGGCGCTGCGTGTGTTGCAGTGACAAAACAGTTTGTCAGAGCAGGCACCTGCTGGGTGAACGATTGCCTTCCGAGAGCGGAAAAGGTAAGTGGATTTAAAGACAAAAAGAGCCCATCAGGTGAACGTTGCTTCCTTATTTCGCAAGCACGTCACATCCAAAAATTGATTGGAGCTGCCTCCCCTCCTCATGCTGCACCCTGGCACTACTTTCACTCCTCTCCTTTTTATTTTAGCCACAATTCCAGACTCCCCGCCTGCCATGCAGGGCCCAGGAGATTCTCCGATCCTCAGCCTGTGCCTGGGATTCCTGTTTAAGCCCGTAACATCCTTCCTCCGCCCGCTCCTGGGCTCAAGTACAGCAAGCCCCAACATAAAGTAGCAGAAGCTGCCTCCCCCTCTGTGACGGACACTGAAAGCACGCTGCTTTTGCTGTCAGCATGGTCTGTAAGCTCACATGAAGCATCCAACTCTGCACACGTGGGGAGGTCACGAGTAAAAGCAAATACCTGAGAGTAAATGGCATAGTATCAAAGCGCCTCTCCACCTCGCTGAAAAAGGCACGGGAGGTTTTCATCTTCAAGCCATACTGTTTGGAGGGGTCCCTTTTGTAAATCGTAGTCCTCTGCCCAGCGTCCTTCGCCTGAAAATGCAAACAGAGCTGAGAGCGGGAAGGGGGCAGAGCAGCAACTCCTCAGCCAGAGAACTGCCTGGGCCAGGACGTTTACATCTGCAAGCACCGGGCGGGCTCTGACACCGTAAAAGTCCGCCCTGACTTTTTTGATGGAAAAAGCTACACCCAAAGAGACGCAGCGAGACCCCGCAGCCACGTGGATGGGGCAGTCAGCACCGCTGGCTGTGATCAAACCCAGCCGCGTCGGCCACGCGCGCAGAGGAACATGGGGCAGGGAGCACCCAACTCACCTTTCCCTCTCCACTGCTGACAAGAACATCGACAGCATAAACTTCGTGGACCTCAAATTCTGCTTTTTCGTGGTCCTTCCTGGATGAAAAAGGTTTGGTGAGTCAAACAATGGCAAGTAGAGAAGACGACACCTCCCATGCAGCCACAGCACCTCCAACAAGCCCACGCTGGGCTTAGCCAGTGAGGGTCTGCAAGCACAAAGCAGCGCCAGGGTGCTCCGAAGTGAGCGGGTCCCCGACCAGAAGAGCAAAAGCTGGCACAGAAGTCCAAGATTTACGTCCCAGGTAATAGAACTGATCAGCGACAGGCGGGCAGAGAAAAACAACAGCAAGCCAGTGCTCTTCCTGCCCAGGACAAGTAGCTCCATCCCCAGAGAGGGGGGGAAGCTGTCCCCCACATTCAGCGCCAGCTCCTTGAGCTTGTGGTCACGTCCCAGCAGGCCAAGAGCCCACTGCACCCAGTACGTCCCTACGCTAGAGACCCCACGAGCCAAGTGCTGGATTTAAAGCCCCTAAACTCTAAATATTCAGCTTGAGACCCAGCCCTGAGTGCACCCCGAGGGAAAGAAGCTGCTGGAGCAGGACACATCCAGCTCATTAGTCCAAAACCATCCTGAGATGCTACTGACAGTCATCACCATGCAGTGGGCTCCTGGCAGCCTCTGCGAGACAAGCGACAGCCTTGGCACGCTTCCTGCTGAACGAGCATCCACGGCCACGGCAAGCAACAGTTGGCTATTTTGCTGGCAGCCTCTAAGGCCACAGGCTGCAATTTACTGGGGACTCCTTCAAGAAACTGGACGGAAACCAAGAACGCTCGCAGGTGCCAGCAAGGAGTGTCACATCGGTGCCTTGCAGCCTTTCCTTCTCAGAACAAACCCCAAACACCGAGACACGGTGCACGTTCACGTAGAACAGACAAGCTAGGGGGATAACAACCTCCGAGTCTGCCTTCCTGGGTCAGACTTCAAGCAAGGCTTCGTGCAGGGAGCGCTCTTCCTGTGGGTTAAACTCCGTCGCAGCGGCAGCCAGCCACCACGTGCAAACATACCTGCCACACCCCGCCTGATCCCACAGCCAAAAAGTGAGAAATGAGAGCCCCAGACCAAGCCACGCCACTCCCAGATACCGTGGAAGGCAGCAACCCCCGAGGTGATGCTCACTTTTGCTGGTCTGTAGGGTTCTGGATGATTGTTTTCTCTCCATCGATCACATGCTGTTTCAGCTGGTGCGACAGCATCCCTGCCACGATAAGAGAACCCATTAACACCTCTGAGCTGCACGCCAGAGCCTCGCATTTATCAACACTCCAGGACCCGGGGCTGCAGCCAATAGCCAAGCAA
The DNA here is from genome assembly GCF_009769625.2 of Cygnus olor. NCBI lineage: Eukaryota > Metazoa > Chordata > Aves > Anseriformes > Anatidae > Cygnus > Cygnus olor. The sequence continues at coordinate 2,334,590 of NC_049197.1, forward strand.
ACCGTCTCGGGTGTTAAAGCTTCCTCAGCTTCACCTGGTCAGGGGCTGGTCGGGGGCTGTCCCCACACGTCAGCGGATGCGGAGCTCCCCGGAGCCCAGTGACCCCCGCAGTCCTCCCCCTGCAGGAGGAGTTGGGGACCCCTTCTGGCACTGCTGCTCCTCAGTGAAGCGCCCCGACTCACCAGCCACTTGTAACGGGCTGGAGGTGAGCCCGTGAGCACACGCATCACGCTCCTGGGTGTTTTTAAACACGTCAAATGAATGAAGACTTTCGGTGCCGGCTAGGCCGTACCGCACTCAGGGCGTATTTGGTGGGCCCAACTCGCTCTCCCTTTCTGTTCCCCTTCAGCCTGGAGCCTACCAGGGGTACACGCGGCCACTCCTGCCCCCAGCCCAGCCTGGGACACGCGTCTCGTCCAGGGAGGACGGCTCTGCCAGCGGGAAGGGAGAGCCCAGCTGCCAGCAGCTCCGTTTGTTTTCATCAGCTGGGGCCTTCTGCTGCTGCCAGTGCCTAGATAATTACGGCACTTGACTGTTTCCAAAACAGTGGCTGCTTCAACTCCCTTGACAGTGTGAGCAGCCGCCTCCTCGCTGCGGCTCATGCCACGGTTTCTCAGAGAAAGGAGCAGAGCACTGAGGAGACCCACAAAGCCATCCCACACAGGGAACAGGGCAGCGACCTTCCAAGGCTGGGCCAAGGCGAGCGGAGAGAACGCGCCAGCTTTACGGTGTTTCAGGAAATTTAACTAATAATGGGCCAATTTAATCGCGGCTGAAAACAGTTTGTTGGTGATGTCACTAACTAGGAGAAAAGCATCTGCACGTGCCAAATGTCGAGCTCAGCTCTTGCCACCTTTCAAACAAGAGCCCAGCCTTCTCCTTTCCACAAGAAGCTACCCCAGCGCCTTTCCCCCGCTCATTATCGAGGCCGTGAAGAAAACATGAATCAGTTTGGAGCTGTGAGGGAGGAAATTACATACCCTGCGCATCTATGGGCATCTTTTGCAATGGATCCCGCATTACAAATGAGCTCTTTTGTGCATTTACTAAAGGGGATTGAACTGCGAGTGGCCAAGTCTGCAGCAGAGGGCCAAGCGATTCGCCCAAGGTCAGCAGGAAGTCCCCAAGCCAGGACACCACCTACCAGTCCGGGAAGCCCACGGCTGTTGTTCCTAGATTAACGCATCTTTAAAAACAGATCAAAACCAAAAACAAAAAACAGAGGAAGGAAGAAGAATCTAGGTAGTTTTGAAGGCATTTTTAAGCAAAGGCTGCTGCGTTTAGAGATGGCGTGTCTAGGACCTGTTGCCAGCGTGTGCTTCCCAGAATTTGAAGAGGGCAGCTCGGGATCTCGATCAGTGTGTAATTAAAACATTGCTACCTCTGCCTCAGCTGCTCCCCAGGCCTTACCTTCGATCGGCGTGCAGTGAAACGAGTGGGCTATTTTGTTCCACGTGTCTGTCACTTGTGTATTCTGGATGAAGAACACATGAAAACACATTAAGGGCATAAAATCCAAGGCACAGGCACGACAGGTTTTTCACTCGACAGTGTTCCGTGATAAACCAAGCGGTGCTCTGACACCTCCAAAAAAAAAAAGGAGAACCGTCGCCAGGCTTCCATTTTTAACCCCGTATCAACAAAAACGGCACGGACCACGAGGTCAGCTCAGCCTCCTGGTCGCACCCAGCGCCTTTTCACAAGCCGTCCCTTTAGGGGATCACACCGGCAGCTACGAGAAACCCAGGCACGTCTGGAATAGTAATAGGGCGACAAAGGAGAAAGCCTGTGGCCGCTGAGGCGTCTGAGCAGCAGGCAAGGGAGAGGCGCAAGTGGGAGAGGTTTAAGGGAGCCCCTTTCAGGGGATCTGCTGCGTGCCCGGCTGCCCCCAGAAGGGAAGGACCGGCGAGCAGAAGCGCCCGCGGCTTCTCTGCGAAGCCACCCTCACACAAGCGAGCACTCGGGTCCTGCAAGAAGCCAGAGCTGCTGACAGAGGAGCCCCCACCCCGGGGCCGGTGCTCCCCCAGGAGCGCTGCCTGCAGACAGCTGCTTCCAGCTCCCCACAGAGCTGGGCCGTGCTTCCCAGGCCTTCATTTTTATGCCCAAAGCAGCCGTGTGGTACAGGCGACCGGAGCTCCTTGCCCCGTCCGAGCTGTGTTTCCACACCCCTCGGTCGTTCACCTGGTTTCCAGGCTTCACCAAGCGCAGAGCGGCTTCAGCACAGAGGTGAGCTGCTTTGATGACATCAGCCTTACGGCCTGACACGGGGTTTTCCTGCAAGAACGGGAAAATAAAGGCTCTTTGGGCTAAGTTCTTTTACCTCTTATTGTCAAGAATGCTCTGCTGACTGCCCAGAGACGGAAAGCCTCCATCTAACCAAACACCCTCCCCGAGCAGAGCAAGGGATCTCAGTCAGAGGTAGGGGAGCTACTGGCTTTGCAGCTCTGCCGTTAGTCCTTCCCCTGTTCAAAAAGCAGGTGAGCATCAGCCACAACCACGCTGGCTCTCCATTATTTCCTGTTGAATTTTTCCGCTATTTCCTGTTGAATTTCAACAAGAACACCCTCACACAAGCTCATCGCTGTCAAAGACTGAACAGGACTCTTGTGTAGCCAGGAACGTGGACTGGGGAAAGGCTTCCAATACATCTCATGAACTTTTTCTGTCCTCTCCACAAGAGAAAAACCATTCTGAAGACCCACACCGCCGTTCTCCTCCCCAGACTACAGCTAAAATCCTGTTCCAAGCCTACGTGACAGCTCCACGCACCTAACAGCGACTCCCGCAGCCGGCTGCAGGAGCATGGCTTGGCCTCACCTCCAGAACGCCCGACCGAAGGCCTGGCCCACCAACCACCCGTGCCAGCGGGTGCCAGGGCTGCGCGCTGCCACCGACCCCAGGTGAGAAAAACTGCCCCAGGCCTGCCCAGGCACGCTCGGACAGGAAAAGCAGGCGGCAAGGACGGGTGTTTGGGGCCGGGAAACGAGCCCCCCCCCGTGCTCGGGTTTGGGAAGGTGATGGCAGCAGCGCGGCGCTCGGCTCCGCGTGCCTCGGCCAGCAGAGGGGGCAGGAAAACCTGCCCAGCCCGCCCCACAGCCAGCCGCACCTCCATTTGCGCAGCAGACACTCCAAACACCTCGCTGCAGCGCAGCCTGCGTTTGGTCTGTCCCAAGCTCTTTGTAACCTTGCAGAATTGTACACGCTGAGGCAGCGCGCCAGCCCTCGCCTTCCAGGGGACTGAGGGGTTTTACAAAAGGCACCGTTTTTACACCAGATCCGTGGCGCCTTTGCAACCCAAGCAGCCACCTCCCCGAGGCTCTGCGCTGCTGCTGTAGAACCAGGTGCACCACACGTCGGCTGTTTGCTCTCTCCTTTAGGCTGCACACAAAGCAGCAGCTGCAGGAGCGACACCACCGCACTACAAACCTACCTTGGAGGCGTCTATGACAAAAGTGTGTGCTACATTCGCTATGAAGCCATCCACGTGGACGCCCAAGTCGCTGCAACACAAAGAGTTAATTACAGGTGGGGCCTAATGGCTCGGGAAACTTGTGTGACTTCTACAAGTATTCCACATGCAGGCGTGCTTCAAAAGCTTGACTAGCTATTAGGTTCTGCAATTAGTCACGTTGGGGAAGTACTTAACACACCGAGCAGGATTAAAAAGCAAAGCCCAGATGCCAGCAGCCAACTCACAAGAAACATAAGCAAGACGCTTACATTTTGACCAAGTCTCCGTCTTTGAGGATGTAGTCTTGGTCGCTCTTCAAGGGGGAGAAGTGACAGACACAGTTATTTACTGATATACTCGTCGGGAAGGCAATACCTGCGAACGGAAAACACAGAAACACCCCGTGAAGTCCCGCAGCCTCACGCAGCGCAGGCAGCAGCCCGGGCAGCGTGAACGTCGCTTAGGTTTGAGGTTCTTTTAAAGCTGTGTGAAAAGCCCCGTTGCATCCGCCTCCAGCCCAAAAGCAGGAGGACTGCAGCGCGTGGCGTGCTCCTGCGCCGGCTCTTCCTTTTGCCCAGGCACCCACCAAAGAAACGGATCCCCAGCACTAAGACACTTGCGAAAGGGACCCCAAGCCTCCAGAGCACAACGCAGGGAGCTCAGTGCCACGTTCAGGTGTCACCATTTCCAGGGCGGCTCCAGGCCGGCCATAGGGAGGGCAGCGCTGCCCCCACTGACCCTCGTTTCGGGGAGCGACAAAACACGAAGCTCCGGCTCACTGGTGATGCTGTGAGCAGGACAAGCAGGGTGATCTGGGCTGAGACCGGCTCTCTGGGAGACGCAGTCCAGTTCTAACGATAACGAGCGGCACTTCCTGCCCCGCTGCCCCCTCGCACCGGGCACCCAACAGGCCCAAACCGACACGGCCGCGTTGGAGCAGGCCTCACCTTTTTTCATTTCTTTCTCCTTCTTGAAAATCTTGCCGGTCTCCTCCATGATCATGGCGTCTCCCTTCTCGCACAAGCACAGAACCGACGCTCCCGAGCTGGCTGCTTCCACCACGGCACGCAGGACCCCTGGAGAGAAGCACAGACACGGAGCCGTCACAGCGCAGTAACGGTGAGCACCGCGGGGGCAAGAGATCGATCCATTTTTCTGTGGGGAGCAAGATTCTCGACTCTGCTTTTCACCAAGAGGGCTGCGGACACACAGAAAACCCATTTTAATGGGTATTTTGTGTTTTTGAGAGCTGGCTTTCCCGAGCCGCTTCCCTGAAGAGCGCGAGCAAACAGAGGTAAGTTGGGATTTGCACGGGTGAAGCGCTGCAGCCTCACACACCGAGCCCTGCTCAACAAAGCAGCCGAGCAGGAACACCGCTCTCCCACATTCTTTCCAGCCAAGTCAGAGCTCCAGAAACAGGTTTGGAAATTACTCAGGAGGCAAGACGCGCAGCACATCAAAGGGGCAGGGGCCACCGCTGCGGGCGCGTGGGACCAGAGGGCCCGGAGCAGGCGAAGCAGAGCCCGTTTCGTTGGGCCCTGACGCTGCAGAATCACGGCTCTAAGGCAGGGCGCGTGCTCTGCTCCCCGACACGGCGCCCGGCTGACGCGGGGGACGCCGCGCGCCTCGCTGGAGGTCAGGGCGAGTTTCGCTGCCTGCTTCACACGTTGCCTGTCCCCCTTTTTGGGGCGTATTCTGGTGCCTACGAGTCCTGGCAGCCTTTTGGCTCCAGCGGGCCTGGAGCTTTGCAGGACAGCCCCACGGCTTTTCCCCTACCAACACACCTCGACGGCACCGCGGGCTCCCTGCAGCCCCCAGCTGCCGTTCCCCCTCATCCTTCTCGTGAAGCCGGGACGCTCGACCAGGACTCGCAAGGCTTACACTAAAGTTTTCAGGTCCTGGTGTAAAAGGCATCCTCGCAGCTTCCCCCCGCGCTGTGAGCGCGTTGCTTTTGTAAGAAGCCGCCCTGTGAAGCGCTTCCCCTCGGTGGGAGCTTCTGTCACCGGTGGTGCACGTTCTGGGTGTAAGTACGTGCTTTGGAAGTGCCCAAGAAGGCGTTTCCGAGGACAGGTTCTTATCGTTTCCTTGACACTGCCAAAACCCGAAGCTTCCACCTGCACGACACCTTTCGGGCGGTTTCGGTCACCTTTCCACGTGTCACAGACGCTTACGAATTGGGAACGCTCCCAAGCACAGACAATGCTCCTACACAGGAGGCGTTTAACGGGTGGCAGGACACAGGGAGGTGAAAAATGACAGCGTTAAAGCAAACGCTGCGGGGAGACAAGCGGAGAGCTGTGCTCCTTAGAGCGTTAGGACGAAACCGGGCAGCAGCCGGCGCGAAGCCTCCTAACCCCGCTCCGTCCTTCCACAACGCCTCGTGTAGGGCCGCGAGTACCTCGCGGCACCGAAGGCACGCCACGGGCACGGGGTGCTGCGAACCAGGAAATCTTTTTGCCACGGCTCCGTTCGCCCTTCCCCAACACGCTCCCAACTCCACTAAGACAAACACTGGGACCGAGCTGCCGTCCCCCACCGGACCCGGGGCGGCCGCTCCACGTGCCAAACCGGTGGCCGGTGTTGAAGCCGGCGTGCCAAGCCGCCGGGGAGCGGCTCCAATCCCACGGGGGGCTCTGCCCCCCCGGTACCGACGCTCGGGGCAGCAGAGCGGGGCCGACGGGAGGCTGCGAGCCCTGGGGGGCTGGCGCAGCTCCAGAGCCCCGCGTCGCTCCCCAGCCGGGTCCCACTGAGGATCAGGGGGCGCCTCAAGGAGCCCGACGGTAGCCCCGGGGGGGTGGTGGGCACGGTGCTCCCGGGGCCCCCCAGCGCCACCAGTCCCGGGGCCTCGGGCAGCAGCTGTCAGCTCCAGGGGGCAGCGAGCTGCGGGGGTGATGCAGCAAAAATAAACGTTTAGAACCGAGACGGGGGGGGGGGGGGGGGGGGGCAGGAGCCACGGGGGGCAGCCGGGATCAGGGGGCTGACCCCGGGGGGGTCCCGGGACTGGGGGGGGTGGGGGAGCGGCGACAGGGCCCGGCCCGGTGCTGCCCAGCCCCGGGAGCGCGCCCCGGCCCGGCCCCGTTGCCCCCCCCCCCCGTAAGGGGGTCCGGGACAGGGGGGGTCGATCCCTTAACAAAAGACCGGAGGCACCGGGGGGAGCCAGGCCCGGGGGGGGGGGGGGGAGCTGTGCGGCCGTGCCCCCGCCCGCCCCTCCTGGGGGGAGCCCGGCGGGCCCTGCCCCCCCCCCCCCCGGTGCACGTGGGGCGCGGAGGCCACGTGCGGGCAGCGCCCGCCGAGCGGGGCCGGGCCGGGGGCACCGGGAGCGGCCCCCCCGGACCCCCGCAGCCCACCCCACGGCCCGGGGGCTCCGTGCTCCCCCCCCCACCCCCCCCCGGCGGGGTCAGACGGGCCCGGGGGGGCGCTAGGCCGCGCCGCCTGCCCCAGGCCCCGCCGCCTCCCGCTCCCCCCTCCCCCTCCCCGTCCCCGTCCCCCCCCCCCCGCCCCTCCCAGTACCCCCGGTGCTGCCCCCCCACCCCCGGCGTCCCCCTCCCCCCCCTCCCTCTCCCCCCCCCCCGCCGCCCGCGGCCCGCACTCACGGTTGGCGATGTCCCCCCCCATCTTGTACTTGGTCACCACCAGGTCCTCGGCGATGGTCAGCTCCGCCGCCTCCTCCTCGCCCGACATGGTCGGAGCCGCCCCCGGCCGCCGCCGCCGCCCCCCCCGCGCTGCCGCCGCCGCCGCCGCCGAGACCCCGGGGAGCGCGAGCGCGAGCGCGCGAGCAGGGCAGGAGCGCGGGCTCCGCGCGAGGCACGCTGGGAAGCCGAGTCCCCGCCCCCCCGGACTACAGCTCCCGGCATCGCCCGCGGCGCGCACGGCACCGGCCCGGAGCGGGCCGGAGGACTCCAGTTCCCAGTGGGCGCCGCGGTTCTCGCGAGAGATGAAGAGGGACGGGGCGGAAGTGGCGCGCGAGGGGTGATGGGAAGTGTAGTTCGGAGCGGTGGAGGCGGGAGGGCAGAAGAGAAGGGGCTGCGCGGGGCATGGCGGGCGGGGGCGCTGCCCGGGGGGGGTCCCGCTGATCGCAGCCCCAAGAGAGCCCCCAGCGCCGCACCCCCCTCCCCTGGCCCCGGTCCCAACCCCATGGGGCCAGACCCAGCCCCTGCCCCGACCCCACGTCCCCACCCCCCCAACTGTTACCCCATGACACCCCCCCCAGCCCCTTCCCCACGACCCCCCCAGCCCCAGGACCCCCCCCCCCCCATCCCCTGTTCCAAGCCCCCAGCCCCTTCCCCACGACCCCCCCCCCCCAGCCCCAGGACCACCAGCACGCCCGCTCCTTGTCCCTTCGTCTTTATTGTGCATTTACAAACCAGAACCGGCTCCAGACCGGGGGGGGGGGGTCGCGGGGGGTCCCGCTTGCACCCCAACCCCTGCCCACCAGCACAGCCCTCTCCCCGCCCTGTGGAGCACACGGAAGGGGGGGCAACACTCCTGGTCTGGCTGCCACCGGGGTCCCTGAGAACGGGCACCCCCAGCCCGCCGGGCTGGGGCGCGCTGCAAGGGGGCACCCCAAAAACGTGCCCCCCCCTGCCCAGCTCCAGCAGGGAATGGGGAAAACTGGGGCCTTCCTGCCCAGACGTCCAGCATGCGGCAGCCGAGAGGACCCCGACCCCAAAGGGGGACCCCAGACTCAAGGGGGGGATCGCAGCACCTAAGGGGGAGCGTGGCCCCAAAGGGGGACCCCAGACCCTAAGGGGATTCATGGCCCCAAAGGGGGGGTCACAGCCCCAAAGGGGGACCCCAGACCCAAAAGGGGATCACGGCCCCAAAAGGGGACCCCAGACCTAAAGAGGGGGGTCACGGCCCCCAAGCTGGGCCCCCTCTCCCCAAATGGGGGCCAACGCCATGGTCCTGCACCCGGGAGCACCCTAGAACGGGGGAGAGCACCTGGGGGGGGCCCTTGGGCAGAGCAGGGGAAGGACGGGGACACGGGCCCAGGACCCCGCACTCCCCCCTGGGGCTGGGGGTCAGGATCAGCCCCCACCCTAGACCAGGCTGCCCCCCCAGCCCCATTCCCACCCTTTGGGGCCCCCTGGGAGTTTTGGCTCCCGCCCCCCCCATCCGGCACGGGCCGGGGGGATCCTTCATATCCAGTGTAAACAGCTGGGGGGGTCCGGGGGGGGGCCCCTACGTCCGCTGGGCGTCCGCCTTGGCGAAGAGGCGGCTGTGCCAGTAGTCGGGGTTGTCAAAGGCGCAGTCCGAAGCCTCCAGGCTGCGCAGGGGCTTCATGCAGCCGGGGGTGGGCCCGGGGGGGCCGCGGCAGCCGGGGCAGGGGGGGCCGCGGGGGGCCAGCACCGCCTCCATCTCCTCGTAGCCCTGCTCCTCGGCGGGGGCTGGGGTGCTGGCCTCCCCCGGCCGCATGTCGGTGTAGCCGTCGTGCCGGGGGGGGCCACCCTCGTGCCGGGGTCCCGGCCCCCCGCCCACGCTGCCCAGCGAGCGGCTCAGCCGCGGCTGCTTGTTCATGTACTCGTAGTCCTCCTCCTCCTCCCCGCGGCCCGGGGGGGCTCCGGGGGGCGCACCGGGCTCCGAGCCCACCTCCATGTACTCGTAGCCCAGCTCCTCCAGCGAGGCCGGCCGGGGTGGGGGGGCACCCGGGGGTGCCCCGGGGCGCCGGTTCATGTACTCGTACTCCTCCTCCGGATCCGGCACCAAGACCCCGGCGGGCTCTGGGTCTGCAGGGTGGGGGGGGTCAGAAAGCAGCCATCCTCCATCCCCCCCCATCCCACCCTCGGCACCCCCGCTTTGCCCCCGGGGCTGGTGCTGAGCATGGAGGGGGCTGAGGGGTTCACCTGGCCCCCAGCCCTCACCTCCTAAAAGGTGAGCGCCCCCCTGCCCTGCAAGGTGGGTCCCCTTAACCTGAGGCTGTTGCCGAGACCCCCACCCCTGGGTCAGAAGACCCCCACCCATGGGGACAGGAGACCCCCCAGGCCCAGACCTACAAGGATGGGTCCCCTTAAGCTAAGGCTGTTGGCAAGACCCCCACCCACGGGGACAGGAGACCACCACCCACAGGGACAGGAGACCCCCACCCACGGGGACAGGAGAACCCCCAACCCCAGCCCTACGAGGCTGGACCCCTTCCCACACCCAGCTGGGCCGGGACCCCCGGGGGCCGGGACCCTCACCCCTCCCGGCGCAGCTGGGGGTGACGTAGCCGTTGGCGTCCTCCTCGCTGCCCTCGGAGCTGGGGGGCGGGGGGGGGAAGCTCTCCCGCTGGGACAGGTAGGCGCTGTCCCCCCGTGAGCGCAGGCTGCGGCACAGGCTCCCCGCCAGCGACAGCCCCTCGGCCAGGTCCAGCTCCGAGGCCGTGCCCCGGCCCTCCGACGACTCCGACACCGTGCGCCCCAGGGACTCCTGGCGGCTGCGCCGCGGCAGCCGGGTCACCGTGCCCTGGGGGGGGGGACACGGCAGTGACGGGAGGGGGGCCCGACAAGGCCCTCACGGCCCCCCCACGGCCCCCCCCCTCTGACCCCAGAGCTCCAGCTCCTCTGCTCACAGGGGTCACCCCTTTTACCCCACTGTCATCCTTTCGCCCCCCCCACTGTCATCCCATTGACCCCCATTTTCACCCCTTTTGGCCCCCATTGTCGTCCTTTCACCCCCCCATTGTCATCTATTTGCCCCCCCATTTGGTCACCTCTTCCCCCCCCATCTCTTTGCCCTCCTGTGGTCACCCCTTTCCCCTCCCATTGTCATCCCTTCGTCCCCCCACCATGGTCACCCCTTTTCCCCCCCATTGTCATCCCTTTGCCCCTCCATGGTCACCCCTTTTTCCCCACTGTCGTCCTTTTGCCCCCCCCATTGTCATCTCTTTGTCCCCCCTATGGTCACCCCTTTTCCCCCCTATTGTCATTTATTTGCCCCCCCCATGGTCACCTCTTTTGCCCTCCCATTGTCATCCCTTTGTCCCCCCATGGTCACCCCTTTTCCCCCACTGTCATCCCTTTGCCCCCCCCATTGTCATCCCTTCAGCCCCCCATTGTCATCTCTTCCCCCCTCCCCAAATTGTCATCCCTCGCCCTCCTGCCTCTTCCCCTATGGTCACCCCTTCGCCCCGCCCAGCTCCCTGCACCCCACCTTGCCCCCCCCCAGTACCTGGCGGCTGCTGCCCAGGCTGGGCTGGTTCATGGGGATGTACCCGGCCGGGGGGCTCAGCAGGCTGGGGCTCTGCGAGGGGACACGGGGGGGCTGGCAACGAGCTGGGGGTGGGGGGACGGGGCAAGGGTTTGGGGCCCCCCACCACACTGCGGAAATGGGGCTGGGGTCCCACGGGGGCGAGGAAGAGGATGGGGGATGATGGGGCCGTGGGGCACCGCCGCATCCCGTCCCGGCGCGCGGGGGGAACCCCGTGCCATGTCCCAGGATCCAGCCCCAGCACAGCCAGACCCTGCTGGGGGCACTCGGGGTGGGGGGGGGCTCACCCGGGTGCAGCTGCCCCGTGGCCGGGGGGGGTAGAGCCCGGCGGCAAGGCCGAAGGATGCGTCCAGCTCCTCCTCCTCCAGCTCCAGCGTCTCCATCTCATCCAGCTCCTTGTCGCTGAGCGTGGGGGGCTCGGCGGGCGGCGCGGCCCCGCTCTCCTGCTGCGGGATGGGTGCGTGAGGGGCTGCGGGAAGCGGAGTGGGGGGGGGGCCGGGGGGGAGGTTGTCGGCGCTCACCTTGATCACCAGGTAGCGCGGTGGGTCGCGGGCCATGCGGGTGAACTCGTTGGCCAGCTCCTTGAAGGTGGGGCGGATGTTCTCGTCAATCATCCAGCCTGGGGGGGGGGGGCACGGTGGGGGCTCAGAGCGGGGCGGGGGGGTGGGCAGCGATCCGGCCCCCCACCCCCGGCAGCCGGCTGAGGCCCCTACTCACACTTGACCATCACCATGTAGACGTCGATGGTGCAGATCTGGGGCTGCGAGAGCCGCTCGCCCTTCTCCAGCAGGTCGGGCACCTCAGCCAGCCGGATGCCGGCGTAGGGCTCGGCCCCAAAGGTCATCATCTCCCAGAGCGTCACGCCTGCAGGGACGGCCCCCCCATGAGCCCCGGGGGGTGGCGGGGGTCCGGAGGGGGGTGTGGCGGGGCGCCCGTGCTCACCGTAGCTCCAGACGTCGCTCTGGTGCGTGTACTTCCCGAAGTGGATGCTCTCCAGCGCCATCCACTTGATGGGCGTCTGCAAGGACAGCGGGGTCGGGGGGGGGCACGTGGGTGGGCGAGCGGCTGGGGGGACACGGGGACAGGGAGGGGACATGGGGACAGGGAGGGGTCAGCCCAAGGTGCAGCGGAACGGAGGAGACGGGGTGTCCTGTCCTGCTGGGGACATGTGGAGGGGGGTGCCCCATGGCACAGGGGGTTTGGGGACACAGAAGGGGGGTGTCCATGGCACAGGGGGTTTGGGGACACATGGAGTAGGGGTGTCCTGTGGCGCAGGGGATTTGGGGACATGCAGAGTGGGGGTGCCACATGGCACAGAGGTTTTGGGGACATGCAGAGTGGGGGTGCCACATGGCACAGGAGTTTTGGGGACACACACAAAGGGGGGGTGCCATGTGGCACAGAGGTTTGGGGGTCACAGAATGGGGGTGTCCCATGGCAACAAGGGGTTTGGGGACATGCAGCGTGGGGGTGCCCCACGGCACAGGAGTTTGGGGACCCATGGAGTGAGGGTGCCCCATGGCACAGGGTTTTGGGGACACACACAAAGGGGTGCCCCACAGTGCAGCAGACACAGGGGGCACAGGGTCCCAGCCCGGCACCCACCTTGACCTCGTTGTAGAAATACTTCTTGTCGTCGGGGTAGAGGAGGTCGGCGATGCCGAAGTCGGCCACCTGGGCCTGGCTGGGCGACTTGAGCAGCACATTGCGGGCGGCCAGGTTGCGGTGCACCATGCGGTGCTCCTCCAGGTAGTACATCCCCTGCGGGGCAGCGTCAGTGGGGCTGGGGGCTCGAGGGGAGATGGCAGGGGGGGCACCCCTGGCCCCGGGCACTCACCTTGGCCACCTGCACGCACCAGTTGAGCAGCAGCTGCGGGCTGATGCCGTCGCGGTTCTTGCGGACGTAGTCGAGGAGGGAGCCCAGCGGCAGGAGCTGGGTCACCAGCTGCAGCTGGGGTCCGGGGCAGATGCCCAGCAGCCGCACGATGTAGGCATGGTCCAGGCTGCCGATGGCCAGCATGTGCTGGGGGGGACCGGGGGTGAGGGGGGGCTCCATGAGATGAGCCCAGGGCAGGATCCAGCCCGCGGCGGGGAGCAGCCACAGCCCCTCCTGACTTACATCGGTGACGGCGTGGAAGGACTGCTGCCCGCTCCAGTCCTGGATCACCTTGATGCTCACCGGGATCTTGATGGAGTCCCCGTCCGGGATCCAGATGCCCTGCGGGAACAGGGACACCCCGGTGAGCACCGTGCCCAACCCCCGCTGCCCCCCCCCGGCCGAGCCCCCCACTCACCTTGTGCACGGTCCCGAACACGCCGGAGCCCAGCACCTTCAGGCGCTTCAGCTCCGTCTCCTTGAAGATGCGGGCCAGAACCTTGTTGGCCTTCTCACTGGGGTCCAGCGGCTCCAGGCTCTGCCCCGGGCAGGACAGAGATGGGGATGGAGATGGAGAGGAGGGGACCGAGAGCCAGGGACGAGGATGGATAACAGGGATGGACACCGTAGATGGGGGTGGACAGAGGCAGAAAAAGAGGGATGGGTGTGGAGAGGGATGGAGAAGAGCAAGGGCCCCCCACACCTACTGAATCCCCCCCCGTGCAGCCCCGAGCCCCCCCATCTTCCAGCTCACCTCTCCCCTCTCCAGATAGCGCCGCATCGCCCGCTTCTTCTGGATCTTCTTGCCGCGCCAGTAGAGCAGGGAGAGGAGGAAGCAGGAGCAGGAGAGGAAGAGCCCACCGACCACCAGCACCGCGATCACCGTGGGGGCTTTCCTGGGTGCGGGGGGACGGGGCTCAGCTCCGGCGGCTGCCGTGCCCCATGTGCTTCCCACGGCTGTCCCCGGTGTGGGGGCGATGCCCCAGCCCCCGGGGGAGGACCCGAGCACCCGCGTGGGCAGACAATGGCCCTGAACAGCGCAGTGCGGCATGGAACAGCATGGCATGGAGCAGAACGGCTCAGTGTGACATGACACAGTGCAGTATGGCACAGCACAGCATGGCACAGAGCAGCACGACATGGCTCGGCACAGCATGGCACAGTTCAGCACAGCACAACACGGCACAGCTCAGCGTGATGTGGCACAGTGCAGTATGGCACAGCACGGCATGGCATGGCATGGCTTGGTGTTATGTGGCACGGTGCAGCATGGCACAGCACAGCAGGGCACGACTCAGCACAGCATGGCACAGCTCAGTGTGACGTGGCACAGTGCAGCATGGCACAGCATAGCATGGCACGGCACGGCACAGCTTGGTGTGACATGGCACGGGGCAGCATGGCACGGCACGGTGCAGCACAGCTCGGTGTGACATGGCATGGAGCAGCGTGGCACGGCATGGCGCAGCACAGCATGGCATGGCACAAAACAGCCCTGGGCCACACAGCTCCGCGTGCTTGGTGCGGCACAGCACAGCTCGGCACCGTGACCCCAGAGTCCCCCCAGACCCCCCCATACCTGGAGCTGGGCAGGGCGTCCCCCAGGCAGTCCCGCAGCAGCGGTCCCAGGCACCTGTAGGAGCAGAGCAGGGATGAGACCCACGCACCCCCCTGTCCCCCCCCCCACGGCCCCCCCCCAGGCCCCCACGCACCCCCCTGCCCCCCCCCCCACACCCCCCCCAGGCCCCCACACACCCCCGGGTGCAGTTCTCATGGCAGGGCCGGCACTCGCGGCTGGCGTCCGGGTACTTGTAGATGGGGCCGCGCTCGCCCAGGATGCCCTCAGGGCAGCTCTCCACGCAGTGGGGCCCGTCCCGGTAGTGGGCGCAGCGGGTGCAGGTGTCGGCGCCCTGTGGGGTGGGGGGGGGTGGGGGTGAGAAAGCGTCGGGGACCCTCGGGGACGCCCCCGCCACAGGTCCCCAGGTGCAGCCGTACCGAGCCGTTGCAGGTGATGCCGCCCTCGATGAGCTCGCACTCGGGGTGGCACTCGAAGCACTCGGTCCCGTGGGCGAACTCCCGCGTCTCCCTGTGGGGGGGACATGGCGAGGGTCACCAGCAAGCCCACCCCAGCACCCTGGGGTCGGTGCCACCAGCCCACCCTGGTGTCCTGCCAGCCCCAGTACCCTCTGTGGGGTCTGTCCCACCCCAGTGCCCACCCCAGTGCCCTCCTGTAGGGTTCATCCCACTCCAGTGCCCGCTCTGGGGTCTGTCCCCTGGTGTTGATCCCACCCCCCCTGGTGCCCGCTCTGGGGTCGATCCCACCCCGGTGCCCACCCTGGAGTCCATCCCCTGGTGTTGATCCCACCCCGGTGCCCACCCCCAGCCCCCACCCCAGGGTGCTCCTCACCCCTCGGTGAAGTGGCAGGAGGCCACGCAGACGCCCCGGCGGCTGTAGTGCTGGCAGGACAGGCACTGCTCGGGGCCGGGACCCCAGCACCCGTCGGCGGAGCACAGCGGGTCGCACACCTTCCCCTCTTGCTCTGCGGGGAACGGGGCTCAGCGCAGGGCCCCCCGGCCCCCAATCCCCCCCACCCCATCCATCCGTCCGTCCCGGGGCAGGGGACGCGGGCGGCCCCGACTCACGGCACTTGCTGCGGGGTTTGTTGTTCTTGATGTCGAGGTCGGCGCGGCGGCGGCTGAGCGCTGCCCACTGCACGGTGTGGAGGTAGCAGAGGCGCCGGTTTTCCGTGATGTACACCCTGCCCGCGCTCACCTCCCGCAGCGAGCGCAGCCCCAGCGACGTCACGTTCTCGTTCTTCATGATGAGCAGGGAGAAACCCCGGCTGCGGGGCGGCGGTCAGGGGGGATGCACAGAGCTGGGGCACGGGGACGGGGGAAAATAACGGGATGGGGGGATGGGGGAAAGTAACGGGATGGGGGCACGGGGGAAAATAACGGGATGGGGGCATGGGGGAAAGTAATGGGATGTGGGAATGGGGAACAGCCAGGGGGTAACGGAGTATGTGTAGATGAGGGATGCAGGGACAGGGCATGATGGGGGGGGCACGGGGAATTGGGGGCACGGGGGACGGGGGAAAATAATGGGATGTGGGAATGGGGAACAGCCAGGGGGTGATGAAGGACGCGTAGAGGATGAGGGATGTAGGGACAGGGAACGATGGGGGGGCACTGGGATGGGGGGTGCAGGCACGGGGTGTGCGGTGACAGGGGAGAATAATGGGATGTAGGAATGGGTAACAGCCAGCGGGTGATGGAAGACGTGTAGATGAGGGATTCAGGGACAGCGAATGATGGGGGGGTGCAGGGGATTGGGGGTGTGGGGGATGGGGGGTGCAGGGAAGGGGGACTCACTTGTAGAGGCTCCGCCCCCCGATGGTGACCAGGTTGGAGAAGACGCTGAAGTTGTGCATGTGCTTGGGCCAGGACTGGATGTTGAGGTACCCTGGGGGAGGCCAGGCTGGGCTCGAGGAGGGGTCCCACACCCCCCAGCGGCCCCGTGCCCCCCAGCAGCCCCGTGCCTCACCCGTGATCTCCCGCACCGTCCGGAAGACGTTCAGCTTCTCGGGGTCCAGCGCCGAGATGTTGCGCCAGGGATCCCTGTGGGGCCGCAGCCGTCAGCCCGGGCGGGGGCCGAGCCCCCCGGCCCCCCCAACCCCCCTGGTCCTCCCTGCCCACCCCCCTCACCCCTCCAGGCCGGTGATGAGGAAATCCAGATTGCCCAGGATCTTGGTGCAGTTCACGAAGGTGTCGATGTTGCTGGAGTCCACAGTCTGGTACTTGCTGCCGGCCCCGGTGCCCTCGCAGGCTGAGGGATGGGGAGGGTCAGGGCTCATCCTGCCCCCCCCCCCCGCACCCCCCCCAGCCCTGCGGCCCCCCCCGTACCCTTGGGGCACAGCCCCGAGCAGGGCTCGCACATCTTCAGCCCATTCTTCTCCACCTCCATCTTGTCGTTGGGGCAGGCACGGACGCAGGAGCTCTGGTCCACCACGAAGTTATCTGTGGGGATGGGGGGGGAGGCTCGTGGTTAGAGACCCGGCCCCCCCCTGGTGACCCCCCCCAGACCGCCCCCCGGCGCCCTGCTCACGCGGGCAGCTCCGGACGCAGATGCCCCCGTACTGGTACTTGGTGTCGGGGTTGGGCTCCAGCTGGAAGGTGAGCTTGTTGTAGATGAGGGGCTGGGGGCACAGCGGCACGCACGCCCCGCTGTCGTTGAAGTGCCGGCAGGCCTGCGGGGACAGCAGCGGGGCCGTCGGTGCGCGGACAGACGGACGGACACTGGGGCGCACGGACAGATGGACGGACACCAGGGCGCATGGGCAGATGGACGGACGCCAGGGACAGACACTGGGGTGCACAGGCAGACAGATGGACACTGGGGACAGACACCAGGGCATCCAGACAGACGGAAGGACACCGGGGCGCACGGACAGATGGACAGACACCAGGCACAGACACTGGGGCGCGCAGACAGGCAGACGGACACCGGGGACAGACGCTGGGGCACGTGGATCAGCTCCCTCCCCACAGACAGACAGAAGGATGGAGAACGCCGATGGACACACGGACGGACACGCACAGGCAGACCGACGGACAGACAGAGCAGTGGACACGCGGACGGACGGACACGCGGACAGAGCTCCCCTGTCCCACACACAGGAAGCCTTGCCCCATGCCCACCCCGGGAGCACGCAGGCGAGGTCCCTCCCCATCCACACACGGACAGACGGACACGCGGGTGGATGGACGGATGCACAGACGAACGCACAGGTAGGTGGACAGACAGGTGGACGGACGGACAGATTGACACATGGACACCCCTACCCAGCGTTGTCCCACGCCTGCCTGGAGGTGCAGGGACAAGACCCCTCCCCACGGGATGGGCAGACAAACAGACACACGGGGGGACAAATGGATGGACACACAGGAGGATGGACAGACAGGCGGATGCACGGGGGGGATGGACGGGCAGACAGGCGGGGGGAAGGACGGACGGACACGCAGCCCCCACGTACGAAGCAGTGTGTCTGCCGGGGGCCGGTGCAGCCCCCCGCGCACTCCTCGTGGCAGCACTCGTTGGGCGCCCGCCCGAAGCAGCGCCCGTTGCACTGGGGGGCGCAGATGGTCTTGGTCACTGCGGGGAGGGAGGGGGTGAGCAGGACCCGGGCCAGGACCCCCCCTGCAGCCCCCCCAGCCCCCCCCGTACCCACATTTCTGACAGTCCTCGGGGCCGGGCCCCCAGCAGTGCCCGCTGCAGCTCTCGTGGCACGGGGCACCTGTGGGAAGCGCAGCGGGATCAGCCTGGGGTGCGGGACCCCCCCCAGCCTCCCGTGCCCCTGACGCCCCCCCCACGCACATGCCCTGCCGTTGTCCCCCACCACGGGCTCCAGCCGGGGGTCCCGCATGATGTCCCGCCACTCCACCGTGTCCACGTGGCAGAGCTGCTCGTTCTTCTCGATGTAGACGCCGCCGGCCAGGATCTCTGCAGGGAGCGGCCGTGGGCGCTGGGGCTGCACCCCCCCAGCTCTGCCCCGCACCGGGGGGACCACCAGGGCGGGGAAACCGGGGGGGGGTACAGCCCCAGGGGGCTCAGAGCGGGATCGGGGTGCGCAGCGTGGGGAGCAAGAGGGGATGGCACCGCAACGGGATGGGTACAGGGGGACAGCACCACAACAGGATGGGGACCAGGGGGCACTGGGGGATAGCACCGCAACAGGATGGGAACCGAGGGACAGCACCTCAGTGGGATGGGGACCAGGGAACGGCACCACAATAGGATAGGGACCAGGGGGCACTGAGGAATGGCACCACAATGAGATGGGGACTGGGGACCATCAGGGGTCAGCACTGTAATGGGTTGGGGACTGGGGAGCACCACCACAAGGGGACGGGGACCACGGGGGCACAGCGAGGCTCCGGAACGGGGACCACGGGCCTCACCTGTGAGCTGGTTGAGGCCAAGCTGGCGCAGGGCGTGCGTGGTGTTGGGGTTGTAGTTGAGCAGCACGAAGAGCGCGTACTTCTCCTCGTAGAACTGGGTGCCACGGATGACGCGCAGGTTCTGCAGCGGCAGCGAGGCGAAGACGTTCATGGCGATCAGGATGTAGCCCGTCACCTCCCGGATGGTCTGTGGGGACGGGGATGGGGACGTGTCAGCCCCTGCGGCCGGCGGGCGGGAGGGGGCCCGCGCCCGCGCCCCCCCTCACCTGCAGGAAGGAGAGGTCCTGTGTGTGGTCGATGAGGACGATCTCCAGGTTGCCCATCACGATCTCGCAGTTGTTGTACATCTTGTGCAGCGTCTGGTACTGGTGCTGCGCGTCCCCCGTCACGCTCAGCCCGTTCAGCGTCCCCGCGCACACTGCGGGTGCAGCCATGTGGGTGCCCCGTGGGGACAGGCAGGCACCACTGGGCACCCCCCTCGTCCCCCCAGTGCAGGCCATGGCCCCCCTGGTGCTGGCCACGTTCCCACAGTGCTGGCCGTGCCCCCCCCCCCCCCCGTGCTGGCCACATTCCCCACCCGATGGCCACATCTGTGTCACGTCGTGGTGCCCCTCTCCCCTGGAGATGTCCCCCATGGGTTCCCTCTCCCACCCATGATGGCCGTGCCCCCCACAATGGCCATGCCCCCCCCCCCAGTGGCCTTACCCCTGTCCCTCCCATCCTACCCACGACCCCTTCACTCCCCCCACGGTGCCCCCCACCATGCAGGTCCTGGTGGTGCCCTCAAGGTGCTCCCGTCCCCCCCATGGTGGTGCCCCCACCCCGGTGTCCCCATGCCCCCCCCGCCTCAGCGTCCCCGCCCTCCCCTACGCAGCGCCCGAACCGGCCGGGCAAGGGTTGCGCAAGGCGGGTGCCGCGGGCAGGGCCCCCCCCTCCCGGCGCTCCCGCGACGCCCGGACTTTGGACTCCCGGCCCGGCCCCCCCGAAATCCCTGCGGGCACCGAGGGGCCCTGTCCTGTCCCGTCCCCCTCGTCCTCTCCCCCCCCCCCCAAACCCCGGCCCTGGGGTTAATGATTCCCCGGCCCCCCCCCGCGCCGGGGCAGACAGGGCCCCTTTGTGCGCGGGGCAGGATGCGGCCCCCTCCCCGCAGCCGCACAAAGGGGCGATTGTGGAGAGCGGGACGGGGGGAGCCGAGCCCCCCGAAACGCGGCGGGGAGGGCCCGCACCCCCGGGGGGCTCAGCCCGGGCTCAGACGTGACTCAGGCCCCGCGGGGGGGGGGCGCGGGGCGGTCAATGGCAGCTTTGTCTGGGCCGGTGCGGGGGCCGATAAGGGCCCGCGCCCCCCCAGGGGGGGCTGCAGAGAACGGGCAGCTCGGTGCAGGCACAGGAAGGGGCGCAGGGCCCCCCCCCCGCAGCAGACCTACGCCTCCCCCCGCGACCAGAGCTATTTTCATAGGGAAGGGGCTATAAAAAGGTCCCAGCTGCGTGGGGGCATGGCCCCAGCCCTGACGCCCCGGGGATGGGCAGGGCCAAGGCAGGGGCTGGGACCCCCAAACCAAAGGGGGTGGGGGGGCTGAGATGGGTGCCCCATTGCAGAACCGGCCCCGGGGGGCAGCGGGGTCCCGGGGACGTGCGGTGCTGTGGGGGGGTGACCCAGGAGGGGCCCCCCCAGGCCGGGACCCCCTCGTGCACCTGCCTGCAGCGGGGAGGGGGCTGGCGCCGGCACTGCCGGGCGTTATCAGCGCGGGCCCCGCCGGCAGCTCCGGCACGCCGCTGCTATCTGCCCGCGTGCCTCCGCGGCCCCCGGCCCCCCGCCAGGAATAGCACTGGGGCCCAGCACCACCGGCGGGGGCTGGGGGAGGCGGGGAGGGGGCCGGGGACCCCGACCTCCTGCCCCCGGCCCCGCGGGCGGCACAAAGGGGGCTGTGTGCACGGGGCGGCCGCTGCCGGGGGGCCGGATCCTGGGTCCGAACAAAGGGGCTCTGAGCCGGGGCCGGGCAGCGGGGGGCTGCGGATGGGACCAGAGGGGGGTACGGAGCCGGTGCTGCTCACCCCGGTACCGGCACCAGTGGGTGCCGGGCGGGAGCTGCCCACAGCACCCTGGGGAGCCGGCACCTGGTGCTCGTGCACACCCAGTCCTCGTGTGCCCCCTGGGTGTTGTGCGCCCCCCGGTCCTCGCACCATCACAGCCGTCGTGCGGGAGCAGCCCGGGGCAGGGCTGGTGGCACATGGCCGGTGTCGGTGCTGCTCCCGCCACAGGGCCGTGGGCGCTGCGCACACCTCGCACGTTCGCCACCGCCGCGCCCGGCCCCACCTTCGCGTCCTGCCCTCGGTGTTTTCCTTTTGGGGTTGAAAAACAACTCCCGGGCGGCCCAATCCTTCCGGGAGCTGCGCCCCAGCCCTCCCACAGCAGCGGGGCCGGGGGTCCCGGGGGGTTCCGGCTGCCGCCCCCCCAGGCCGGATCCCGTCACGGCCCAAAATAGCCCCGGCAGCTGCGGGGGGTGCAGGTGCCTGCACCGCGGGGGGGCTCGGTGCCGGGAGGGACGGGACGGGGGCACGGGTAGGGCCCCGCACGTTGTGCCGGGACCGGACCCCCCCAGGAGCACACACCAGGGCTGAGGCTTCCCCTGGGTCGTGGCACTGGGAACGGGGCGGGGGTCCCGGGGAAGGGGGCGCAGGGGGCTGCCGGCACCGGCCGCACCCCCGGGTCTGGTTTCCCCCCCGTGCGCCCCGAGGACCCCCCCCGGCACCCGGTAGCGGGAACCAGCCCCGGCCCCTGCCGGGACGCTCCTGAGCTCTCCCGGTTCCGCCGCGCCCCGGTGCCCCCGAGCGCTCCCAGTGCCCTCCCCGGCCCCGGTGCCCCGAGCTGCCCGGCTCCCTCCGCACGCCCCGGTCCCCCCGAGCTCCCCGCTCCTCGCGTGCGCCCTGGTGTCCCCGAGCTGCCCGGTGCCCCCGAGCGCTCCCGGTGCCGGTGCCCACCTGCCTGCGCGGAGCCCGGTGCCGGGGCGCGGAGCAGCAGCAGCAGCAGCAGCAGCGGCGGCAGCGGCGGCGCCCAGGGCCGGGACCGGGGCCGGGCCATCCTCGGCGCCTCTCGGCGGAGCGGGGCCCGGCGGGCTGCGGCGTGCCCGGGCGCGGCGGGGGGAATGCACCTGGCGCGGGGCCGCCGGGGCGGGCCGGGGCCGGGGCCGGGCGGGGCGGAGCCGGGGCGGGGACCCCACCCCCGGGACAGCCCGGCCCGGAGCAGCGGCGGCACCCCGGGACCCGAGGGGGGGGCGGGAAGGGGAACAGGGGCGGCTCTGCCCCGCCGCAGCCCCCAGACCCCGCTCAGCCCCCCCGGGTCCCTTCCGGCAGGGTCTGGTCTGGCTGCGACCCCCCCGGGCAAAGCCCGGCCCTGCTAGGGGTCGGGGTGCTGCCCCCCCCCCGGGCTGGATCCAGGGAGAAGCCCCTGGGGAAGACGCAGCCCCCTCCCTCCCTCCCTCCCCGAGCTGTCCCACACGGGGCTACCGGGGGCGATCCCCCCCCCCAACACGCAGACAAACACCTCCCCAGCCACCTGCAGGACCGTGGGGATCCAGCACCCCCTCCCCAGAGGACAGGACCCCCCGGGGACTCACCGCCGGGGGGCACCCAGCAGCCCTCTGCACGTCTCTGGAGCAAGACCAGGACCCCCACCCTCTGCCCACCTCATGATGAGGGGGGTGGGAGCCCCCCCAGAACACCCCAAGGATCCCCCCAAACAGCCGTGCAGACCCCAGGGCGACTCGCCCTCCCCCCCCAACAGGCTGACAGGCACAGAGCCAGGTTTGGAGTCAAGTCCTTTATTCAGGCTGCACTCAGGGACATTTTCAGCCTGGGGACGTTTTCAGCTGCAGTCTCCTTACATGGGCTTGGGGGGAGGCCGTGGGGCTGCGCCCTGCAAGAGAAAAGGGAGCGTCAGCGAGATGCAGGGGGGCGCCCCCCAACCCGCCCCCCCCATCCATTCGGGGCCACCCTCCCAACGCCCCCCGACACGTACCGCCGGCCTGAAGCGGGGCGGGGGGGTCCGGTCCTTGCGCGCCTCCCGTGAGCGGTTCCTCACCACCTTGCTGTGGATGGCGCAGCTGACGCAGTAATGCAGCTTCACGTACAGCTTGGGCAGGACGTAGGCTAGGGGCGGGGGGGGACAGAGGGGGTCAGCCCCAGCTCCGCTCCCGCCAGAAAAACCCAAGGGCAACCGAGGGACTTATAAAAAGCTGGATCAACTCTGTGCTCAGTCGGATGTTGACAGGACAAGGGGGAATGGTTTTAAACTAAAGGAGGGGAGACCTCGATCAGAGGTTAGGAGGAAATTTCTCTCTCAGAGGGTGGTGAGACGCTGGAACAGGTTGCTCAGAGAGGTTGGGGATGCCCCATCCCCGGAGGTGTTCAGGACCAGGCTGGATGAGGCCCTGAGCACCCTGATCACAGGGTGCCGTCCCTGCCTATGGCAGGGGGGTGGAGCGGGGTGAGTTTTGAGCTCCCTTCCAACCACTCTGTTCTATTCTATGACCGCATCCCCTCCCCATCCCCGTGCAGAGGACAAGAGGCAGTTGTGGGGCCATGATGTGGGGGGGGACACGGAGGGTGCAGGTGCTGACAGTGCCTGGCCGCTGGCCCCGCAGCCGCCCGCTGGGACCAGGGTCCAGCCCATTACCGGGGGGAACCACAGCACAGGGACGCCCCCCCAGCGCCTGTCCCGCAGCCCTTACAGTCAAAGACGCTGGCCTCCGAGATGTCCCTGACTGCCGCGGCCTCAACGATGTTCCTGATGACAAACTTCTTGATGGCCTTGTCCTTGGGGACGCAGCGGGCGCAGTTGGTGCACCGGATGGGCTGGACATGGCCACGGCCCTTCTTGGCCCGGCCGTTGTTCCTCCTCTTCTTGGTCTGCGAGAGCAGGGGAGGGGATGAACCCTGGAGCCCGCGACCCCCTAAGACCCCCCCGCACCCCAGCGGTGCCCCCACAGCCTTGTTCTGCTCCCCGTTCATATCATCCCCTGCCCCACAGGGACCCCTAACCCCACATCCCCTCCTGCCCCACAGGGGTCCCCCCCGCACCCCACAGGGAGCCCCCCCACCCCATATCCCCCTTGCTCCACAGGGTTTCCTCCCCACACACCAGGAGCCCCCCACCCCATGACCCCTCCTGCCCCATAGGGACGCCCCTCCACCCCAGATCCCCACCACCACACATGGACCCCCCCCCACCCCATAACCCCTCCTGCTCTGTAGGGAACCCGCACCCCACACCCCCCTGCCCCACAGGGGGTCCCCCCCCATAACCCTCCTGTCCCACATGCACCCCCCCTCCCCAGATCCCCCCCGCCCCTCACGGACCTCCCCCCGCCCCACAACCCCTCCTAACCCCCCCCAAACACCCGCAGCCCCCCCGCTGCACCCCTCACCCTATGGAGTCCCCACGACCCGCCCCTTGCCCCCTACGCCCCCAACCCCCACCACCACCTTCCCCCTTGCCCCCCAGGACCCCTCCACAGCCCCCCCGCGGCCTCCTGTGCCCCACAAGCGGCTCACAAGCGGCCCTCAGGGCCCCCCTCAGGGCCCCCCCCCCCCCCCCCCCCCGGCCCCCTCCCGGTGCCCCCGGTGCCCCCTGAGCTCCCCCCGGCGCCCCCCGGCCGCGCCGCCCTCACCATCTCGCTGCCGGGGCGGCGAAAGAGGGCGCAGGCCCCGCGCCGCCGCCCTTATATACGGATCCCTCCGCCCGGAAGCGGCCCCGCCGCGGCCCTGCGCCCGCCCCGGCTCCGCCGAGCCCCTCTTGACCCCTCGGCTCGGCCGCGGCGGCGGGGTCGGGGGGGGCCGCGGCTCCGGTGCGGCGGGGAGGCGGTGGAGGGGCCGGGACTACTTTTTGTTCTCGGCGCGGCGGAAGGGTTCGCGCGGTGCGTGCGGTGTGCGAAAACTCCGCGCGCGCCGCGTGGTGAGAGCGCGGCGGCGGCTCGGGGCAGGCTGGGAAATGTAGTCCTGGGGCTGCGCAAGGCGGGGGGGAGGTTCCGGGGGAGGGGGTCACGTGTCCTGCACCTACCCCAGCCTCCGGGAGGGTCCCAGGCTCCCCCGCCCCCCCCCGCGGTGGGCAGGAGGAACCCCGAGCCCCCCCCCCCAAACCTGGGGGTCCCCCACCTCCCTCAGTCCCCCCGCCCGCAAATCTGGGGGTCCCCCGTGTCCCCGAGCCCCCCAGGGGGGAGCCCACCCCCCGAGCCCCTAATCGGGGGGGGGGGGAGCCCTCAGGGTCCTGCGCCCCTACTCCACAGGGACCCCTCAATCCTGCACCCCCCAGCCCCCTGCACTGAGATCCCCAAATCCCACCCCAGGGGGTCCCCCATCCCCCTGAGCCCCCATTCCTGGGGGGGGTGGGCGCAGAATCCTTGAGGCTCCCCCCCCCCAGCATGAAGCCCTGCGCCCCCCACAGACCCCTGCACTGAGCCCAACAGCCCGAGCCCCCCGACCCCCAAACCTGGGGGTCCCCTGACCCCCTAAGCTCCCACCCTAGGGGGAGCCGACCCCCCTAAGCCCCCCTTTGTGGGGGGGAAGCCCCAAGGGCCCTGCGCCCCCCCGAGAGGGACCCCAGAGGGACCCCTTGGTCCTGCCCCCCAGCCCCAGCAGCCCCCCAGCCCCAGCCCGAGCCCCCCAGGAGCAACGCGGCCAGGGAGGGGGGGCGTTAAATTACTCCGGTTTATTTATAACAGACCTTCAGCCAGTACAGTACAAAACTTACAGTAGTAGATCTCCATTACACAAATAGGTACTTACAATATCTTACAGATACAAAAAGCTGCTGCGGTAAGAGCTCGGGGGGGGGGGGTTGTTTTGTCCAAAAGCGAGTCTAACCTCACAAAAAAGGGGAAAACCAAGACGACAGCAAATCCATGAACGCTCTACAACTGAAAACTCGTCGGGAAGGAAGGAGCGGCCGTAGCCGGGAGGGGCGGGGTATTGCACATCATCGTTTTGTTCTTCATACATCTGATTAAAAAATATAGATATTTACACAGTAAAGCGACCTGGAGTTTTACAAAATTCCTACATTTGTCTTAGACTCTCTTACAGGTAAAAGAAAAGAGACGGAAAGAAAAGGCCGAGCTTGGGGGCAGCCGAGCTCCCGGGTCTGCTTTTGAAGCCCCTTCTGGGGGCGGGGGACATGGCGGGGAGGGGGCAGGCAGCACCGAGTGGCCCCCCCGAGACCCCCGAAGCCCCCCAAAGGCAGCTGCCCACCGAAGGCCTGAAGCTGGGGAAGCTTCGTCCCCGGGGGGCTCGGCAGAGCAGGGCTGCCCCCCCAGCACCGACGGGCCCCGAGCTGTCCCCGTGGTGCCACCGCCGTCGCCGTCCAGGACACGAACACCGCCGACGGAAAAGCAAGAAAGGAGAAGGAAAAAAAAATTAAGGAAAAAAAAACAAGCGAAAAAAGAACAAATCGGGGCAACAGGCGTTGCCGACTCGTGAGGTGGTTTTGTTTGTTTTTGTAGAAAAAAGAACAGCCTTTGGTTTCGACCTCAGGAGAGCAGTCTGGCGAGCTGCTGCTGAGCGACCTCGGTGCCCGGGGGGCCTCGGTGCTCCCCGCTCGCCGTTTTTGGTTATCGCCCCCAAAAACGCAGCTCCCCCCCCCAGGGCCCCTCGAGCTGGGACACCGGGGCAGCGAGGAAGAGGAGGGAACCGCAGGGAGAGCGGAGCCTTCGCCCCGGCCCCACCGGGCTCTGGTTTTCCTTCATTTCTCGGAGCAACCCCGAGCCCCCCGGGACAGGGACGGGCTCGGGGCTGGGGGGGAAGCCCCCGCCGGGAGGAGGGGGTCCTGGTTTTGCCCCCTCCCCCCCCCCCGGTGTTAAACCCATGATGAGCCCCCCTGGCACCCATGGGAGAGGAGCGGCCGGAGCCGGGCAGCCCGGGGGGGTTTTAGCACCTAATGTGAGGTTGGGTCCGGCCGCGGGGCCGGCACGGGATGTTGGGGGGGGGGGGACCAGTCTCAGAAATTCAAGCGAGACTTTGGGGGTGGAAAAAGTTATAAAAAGAGAAACTAAGCAGCTCAATAAATAACAGAGGGAGGTGGAGGGAGAGGAAAGCACAAAAAAGTCCGTTAATATTTAAATAACTCCATTTATAAAAGGCAAATTGTTAAGAGCTCCCCCTCTCCGGGGTTGGTTTTTTTTTTTTTTTTTTTTAGTTATTGATTATTTTTTTTAAATATTTTTGTAGCCAAAGTCAGTGCAAAGGAGTATAAAAGAAAAACCAACAGTTCCATGCCCTAAGGGTGGAGGGGCTGAGCTAGAGACAGAGGAGGAGTGGGGTCAGGCCTGGGGGGCTTGGGGTGGGGGGAGGTTTAGCCGACTTTATGCTCGCCCCGCACTATGTGGGAGGAGAACTCGTACCGGTCCTGGCTGTGGTAGCCACAGATGTTGCATTCGAAAGGGTCTCTGAAGCCGTGGCAGCCCATGTGGATGGTGAACATGACGTGGTCCAGGAAGAGGATGCGGCAGTGCTCGCACTTGAAGGCCCTGATCTGCTCCCCGTCCTCGTTGACCACGCGCAGGGCGTCTTTGGCTGAGCTGGGCGTGGAGCGGGCGGCCGGGGGCCCCTCCGGCACCTTGGGGTCCTCTTTGGCGTAGGCTGGGCTCTGGCGGCTGCTGGCGCAGTTCCCCGCCGGCAGCTGCGACGTCCGCTCCTCGTGGTTGCTCTCCGTGTCCGTGGAGTCCTGGCAGCCGTTGCTGGGCGAAACGCCCGGCTCCCGGCCCCGGTACACCACCTGCACCCCGTCCGCCACGTCCTCGTGCCCCTCGACGGCTTCCCGGCTCCCCGGCATCTCCAGGCGGCCCGGCAGGGGCTGGACCTGGGTGTAGACGGAGCTGATGACGGGGGTGACCTCCGAGATGCAGTTTGTGGGGGGCAGCCGGAGTGGGCGCAGGTGCTCCCCTCCCATCAGGGACAGGGAGCTGCCGTAGGAGGGGTCCAGGGGGTGGTGGGCCGAGACCATCTCCATGTCCTTCTCGAAGCCGGTGTTCACGTCGAAGGGGAGGTCGGAGAGGGCGAATCGCATCTGCTTCTCCCCTGCGGGAAGGAGATGGTGTCAGAGCGGGTGGGCCGGCCCCAGGGACCCCATCCCGTCCCGGTCCTGTCCTGGTCCCGTCCCATCCCTCCCTGGCCCCAGCCCGGGGACGGCCTCGCGGGGATGAAAGGCGCTATGCGAGCGGCAGCGGTGTGCCCAAGTGCAGAGTCTGAGCCCGTGGGGGCCCCGGCAGCCAGGGGCTGCTCCTCGCCCTCCTCTCCTGTCTGCCCAGGAAGCAAGGGGGCAGCCCCTTACCCACGAATTTCTGAGGTGTCGATCGTTTCCGTTTGGTGAGGCTGTTCGCCAGCCGGTCAATAAACGTCGGCCGATCGGACGAGGGGTGAAGCAGGGAGTCCGGCACTATCTCCAGGTCTCGCATCTCGTCACCTGGCAAGACAAGGGGAACCCGGTCAGCCAGCAAGCGGGGACGGGGTGAGCGGGATGGGCATCCTGCGGCCCCGGCCGGAGGCTCGAGGCTGCGCCAGGGCGAGAGGAACCGGCTTCAGGGGGCTGAAGCTCCCTCGCCTCTACTGCTGCCTCTCAAAGCCGTCCCGGAGGGACCGGCCCCGCTTCACCGCTGGTGAAGGCAGCTTTTCCCTTCCCGTGCCATCAGTTAGCTCATCTGGTTAGCGCCTCTGCGCGGCCTTACCCGACACACCTCGCCCCAGTCCCGGCAGCTCTGGCGGGATCGGGTCTGGCTCCAGCAGGGCGAGGAGCCAGAAATGCACCAGGTTTGGTTCTGCGCCAGCGCAGCACACGCAGGAAGCCATCTCCGGGCTCCATGGAGGAGCAAGAACGCGCTTCCAAGCCACGCGGAGCCTGCCCGCAAGGGTAAATTCCCTACATCACAGCGGTGTAATTGTGTTTTGTTATTTACGGAAAACATTTTGGGAGTCCTCGCACTAGGACAGGAGCGTGTCCGCTCAGGGGGTTTGCCCTGCCTGGCTGCCGGCATGGGGACGGAGAAGCGAGGCGACTCTTTGCACTTGTGCCAGCCCGCGGCACGGACCAACACACACACAGCGCCTTTCATCCCATGACCACGGGGGCACAGGACGGCCCCGGGGCTCTGGGCTCTCCGCCTCCCCCTTTTCTGCTGGGAAGGATGAGCCCGAAGCAAAGCTCCATCAGGCAGACACAGCGCTGGGGGCGAGCCCACCCCATGGTCTCCCACCCCCAGTGCCCGCCGGGGCTGCCAGACGCCGCGGTACCGACCTTGCTGGCTGGCCAGCGACTGCGGTTCAGTGTTGAGACTCTGCAGGTAGTTGTGGCACCGCTCCTTGTGCTCCTCCAGCGTGCTCTGCTGCTTGTAGCTGCGGCCGCAGTAGTTGCACTTGTAGGGCTTGCCGACTGTGGGGGAGGAGACTGCAAAACATGAAAGCAAGAGCCTGGCCATGAGAACAGATAAATCGCCGCTGAGCCGCTGCAGCCACCTCACCCCAGAGCCCGGGAAGGGCTGGAAGCAAGTCCGGAGGCGAGGGAAGCAGCGGGCTGCCTGCACATAAGGCAGCCACCGGCGCAGCGCCCCATCTAGCTGTGCCGTGCAGAAAGGCACCAGCACCAAACCCGCCCTGCTCTGGCACCTCAAGCGCGAGTGTTTTTGTCGATGCCATCTGCAGAGTGTGGGCCCGGGCACCACTGGCTCTCTGGTGCGCTCAAAACCATTTCCAGAGCCGGGAAGGAGACCCGTACCTCCCGGCGCCGAGCCCAGCTTTCCTCCCGGTCACCCCGAAACAGAGGGGCCGAGCCAGGCAGACGACCTGCCTCCTCCAATGCACCCTGCCAGAGAGCAGGGGAATGTGCCCGGATCCTGACGGATGGAGGCTGTGACAATAAATCAGAACCGTGCCGCTCAGCTGCGACAAGCCACCTCTGACCTGCCTTTTATCTGCGCTCTGCTCCCGCAGACCTCAGGGCCGCGGGTTTCTGGCAGCTGCCTGTCCACGTTACGCACCGCCAGATAAAACCCCGACGGCAAAGGCGGCATTTCGGGAGGGCAGCTGGAAACCCCCCCGGCCTCCTGACCGCCACCGAGCATTTCTTCACCCTCCATCCGCCGCAGAGCGCTCAGCGGCTCGGCCAGCGCCTGGCTGCTGTGCGGAGCGTGCAGACGTGCGCCGTGATTCGTGATAAGACGCTCGTCAGACGCATTTTCATTCTCGTCTCTCCCAATTTTCTCACTTCTGACTGCAAATCACCGCAGCCACCCAAGGTCAGCGGGCAGCCCCACCGGCTGGCGGCTGCCAGACAAAGGAGAGCAGCCGCGACGTGCTGAGGGCCCGGCGCTGCTCCGCGCTGGGCTGCGCACGCGGCGTCATTACTGGCGCATCTTAAGCAGTGGGCCACTCACAGCGACAAACCACGGCACCTCCCAAGGGGGGACGGCAGCTCTGGAAGCCACCCGCGTTCCCACCACGACTCGGGGTCACCGTCTGCGCGGGGGACAGGGAAACGCAGACGCTGACACCGGGGTTTTGTGCCGCTCGCCGGGTGATTGTGAATCGAGCGTGTTAGGGCAGCAGCTACGCGGAGAGGGGCGACATCCCGGAGTGCGTGCCCGGGGGAAGGGGCGAGGACGAGCCCCCCGTGGTGCCGGGAGCGACGCTGCGCTCTTCCTCCCCACCACGGGACGGGAGCCGCTGTCAGGGGTGAGCAGCAGCGCAGTTACGGCCACCTCGGAGCCCTCCAACCCCCACGCCCCGGCCGTGCTGCCCGCCCAGACCGGGCTCTTTCTGTTCCCGTCAGCATTAAGGGTTGTTTTCACCATTTTTGCAGCTTGCGGTTTAACCTTTAACTGCCTCTGAAAAGCACCTTCTGGGGCTGCTGGTGAACGCTCGTTTGCCCCAGCCCCAGCACCTGGATTTGCACAGGGAGTCGTGGTGCCGCCGGCCCGGCTGAGCTGCAGGAGGTCCTGGAGCCGCCGCGCGTTTCCCCGCGGAGTATCCAGGTTGGAAATCGGCTCAGAGGAACCGATGACAAGCGCAAACCTCCCCTGCTGGCCCTCCCCATGCGGCAGCACTGTCACTGAGCGGCCGAGTATTGCTTTACTCCAGTCCCAAGGGAGGCGAGGATGCCGCTAGGCTCCGAGTAGGAACACACAAACGTGCGCTAGGAATTTATTCCTCAAACCCCGCGACCCAGATGCTGGAGCCTCGGCTCCAAATTCCGTTCTCTCTCATTAACCCCCATCACTCGCTCAGCTTTTACCGGTCAGGGTTCAATAAACGGCTCGGTCTCGTTACTCCCCGACAAAACGACCCGACCCTGTGCTCACAAAGCCCTCCTGGCAGCCCCACGGGGGTCGGGGCTGTCCATTCGCGCTGGAGCCATCGCCCCACGCCGGCAGCAGGCTCCCAGCCAGCTCTGGGCTGACCGCAGCACGCGGCGAGCCCCAGGATCGCTCACTCTGGGGCTGCAGAAAGGGCTGAAAGGCAGAGGGGTCCCCGGGGACCGGCAGCTCGGCTCAGCCGTCCCGGGGGGGGCCGCAGCCTCTGATCTATTTCGGAGCCACGCGGCGCGTTTGATCTGGATTTTAATACCTCACTTTTTTGGACAGCACATCTTCCGAGATGAAAGCCGCCGTGTCCCCCGTGGGGACGGCAGGAGACGCACACGCCTCAGTTAGGGGAGAGGGAGGGAAGAGCCAGCCCCGCCGCCTTCCACCCGGGCAGGGGAACCGCTCGACTTCTGCCTGTGAAATCCACATTAAGCGAAGGTTTTCTCGATAATTAGCTCCCGTAAAGACTAATTGCTGTTTGATATGTTGCGAGGGCTTGTCCCATTTCTGTCTCTCTTGGCTCGAGGACTCACAGGCACCCTTGCCGTGCCTGGCAGCGGGGAGAGGCTGGCGCAGCCCCGAGTCTGCACCAGGGGCGCTGAGCACCCAGCTCCGGGCACCCTGTGAGGCCACAGGCGGGGGGTAGGCACAGCCTGGGGGAGATTTCGTCCCACGGGAGGAGACGTGGCCACGGGGCCCAGGAACGGCCTCAAATCTTGGTGCCAGGAGAGGTTCAGGGTCCCTGGAGGCACGTTAGTTAGCTGGCAAAAAGCCCCAAGAGCTCGTGGCAGGGCTCCGAGCGCGGTCTCGCCGGCCCCGCGTGTCCTCCCCACGAGACCTCAGCCCCAGCAGGGCTCAGTCCCGTAGAGCCCTGAACCCACAGCCTGCACTCGCTGCCCTTGGATGGGGAGGGTTTAAAAACACCAAAAAACCACCCCCTTCCTAGCAGGACCTCTCCCAAACCCAGAAGCCTTCCAGCTCCAGAGCTGGAGCCCATCCAGCAGAGGGGGCGATTCCCAGCGCCCTCCCCTGCCCCGAACCCCTGCAGAGCCCGTCGGGCTGATGCCCAAAGCCCGGCAGCTCCTCCCGGGAGCATGCGGGGCTGCCCGAGGAGGAAGAGGGATGGAACCGACCGCCCTGGGCTCTTCCCGTGCGTGGCGGGGAGCCGCGCTGTCACCGGGGTCTGGCTTTCCTCAGCCTCCGAGCAGGGCAGGAGGAGACGCACGCGCTCTTTGCTCTCTGGAGTCGATGACAGGAGGGTTTTTGCCTCCAACAACCAGCTCCTTTCTTTTTTTTTCCCCTTCTCTTTCCCCCCCCTCCCCCCTTAAAGATAAGGAAGGATTCCAGGGAAAGTATTTCCCTGCCTTTTTGTCCCCATAAACTGGCAAAGCCCCAGGCCGTTAACCTCACTCCTTCCCCGGGGAGGAACAGACTCTTCCGATCACCTTGGTATCGAAATGCCACCTGCATTCTGCACAGGCTGCAGGACTGGGCACGGGACCAAAAGGGTTCTGCACCGAGCAGCAGATTTTTCCCTTTGCAGAGGGGATGCCCAGAGACGACACAGAGCGGGCGGAAAGCTCCCGCAAAAGCCCCGAGCCTCCTCCCACACAGGCGCCAGGTGAGAGCGAACAGCCCCGTTCCCAGCCCCAGCACCGAGCTCCGGGGACCAAACTGTTCCAATTCCCCTCCTGCACCTCCAGGAGGGTCCCGGATGTGTAGGGGAGGGGAAATGACAAATCCCCAGGGAAACGGTGAAGTGGGAAGATTCAGACGGGAGCTAAAACCCACAGCATCGCATCCTGCGGCGGAAAGGGGCGAGGGGCAAAACCCTAAAGAAAATGGGGGCTGTGAGGGGGGAGCAGGCTGCTGGGCTCTGAGCAAGCCTGCGATGAGCACGGGCTCCTCAGAGGAGCCGGTTTTCCCTTAAAGGAAGCACGCAAGACACTCGTTTCCATGCGGCCCTCAAAAGGTTAGAGAGGAGGGAGCCGCAGGTGTTCAAAGCCACCGGCACCACCTCGAAAAGCCCCGGCAGCACCACAGAAGCGCGCGGGTGCGCAAATCAAGGGCAAGCGATCGCGAGGCAGGGGCCGCTGGCGCGCCTCACTCCCACCCGTGGCCCCAGCCAGCTGTTACATCACGGAACCGGAGGGTGAAAACCACATCTCAAATGTCACATTTCTAAAGGACAATGTCAAAACAGCACAAACAAAACCCCTCGGTGCTTGTTTTCGCTGGGGCAGGGCACACCCAAGGGTGGGACCTATCTCGACTCAATAAAATCTATTAAACATTTATCTTTACAAGAAAGAGATGCAATAACCCCCAGGAACTACTGGCAGGCAGCAGCACGAAGCCTCCCAGGCACCCCTGCAGCCAACGCAGCCCCCAGCCGCCGCCACCTCCCCAGGCCCGGGCTCTGCCCTCGGCCACGCCACGGGTCCAGGAACCCGCACGCTGTCGAAAGCTGGGCTCAGCCCCCCGGCTTTGCTCCCTCTCCGCGTGTTCCTCCCCTGCCTCCTCCTCCTCCTCCCCTCCCCGGCCACAGCCACCCACCAGAGTGCGTCCGCAGGTGGCCGGTGAGCGCATCCCGCCGGCGGCAGGCGTAGTTGCAGAAGGGACATTTGAAGGGCTTCTCGCCGGAGTGCAGCTTGATGTGGCGCAGGAGGTTTCCCTTCTGAGTGAAGGAGGCTCCGCACTGGTTGCAGTGGAACGGCCGTTCTCCTGCGGGACGGGAGGAGCGCCTGAAACCCTGCTCCGAAGCGTTTGCCACAGCCTCAACGGAGCAACCAGCCCACAGGCGCTCGCCGCCCGGCCTCAGGAACCCGCAGCCCCCTCGAGCCCACCCCGCCCCGCTCAGGCAGCCTCGGGGCCGCTGCTCACCGGTGTGGCTGCGCTTGTGCACCATCAGCACGTTGGGGCCGATGCACACCATGCCGCAGATGTCGCATTTCAGCTTGCCGTTGGGCAGCCGGATGCCGCCAGGCGAGTGCGGCTCCTGGCCCGTCCCGTCACAGTAGCCCAGGGGCTCCGAGAGCGAGTCCTCCACGATGACGCTGTCCTCCTTCTCCAGCATCCGCTCGTCCTGTGACAGCAGCCGGCTGGCTTCCTCATCGCTGTACATCTCCACCTTGATCGAGTTTGCTGCAGGCAGGCAGAAAAGGACAAAACGCAGTCAGGGCAGGGGAGAAAACCAGAGTTAAAGAGGCTCGGAGCACGGTTTAGGCAAGGCTCACTCCTAAAATAAATGCTGCTGATGTGCTAAGTGAATTGTTTGTGGCAAACGCGCTTCTTCTTGTCCTGTTGACTACTTAAGAACAGACATCGAGCACAGATCACGAGAGGTTATGGGCTGGACAACTTGTTTGCACACCCCGAGGACTGCTGCTTTGCATCCTGCCCTGGTAAGGCGACCAACCGAAGGAAAAAAACACATTTTGTTCCCTGTATTCAAAGACAGAGGGTGAAAGAAAAAGCACTTGTGCTGTTAGAGTACTTCAGAGGAAGCAGGAGACACCAGATTTTGACACTGAATCAGTAAAGGCTCAACATTTACTGGCAGACAGCGCGCAGCACGAGTCTCTTAGAGCCGGTAAATCCCCTCTCACTAGAGAAAACCTCCAGTTCCGAGATCCCATCTCTGCCTAAAGACCTGGGATCCGCCAGGGATTTAAACGGAGAACACAGACACAAACAGGACAGCGGGAAGCGAGCGCGCAGCCACCTGCAGAGCCTTTGCGCACCGTGAGCCCCCGCGCACTTGGGTGACAAGGCAGAGAACTGGGTGGGGGCGATGCCGGCCCCCAGGGACAGGTCCCACGGCCATGGGCTGGAGGTGGCCCCATGCAGCCACCCCGTGGCGCTTCTGACCCCATGGCAGCAGCAAGGCCAGGGGGGGAATGGTGATGGGAGGCGCAGAAGAACCACGTCCAGCGCCTGCTTGCTGCGGGCCGGAGCCAGAGGAACGCACGAGGAGGGCGCCGCGGCGCAGCAGGGCCCCTCCTGCCGCTACCTTTCCTTCCTCCTGCGGCACCGGGAGCGGGGTGGCTGCACCAGCCGTGACCTACATTCCCGGCCGCTCCGATGCGCGGTGGAACGCCACAAATCAAACCGGCCCCGAGAGGACGGCCGCTGGACGGCGATGGCTCCGTGCAGGCAAGGAGCAGGGAAGGGAAGACAGCTCCTCTCCTCCGTCCCGACGCTGCGTTTCAGCCTCCGTGCCCTCGGCGAGGAGCCGCCTGCTCGGAGAGCGAGCCCTTAACTGATCGGATCGGGAAGTTTCCTCCCACCCCGAGTGAGGGAGGGAATCCCCCGGGAGGCTCCGGGTGCTCTCCAGCCGGGGACGGCCGCTACCTGCTCCCCTCGCGCTGGTCCCGTCAGGCCGGAGGCTGGCGGTGGTGCGGGAGAGAAACCAAATCCAGGTCACCCACATGGCAATGCACTGAGCCCACAGGCTTAAACAAAATATTTACAGAATCCCTTGAAATATCAGATTCTTATTTCTTCCATTTAAAGCAGGAGGCTCTTCCCAATCCCTTAAGAGGAGAACTGTGGGGGCTGGAGGAAGCTGAACTTTATATACACAAAGGAGACTTCTGCTGCCTGGAGGGAAGGAGATTACGGCGTCCAAGCTGCCTGGTGGAGACAGGCGTGAGAACCAAGCAGCCTGAGCACAACCGTGCAGAAATCCCAGAAGCTTCCAGATCCGATGCTGATGCGACCC